>NW_025421553.1:3789245-4407617 GCF_011764305.1 Mustela putorius furo
CTTAAGCCTAAAAATGCAGGTGATTTTGGCATGATAATAAAAATAACTGCAAGTTATAAAACATCTACCAGGTGCTAAGCACGGCCATAAATACATACTGTATTCTGTTTTCTTTTCTAACTTTTTTTTTTTAAGCCTCTTTATTCATTTGAGAGAGAGAGGGAGAGAGTGAGCACACCAACAGGGGAGTGGTGAAGAGGGAGATGGAGAAGTAAACTCCCCACTGGGGCTTGATCCTGGGACCACGGACGAGATCATGACCTGAGCTGAAGGCAGACACTTCACTGACTGAGCTACTCAGATGCCACTTTGTTTTATTTTCATTTAGTCTCCACAACAACCTTTATAGTATATGAATCAGTTACAGAACTTAGTGGGTTGAAACAATTAGAATTTATTTAACCCAAGTTGGTGATTTGGTTGGGTGATTCTTCTTGTATAGACCAGGCACAGTTGATCTTAAGTGGGCTTGCTCATGTGTCCACAATAACTTGGCAGATTTCTGGGGGCTGACTAATTTGGGATGAGTCACTCGTAGGTCTGGAGTTGGGTGGTTTTCTCAGCTGGGCCCCACAGGAGGGACTGGACATTGTGTCTCCAGCAGGCTAGCCTGGGCTTATGAACATGGATGTTGTAGGGATCCAGGAGAGTGAGTGAAGGCATGAAGTCTTCTCAAGGCTCAGGCTAGGCACTGGCATTTTGCAACTTCTGCATCCTGTGGAGTAAAGTACAAGGGAAGCCCTCATTCAGGGAGTGAGGAAATAGTGTCTACTTTTATTGGGAGGACCTGAAAGTCAAAGGGAATGGATATAAAGAAGCATGAAAAAATGGGAGTACAATTAATTTTCTAAAAAAGGTATTAAGTGCATATACTTCAAAAGTTAAGAAATTTATTCAAGGTCATATGGCAAGGAGTAGCAGAGACAGGATTTGAGCCTTAATCTTCAGACTGAAAATCTCACTCAGCATTTTCTCTCTTCTTGCTGATGGATCTATGTAGTCCAGTTGTCACAACTTAGTTCTGAAGTCCTATTCTTAGATCACTTTTGAATGACTTCTCAGTTATGAGGAAGAGTTTCTTTATTATAACATAGGTATAGACTTTCTGTAATTGGTCATTCTTGAGCCACACCTACAAGCATTTTCATTCATATTTATACCCACAGTAAAAGGAAGTTCATATTTCTATCTTGCACCGTGGCTGAGCTGTGAAATGGCAGACATTATTTTGGGAGAATAGATAAATAATTTGTAGTATCTAGTAAATTCTTAAATAATACTTAGAGTAGTGAGGAAACAATGAGTTCAGGCAAATGAGAAGTTGGAAGATAATGAGATGTGTAAAATGGATAGAAGACTGTCAACAAATGGAAGAAAGGGACAGTAGAGTCTAATCCTGTAGGATTCTAGGGAGGGTAGAAGTGTAGTAGCTACCATTTAAGTTGAGGAATCTTAAAGCCTAGTGTGCAAGCTTCATGAATAGTCCAGAGACAGCCCTGTCCATGGATCCTTAATAGGATAGAACATGGGGAAAGGAGACCATGTACACAGAGCCTGTACTGCACTGAGAGACTCAGATGCCCCACACTGTGCCTCTCCCAAAATAGTTTAGCTTAAACCCTCCTTGCATGCCTAGCTTAAAAGTCTGAGTGTTATAATTGTTCCTCTAGAACAGTCCTAAGAGTGTTGGTGGGAGGGGGTGGTCACATAGGCAACTTTGTCTCATGAAATTCAATGATTAAAATGCATGATGGCTGTGAAGCAAGGAAGTTCGGAAGAGCATAGACAGAAACAGATGGTGGGAAATGAAAGGAGATAACTGCCAGGAACTTTAATCCTGCAGTTGAAGCAAGGACTTCTCTCAGAAGGTAACACTAGGTCGGGTGCCTGGGTGGCTCAGTCAGTTAAGCGTCTGACTCTTGATTTCTGCTCAGGTCATGATCTCAGGGTCATAGGATGAAGCTCCTGGATCAGTGGGGGCATCTGCTTAAGAGTCTCTCTCCATCTCCCTCTGCTCCTTCCCCCACTCCCCAACTCACCCCCCCTCACCCTCCTCACCCCCTCAGGCACACATGCTCTCTCTCTCTCTCAAAAAAAGGTAACACCAGGCAAGTAGAACTGAGCACTTGGGAACTTCTCAGAGATCATTTGGTTTGAGGTGGGGTGACTAGAACTTACATTTGGGGTATAGGCCTGAGGAAAGAGAGTGTTCAGATGGTTCAAATGAGACAGAAAAAGGTAAAGGAGGACAAGTGGGAGGACATCTGTAGATTGGCAAAGAAAGCAGATAGGTGTTTCTGTTTTTGTTTTTGTTTTTTAAGATTTTATTTATTTATTTGACACAGCGAGAGAGATCGCAAGTAGGCAGAAAGGCAGGCAGAGAGAGAGAGGGGGAAGCAGGCTCCTTGCCGAGCAGAGAGCCCGATGTGGGGCTCGATCCCAGGACCCTGAGATCATGACCTGAGCTGAAGGCAGAGGTTTAACTCACTGAGCCACCCAGGTGCCCCAAGAAAGCAGATAGTTTTATAGGATTTAAGATTTATAAGCTGGTGATTAGGTGAAAAAGTGATATGTGTGGTTTTTAAGCATCATAATATCTTTTATCTTCATCATCTTTTCAACACATTAGTAAATATGTCACGTAAAACAGCAGAATAGGTTCTAATTTTAGAATCTGGTGATAAGGAAAAGGCGGGGTCTGAGAAGTGTGTGTGTTCTTTTTCCTCAGAGGGAAAAAGCCAGGAAATGCACTGTCCCTGATGAGCTTCCTAAGTGATTTAAGAGGGTTTGCATGTTCTGTGTTCAGAAGCAGAGAGAAACTGGGAATTACCCTCTTTCCTGTTCATCCCCATTGGCCCTGGATGACCCTGGAAAGAGAGGGTGGTCCTTTTGCCTAAGTCAAAGAAGTTCGGTAAGCAGCCAGGACTGGATCCCAGGACTATGGGACCGGATATTCCTGTACTCCGTGTCTGTGGGATTTTGTCCAGTCTGACTGTCATGTAACTACATGACAGAAAGGTGCAGAGTTCTAACCACAAGGATGAGAATTCTATGTAAACCTGAAATCACTTTTCAACATGAACCATTTGAAACAATAGAACCTATTTTATAATATTGAGGAAAATAACCCAAAGAGCCTAAAAGAAAATAGGTCAACATCCTTAGATAGGAATGTATCTTGGAAAGGAGACCAAAAAAAAAAAAAAAAAAAAAAAAAAAAGCTGGGATAGGGCAGCTCCACATAATAATTTTAAGCTTTTAAATCACAAGTTTGAGCTGTAGGAATGCCTTTATTGATAAATACAGAAGAAGGATCAGCCGTTGAAACTGCTTATCTTGCATTTGTTCAAAGCACTGAATAAACTAGGACAGATTCTGTAGAGTTTGGAATTTTACTGCGATGTGACAAGTACTCAAAGAAAATCAAAGAGTTGTTGAATCTGCAAATAATATAAGTATATTTGTAGTGATTGATCCCCTTCTTCTAACTCTGTAATTAAAAAGGGTAGGAAAAGTAACCAAACATGAAATCAATTTCACATTCTTCACTTTAAAGTTCTGATTAAAGATGTTCGAAAGATCAGATGGCTTTCCATCTCTGGTAACTTAGACAATGCTTATAAAAACAAAATATAATCCAAGTGTCTTCTAGAGTCTTGTTATTAATTTAAGTGTTATTCTTTACAAATTTATAGATAACAGCTGTCACCAATCTTACTCTTCTCAAAGTGACATCTGTTTGTGGATACTTCTTTTCACTGTTTCGGTCTTTGAATTTTTATGTCATAAGCCAACTTCGCTTAGGGTTGCCTAAGTTGGCTCAGTCATTTGAATGTCTGAACCTTGATTTCAACTCAGGTCATGATCTCAGGGTCGTGGGATTGAGCCCCACATGTGACTCTGCTCTCATTGTGGAATCTGCTTAGGATTCTTTCCCTCTGCCCCCCGCCCCCAACTTGCATGCACATTTTCACACATTCTCTCTAAATAAATAAATAATTAAAAAAAAATAAGCCAGCTTTGCTTAAATGTTAACTATTTTTTAAAATACACTTTATTCTGGAATAATTTTTTTTTACATGTTTGGAAAATTTGCAAAGGCAATACAGCAAGTTCTTGTTTATACTTCACCCATCTTTTGTTAATGTTAACATTTGTAGTGCATTGAATGGTGGCCCTCCAAAATACTCCTCCACATCCTAACTCCTGGAATCTGTAAATATGACCTTATTTGGAAAAAGAGTCTCTGCTAATATAATTAAATTGAGGATTTCAAGGTGAGATTATTCTGGACTATCTGATTGGGTCTAAAATCTAATGACAAGTGTCCTTGTAAGAGACACAGAGGAGAGAAACACAGGGAGAAGAGAATAAAGCTTGGTTTTTTTCTGATGTGTCTTTTGTGTTCTAGGATACAATCCAGGATACCACATTACATGGGTTGCCACATCTCCGTGGTCTCCTCTGGTTCATGACAGTTTCCCAGTCTTTCCTTGTTTTTCATGACCTTGATGGTCTTCAGCATTACTGAAGATTTTGTCAAATATCCCGTACTATGTGTTTGTCTGCTATTTTTCTCATGATTAGATTGGGTTATAAGTTCTGGGGAAGAATACCACAGAGGTGCGTGCCCCCTCTTCATAAAGGTAAAGGGTGTATATATCCACATTATTTATTCCTGCTGATGTTAGGCTTGATCACTTAGATAAAGTGGAGTTTTCCAGGTTTCTCCATTGTAAAGTCACTATTTCCTCTTTCCACACCATATTCTTGGAATCAAGACTTTAAGTCCAGTCAATACTCAAGAGGTGGGATATTAAGCTATACCTCCTTGTAATGGGGGAAGCTAGTATGTACTTCTTGGAAATTTTCTGTAAAACATAGGTCTTCCTTCCTCTCTTTCTTCAATAATTTATTTATATCAGTATTGATGTATGTATATCTTATAACCCAATTCTGCATTGTGATGTCATACATTTTTTTATTGCCCAAATTGTTCTAATTTTTATGTCTATTATTATTATTAACTTATTACATTACATCGTATTAAGTTAAGCCTTCTTTTTGTTCTTCAGCCTATTCGCTATCTATGGTTATATAACAAATTACACCAAGACAGGGGCTTAAGACAACCATCAACATTTTTCATGGGTTAGGAGTCCAAGTTGCTAACTGGGTGCCTCTGCTCCCTCACAGGGCTGCAGTTGAGGTGTCAGGTGGAGCCATAATTCTCTCAAGCCTTGACTGGGGAGGATGCTTCCCCAGGCTTGCACACAAGGTTGTTGGGAGCCCTCAGGTCCTTGTTGGCTTTTGGAGAGAGACAGCAGTTCCTTGCCAGGTAGGACAAGAATGGTCATAGAATAGCTCATAAACATGGCAGCTGGCTTCCCTCAGAGGTGCTCATGATGGAAATTACAGTGTTGTTGTTGTTTTTTAATATAGGAGTTCTTCCTTTTTTTCATTTTTTTTTTGGTTTGTTTGTTTTTTGTGTTTTGCTTTTAAGATTTTATTAGAGTGAGAGAAAGCATGGTAAGGGGGAGAGTCAGCGAGAGAAGCAGACTCCATACTGAGAAGGAAGCCTGATATGGGACTCGATCCCAGGACTCCAGGACCATGACCTGAGTCGAAGGCAGTCGCTTAACCAATTGAGTCACCCAGGAACCCCGGAAATTACAGTGTTTTTTTAACCTAATCTTGTGAGTGACTTTCTGTCACTTTTGTCATAATGTGTATAATTCACTGGGGTGCCTGGATGGCTCAATTGGTTGAGTTTCTGATGCCTGATTTTGGCTCAGGTCATGATCTTAAGGTTGCGAGATCGAGCCCTATGTTGGGTTCCATGCTCGGCATGTAGTCTGCTTGAGAATCTCTTCTCTGTCCCTCTCCCTCTGTCCCTTCCCCCAACACAATCATACACTCTCTATTTCTAAATCAATCAGTCAGTCTTAAAAACAAACAAAAAACCCAAACCCAAACAACAATAACAACAAACAAATGATTTACTAGTCCAGTCCATGCTCAAGGCAGGGATGATGGTTACAGAAGGCCACTCTGAAGAGGAAAAGATGGTAATCACGGGGCCACCACACTTAGTATCCCACCATTCCAGTCACTCATT
Organism: Mustela putorius furo; assembly: GCF_011764305.1. NCBI lineage: Eukaryota > Metazoa > Chordata > Mammalia > Carnivora > Mustelidae > Mustela > Mustela putorius. Next base: position 3,795,364 of record NW_025421553.1, read on the forward strand.
TCAGTTAGTTAGAGTGGGCAGAAGGAGGAGAGAGGCGAAAGCTTCAAAAAGCAAAATCACTGCTGGATTAAATGTTTTGCCTGCAGTAACGTTTGAAAAGGTGTCACTATATGGTGTCTACCTCTTATGATTATTCATTTTTACATTTATTTACTTATTCATTTAGGAGTATATGACATGTAACTTCAAACCAAATGTGATATTTCTGACCCCAGGCTGTGGTCTACTTGGGATTTTGAAAAACATTTTTTTTTTCTTATTTAGCACCTGTGCACTTTTGGGCTGTTTAAGCCCAACCACCTGAGCATCTCTTCCACCAGGTGTTATGTGAGCAGAAGTGGAACAATTAGTAATTGTAATTGAAGCTAAATGTAATTACTCTCATAATCTTGAGTTGTTCACCTTGAATTCCATCAAAATTGCATTATGAAGCTGAGGAATTATGAAGAATTACTGACAAAGGATACTATCAATAATTCTTCCATTTGTATTCAACTCATCTTTAAATTAGGTCCATCCACCTTTAAATGAAATCATTTATTCATTTCTTCTAGTAAAAAAATAATAATTCACCCTCCCTCAGAACACTTGAGCATGAATAAAACCCCAAAGGAAAATAACAAAACCCACTCTGAGCTAGTGTAACATTTTTATGCACAAAATTTCCACATTATTCTTTTAATTAAAATTTAAATGTAATTAAAAAAATTTTTTTAAGTAATTTCTATACCCGGTATGGGGCTTGAACACACAACCTTGAGATTGAGAGTCTCATGTGCTATCAACAAAGCCAGCCAGGAGCCCCTCCACATTATTCTTATACATATTTATATATACATATATTTAACATCATTGTTATCAAATTCTGGAATATTTAGAAATACATTATGAGTATTTTCCTAAGTAAGTTATTATTTTAACTGGGATCCACTTGACTCATGGCTATTGCCACTGGAATTCCCCACATGTGCAATTTTGCTCTGTGGACACCTCTGCACTCATCCAACTGGCATATATTGACTTTTTTAAAATTTTATTTATTTTCAGCATAACAATATTCATTATGTTTTCACGACGCTCCATGCAATCCATGCCCTCTATAATACCCACCACCAGGTCCCCCAACCTCCCACCCCCCCGCCACTTCAAACCCCTCAGATTGTTTTTCAGAGTCCATAGTCTCTCATGATTCACCTCCCCTTCCAATTTACCCCAACTCCCTTCTCTCTAACACCCCATGTCCTCCATGCTATTTGTTATGCTCCACAAATAAGTGAAACCATATGATAATTGACTCTGCTTGACTTATTTCACTCAGCATAATCTCTTCCAGTCCCGTCCATGTTGCTACAAAAGTTGGGTATTCATCCTTTCTGGTGGAGGCATAATATTCCATAGTGTATATGAACCAAGATGTCCTTCAGCGGACGAATGGATAAGGAAAATGTGGTTCGTATATTGACTTTTTATTATCAGCCCAGAAGGAATCCAGCATAGGGGAGAGCACTAGCCAAGTATTTGGAAAACTCGGTTTTTGTTTTAGCTTTCCTACTAGTTGGCTCATGTCCTTGGACTAATACAAACTGTTAACTTATGTATATTGAACAATCACTTAAAAAAATTATTTTTTAAGTAAGCTCCTGGCCCAAGTTAAGTCTCATGACCCCAAGATCAAGAGTTGTGTGCTCTACCAACAGAGCCAGCCAGGAGCCCCTGTATTGAACATCCACTATGCTCAAAGCCCTTCACTTATACTCCCATGTTTAATCACAACACTTCAGTGAGGTAGATGCTGTTATAATTATGCTGATTTTATGGAGGAAAAGATTGAGGCCAGAAAGATTAAGGAACTTGCCCAAGGGCAATAGCTAGTAGGTAGTGGAGCCAGGATTTAAGCCTGGTAACTAATTCCGGAGTTTATGTTCTTAATCACCACTCTACACTTACTTGAAATGACTATGAGCACTTGCTCTCTGGTCCTAGTTGCCACAGTTGGCAGAATGAATAGAAGTTGTCCTAAAAGTAGGTGATCTCCAATGTCATTTGCTTGTTTGCAAGTATAATAGGATTTCATCATATGTATAATTAACTTACTCAACTTCAGAATTTTTCCAAACGAATTGTGAAAGCAAGAGAGAAAGATTTAAAGAGAGAGTTTAGATAATACAGGGAATTGAAATACAGGGAATTGACCAGTGTAAGTTGGTCAAAACAAATAATGTATGAATGATTTAATTTTTATTTATTTTTTTCAATTTATTTATTTTCAGAAAAACAGTATTCATTATTTTTTCACCACACCCAGTGCTCCATGCAATCTGTGCCCTCTATAATACCCACCACCTGGTACCCCAACCTCCCACACCCCCGCCACTTCAAACCCCTCAAATTGTTTTATTTTAAAATTATTCTTATCATTGACAGTGGAAAGAAATGTATTGTTCAGGTGTCCAGGTAAGTCTGGGGTGATAAATTTACCCATATTCTTGAAGAAGAAACTGGAGGATTAACTGAAGTCAGTGGTGAAACACTTACAAATGATAAATTAGGGCAGCCAATAAAATCAATTTGCAGTTGTGAAAAAATGCATAATGTATTTTTAAGCAAAAATATATGTTAAGGATAGTTTTACTATATGTGATTTTTTAAAAACCTACTAACTTTAAAATCAAGCCGAAAGTAAGATGTGAATCCATTTCTACAGATATCTACTCACATTAAATTTTTTTGGAAAGATACAAGTTTATTTTAAAGCATCTAAAAAGCCAGGATTCATTCTGGCCTCATGAGGAACTAGACTATGACCAAAAAACCATTAGGATCCAAGGTAGCAATTTTCTGGCTCCTTTTTTTTTTTTTTTTTTAATTTTTTAAATTTTCTTTCTCTGCTCCTCTATGGGAACCTGCTTCATTCTTTTTCCACCCAAGCTTTCTTTACTTCTCCAGGCACAGGTAGAAAATGTCCACCCCATACAATCGTTCAGGCCAAGCCCTTAGTAGGAAATGACTAGTGTTTCTGAGACTTAGTTTCCAAATGTTCTGGAGAACTGCAACCTCAGACAGGTTGTGAGACCCAACGCTTTCCAGTTCAAACATGGGGAAAGACCTAGATCCAGAACAGGAACTGCTACATGCTGTGTTTCAGCATGCCAGACACAAATGACCTCACAGTAGTTCCTGAGTCCCTGAAGTAGGACTCGGAAGCAGAGGAGGAAGTCATCGGACTCACCCTGTGGATGGAAGTGAGGGAGGTCTTAATGGTGATGAGAGAGAACCAGACAGGACATCAGATGCCTCAGTAGGTGACTAATAGCAGGGCAAGCTCTGGGGAATTGGTGTGGAATTCCTGGGAACTTAGCTACAACTCAGGAAAGAGGAAGTGAGAAAGGAAGAATGCCAGACAAACAGATTAAATTTTGAAATGGAGCTTAAAATAAAAGCTAGGCTGAATTATAGAAAATAATATTATGTTGGTGGCACACTCACTGAGGGCTGAGACTTGTATCTGAACCCTATGTAGACCTGTCTGGATTTGCTGTGATTCCTCATGCAGCTCATTTCTGAACTGCAGATTGCTGACACACTCCAGAATTACTGACCCAGAATTAGGGTCAAGCCATGGCAACACTTGTGATCCCATGCAGACACAACATAGGTGCTCAAGACACCAGTGATTTCAGGAAAACCAGTGAACTGTAGTGAAATTCAGTTGGTGATAATTCTACAAAAATGCTTTGAAGTTTGGGTCAACTTGAGGGTGGTGGGAAGAAGGAAAAGGATAAACGTTAACCTTAATGGCATTAATGGATGGGTCTGAGTTCCGTGAGTACCAAGAAGGTAGTTAAAAAGGTAGGTGCGTGAGCTATTCCTTTTAAGGCATCTTTCTCAGACTCTGATTTTAGCTAGTGGACTCGAGAGGAAGGAATGATTCCAGCAGCACCGGCTCAGGCCCTGACAGATGGCACAGATGGACACTTATCATAGCAGCTCTTTTGGGATACCCTGATCTAGGCTGTTTTTAAGGTAGCTTCCAAAGTAGAAGAATCCTAGTGCTCTGTCAAAGTGGTGTCCCATTACTGTGCTATGGATGGAGGCAGTGGCCAGGGCCACAGTCAGACATGTCTTGGGGAAGGACTTATTAAAAATCCTTGAGAGAACATTGCTCTGTGTTGGAAGTGGATGTTTCTAAGACTCTCGTGAAGGACAGGCACACCCCTATTTTGTTTTGTTTGTAGGAAAAAAAGAACACTTTAATGGTGACATTGCCTTAAATGAAACCCTTAGCTACTAACACTGAAGCTAAGGCCTGTTTGGCAAGGGTAGGAGGGAAGTGTCTCAGAAGACTTAGAGGACCAGAGAATAGAGCCCCTTTGTACCTTCGAGTCTGGGCTCAGCAAACCCCCATATCGCTTCTCTCACCAGACTTCTGAAGCCCAGAGACCTTAGAGATTTTAGGAATGAAGTTATGGTAGAGATTCAGGTTGGGGAGCCTGGTCACACACCTAGGGCCTCATTTAAGTCAACAACAGCTTTTACTTCTTCAGTAAAATGAGTTCCTTAAGGCCTCCCGTCACTTCAGTGGCAGTGATGAGTGAATTTGGGGGGCAGACACCAAGGGATTATTGGTGGGAGGTGGAAGAATTTCCTGGGTACCTTCAGGTACGGAACATTCTAAAGGGGAGAACTCACCCACGATCTATTCTCCCCTATCTGACCGTTGGGAACCTGAAGAAAATACCCTCCCATGGTTAGGGGCTGCATAGCTCTTCTTATTAGGTGCATAGCTCTTCTTATCTGGGATTTGGGTCCTGGTCTCCACCTGTGATAGATACATATTTGGTAGGAGACATTTGGTGAGGGTAAGGAGTAGCACCTGCAGGTAGAGTACATTTACGGGGATATAAATATTTAATCAGGAAGAGAATGTGGTAGAGTAATATCTTTGAGGTTTATCATTTTATTTCCTTTGGCACTTCTTTTCTCTCTCTATTGGAGCAGATGGTCAGCTCTGAGCTCATCACCTCAGGAAGGGAAGTGACAGCGGCGTAGAAAGAACCTCTTCAGAGTCATGTTCCAAACCCCAAGTCCTTAGGGAACTCAGAGTATTTTGGGAATGGAAAAAATGTTTAGAAAGAGTAGGAGGAAGAGAACAGGGCTTCCCTCAAGATTATAGAAAGATCCTGTAGGCTGGAGGGTGGGAAGGGGAAAGCAGTGGAGTCTTGGAGAGGGCCTCCAAGCCTCAGTGCCTGAGTACAGTCCTTGGGGAATGGTTATGTGGAATGCTGGCAAGGGGGGACACATAAATTTTCCTGTGCTCTGGGAGTCTCAAAGTGGCAGTTTCCTACACTGTGATCTCTTGACCACATCTTGTCCCGCCTTTCTGTGGTCACCAGTCTGCACTGGTCTCCACATTCTCCCCATTCTTTACATTGGGAGTCTGCATGGCCCCTTCTGCTCAGGTAGCTCTCCCCTGCTGCTTCTCTGCTAGGCTAGAGGGATCGTAGGAGTGTTTTGTGCTTATGTACTGGGCTAGGACACAGGCATCTGTGTGAGGCTGTCTGTGTCCCATCTGCCTTGAGGTCCCTCAAGGTCAGTATCTGTCTGAAGGCCTGATACATCTTTGGTACCAGGTACAGGGACTTTCAGGTCCTTGTGCTCCTATTCATCAGCTGTCCTTGGCAAAAACCAAAATAAGGCTTGGAGAAGCATAGGGCTTGCTAAAAAGAAGAAACTGTTTTATAATATAAAGGTTTATACATTCTCAAATTGCAGATTCTCTGGGGTTACTGCCCCTCTCTCTATGGACTCCTGATAATCAGTGATGGTCTTCTAGAGACAAAGAATTCAAGCTCAGAAGTAGACAAGTTTCTCCTACAGTATGATATCAAGAAATGTCATATCAGTCTCTTGCTACAGACCCTCAAATCACAGCAATCTCTCTTCTGAGTTTAGTATGACCAGGATCCGCATGAGCCTGTCACATATAGGAGAATTACTCCATTAGCAATAGTGTTCATAAAGGCCTGAGACTTTAAGAGTAGCACACCAGAAGAGTTGGTGTCCAGATCAAAGGTTTTACTTAAGTATGATAAAAAAAAAATTTCCAGTGATCATTAATAGAGGGGTACTGGTTGTATCTTGTTGCTCTTGTACAATTTCCTGTTTTTTCCTGAGTAGGGTACCTGTTTGAAAACCGTGTAGAACAAGGACAAAATTAGGTCCCCAAAAGATCACTGGAGGTTTCTCCTCTTTTTTTGCAACACAAAAATAAAAGTCCTTGGAAAGTGACAGAATCGAAGATATGTTTTACTCCCTTTAAACAAAGGCCAGCTTTAATATACAGTATTTGTATCTTTCATTCTGAAAACAATTATGAGCTGATTTATATATTACAGAATTCAATTGCTGCTTAAAAACCATTAAATTATCCCATTGAATTCCTACAGAGCTCCTTTAAAAATGTGTAAGAGACAAAAACAAGAACATTTCACATTTTTAAACATACATTATCAGGTAAAACTGTTAATTTCTTGGCAAGGTCCTTATTATTATTTTATTTAGAAACATATATTATTATTGTGTTGGAATTGGCAGCAACTTGGGCTGAGACCTTTTATGAAACAAATTAAGAATGGAAGCTTCCTTTCTATGAGAGTGTCGGTTAGCCTTGCATTTGTTTTGGAGATCTAATAGCGACCATATGTTAGGCCTATTAAATGAATGATGTAATTTAGGCTGCCTGTTGTCCTGCCAACTGCTCCATGCTTCCTCCTCGCTTTTAGTGTGTATTACTCCAATATGTTCATATATCACCCAGCAGTAGCTCCTTACACAATCATGTTAGTCCTTGGGCCTTTAACCCCATCCATCATCATATATAGTCTCTGTCTCCTTCCTTTCAGAATTGAAACTAATAAAAAATAATGGTAAACCTTGGCAAAGGGTGTGCTTGCAGGATAATAATCAACCCAGCAATCTGGCTCATGGATAGAAAACCAAGGGGAGTGTTGATGCTTAAGACAAGAGCACAATGTATGATTAAGATAATTCAAACTTCCCCATGACATGAAAGACGGAAAAATGTTTTCTCTTTCATGAAACCTCAAGATAGTACATTTCTGCACCCTAATGAGCAGGATGATAGAGTAAGAGTGATCGGAGCAAAAGAGTAACGTGTTCTATATTACATGCCCTTTGCTTACTTCTGATGGCTCCTATCCAGGAAGACAGTAAGTTCAATCTGAGTATCTCAGATATTTATGTAGCTATAACCCATATATTTTCCATTTTACAAATGGGAAAACAGAGGGCCAAAGTTGATTAATGACTTGTTTCAAGTTGCCTTCATATATCAGTGTTTAGTAAAAGGAAATTTATAGATATTAAAAAATGACTCAATAAATGTAATTGAAATCTATTTCTTACTAGCCTAAATTCACTGTGCTATAATTATCCTAGGTCTGTATTTACCAGTATTTTCTAGTAAGTCTACTAGTGGGACTTTTTTTAGCACTATCAAGGAATCCTAGCAGTGCCACTGTGTGGTTCAAAGACCTACCTCTTTGTAGTATGTCTTATGTTTTCAAATGTTAGGACTACTTACTTTAACTCAATATGGAGTTATTTTCTCTCAATATGGCAGATTTCTTTTTGCTACCTTGTATCTTCATGTGTTTCAATGTTCTATGGTTTTTTTTTTTTTTAAACCTAGGATTGGAGAGATAATTTTCTTTAATTTACACCTTCTGCATGGTCCAGCAGGACCTAAAATTAATCCTTTCCTTTATGGGGAGTGTATAACAGTTGTACTCTTATGTAACCTGTTGGCTCCCACTTGTCATCTTAATGAACTTCCTCATTTCCTACTGTTTTACAATCTGTCCTTTTGGCATCTTAAAACTTCCTGCACTCTTCTTCCTTTGGTAAGTCTATCAGTTTCCTAGGGCTGCCGTAACAAAGCACCACGGACGAAGTGTCTTAACACACAGAAATTTATTTTCTTACAGTTCTGGAGACTCAAAGTCTGAAATCAAGGTGTGAGCAGGGTTGCTTCCTTCTGAGGGCCATGAGGGAAGGATCTGTTCCAGGCCTCTTTCTGTGGCTTTTGGATGGTTATCTTCTTCCTGTTTCTTCATATCATCTTTCCTCTGAATGCATGTTTATGTCCAAATTTTCTCTTGTAAGGACATCAGTCATATTGGATTAGGTCCCATCCTAATGATCTCACGTGAATGTAATTACTTTTGTAAAGTAATTTGTGTATGTGTGTCGGGGGGTAGACACAATTCAGCCCATAAGGGTCGGAAAGAAGACACGGAAATATTTGGTGTTACATGGTGTTTCTGGGTTATTGAGATTCCATGGATCCCAAAAATATGGCTAAAATATGGATATGTTGCACAGTGATATGAGTTTTCTAGTCGTTAAAATGCTAACCTGATAAGATTTGCACTCCCTCCTGCCCACCCACTACATGTCAGGAAAGCAATGCACAGGCTGAGTTAGCAAGTGTTTAGAGAGTAGAGATCCCAAAACAAAAAGGGGGAAAGAAAGCCTCCAGAGCCTTACATGCCAAATGGCAATGGAAGTCAGATATTCTTTTAATCATGTAGGGGTATTTCTATTCAGGTTACAACATACATGTGTAAACTAACACTTACACATCCCCAAATTTCAGGATGGTATTGTATTGAATATGTGCTATTTCATGGGAATCAACAATGTAAGTTCTCCATAGTTTTCAAGTCTTTAAATATAGGAAGAAATTTCCAAATAATTATGAAAGATTTATAATAATTTCAAATTTGTAAAACAGTTAACCTATTTCTCTGTCATGATTAAAAAATAGAACTATGAAGAGAATCACATATTTCTAGAAGGCAGAAGATATCAGAAGCTCTGTAAATAGCTTTTGATTTTTTTTTAAAGATTTTATTTATTTATTTGACAGACAGAGATCACAGGTAGGCAGAGAGGCAGGCAGAGAGAGAGGAGGAAGCAGGCTCCCTGCTGAGCAGAGAGCCCGATGTGGGGCTCGATCCCAGGACCCTGAGATCATAACCTGAGCTGAGGGTAGAGGCTTAACCCACTGAGCCACCCAGGTGCCCCAATAGCTTTTGATTTTTTAATGACATAATTTTCTTCTTGGAACCATAACTTATGATTGTATTAGAGATCTAAATTTTTTTTTTTTTTTTCACCATGACGTAGTGAAAATGACTTGCAGACAAGTTGATGAGCAGTTAAATTCTAGAGATGAGAAGTTAGCCTGGGGATTTTTACCAGATCAAATTTATGTCTGTTTGCTTGGATTACTGAGCTTCCAGGTTAATTCTGGGGACAGCCCAGGGAGTAAGGGCCAATATGGGGGCAATAAAGAGTGTAAGGGAGATATCCCAGCCTGTTCCTCCATGGAAACTGACCTGGCCTCTTAAAGTGTCGCTCTGGATTAAGGATGCCAGACCAGGATCGGTTATGAGTTGGACTTACTTCTCCTAGTGATCACCTTCAGAGGAAGTTACAAGGAGGGAAATGGAGGCACCAAGTAGCTCCACTCAGCGGCTTCTATCAATGGTTCTCAAAAAGTTCTCAAAAAGGCTGGCATGTTGTGTACTCCTACTTAAAATGCTCCTTAAAAGCATACATTCCTTTTAAAAGTTTTTAAAAGAATTATATATTTATTTGAGAGAGAGAGAGCAGGTTGGGAGGGTCAGAAGGAGAGAGAGAGAGAGAGAATCTGAAGCAGACTCTGTGCTGTGTGTGCAGCACAACATGGGGCTCGATCTCATGACCCTGAGATCATGACCTGAGCCGAAAGCAAGAGTCAAATGCTTACTGACTGTACCACCTTGGTGCCCCCAAAGCACAGTTTTCTTTATGCTGCCCATTTTGCTTCATTGATTCTAAAGAAAGATTATATTACATTGAAGTGTTTTTAGCAAGGTCTTAGAATTCCCAGTATTAATCTGCTTGCCATTCTTTAACAGTCACAGTTTTAGAGTTACATTTGAAATAAGGTGAGTTTACCTTAGAAACAATAGGGATTACTGTCAAGTGTTTTCTTTTTAAGTGGAGTTTTCCTGAGCTATTATAAAGGGCAGTGCTCACTAATATGCGGTCTGGAAATCGCTATTTTAATAATGGGTAAAGACTGGACGTCTTATCCATTTTCTCAGAAAGTATTAGTGATTTCCTGTGGGAGGAAAGAAGTGGGTGAAAAGCCTTCCTACACTCTTTAACAGTTTCCTATGTTATTTTCTGTGGCCTAAAGAGAGATACATCCTGTTCTCCTTTCCCAATTTATCACTTCCTCACTTATACTCAATCCCCACACACCCACAGGGACCAATTCTCACTTCTACTGGTTTTATTGTGCAGTTCATTTATTTCTATAATCCTTTCAAATGACTCAGAAAAGGGGATATGTATGTATTCTTAGAGGTGTCATCTCACTTGTTTTTAAATCATATCATCAAATGGAATTTTAATCAACCTTCCAGGTCAGTTAAATAAAAAGTTTGGGTATAAACTAAGAGTTCAAGTTACTGTTATCTATTGAGTTTTCAATAATGTGAGAAGATTATAGCTGTAAATGATAATTCTTCATCTTGCCGTTTAGGGAATAGAATGATTTAAAAGCTCTCTCCTGTCAGTTTTGTCTGTGTCGTGAGCAGATCAATTCAATGAATACCTTCTACAGATTCTCAAGAGTCTTTGCTCAAGGGAAGAGCTGGGCTCATGTGTGTATTTTCTGTCAGTCCTGGGTAGAGTGGTAGTGGATATCCTGAACTCTCATGTTGACATTTCTGGCGAGGCTTTCCTTCCTCCCTCCCTCCTTTTCTTCCTTCCTTCATTCTTTCCTCTCTCTCTCTCTCTCTTTCTTTTTCTTTACAGCAAGTTAGACATATGCTGGAGTCAGTGGCTCTGTTAGGTTATATAGTTTGAGAGGAGAATTGGTAGGATTTAGAAGGGATTTTTTATGAAAGCCGTAGGGGAATTGTCTTTTTTTTTTTTTTTTTTTTGAGCAGGGACTAAATGAATTAGCCAGAAGGTGGTTGGAGAAACAGGCATTTATTCCTCTGGGTGTTTATATGCGGGCAGGGGGCTGAAAGCAAAAAATTTACAGGCATGTTGATCTGGGAGCCAATTGAAGAGTGTTGCTAAGGATAGACTGTTTTAATAAATGGTGGCCATCCTCAAGAGGGTAAAAACATGAAGAAGATAGGAGACCAAACTTCTTTCCTTTTTTTTTTTTTTAAGATTTTATTTATTTCTTTGTCAGAGAGAGAGAGGAAAAGAGAGCGAGTGAGCACAGGTGGGCAGAGTGGCAGGCAGAGGCAGAGGGAGAAGCAGGCTCCCTGCCGAGCAAGGAGCCTGATGTGGGACTCGATCCCAGGATGCCGGATCATGACCTGAGCCGAAGGCAGCCGCTTAACCCACTGAGCCACCCAGGCAACCCACTTCTTTCCTTTAAAAAAAAAAAAAAAAATATATATATATATATATATTTATTTATTTATTTATTAACATATACTACATTATTTGCCCTAGGGGTATAGGTCTGTGAATCATCAGGCTTACACATTTCAAGCACTCACCATAGCACATACCCTCCTCAGTGTCCATAACCCAATCACCCTATCCCTACCACCCCACCTCCCAGCAACACTCAGTTTGTTTCCTGAGATTAAGAATTTCTTATGGTTTTTCTCCCTCTCAATCCCATCTTGTTTCATTTTTCCCTTCCCTGCCCCCCAAACCCCCCATCCTGCCTCTCAAATTCCTCATATCAGAGAGATCATATGAAATTGTCTTTCTCTGATTCACTTATTTCACTTAGCATGATGTCCTCTAGTTCCATCCACATCATTGCAAATGGCAGGATTTCATTTCTTTTGATGACTGCATAGTATTCCATTGTATATGTATACCACATCTTCTTTATCTATTCATCTGTTGAAGGACATCTAGGTTCTTTCCATAGTTTGGCTATTGTGGACATTGCTGCTATAAACATTCAGGTACATGTGTCCCTTTGGATCCCTACATTTGTATCTTTAGGGTAAATACCTAGTATTTACTAGATAAATGCAATTGCTGTAGTAGTGCGATTGCTGGGTCATAGGGTAGCTCTATTTTTAACTCCTTGAGTAAACTCCATACTGTTTTACAGAGTGACTGTACCAGCTTGCATTATCACCAACAGTGTAGGAGGGTTCCCCTTTTCTCTGCATCCTTGCCAACCTCTGTCATTTCCTGACTGGTTAATTTCAGCCATTCTGACTGGGGTGATGTTGTATCTCACTGTGAGTTTGATTTATATTTCCCTGATGCTGAGTGATGTTGATCACTTTTTCATGTGTTTGTTGGCCATTTGGATGTCTTCTTTGCAGAAAATTCTTCATGTCTTCTGCCCATTTCTTGATTAGATTATTTGTTCTGTGGGTGTTGAGTTTGATAAGTCCTTTATAGATTTTGGATACAGCCCTTCATCTGATATGTCATTTGCAAATACCTTCTCCCATTCTGTTGGCTGTCTTTTGGTTTTGTTGACTGTTTCCTTTGCTGTGCAAAAGCTTTTGATCTTGATGAAGTCCCAATAGTTCATTTTTGCCCTTGCTTCCCCTGCCTAGGAAGAAGTTCCTGTGGCTGAGGTTGAAGAGGTTGCTGCCTGTGTTCTCCTCAAGGATTTGGATGGATTCCTTCCTCACATTGGGGTCCTTCATCCATTTTGAGTATATTTTTGTGTGTGGTGTAAGGAACTGGTCCAGTTTCATTCTTCTGCATGAGGCTGTCCAATTTTCCCAGCACCATTTGTTGAAGAAACTGTCTTTTTCTGTTGGACATTCTTTCTTGCTCTATTGAAGATGAGTTGACCATAGAGTTGAGGGTCTATTTCTGGACTCTCTATTTTGTTCCATTGATCTATGTGTCTGTTTTTGTGCCAGTACCATACTGTCTCAATGATGACATCTTTGTAATAGAGCTTGAAGTCTGGAATTGTGATGCCACCAACTTTGGCTTTCTTTTTCAACATTCTTCTGGCTATTCTGGGTTGTTTCTTGTTCCTTGTAAATTTTAGGATTATTTGTTCCATTTCCTTGAAAAAAATTGATGGCATTTTGATAGGGATTGCATTAAATATGTAGATTGCTTTAGGTAGCATAGGCATTTTCACTATATTTGTTCTCCCAGGCCATGAGCATGGAACGTTTTCCTTTGTGTCTTCCTCAATTTCTGTCCTGAATACTTTATAGTTTTCTGAGTACAATTTCTTTGCTACTTTGGTTAGGTTTATTCCTAGGTATCTTATGGTTTCAGGAACATTTGTAAATGGGATGGACTCCTTAATTTCTCTTTCTTCTGTCTTGATGTTGGTGTATAGAAATGCAACTGATTTCTGTACATTGATTTTATATCCTGACACTTTACTGAATTCCAGTATGACTTCTAGCAGTTTTGGAGTGGAGTCTTTGGGGTTTTCCACATAAAGTATCATATCATCTGCAGAGTGAGAGTTTGACTTCTTTGCCGATTTTGATGCCTTTTATTTATTTTGTTGTCTAATTGCTGAGGCTAGGACTTCTAGTATTGTGTTGAATAGCGGTGGTGACAGTGAACATCCATGCTGTCTTCCTGACCTTAGGTGAAAAACTCTCAGTTTTTCCCCATTGAGAATGATATTTGCTGTGTGTTTTTCATAGATGGCTTTGATGATATTGAGGTATGTACCCTCTATCCCTACCCTGTGAAGAGTTTTGATCAAGAAAGGATGCTGTACTTTGTCAAATGCTTTTTCAGCATCTACTGAGAGTATCATATGGTTCTTGTTATTTCTTATATTAATGTATTGAATCACATTGGTTGAGCTGTGAATGTTGAACCAACCTTGTGGCCCAGGAATAAATCCCACTTGGTCATGTTGAATAATCCTTTTAATGTACTGTTGGAAACTATTGGCTAGTATTTTGGTAAGAATTTTTGCATCCCTGTTCATCAAGGATATTGGTCTGTAATTCTTTTTTGGTGGGGTCTTTGTCTGGTTTGGGGATCAAGGTAATGCTGGCCTCATAAAATGAGTTTGGAAATTTTCCTTCCATTTTTATCCTTTGGAAGGAGGATAGGTTTCAGGAGAATAGGGAAGCTGACTGGCCCTGGGCTCTTGTTTGTTGGGAGATTTTTGATGACTGCTTCAATCTCCTTACTAGTTAAGGGTCTGTTCAGGTTTTCTATTTCCTCCTGGTTCAATTTTGGTAGTTTATATGTTTCTAGGAATGCATCCATTTCTTCCATATTGTCAAATTTGCTGGTGTATATTTGCTCATAATATGTTCTTATAATTGTTTGTATTTCTTTGGTGTTCATTGTGATCTCTCCTCTTTCATTCATGATTTTATTAATTTGGGTCCTTTCTCTCTTCTTTTTGATAAGTTTGGCCAGGGGTTTATCAGTCTTATTAATTCTCTCAAAGAACCAGCTCCTAGTATCGTTGATTTGTTCTACTATTCTTTTGGTTTCTATTTCATTGATTTCTGCTCTGATCTTTATTATTTCTCTTCTCCTGCTGGGTTTAGACTTTCTTTGCTGTTCTTTCTCCAGCTCCTTTAGGTATCGGGTTAGGTTGTGTATTTGAGACCCTTCCTGTTTCTTGAGAAAGGCTTGTATCTTAGTATATTTTCCTCTTGGGATTGCCTTTGCTGTGTCCCAAAGATTTTGTTTTTTCATTTGAATTTTTTCCATGAATTTTTAAAATTCTTCTTTAATTTCCTGGTTGACCAGGATTAGTAGGATGCTCTTCAGCCTCTGTCTTTTTGAGTTCTTTCCCACTTTTCCTCTTGTGATTGAGTTCTCGTTTCAGAGCATTGTGGTCTGAAAATATGCAAGGAATGATCTCAGTCTTTTGGTACCAGTTGAGACCTGATTTGTGACCCCAAATGGAAACAATCAATACTTATATCACAACAATTGAAGTCATTCAGAGAGAAGATTCCAAAGACATAAGCAGGGTCATAGGGAAGTTCTATTTTTAATTTCTTGAGGAATCTCCACACTGTTCTCCAAAGAGGCTGCACCAACTTGCATTCCCACCAACAGTGTAAGAGGGTTCCCCTTTCTCCACCTCCTCTCCAACACATGTTGTTTCCTGTGTTGTTAATTTTGGCCATTCTAACTTGTGTAAGGTGATATCTCAATGTGGTTTTAATTTGAATCTCCCTGAGGGCTAATGATGATGAACATTTTTTCATGTGTCTGATAGCCATTTGTATGTCTTCATTGGAGAAGTGTCTGTTCATATCTTCTGCCTATTTTTTTTTATATGTTTGCCTGTTTTGTGTGTGTTGAGTTTGAGGAGTTCATTATAGATCCTGGATATCAACCTTTTGTCTGTACTGTCATTTGCAAATATCTTCTCCCATTCCGTGGGTTGCCTCTTTGTTTTTTTTTTTTTGAGTGTTTCCTTTGCAGTACAGAAGCTTTTGATTTTGATGAAGTCCCAAAAGTTTATTTTCGCTTTTGTTTCCTTTGCCTTTGGAGACATATCTTGAAAGAAGTTGCTGTGGCTGTTATCGAAGAGATTACTGCCTATGTTCTCCTCTTGGATTCTGATGGATTCCTCTCTCATGTTGAGGTCTTTTATCCATTTTGAGTTGATCTTTGTGTACGGTATAAGAGAATGGTCGAGTTTCATTCTTCTACATATAGCTGTCCAGTTTTCCCAGCACCATTTATTGAAGAGACTGTCTTTTTTTCCACTGTATATTTTTTCCTGTTTTGTCGAAGATTAATTGACCATAGAGTTGAGGGTCCATATCTGGGCTCTCAACTCTGTTCCACTGGTCTATGTGTCTGTTTTTATGCCAGTATCATGCTGTCTTGGTGATCACAGCTTTGTAATAAAGCTTGAAATCAGGTAACATGATGCCCCCAGCTTTATTTTTGTTTATCAACATTTCCTTAGTGATTCGGGGTCTCTTTTGATTCCATACAAATTTTAGGATTATTTGCTCCAGCTCTTTGAAGAATACCAGTGGAATTTTGATCGTAATAGCATTAAAAGTATATATTGCTCTAGGCAGTATAGACATTTTAACAATGTTTATTCTTCTGATCCAAGAGCATGGAATGGTCTTCCATCTTTTTGTGTCTTCTTCAATTTCTTTCATGAGTGTTCTGTAGTTCCTTGAGTACAGATCCTTTACCTCTTTGGTTAGGTTTATTCCCAGGTATCCTATGGTTCTTGGTACTATAGTAAATGGAATTGATTCTCTAATTTCCCTTTCTGTATTTTCATTGTTAGTGTATAAGAAAGCCACTGATTTCTGCACATTGCCGAAGACATAAGCAAATACATTTCCAAGAGAAAGGGGCTCAGTTTAGAAGCAAGAACATTTAATGTCTTTTCTGGTCAAGAGGTGGGATGTATCCCTAAGTAAACTAAATTGTCGATGCTGCTATCTGTGTAAAATGACTTAACCTGGTAAAAAATTACTTTCTGAGAGGGATGAGGAAAAGGGACATAAATAATGACTGAGAGAGGCTTTTGAAAAGTAGGGGTGAAGCTAGGGTAATCCATTAGAAATTTATTAATAATTTATTAGGTTCAAGATATATCTGTTCTTTTTTCTCTTTAAGTGGGCTAAGGACCCACTGTGTTGCTTGGACTGTGAGAATTTCTTTTTTTTTTTTTCTTTTTTTTTTTTTATTTTTAAAGATTTTATTTATTTATTTGTCAGAGAGAGAGAGCACAGGCAGAGAGGCAGGCAGAGTCAGAGGGAGAGGCAGGCTCCGTGCAGGGCAAGGAGCCCGATGTGGGACTCGATCCCAGGACGCTGGGATCATGACCTGAGCCGAAGGCAGCTGCTTAACCAACTGAGCCACCCAGACGTCCCAGGACTGTGAGAATTTCTTGAAATCTGACATAGTTTCAACACTCAAATGAAACGACGTTTTAGTCAAATGAAAGGTGCAGAGAAAAATGGGACTGGGCGAGGGCTGGATCACATAGCCAGAGCCCTGGAGACCATCTGGAAGACTAGAGGAGTAAGTACAGGTTAATACAGGGCAGCCTGAGAGCCACAGAGAGAGCGGAGTCTAATGGGAGATGCTATTCCTCGCTCTTAGCCCTAGATGAGGGCTAAGATTCCAGGCTTGGAGCCGTTAAGGCTCTACATAGGACACAAAGTCTGTAAATGATGGACTGAAACTTGGGCAATCTGAATATTTGAAGGATAGATGTGGGAGGCCCCACAAAATAAGAACAAAGTGTCAAGAAACTACAGTGATTTTTTGGCCAAAAGTGGTGACTGTGCAGCCCAAGCCTGACAATAAAATAAGTCAACACAATTGATCTAATGGCTGCACAACCTACACGTGTGTTCAACAAGACTGGGAGTCACGAGGCGGGTCTGGCATCCAGTCTCACCATGAGTGGGATGCAGCTATAGCCTATGCTTAGCTAAGAAGGAATCCCAGGGAGTAAGCATGGCAACTGCATCTCTCCTTTCCTGTCATGCTTCCCTGGAATCTGGGGGCTTGACCATTTTGTTACTATTCTTTTTTTTTTTTTCAAGATTTTATTTATTTTTCTGACAGACAGAGATCAAAAGTAGGCAGAGAGAGAGGAAGGGAAGCAGGTTCCCAGCTGAGCAGAGAGCCCCATGCAGGTCTTGATCCCAGGACCCTGGGATCATGACCTGAGCTGAAGGCAGAGGCTTTAACCCACTGAGCCACCCAGGTGCCCCTTATTACTATTCTTGAAAGTGGAATTTCATCAGGATTATATTTGTTAACACTTGTCAATTTTTACCTGTAGTGAAAAATTGTTGGAAAGAAAAAAAAGTGTCATTTTCTTGTTTCAGAGATAGGTAATATGGGAGAAATTGAGTGGGAGAGGGTGTGACTCCAGGAAGAATCAAGGGACAGAAGTGTCTCTAGCAGTGATTGCCAAAGAGGGGTTGAGGTAT
The DNA here is from genome assembly GCF_011764305.1 of Mustela putorius furo. Classification (NCBI taxonomy): domain Eukaryota; kingdom Metazoa; phylum Chordata; class Mammalia; order Carnivora; family Mustelidae; genus Mustela; species Mustela putorius. The sequence continues at coordinate 3,813,327 of NW_025421553.1, forward strand.
TTTGCCCCTAGAACATTTGACAGTATATGGAGATTTTTTGATTGTTGGGACCTTAAGAGAGATGCTACTGACATCTTGTGGGGAGAAGCCAGGGATGTTACTAAACATCCTACAAGCCCCCAACCTGTCAAAAATCATTTGCTTCAGTGTGACGGTAGTGCAGATGCTAGGAAACCCAGGAGGAGAGGCAAGTAGATGGCTCAGCTGGGTGAGTCTTACCACCCGGCCTGGCTCAGGAAAGGTTGGACTGTGACCCTGTAGGTGGGGTACTGCTAGAAAGCATATGGTGTCTGCAGGGCAGGAAGGGGCTGGGATGGAATGAAGTGGGGAGAATTTGGAGAAATATCTTTCATTCCTTAATAAATGTGTCTGGAGGAGACACCAACATCTGTTACTTTATTATTTTTTAATAAATTTTATTTTTTAAATAAAGATTTTATTTATTTATTCATGAGAGAGAGAGAGGCAGAGGGAGAAGGAGGCTTTCCACTGAGCAGGGAGCCAGATGCAGGACTCGATCCCAGAACCCTGGGATCATGACCTGAATCAAAGGCAGACACTTAACCATCTGAGCCACCCAGGCTCCCAACATCTGTTACTTTAAAGAGGGAGTTAATTTTCTCCCAGTTTCTTGTCTAAAGGGATCTGGGGTCAAAATATATCTTACCTACTTGTGCTCACTTTTTGCCATTGAGCCAGAAGGAAGAAATCAGATCTACTTTCTCTTTTCTGTCTCCTCTACCATGAGAAAAATCTTTGCTTGACATTGCTGCTTCCTGAGCTATCATTGGGTTTTCTGTTTCCTTTAATAGCCAGTGAGGGGGTTATATCTTGTGCCTCCATCTTCTTCTCACATAGCCTATCCTGCTTGTTATTTGATGGAGTCGACCCGGTGAAAGCTCATCAGTACCCTCCATCTTGTTGTACCCAGAGTCTTAAGAGTCCTTATTCTGGGGGCACCTGGGTGGCTCAGTAGGTTAAGTAGCCAACTCTTGATCTCCACTCAGGTCTTGATCTCAGGTTTGTGGATTCAGGCTATATATATATAAAATCCTTAACCTGTCTGTCCCTCTCTAGCTATCAACACTGTTGTCTGCACTTTTCTTGAATTTTTTTTTTCTTCCTTTAGTTTTCTAGATCCTTCTGGCTCTCTTTTTCATCCTAAAATCTTTCCTAACTCAGTGTCTATGCCTGGTCTTCGTAGCTGTAGCCTCTGTCCTACTTTTTTTAATATGTTTTGCTGGTGAGGTCACCTCTTCACACTCCTCTGTCAGCTCACTGTGGATGATTTGTAATTTTTTTCTCTTGGGTCATCAGTCCTGTTTTCCCTCTTACATTAGAGACCCTTAGCGTCAACCTATTGGACAATTCCACTTTACTTCCATACTGTAATCTCAAATGTTTGAATGCAAAGCTGATCGTCTTTGTCATCAATTAGGAGGTTGCGTGATGCCTTTAAGGTGTCCCCAAGGCAAAACTCCTCTGACCTGTCCCTGATTCGCTTCCTTGGTGCCTAGCTTTCCCTGTACCTCCTAAATCAGCTTTGCTCCAGGCTTTGGATTTCTGCTCCAGGGAGAATCATTTTTCCCTGGTGAAGTGAGCATTAATTCATTACTCACTATGTTACTTATCCACCAAGATTACAATTTACTCACCCCATACCTGCCTCATTTCACCCATACCAAGTATATTGTAGATGAAATTTCCACTTTTACTAGCTTGGCTTTCAGAGTCTCCCACTAAGGTGCCAAGCTCACAATTCATACATTCATTCTTTTTATTTTTTAAGGTTTTATTTATTCATTTGCCAGAGAGAGACCATGAGTGGCAAGTAGAGGGAGAAGCAGGCTCCCTGTTAAGCAAGGAGCCCAAGGTGGGACTCGATCCCAGGCCCCTGGGATCATGACCTAAGCCAAAGACAGATGCTTAACTGACTGAGCCACCCAGGCATCCTTATACATTCATTCTTTTTCCTTCCACTTAAATTTTGCTATACTCTCTCTTATATGTAATATTGGTATTTAAGCAAGAGTCCTTACTTCCTTGGGTCAATGAATAGAAGCTATGGAAATTTCTGGCTTGGAGATAGAAGCCAGTGGGCACAATTTGTAGGGGGCAAAGAGGCCTTTTGGAACTTTTTAAAATCACATGATGTGGGCAGCTGCCACAGGTAAGCTTGGCCCTGGCATACTTAATGCCTCTTCTGCTTAAAGCTTCCTGCTTCATATGGCAATTACCGCCGTACAGAGCAGGAACAGTGGGGTCTTGAGAGCCTGTCACTAAGAGTGAAAGAAAATGGGGTGGAGAGAAGTAGAAGGAAATTAAACTGACTTCCAGGTTTTCCTTGTTCTAGCTATCATGCAAATAGTTTAATAAGCCTGATGTGCTTTACTTTAAATACAGTTTTGAAAATTTGCATGAAATGAATTTTTGCAAATAAAGTGCTATTTCAGACATACTATTTAAAATTCACTCTGGTAAGTTTCATTAGATTGGAAAGAGTGCTTAAAAACAATCACACTTTTATTTCATAGAAGCTATGCCTTTTAATATCAGATTTTTTTGCATTTATTCCACATTTGATTTTGTAATCACACGTCCAGGAAAATAATTTCTTTTCTGCCACTGGTCAATAGCTATATTAAAACTGCTTACCTGAGGCTGTTCCAAAGAGAATAAAAAAAAAAAAAAATCTGATCTTTCTTCGGCTTGCTTTTCTCTGTATTGAAAGCCAGGATGAGCAATGTAAGCTAAAATCGAACTCTGTAGCCCAGATCAGGCACACTACATCAAATCCTTAGCAGATTTTCATTTCTCTTTGTGCTGTTACATTTTATTCTTTTGTCATCCAGACTTCTCTACTCAGAGAAAATGAAATTATTGGAGGTTTTTTTTCTGTTTGTTTTTGTCTCCGTTTTACATTTTCTAAAGGTGAATAAGGGAAATGATGTGGTATGGTATTTAGGTTACTCTAGGTAGACATTGACCTCGGTGTCTGGTTAATTCACAAAGGAGGATATGAACAAGGTAAAAAGTTCATATGATTTGGGAAGACATATAATTTCTGTTTTTCCTAATATTTTAGTTATATTTCCTGAAGCATTACCTTGGGAGAAAAATCAAGGTTGGACTTCCTAGCCATCGACAATGCTGAATATTCCCTAGAGTTGGCAGAAAAGCTCAGTAAAGATATCTAAAACATGCATAGTAATTCAGTTTAACTGAAATTGTTACTTTATAGAAATTCAGACTAGATCCTGTTGTGTCTATGGGTTGATATTTGTCAGAAAAAAAGCCCACCACATTTCATCCAACAATGCAAAAATTAGAGGGCTTTTTGTTTGATTTGTTTGTTTTCTATTTCTGTGGCACACCACTGTTGGAGATAACATTTTATCCAACTTGAAAAGTGCTATTTATAAGGCAGGTGAAATTCTATTACTGCCAATTTATAGAAACATGAATTTTGTAATGGCAAAAGCAGAGCCGAATGTGGCCAGCAGGTAGCCATTTTCTGATTGTTTCATCTTGCAGAAAATGTTACCAAAAGTATAATTTGCTATTTTGCTCAGAAATTATATGGTGTGCCTAGGTAAAGTCCACAGAGTACAACATTAGGACTTTAAATTAATCTCCAAGGCCTGAGGAAAAAGTGAAAGGAAATTCCATGTTGCATTCAAAATCATCAGGATTTGTTTAGTCCTCTATTTTTAAATTAATATGGGACTAGCAGATCTTCAGTTGCATAATGGAGATGTCCATTATTTTCACACGGGATTTTTTTTTTTTTCTAATATGAAAAATCCAACCCCCAGTTTCAGAACTGTCCTCTTCAGGCCTACATGAAAACATCTGTGGGTAGTTATTTGCCAAGTACTGACAGATTTCCACATTTCTCTCCCACATAGTCCATTCTTCTTATGGGACCCCAAGTAATCTCTAAGAATTTAAATCGGGTCATAGCATCCTGCTTAAAAATCCTTCAGTGGATTTTTTGTCCCTTTCAACTTAGAGTAAGATCCATACTCCATACCATGAGCTATAATACTCTATACCAGCAGTTCTTACTCATTTTGGTCTCAGCACTTCTTTACACTCCTAAATATTATTGAGGATCCTCAAAAGCCTGTTGATGTGTGGTATAGCTATTTATACTTACTATATTAGAAATGGAAACACAGTTTAAAAATATTATTCATTTAAAAATAATAATACACAATGCACAACATTTTAATGAAAAACAACCATAGTTTTCAAAACAAAAATTATTGAAAAGAATCGCATTGCTTTACAGTTTTGCAAATTTCTTTAATGTTTGACTTAAAAGAAGGTACCTGGATTCTCATATCCACCTTTTCATTTATGGCATTTATACTGAACCTTTTTATTTACGGCAAAGTATACTTCGCCATGAATGCAGAGGCCCACTTCACTCTGGTGTCTACAGAGAGGCCTTCCTTTTACACTCACTTATGCAGTCATCCTGTGTCCCATTACTTTGTTTTACTTTTTCCATAGCATTTAAAATTATGCAGAATTTTATTATCTATGTGTGTGTTTATTATCCATCTCTATCCACTCAGTTATAAGCTGTGCTTAGGTAAGGACCTTGTTTGTAGTATAAACCATTGTGTAATAGCTTTCAGTTTTTGCTTAACAAATTAACCCCATACCTATCAGCTTAAAACAGCACACTTTTTTAAAATTTTTAATTTTTTAATAAACATATAATGTATTATTAGCTCCAGGGGTACAGGTCTGTGAATCGCCAGGCTTACACACTTCACAGCACTCACCATAGCACATACTCTCCCCAATGTCCATAACCCTACCAGCCTCTCCCGACCCCCCTCCCCCGAGCAACCCTTAGTTTGCTTTGTGAGATTAAGAGTCTCTTATAGTTTGTCTCCCTCCCGATCCCATCTTGTTTCATTTATTCTTTTCCTACTCCCCAAACTCCCCCACGTTGCATCTCCACTTCCTCATATCAGGGAGATCATATGATAGTTGTCTTTCTCCGCTTGACTTATTTTGCTAAGCCTGATACCCTCTAGTTCCATCCACCTCGTTGCAAATGGCGGGATTTCATTTCTTTAGATGGCTGCATAGTATTCCATTGTATATATATAGCACTTCTTCCCTATCCATTCATCTGTTGGTGGACATCTAGGTTCTTTCCATAGTTTGGCTATTGTGAACATTGCTGCTATAAACATTTGGGTGCATGAAAACAGCACACTTTTTTGTTATCTTACAATTTCTGTGGGTTAGGTATTTGTGTATGGCATAGCTGCATGGCTCTGACTCAAGATCTCACCTGAGGTTGGACTGGAGGAACTCTGAAGCTCACTGCTGTGGTGTTTGGTGTGCCTAGATAATCTACTTCCAGCCTAATTCATATGGGCTAGGGCTGCCTCCCTATATAGCAAGTGGCTTTCCCTAGAGTGACTGATCAGAGAGAGAGAGAGAGAGAGAATCCAAGATAAAAGCTGAAGTATTTTCATAATCTAATTTAGGAAGTGACATCTAATCACTTTTGCCATTTCTATTCATCAGAGGGAGACACTAGGTTTAGCCCATACTCAAGGGAAGGGGATTACATGGGATAACTAATGGGGTAGGGATCACCAGGGGCCGAGAGGCTTTTACCATCAACTGCATCCTCAGGGTCTAGGCATAATGTCCAGTATGGTGTATAGTAGGTCCTCAGTAAACCCTTGCTTGATGAGCATTGTGTCCATAAAGTACTCAGTAGATATACTTGTCAGAGGGTTTAGCTTTGTTTTCTGAGCAGAAGGGGGATTATTTACCTTATACAGCTTTTAAAATCCATGCTATTATTCATGACTCCTCTAGTGTATTGTATTATTTAGGTAGTTGGTATAAGCCTACATAGACAAAAACCCATTTATTTCTTCTATGGGATAAGAAGACTTGTTGATGGTGCCTTCTGGGACTTCAAGAGAGAAACTGGATGAATATATTAGTCTGGAGCTGTGATGTATTCTTGCCCATTAGCACCTGCTTGCCCATTCTTCTTATATAAAATTTTTATTATCTGGAGAAATTGTGCTCTTACAGGGTGATTGCTCTCTCTCCTGGTATCTTTGTTTGGCTTCTCTAGGGTAAGGAACACATTGAGTTGTCTCGTTGGCCATATTTATTCTAAGATGCAGTAATTCCCAAATTCATTAACTTTATCCATGGGTAATTGTAATCATTTTCTAAGTAAATTTACTAGGCTTAATTAATCTACCACATAGAACTGCCCTTAGAGTATCTTCATGTTATCTCTATACTGTACTACTATTTTTAGGTCTTTGGAAGGAAATTATAGCTAATTCACTTTTTTAGTCATGGTATAATAACACTGTTTTTAAACTTGTCTCCAGAGCTGTGTATATTGATCACGTGTTAGAATGAGTCAGCCTTTAAATTGTTTTTATGGCACTTAACTGGGACAATGACAACAAGGTTATGGTAATTTCAACTAAAAGTGAGAGTGGAGAAAAATATGCTTTTATACAATTAGATAGGCCTGGGCAGGATGTCTGGTCAACAAAGGGGTGACCTAAGGTCACTGTGAGCCCAAAAAAGACAAATTTTTAAATCAGTCAAGAAAAAAGAGGCTGCAGTATTCCAGAGGCCAAATGCATTGATTTTACTGTTTTGCATAGGATTTTTCAAGTGCAGATGACATCCATGGGTGTCACGGATGGAGATTTTCTCCAGCAGGGTTCTCATGAGGATGGGGCCACTCTCTTATGATTCCTCTAAGTGCCCTGACTGAGGCGGAGTGATGTGAGTAAAGGACACAGATTTTCTTGCCACACAGATCTGGGTTTAGATCTCTGCCCTGTCATTCTCAACTGTAAGTGAAGGAATAATTCCTATATCTTAGGATTGTTGTAACGATTTTGGGGGAAAGTATGTGTGAAACGAATACCTGACATTTATGCTTGTGGCCAGTATTTATAGCTCTTTTTCCTCAGCTGAAATTTGGCAGAACACTAAATATGGGAACATCAAGTGGTGTCCCAGTGGTTTTACTGGGTTTCAAACATACTTCTTCTGGTCCCCATTGCAGAGCAGCGACCCTTGCTCCTCAGGTATGTAGGGTCAATTACCCCCACTAATATGGTGATTCCTTACTGCATCTCTGAAACCCTATATCCCATAGGTAATAAGCCTGAGGGGACAGAAAGCATAAATTCTGCAGCTAAGTCCCAGGAAGAATGGTGGCAGAGGCCAGGCCTACTTGCACCCTGTTTCCCTGAAGAGTGTGTTCAAGTTATGGGCAGCATAACCTTCTACGCTGATCAATGCATATAACTACATCCGGAAGGACAGTCCCCCAACCTTACACAGTGTCTTAATGGAACTGGCACCTTAGTTGAGCCTTTATTAAATAGTTGTTCCATTGTTCTATTCGTCTGTGGTCATGTGCCCACTCTTCTATCTCCTTCATGGTAACATATTGCTTTGAATCCATTGGGAATTCTGTAAGCTCTCAGGTGGCTTGTTTTATCTTGGCTGCAGCACACAACCACCCTAGGGTGAGATGAGGGACAGCCTACACCTGTATGCATTTCTTACCACAGCAGTGACTAGAGTCAAAGATGGGTAAAGAAAGTGTGAGGCAGGACACAGGAAGTGTAGAATATACAGTATGTGCTGTTTTGTAACTTGTATATTGAATAAATCTGTTTGTGGGTTATTTTATCGTTTTTACTTAGTTAGCCTGATCTTTATTTATCAGTTCTACTCATTTTCTGTTATTTTTTAAATTCATTAACGTCTGGTTTTATGTTTATTTTTTTATCTCTGTTGCTTTTCATAGGGTTATTTTGCTTGCCTTTTCTAATTTCCTGAATGTAATGCTAAGATTCTTTTTAATCAGAAATATAAATATTTGAGGCCATAGGTCTTCACTTGCTATCATATAGTGTTTTTATTACTATTTTCTAGAAAAGATATTCTGTAATTTTGGTTTTCATTTCCTCTTTGACTCAAGAGTTGTTTAAGAGAGATTTTTTTTCTTAACCTTTTATTTTGGAGTAGTATCTAGCTTTCAAAGAAGTTACAAAAATAATCAAGGAACCATCCTGTATCTTTACCTGGTTTTACCAAATGTTAACATTTTATCACATTTGCTTTGTCAGTTTGTCTTTCTTCAACTGCATGCACATACACAGACACACACACACTTCCTTTTTCTGAATCAACGAAAAGTGAGTCCCAGGCCAGATGTGCCATTTCTCCTATATAATTTAGTATGCAGCTTTTTAAAAAAAAACACAGTACAATTTAGGTAATCACTATATAACCATCTAAATGAGTAGATTAACATTGATGAAATTTTATCATCTAATCCAGACACTTTATTTAAGTTTAGCTAAGTGTTCCAGTGGTTGCTCTTTCTGTCAAGTGGATTCAGGACCCAATCCAGGATCATATGTGGATTTTAGCTGTCTATCTTTTTATTCAGTCTTGAGTAGTCTCGAAATATATTCTAGTCTTTTATGACCTTGACATTTTAGGAGAGTACGGACCAACTGTAGTGTTGTTGTTGTTTTCATTGAATGTCCTTCAGTTTAGGAGTCTGATGTTTTCTCATCATTAAATTCCATTTATATGTTTTTGGCAGGAATATTACACAGGTGCTTTGTTTCACTCAGGGCATCCACATCAGGAGCCATCCGATGTCAGTTTGTCCTGTTGTTTGTGATGTTAAATCAAATCATTTGGTTGAGATTTCTTTATTGTAAAGGTTCAATTTTCTTTATTGTAAAGTACTTACTTTTAACCCCTTTGTAATTAGTAAGTACTTTGTTGGGGGAGGTCATTGAGATTATGTAAATATCATGTTTCTCAGTAAACTTTTTCCTATTAGTTTTAGCTTCCACTGTTGATGTTTACATGATTCAGTTGTTACTGCCATGGATGCAATTTTTAATCCCATCACTTTCTTGTATTTCTTCTAAATAACCATATTATTATATGTTGCCCTTTCTCTCTCCCTCCCATCTCTCCTTATTCCCTTTCTTTCCTTACTTTCTATCAGCATGACACATTGATATCTTATTGTGATGAATTATGAATTATTATGAAATATTATGAATTATTATGAATTAAAGCACATTACTGTCGTTATTTATTTTGATGCTCAAATTGATATAGTTTGACAAGTAATAACTTTAAGGTGTTCTGTGCCCTTTTGAAAAGAACTCATCATTTTTTAAAAATCAGTTTTATTTTCTGACATAATTTTTGGGAGTTGGATCCAGAAGCCTGCTCTGCTTCAGGGTCAGCGCCTTTAAGTAAGACTCTAATTGGTGTTTGGAAAGACCATAGGGTTGGGGGGTGCAGGGCACATTTCATCTGGTTGCCTCTACTTTTGTGATGTGATACTCTGTATCTCTTAATTCACTGAGTTCACAAAATAAGGGTATAGTGCATAATAAAAAGGTAGGATAAGAAATAATGAACTAGTTCCCTAATAATCCCTGAAGGTGACTAATGACTACTTTTTAGTACATTATGAATTTATGGATTTAAATATATTCGGCAGATTTCAGTGCATTGCTATTATTATCTTTATTGAAGCTCAGATTGTCCATTTTTGGCAGATAGGAGCCTCTTTAGGTTGATTCTTGAGTGCTTCTGGCATAAACCTAATAATCATTGATAGCTTCCTTCCCTCTGGAATGACAAAATATTCCAGATTTATTTTATGTATTTCTTCTCTATTCCCAGATTCAGCCCTTTTTCTGAGATAGTGTCTCTCACCCTTTTAAAAAATTACCACCATCCCCTAAGAGAAAATTAAAATGAACTAATATATCCTTAATTAAAGAAATCAAATATTAAGAGATAAGATTTCTTTCTTTCTTTCTTTCTTTCTTTCTTTCTTTCTTCCTTCCTTCCTTTCTTTCTTTTTTTTTTTTTTAAAGTACATTTGAGCTTTGGAAGACTACAAACCACAGTAATGTAAGACATTTTTTCATTCCCCCCCCCAGTCCAAATTTCTCTTTCTTGATGGTGAGGATATCATCCTACTGAAGGCATGCTCTAAAAATCCCTGGTTTATTTTAGTGGAAATGATATTTCAAGAACCCAATCTAAGTACTATGTGTATGTCAGTACTATAGGATTTTTTTACTTAGCTTCTATCTCTTTTTTTTTAATATAATTTTGATTTTATTTATTTATTTAACACAGAGAGAGAGATCACAAGTAGGCAGAGAGGCAGGCATAGAGAGAGAGGGAAGCAGGCTCCCCGCTGAGCAGAGAGCCCCATGCGGGGCTCGATCCCAGGACCCTGGAATCATGACCTGAGTCAAAGGCAGAGGCTTAACCCACTGAGCCAGTCAGGCGCCCCTACTTAGCTTCTCTTCTACTACACTTGTATCTCCTTTCTTCCATGCTGAATATTCCATAATTACTCCCTTGCTTTATTCCACAATGTACCACAACAAACTCATAATAGCAATGCTAACGCTATTACCAGCACTGATGATTCCAGTTAAAAATTTGCTCTGCATATATTTTTCTTACTTCCCCTCTCCTGTCCCTCCTTTTTAAAGGATTCTACTCTCTAGGTTGTCTGAGCTTACAGTCATTAAGTACTGTACTCTCTGTACTCTCTCACTTTAATCCTCATTTAGGTGTAGTTCTACATGAAACGATTTTTTTAAAGATTTTATTTATTTATTATTTGAGAGAGAGAGAGAGTACCAGAGAGGGTAGGATCAGAGGGAGAAGCAGACTCCCCTTGAGCAGGGAGCCCAATAAGGGACTGGATCCTGGGAATCCAGGATCATGATCTGAGCCTAAGACAGTCGCTTAACCACCTGAGCCACCCAGGTACCTGTACATGAAACTATTTAATGCTTAAATAAAACTTACTTAATGTCTTATAGTCATCTCCCTCTAACTAGTCAGGTTGTCTGAAGCTTGTTCTCTAGTGGATTCCTGAGGAGGGCTCAAAGGAACACTAGTCCCTAAATTTTTGCACATTGATGTCAATTGCTCTTTATATTTGAAAGTCAGTTTGTGCTAGGTGAAATCCTTGGCTTACATTTTCTGTCTTAGAATGTCTTAACTATGTATTCTAACTGAATTTTCTTGCGTAATAAAACATTGCCAGAGATGATAATTAAATGAATGTCTGCTTTTCTTTTAAGTCCTTTGCTCATTTTTTTTTAAATGCCTAAAGGACATTTCTAAGTCCAATAATTTTACAGGCTATGTCTTAATACTGATAATTGTGAATCTCAATACGTAGTTTCAGGGAAATTTTAATGGGAGTTTTATTGAATTTATAATTTTTCGCAAATGTTTTCTAACCTTGCTTAGGTTTTTGGTTTGTTGTTGGTGGTTTTTTGTTTGTTTGTTTGTATTTTTTTTTTTCCTCCAGAGGCTCCTAATGTCAGTATTAGGTCATCTTTGTTTATGTTCAATATTTATCTCTGTCTCATAAAGCCTTTTAAACTTTGTCTTTGTTACTTTTTGATTTATGTCTTCATTCGTTTGTAATTTTTAATATTTCTTCTCACTGTACAATTCTCTTCAGGCATTATGTATTATGTTTATTTGCTTTTTTGATCCTCCTATTTATTCCTCATTACTGAAATGGTTTTTGCTCCTTCTGTTTATTCTTCATTACTGAAATGGTTTTTTAAAAACTTATTTCTGATTCTATTATGAGTACTATTACTACATTTCTGAGTTTCATTTTCTCTGATTCTGATGTTTTTTCATATCTTCCATGTCTTAATATCTGTTTGCTCATTTTGAAGTAGTTTTGGTCTGATATATGGGCAATTCTTTTGGCATGCTTTCCTTGTTGGTAGTGCTTCTTTATTCTCTTTTTTCCTTATAATAAGATATGATATTTGACCTCAATCCTTGTCTTTCCAAATTTTATGAGAAGCTAGTTTTTCTCGACTTTTAGGAGGTATGGCTCAGGATGGTACTTCTAGCCTCACATAGTTCCTACTTGGGTTTTTTTTAAGTAGCATGAAGTAATATGGTAGCTTGCTTTCTGAGATGTCCTGGCTTCTTCCCATAAGCCTGTTCCTTCCTTTGTCTCAGTTGTCACTATCCTGCTCAATTTGATCTCCTCCCAGTGTGGCTTCTGTCTTAGAGGTGAGCTGATCACTTCTGGAAGTTCATAGACTGCTTCGCCTCTTTCAAGTTTACTAGATACTGTGTTTGTTCTCTCACCTGTTTTTAGATTTAGAAACGGCCAGTTTTAGCTTCCAAGTTAGTCTGCAGCACTCTCCCATGAATACATACTGGCTTTTGGGGGGCTCTCCTGTCCTCAGTTTCCTCATCTACTCAGGACATTTTGCTTTTCATGCAGTTGCTGATTAAAGAGTTTTTAGAGATAAAAAGAGAAAGACTATATAGAGGGCAAACATAAGTATAAAAACCAGTTAATTCTTATTTGGGTGGGGGTTCATTTCTCTATACTGAGATAGTTATCACTTAAAATTTTCCTCTTTAAAAAAAATTTTTATTTATTTATTTGAGAGAGAGAGACCATGAGCAGGGGGAAGGATAGAAGGAGATGAAGAGGGACAAGCAGATTCCCTGCTGAGCATGGAACCCATTGCTGGGCTCTATCCCAGGACCCTGAGATCATTACCTGAGCCAAAGTCAGACACTTAACAACTAAGCCACCCTGGCGCCCCATCACTTAAAATTTTTCAAAGCATGGCCTAACTATATTTGTTTTAATAAAATAAGCTAATAAAAAATGTGAGTAAGAGTTTTCCCTTATTTGGTTTTGAAAGAAAAATGTGTTTTTAAACTATAAAGGCCAACTTGATATCTTCGTTTCATTTTTTTTTGGAGAAATATGTCTTACTAGCTGAATTTATAAAATTAATTAATTTATCCTTATTTCAGTAATAGGTTATTTGAGCCAGGACTTTAGACTGGACATATAAATACTTTTCATGGTTTATTTGTCCTTCCATTCTTTAATGACACCTAATTTCCAGTTAGGATATTTTCATATTCTATTGCTTCTCTCAAGAAAGTGATTTTGTTATGAAGACATATTTATTAATTGGCACTGGAAGAATATATGTGCTCCAAGGACCAAAATTCCAAGGAGAATTATGAAAACCGTTGAATGACCCAAAGAGCATCATAGATTTAGAAGAGAAGAAATACTATAAAGAAGAATAGTAGAAGAGATAAGAAGAGAGGACAAAAGAAGGAAAAATATAGCAGGTAAAATTGTGGAGGTCATTACAGAGTAGTATATAACTATTGTACAAAACTAGAATGCCATTGTATACTTCTGTATTTCTCTTCCACAATAAAACAACACATATACATGCACACACACACACACACACACACATACTGGAATGACCCTTCAGTTTCAAATCCACATTTAGATATAGCTTTGGTGTGTTTTTCTTTCTTTCTTTTGTTCTTTCTTTCTTTCTTTTTTTAAGAAGGCATCACGCTCAGTGTAGAATCAGATGTGGGGCTTGAACTCATGACCCTGCGATCAGAACCTGAGCTGAGATCAAGAATAGGACACTCAACTGACTGAACCACCCAGGTGCTCCTTGTATGTATTTCTGGGGGAATACTTTGAGTGGGAAAAAGGGGTGAAACAATACTTTTGGCTATATTGTAGACTGTCTACTGGGATTTAGGGACACTACTTAGAATCCCATTTCTACACAATCACTGTCGCTGTTGTTAATCAGGTCTTCTCAACTCAGAGACTAATGGGGTTTTAAGTATTTGTATTTTGTGGATCCATTGACTTATAGCTATTTATGATATTCAAAATCATCTAACAAATAATGAGACTGAGGCTCTGAAAAGTCTAATGTCTGTGTACCAATAATGACTAAATCTTAGAGTGAGTCTTTTGAACAATGTCATAGAAACCAAACTTGTAAAAAGGCAAGCTTAAACTTTGAGATCACAAATCTGTATCTGTAAGTATGCTTTCCTTGCAAGTAAGAAAACTGAGGTAAAAAAATATAGGAGATATAATGATTTATGAAACTCAAAGTCTTGAGTTAGGGCAGAGTTAAAGTTGGTTTGACTCACCAACTCAGAAATGGCATTAAGGACCCATTTCCCCACCACTTTCCTATTCTATCTTTGTGATTCTTTATTTTTATCTTTATCTTAATGTTGAGAGCTGAAAAGGATGTTGAAACACTATACAATGTTATAGTTTACTGCCAACTAGTTTACTCCCAGGATTACATGCTTCCTCATCCAAATCCAAGGAGAGTAGAAGAGAGCAGGCTTCTCATAGCACTCTCAAAAATATATTCATCAATTGTTACGATCTGTTTAAAAACTAGGGATTTTTTCTGACTCCATTATCTTTTCTACTGTCATTTAGTGGGAATTCTAATGTTGAAAGAGTTTCTCTTTCCTTCTGGCTCTCCCTTCCTCTCTTTCTTCCTTCTTTTAACATAGAATCAGAGTCTTATTTTATCCAATGGATTATAAAATTGTGATGATGGTATATATTTTAGTGTTCACACTGTCCCAGTTTTGATCATGTTTTTACCATTTCTTGCTTCCTGAAACAATAAAATATTCAAGTTTATCTTATACTTTCCTTATTCTAACCCTTGAATCAACTATTTATCCCAAGATCCCTGCTTTCTTGAGTGGAGAACAGCATTTAAAAATCAAGATCTGGGTGCCAGATGTGCTCATGGCTACTGGTGTGTCACTGAATCTAGGTCCTCCTTGGGGCTGAGCTAGGAAATAGATACACATACAAACACAGAGCACTTCTTAAAAGATCATTGCCTCTTAACAAAAGGTTATTTAATTGTAGTTGAAAATGAAAGGCAATTTGTTGATCTTGTGATTCTCTTTTAGTAAAATATATGTAAGGACAGCCATTGAATACCTTTGACCAAGGATAGGAAATGAATCCCTTGATCTATATTTCAATAACTCAAGAAATAACCTGTTTGTGAAGTAGACAGATCACTAAATGGCTAAAGAGTGGAATTGAACCTTCAGTGTTAATCAGTAAGAAAAAAGCTTTGCATATATCTCTGTATCTATTTTAGTATGTGCTTGTGAAACAAATATTTTTTGGTGCTATTATGCCCACTTTACAGATGGAAAGTCAGAGAAAAAGTCTTAGTTATGTTCTTACTAGGACATACCTTTTGATTACTAGTTCAGTTTGTGTTCTTGTCTCCACTGCTGTGTGTGCAATGCAATTTCCCCGGATAACTCCACCATTTAAAGCAATGAATACTGTTTTGGAATTTAAATTCAATTAATTAACATATAATGTATTATTTGTTTCAGAGTAGAGGTTAGTGATTCGTCAGTCTTATATAATACTCAGTGCTCATTATATCATGTGCCCTCCTTAATGTGCATTACCCAGTTACCCCCTCTCTCTGGGTACCTCCCCTCCAGCAACCCTCAGTTTGTTTCCTATGATTAGGAGTCTCTTATGGTTTGTCTCCCTCTCTGATTCTATCTTGTTTTATTTTTTCCTCTCTTCCCCTATGATCCTCTGTTTTATTTCTTAAATTACACATATGAGTGAGAGCATATGTATAGTATCTCATTGTTTTAATTTGTAGTTCTCTGATGACATATGATGTGGAGTATCTCTGTATGCTTATTAGCAACTTTACATCTTCTTTGGTGAGGTATCTATTAAGGTCTTTGGCCATTTTTTAATTAATTTATTTATTTGAGAAAGAGGGAGAAAGGAAGAGGGAGAGAGATTGAAAGAGAGTGGTGGCAGGGGCACAGGGAGAGAGAGAATTTTAAGCAGACTCTGCACTGAGCCCAGGGCTTGATATCATGACCCTGAGATCACAACCTTAGCCAAAACCAAGAGTCAGACACTTAACCAACTGAACAACCTAGGCACCCCCTTTGGCCATTTTTAAATCAAATTGTGTATTTTCTTATTCTCATTTTATTTTTCTTCTTCTTGAGAGAACAAAAAAAGGCATATTGATGTTTAGTGTTTAATAGTTAGAATTTGTTTTCTCGAAATATATTTGGAATCAAAAATAACTTTGTTTTGGTCAACATGTCCTAACCAAAAAGAAGTTCTTATTTACGTAACTTCTTTTCCAAAGAAGGTTAGGGAAGTTAAAACAATGAATCAGTCCAAGCTAGAAATAAGGGGTTGAGAGATAACCTCCTCTTTATGTTGTGGAGCCTAATGGAAGCACGACTACACCAGCAAGGCTGCCATGCTGGAAAGGGACCTGGTGGTACCAGAGATGGGAACTTGTAGACACTAAAAATGTTCAGCTCTGTCACAGGCCTAGACTATCGTGGTTGACCCTCTTTTCATCCTATTTGGGTAATTCCTCTGACTTTCCATCAATATCTGTCAGCATATATTTTGTCATCCATGGAAGTGTCATCAGGGTTAAAACCCAAGAGAATCTACCCTTGAAAGACATAATGAGACAACCATTAAAAAAAAAATCAGATTACTTCTAAAATTTCTTTGAAGTCTGTAGGAGATGACTATTATGTAAATAACCACAGATGGATAAGGTATGCGAGTTAAATCTGTGCCTTGGTTCCAGCTGATTTTTCCAAACCCTGCTACTGCTTCATTGCCAAGTAGAGAAATTAACAATTCAGGATCTTAATAATTTTGTCTTGATTCCTAATGTCCATTTTTGCAAAGGCATGAAAATTGGGTAAAAACTGACACCCAGGCATAAGGTAGAGATTATTTACACATATCTAAATGATAAATGTTACCACATACCTAGAGAATTAGAACTCCTTATTATGTAATTTCTCATTTTCCCCAGGAATAAGTACCTTGAAGAATGTACATTACTTAAAGAATGCGTTCTGGTTACTGATTCTGTGTTCAACACCTGTTGGACCTTCCTAGTTGGATGTGGTTTCAGTTTTTCTTACCAGATAAAAAAGTTATTCTGCTTATCTTCAAGCAGACTGTGTTTGTATTCCAAGATCTGTGATCTGATGATTTGACTAGCCCAGACCATTCTGATGTTGCTAACTATCTGGTTGCTTTACACAGTTATTACATTTTATAGCATAAAGCCAGCACTGAGACTTGGAAGTCTCTAATTTCAGTGGCCTCCATAAAATTCCCTGTGATACCTTTCAAAATCTTCAAATGTTTAAAATTCATTGAATTAGAATCTCCTGTTAGTATGACTCAGAAAGCCACTGACCTTGTCTCTCACTTCTCTTTCAGAAATGATACCTCCCAAATCACCTTGTAAAAGCACATAGGAAACTGGTAATGGGAGTATTATAGTTTTATTTCTCATTTAATCAGACTGTAAATATATGAGTAGAGAATTGTGAAAAGAGAAAATGGCCTCAAAGAAAGACAGCTTACTTTTAAAGGTTTTCAATTTCATAACCTTCCTATTTCTATTTGAAACAGAAGATTTTGAAGTTCATGAGGCTTTATGAAGTCTTTCTTAGAATAGAAGCTCCAGCCCTCAGTTCTCTTTTAACCTGTCATCACTTGCAGTGGGATGGGATACTGAGGGACCCTTTTGTTTGTGATGTTTAGTGGATGTTTTCATAATGTTTAGTATTTATAACATGTGTTGACATTTCTAATGTCAAGAGATTTTTTTCCCTTAACTTACATTGAATAAGAATTTAGTAAAATAAAGTACAAGATGAAGTTAAGATGTTGATAGTGTTTATTTTTAGAGAGGAAGACTTTTTGCACAGCAAAATGATCTTTAACTTTAAAAATTAAAGTTTTTATAATATGGACAAATTGATAACTATGTCATTAATTTTTCCCCTTTAAGTGAATAATCAAGTAAGAACAAGAGTTACTTTGATTAGTTTTATCTATTTGTTTATTTTATTTAAATTCGATTAATTAACAGAAAATATATTATTGGTTTCAGAGGTCCAAGATTCATCAGTCTCATGTAATACCCAGTGCTCATTACATCACATGCCCTCTTTAATGTCCATCACCCAGTTCCCCATCCCCTCACATTAAATTCCATACACAGAATTATTCTGTGTACTTCTGTAACTTCCTTCTAACTTTGTGGTTCTTTACTATTTATACTCTTACACAGCTCACTCATTTCTACTTCTGTGGACATTATAGAATATACACATTCAAATTTATTTGTTCTACTGTTCATATTTGGATTATTTTCAATTTTCTGTTGTTACAAACACTATTGCAATGAATACGCTTTTTTAAAAAAGATTTTATTTATTTATTTGACAGACAGAGATTACAAGAGATCACAGTTGAAAATCCAAGCATAACTTTTGACTCTCCCCAAACTTAACTACTGATAGCCTACTGTCAACTGAAGCCTTACTGATAAGATAGATAGTAGAATAGATAGTATGTATTTTGTATATTATATGTATTATATATTATGTTCTTAAAGTAACTAAAGAAAGCATTAGGTAGAGAAAATCACAAGGTAGAGAAAATACATTTCTAGTACTGTACTTTATTTATTGAAAAAATCCACGTATAAGTGGATCAGTGGAGTTCAAACCCATGTTGTTCAAGGGCCAACTGTAATTCCACCCAGGAAGTGGGGCAAAGGCACAATAGTACTGATGATGCTTAATCAGTTGTACTGACAGACTGGTGTAATGGGGGGAATTCTGACAAGTAAAGTATGCTCTGAATTAGTACAATGAAGATCCAAGTTCCTCATACGTAGAGGGGAAAAATGACTCAGAACAAAATTATTCTTAATTGAGAAAAAGCTAAAACCAAGAGTCAGTCATTCTTATATACCACATATTGGATTTATCACTGAGTCTTGTGGACTGTACCTTCAACTATACCTTAAATCTGCTTCTCTCCATCTGTAGAACCTACCCTAATCCAAGCTGTCATTTCAACACTACCTGTCTCCTGGTGTCTGCTTTTGCCTACTTCTAATCCACTCTCCATATAGTGGAAAGACCTTTTAAAAACATAAATTGCGTCATGCCATTTCTTCATTAAAAACCTTTCAGTGTTTTCTTGTTGCCATTTCACAAAAATCCTCAAATCAGTAAGGAACTGGCTGACATGTTCAGTGAAGAATATTTGTATTTTAAAGGGCCAATTTAGAAATAATGTAGAAATGTAAAAATGACTATGCCAAGTAAAAAGTGAGTGAAATAGAAATTTAGCTTCAGTTCTGATGTCAACTAATTATACAGCGCATCTTACCTTTTTTAGAAGGACTAAAATATTTAGACTCTGTTCAGCTCCAAAATTTTGAGGAATTATGTTTTGTCTTTTCTAAAAAAATTCTTTTAATTCCAGTATAATTAACATACAATATTATGTTAGTTTCAGCTGTACATTGTAGCGATTCGACAATTCTATGCATTTTTCAGTGCTCATCATGATAAGTGTACTCTTTAATCCCTTCACCTCTTTAACTTATCCCCCTACCCACTTCCCTTCTGGTGACCATCAGTTTGTTCTCTATAATTTAGAGTTGGTGTTTGGTCCTTTTTTTTTTTTTTTAATGTGTTTGTTTCTTTTAAATTACACATATGAGTGAAATCATATGTTATTTGTCTTTCTCTAACTGACTGACTTCACTCAGCATTTTCTCCTCTAGATCCATCCATGTTGCAAATGGCAAGATTTCATTCCTTTTTTATGAATAAGTAATATTCCACTGTGTGTGATTGTGTGTGTGTGTATCTGTATTTCACATTTTTAAAAAAAAGATTTAATTTATTTATTTGACAGAGAAGAGAGACAGAGAGAGAGATAACACAAGCAGGGGGAGTGGGAGGCGGAGAAACAGGCCTCCCACTGAGCAGGAGCCTGATATGGGACTCGATCCCATTTGACCTGAGCCTAAGGCAGACTCTTAATGACTGAGCCACCCAGGCATCCCTTGTATCTCAAATCTTTATCCATTCATCTATTCAGGGGCATTTAGATTGTTTCCATAACTTGGATAGTGTAAATAATACTGCAATAAACATAGTGGTCCATATATCTTTATGAATTAGTATTTTTATATTCTTTGGGTAAATACCCAGTAGTGAAATTACTGAAATATATGGTAAATATATTTTTAGTTTTTTTGAGAAACCTCCATACTTACCATTTTCCACAGTGGCTACCCCAGTTTATATTCCCACCAACAATGCATGAGGATTTCTTTTTCTCCACATCCTTGCGAATACTTATTTCTTGTGTTTTTGAGGTTAGCCATTCTGATGGGTGTGAGGCGATATCTCATTGTAGTTTTGATTTGTATTTCCCTGATGATGAGTAATAAACATTTATTCATGTTTCTGTTGGCCATCTGTATATCTTCTTTAGAGAAATGTCTGGGTTTTTAAAAATTAGATTATTTGGGGATTTTTTGGTGTTGAGTTGTATAAGTTATTTATATATTTTGGATACTAACTCTTTATCAGATATGTCATTTGCATATATCTTCTCCCTTTCAGTAGGTTGTCTTTTAGTTTAGTTGATTGTTTCCTTCACTGTGCAAAACCTTTTCATTTTTATGTGGTCTTAATTGTTTATTTTTATTTTTTACCCCTTGCTTGAGGAGACATATCTGGAAAAATATTGCTACAGCCCATGTCAGAGAAATTACTGCCTTGGCTTCTTTTAGGAATTTTGTGGTTTCAGATTTTACCTTATGTTTTTAATCCATTTGGAGTTTATTTTTACTTAAGGTGTGAGAATGTGGTCCAGTTCCATCTTTTTGCATGTAGCTGTCCAGTTTAACCAACATCATTTATTGAAGAGACTGTCTTTTTCCCATTGGATATTCCTTCCTCCTTTTTCAAAGATTAACTGACCTAATATAATTGTGAGTTTATTTCGGGGCTCTCTATTCTGTTCCATTGATCCATGTGTCTCTTTTTATGCTAATACCATACTGTTTTGATCACTACAGATTTGTAGAATATCTTGACATCTGAGATTGTGATACCTTCAGTTTTGTTCTTTTTCAAGATTGCTTTTGCCATTCAGAGTCTGCTGTGATTCCATACAAATTTTAGGATTTTTTATTCTAGTTCTGTGAAAAATTGATAAAGATTGCATTAACTCTGTAGGTTACTTTGAGTAGTATGGGTATTTTAGCAATATTTATTCTTTCAATCCATGAGCATAGAATATCGTTCCATTTGTATGTGTCATCTTCAACTTCTTTCATCAGTGTTTTATAGCATTCAGAGTATGTTTTGTCTTTTTTGATGTTAAACAGTTAAGGAAAAATTATGTCAATATTTCTGGATAAATAATATCTTTACTTTACTACCGTTATATAGTTTAAAAGTGTTTCTGCATGAATTATCCTGTATGATGTCCTTAGCTTCTCCCTGTCTTTTCTTTTTTCAGATTAAGCAGACTAAGAATAATTGAGTTTCCCAAGATTTCTTTTTCATCATTCCACTTTACCTATTCCAAAAAATGCCATGCAATGTGTTTGGAATAGGATAATATAATCTCTGAAAATAAAATAATTTCTATCATTAGTGAATTTGGGAAATAAAAACAACTTAGAGATATTAATACTTGCTAATCAAGGTAAACTTTGAAGAATTTTGCTATGTATAATCTAGTTTGAATAATTCTTTAAATAGATTAGTGAACGTAGGTGAAAATGCTTAGTTACATTCATTTTCATTATTTGGATATGTAAATAATATAACTTGAAGTATACCAATGATCTGGATAATAATTCTGAAAATTCTTCTAATCCAATTAGTAAATTAAAATTAAAATTTCTTATTCCTTTTTTGTAGTATAACATGTCTGGCAGTCTGGGTAAACAAAAGTGGAAATCTTCAGGGAATTAAATTGAGAAAACCCATTAATAAATTGCCATCATGCACATGTAATATTCTGCTATGTTTCTA
This sequence comes from Mustela putorius furo, assembly GCF_011764305.1. NCBI lineage: Eukaryota > Metazoa > Chordata > Mammalia > Carnivora > Mustelidae > Mustela > Mustela putorius. The sequence goes on from NW_025421553.1 coordinate 3,835,206, forward strand.
ATAACCTGTAAGCCATAATTTTCTAATGGAATGAAATAACTTTGTCAGAGGCAAAATCAATACTTTCAAAGTACACACTAATGTTCTGTGAAATTAGAAATTGACCTTTTTTCCCTTTAAAAAATAAATACAAGTGGGTTTAGATATTTGGCATATATATAACATTGGAAATAAAAATCTCTTGAATATCTTTGCTGAAAAAAAAACTTCAGATGTTATAAGTATGTTGTTATATGTCTTCTTCCTTACTGATAATAAATTAAAATTATAAATAAAAACTCGATTCTATAAAACATACTTACTAATCAATTAAAACAATTTTTGTTTTAATTTTTTGCCAGCATGTTGCTCAAATTACAGCTTGAACAGACATGATATTTTAAAAAACTAAATGCTGTATTTATCAATGAAAAAGCAACACTATTCTCTTTTATTATTCTTAACATTCATGCTGTTATTCACTTGGAGTTAAGTATGCATATGAGATCTACTGTCTGATAAGATTTTTTTGTAGAGAAGAAACTAATTGTTGATTATAAATCAAGCTGCTATATTAGCTCTGTGAATAGCCATGTAAACATTTAGCTTTTAAGATATTTTGTATGGGCTCTTATTGAGATTGTTGAGTAAATTCACCCAGGTAGTATTGTGAGGCTCTTACTATGTGCAAGCCATTTGTTGTTCCAGTTGGGGTTGTTTACAAGGAAAGGTGGATGTTTCACATAAAATAGCACAAGAGTTTCTAACTAGTTCCTTGGATCTATCTGCAGATTGACTATTGAATTGGTGCATAGTCAAGATATTTTCTTCTTTGAGATTTCTATTACTACATTCTCTTCCATATTTGTAGCTATGGAAACAGTATAGTATATAATTAAGGGCATTGGATCATGAAGTCCACATGCGTTCAATTCCTAGCTCCACCAGCTACTAGTAATGTGACTCTGGGCAAAGTATTAAAAATCTGGGACATAATTTTTTTCATTGGTGAGTTGGGTTTAAGTGTTCTCACTGGTCTCATGAGAAGATAAAATGAGATGTTGTATTACAAGCACTTAGAACTCTTCTCAGTGGGTAATAAAGTATAGCTCTCAGAGGTTTTTGCTTACATATTCTCACCTTTCTCTCCTTCTAGGTGATGTTAGCTTTGGGGAAATGAAGGAAATATATTCTCCCTCAGATTATGCAGGTGACACCTGAGAACTGCCTTGACTTTTAGGAACACCAGGCTGGGCTGATCTCATAAAATAAGAAGTTAAGGGAAGGATGGAAGAGGTATACTGCCGTGAGGAATGTGCAACCTATAGAAGGAACTCAATCATTACTCAAGAACGTGGATCAGTGGGGAGGGGTCTTTAAGGAAGTACCATCAATGTGAGCCCGACATTTTCCTACTCTGATTCTTACCTGGTTCACCTTCTGCCTTCATTTAAGATGCTCTACACTTTCTTTCTGCTTTGTTGTTATTGGTTTTGTTTTGTTTTATTTTTTGCTTACCACTGGAAGTTTACACATTAGCTGGTAATCTGAGTTTTTTTTTGTTGTTGTTGTTGTTGTTTTGTTTTGTTTTTAAAGATTTTTTATTTATTTATCAGAGAGAGAGAGGGGGAGAGAGCGAGCACAGGCAGACAGAATGGCAGGCAGAGGCAGAGGGAGAAGCAGGCTCCCCGCTGAGCAAGGAGCCCGATGTGGGACTCGATCCCAGGACGTTGGGATCATGACCTGAGCCGAAGGCAGCTGCTTAACCAACTGAGCCACCCAGGCGTCCCTAATCTGAGGTTTTTTAATTGGGAGATTTAGGTTCCCTTAAAGAATCCCTTAAAGAATCAGGATTCTTCTGTAAATGGACCTAATTGGAATCAGATTTTTTTTTAGATTTTTATTTATTTGTTTGAGAGAGAGCGAGAGAGAGCACAAGTGGGGTGAAGGGCAGAGGGAAAAGCAAACTCCCTGCTAAGCAGGGAGCCTGATGCAGGGCTTGATCCCTGGGGGACCCCAGGATCATGACCTGAGCTAAAAGCAGAGGATTGACCGACTGAGCCACCCAGGCACTCCGGAATCAGAGTGCCTACAATAGTGCTTCTGTGTTCCTTTATGTTATTGGCAATGACCATCAAAGAAAGATGCTCTGGATAGAAAGCACGAGATGGTTACTTAAGATGAAACCTAAGAAAAAATGTGTCACTATAGAATATTTAGATATGTGACCACTTAATAGAAATGCCATATAGTTTAAAAATTATCTCCTTCCTATGGCCTAGCACCTCAGCTAGGCCATAGGAAGGAGATAGATACAGACCAGTGAACAAGGTCAACCCCACAATTCTCACAAAGTTATTTTGTAAAAAAAAAAAAAATGATAGTTATGTCTTATCAGTATTTTCACATCTTTTTCTTCAACAAGATTTAGGGCTTCTTATAGGCAGGCATATAATCTTACTTGAACTTGGATTTCCAATGTTTACTACCTGTATGTTGAATGAAGGAATGAATGAACGAGCAGATTTAGGTCCATTTGTCACTGCATGGCTGTGATGAAAGGTCTGTGATGTGGTAAGTCACAAGTGAGTAGAGTCTTACCCAGTGATCTACACTATTCACTTGGAGATACCTGGTACTAATAATTTCCATGAAACAACATTAGATCATTATTGAAGAATAATGCCAAGATTTAATGTATGGCCATCCAAGTGACTTCTCCCTAGGCAAGAATCAAGGCTTTTCCTGAATTGCTACTTTAAAGTGAATTTTAATTCTGATTAAAGTGAAACATGTGCAGGGTTTTAAAACTAAATAACTCTAAATGCCCCTGGCAAAGTAAATTATTTTCAATAATAATTTACGCTCACCAACCCTGACAGATTCTGTCTTTACTGGGACGCACACTATGGGTGGTTTTTAATCCTAAGCTCAATGATCAGATTTGGCCAGGTAACTTGCTTTGGCCTATTAATAAGATGTGAATGGAAGTGATATGTGCCACCTGAGCAGAGGCTTTAAGAGCCATAATGTGGTTCTGCTATCAGTCTTTTCCTTTTGCTACAAAGTTGGCCTATCCCAACTGGGGTCTTTTATTTCAACCTTGATCTTGTAATGAAGACAAAGAGAGGAGACACCTGTGGTGAACTTGAGTGGGAAATAACCCCATTCATCTTCTTGTCAACCAATCAGATTTCAGGGTCATTTCTTATCATAGAATAGTTTAGCTAAGCTGTTTGAAACAATGGCTTATAATTAAAGGACCACATAATTTACTGTGAAACCTGGATATTTTTGAGAGCTAAAGGAGGTTTTATGATCAATTTGTGTAAACTGGTACTGTCCAACCAGAGGTTGTGAGGTCATCTTACTTGTAATGGAAGAGAGAGTGTTGCATACAATCATACTGAATCTTTCTTTGATGCTCTTACTCTCCTTTGTTTGAGCCACATTGTTTTGGAGCCTGTAATGCATGAATTTCTCTTTGTTGACTGACTCTCTTATGTGCTGAAGCATATCCTTCAAAAGAGTGCATAAGACGTTCACTTAAAAAGCCCTTTTGTGTCAAAACTGTCTCTATCTTCACACTTGATTGATATTTTGGCTCGGAACAGAATTTTAAGTAGAAAAATATTTTCCCTTAGATTTTGAAGCATGACGCTACTGTGTTTTAGCATTTTGTGTTGCTCTTGTGAGATATGGTGCATTCTCATTTTCCTTCTTTTGTATTGACAGGCTTTCTCTCTCTGGAAGCTTTTAGGATCTTCTCATTATCTCTGACATTATGAAATTCTGAAATGAAGCGTATTCTTTCATTGATTTGGTCACTTGGTTGACTCTTTCAAACTGGAGACTCTTATTTTTGAGTTCTGGGAAAATGTCTTATATTACTTCTTTGAACTATTCCTGCCTGTTCTCTCATTTTAGTACTCCTGCCATTCATTGGCCCCCTAGATCAATTCTAGGGTTTTTTTTTTTTTTTTCTTTTTACCATTCTTTTTGTATTTTCTGACTCTATAGTTTTTTGCTCTACTTTCTCAGCAATGTCTTCCATTTTAACTCTCAACCATTTGATTGATTTCTTTATTTTGGATGTTTTATGATGGCAATTTCCAAGAGCTCTTTCTTACTCTCTTATCATTCAATGTGTAGCAATATCTTTTTTGTCTTACTAAAGATATTATTTATAACTTATGTGAAATTTTCTCTACATTTGCTTTGTTTCTGTCTCTTCTATGTTCCTTTCAGCTCTTTGTCTTTGTCTTTTCCTTTCATATTGGAGGCAGGTTGAACAGGAAAGTGTTAACTTAGTAGGCCTACATTAAATCCAGCAAATTTCAAAGAAAGGCCCATTTTCAAGACTGGTTCTTGGTTCTTGGTTGGCTGGAAGGTAAATTCTAACCCTTGGAGAATAAGATTGAATTTGTATGCCTGATAAGATTGATTTTTACGTTTGAGGCCTTGGGCCACACTATACCACTGTAATCCAGTAGTTTTTGCTAACAATGTGATTTATGATGAATTTCTGGTTTTATTCTGGAGGAGGGAGGCTGAAGTCTGAGTAGCTGCGGTCAGTCATACAGGTACTGTTTGCCTACATGACTCACATCCAATGAAAACCCTGGACACCAGGGCTCAGGTGAGCTTCTCTGGTTGGCAACATTTTACATGTATCATATATCATTGCTGGGAGGCTTAAATGCATTCCTATATGACTCCACTAAAAGGGGAAACTTGGAAGCTTGTATCTGGCTTTTCTTTGACTTTACTCTATGTACATTTTCCTTTTACTGATTTTAATCTCTATCCTTTTATTGGAATAAAATAGAATGAGGGGTATAACAGCTTTTCTAGTCCTGTGAGTTTTTCTAGTGAATCTCTGAGTCTGAGTGGTTTTAGAGAACACCATCATAAAAGTGATTCTTAACAAACTCTTCATATTTTTACATAAGCAACTAGAATGCACAGTGAATTCTCAGAACATGAAGACAGGGTTTGTTTATTTCATTATAGGGCAATGGTTTGCAAAGTATAGTTCAAGGACACCGAGGTCTCAGAGAAACTTGCAGGGAGTTTGCAAGGTCAAAGTATCTTCATATTCATATTAATAGCAGGTTTTATCTGCCTTTTTGCTAGTGGTGTCAAACGCTGATGCATAAAATTGCTGAAGGCTTTGCCATGAACAAAGGAAATGGCACCAAGTTATGACAGTATTCTTTACAACCACATGCTGTTTTAAACATATGCTAGTTTCACTTAAGGTTGACCTTAATGAAACAGTAAATCTTCTAAAGGAAGTACAATCTTTTCATATTTTGTGTGAGAAAATGTCAAGTATGCCTAACAGTGCTTCTGCTGCAGACTGTAATTCAGTGGCTGTTCCAAGGAAAAGCATTAATGCAGTTGTTTCAGGTGAGAATTGAAATCACCATTTTCTTTTTCATGGAAACCATTTCTACTTGACTGACAGGCAAACTATGGTTATTCAGGCTTGGGTATTTGGCAGACATAGTTTTAAAAATGAATTAAGTGAGCCTGTCACTTTAAGAAAAACAACTGACAATATTTATTGCCAATGATAAAGTTCAGGCTTTCAAGAAAAATCAGAAATTTGGAAAACTTGTATTGTCCACTGGGAGCTTGACAGCTTACCGATAGTTACAGAATCTTCTTTTGAGATCAATGGTAATATTAATAAATGTGATTTCTTTTGTATAATGGAATGTGTCAACATTTGGAAGATCTGTATAATTCACTGAATAAAGATTTTTGAAATGATAAAAGCATGATGTTACAAAATCATGCATGGCTAGGAGATACTTTCAAAGTGCAAGATCGACCAATGGGCTTCAATGGCACAGAGTACAAAAAGTTCATTGACATGGTTTCAGATTCTGCCTTGCAATTAACTTTAAGAAATGACTGCTTTTCAAGTTGTGATATAGTCTCAATCCATAATTATCTGAAAAGGCTATTAAAATACTCTTCCATTTTCCAGCTATATATTTGCATGAGGCTGCATTTTCTTCATAAACTTAAAACGAAACAACATGTTGCAAGGATTTAAATGCAGAAGCAAATATGAGAACCCAGATGTATTTTATTATGGCAGTCATTAGAGAGGTTGCCAAAAATACCACTCTTCCACTAAATCTTTTTTTTTCATTTTGTGTAATTGGTAATTTTCCATAAAATATATTATTTATGTTATGTAGGAGGTTTGCATTGTTATTTTAAAATGAATTAATGAGTATTTAAAAAAAATTCCTAGTTTCATTTCTAAAATGGTAAAAATTTGCAAAACAAGAACTCTTCAGCACCTTCAGTTATTTCTATAAGTATAGGGAGAGGCTGGGACAAAAAATTTGAGAATTCCTGTTATAGGACCTACAGGTGGGAGCTGGTCTTTTCATTCGAATGCCCCCAATGGTATTTTTTGTAGGTGCATTTTCCCCTCAAATTGTTCATTTTCTTCCAGGAAAGAATCCCTCACTTTCTTGATTTTGGGCTATATGATGGCATTTGGGGAGTAAGTCAGAGGAAGGGGTTTGCAAACCCCTCAGTTCACCATGCAGACTTTAAGTTTATTCCTAGTTTTCCTCCTGTGCCACACTCCTCTCCTCCATTTTCTGATGGCCTTGACTGTGAGGCCTTCCTGACCGTATGTCTCTAAAGAATAATTTCTGCCCTTCTTTCGGGGATGCTAAGTAGATGGGCAGCTCACTTTTTGTTAGCGTTCTCCTCCTCCCCTGCTCTGTTACAGCCACTGCTCCATCTACTTTAATCTTCTAAAAAGTGGTGCTTTCTTGGATTCTGCTGGATTACTGCCTGGTATCTTTTTATGTTTAATAATGGCGCCCTCAAAGGACATCTGTGTCCTGATCTCTGGAAACTGTGATTATTTCCTTCTGTGGCAAAGACTTTGCAGGTGTGATTGAGTTAGAGCTCTTGAAATGGGAGATTATCCTGGACATCCAGGTGGTTTCTAGATGCAATCACAAGTATCCTTAGGGACATGTGGCCACAGAGGCAGAGATCAGAGTGATGAAGTCCTAAACCAGGGAATGCTAGTGGCTGCCAGAAACTGGAGGAGACAAGGAACAATTTTCCTCTAGAGCCTCCAGAGGTCCCCTGACATCTTGATTCTGCCCAGTGATATTGGTTTTAGAATTCTAGCCCTTAGAATTGTGAGGGAATTAGTTTCTTTCATTTTAAGTCACCAAATCTGGGATAATTTGTTATAGCACTCAGCTTCAGGAAACTAATACAAGGCATAGGGTTTTTTGCATGCTTCCATGTCATTTTAGCGGGTGGTTGAACAATAGGCTAGGTGAATGCATGTGGTCTATATATGCCAGGCATAACTGGAGCTTTTCAGTGAGTTTCTAACTGTGGTGAAGATGAGACAGGGAGGGGAGAGTGGAAATTTTGCCAGAATGGAAATTATCCTGATGCATTGGATGACTCAGATGTCTCTGTGGGAGGGGTGGGGGGCTAGATTTCAGTCCCTTCCTTTTCGGATTTGCAAGAAAGGAAGCATGTCCAAATGGCTGTAACTTATCTGGAATTTTTAGAAGTAGCCAACAAAAAAGCATGAATTCTTGATTCAGTCCTAGGACTTGGGGGTCGGGGGCAGGGAGGATGAGTAACAGTTCACATTTTGCTTTATTGTTCTGATGCGGGAACTTTCACAACTCTCCACTTGAGCCTCTGATTTCTTTGTGAGACCTCGTGCAGTTTAAATAAAGGAAGAGGAATTGCCGCTTCCCCCATCTTTTCCCATGTTTGATGCTAAGGATGCTTCCCACTTCTGTTGTCTGGATGTGAGCCAGAGGGTACAGAAAGCTGAGAGAGGACATGGCTGAGAACAGCACAGTGTGAGCATCCCAGGGCCAGCAGAGACACTGAATGATAGAAATGGGCCCTGGAAGATGGGTGTTCTTCCACAGAAAACAAACATTTACGTAGCGCTTACGAAAAGTAAAGCTCCATACCATAGCCTCTTTTGGAGCAAAGGGTAACCTTCACCATGTCCTTGCTCTTATAAGAGTAATCACGAGACACAAGAAATTATAATGTATTAGTAAGGTATGTTCCTGAAGGAATGATTTCCACATTTCTTGAATTCCCGGAAATAACAAGAATTAAGGCAAAAAAAAAAATCTAGAATTTATAACAAAATCTCTAAAAAGGCTAACTATTATTGAAATTTTCTTGATACATTATTAAAGAAATAAATGGCAGAATTTAAAACAAAATTGGGACCCAGATACTTTCTACAGATTAGATTTTTTCTTTTCTTTGCCTGACAAGAGTTGCTTGGGAATTTTTAGTGATATATGTATAGGTTTTAAAGATAATGATGAATAAGAGATGACAAATAAAACCTAAATTGACAGGGTAAGCCGAATAAATAGAATTATAATAGACAGAAGCAAGAAAATGACCACTTTAGGCAGCATGCCCGCTGGGCTGTAATTAGGTCTAATGCTGTTGTTTCTGGTACTTCAGATGCTGCTGGTGGTCAGTGAAAGTTTAAAACACAATCAGAAACATATTCTGCAGTAATAAATTTTACTTCTGCTGCACAGAGATATGAGTATACAAATTACTGCCCACTAATTCAAAAAACCACTTCTCCTCAAATGACTCCCCTTAACCCACGCATTCCAGCTTCTTGACAACACTGAAAGAATTCTTTAATATCAAGGACTGCATTTCTTGAAAATTTACAGAATATCGGATAAGCTGATTATTGCTCATAATAAAAGTAGGAGAGAAAGGTTGGGAAATAGAAGGTGGGGGGAATCATAGATGAATAATGTGTGAGTAATTATAAGGGCTTCAGTTAACAGATGGCTAGAGGACTAAGTACTATTTTTAGAGAATTCACAAGTTCTTCTACTGTTGGCCTTATTCCAGAAAGATCTTAAGTTTACAGATACTTGCCCCTGTGTATATGCTCATGAGTATGTATGTGTGTGTGTGGAGGGGGAGAAGCAAGATAATATAGTTTTAAAGAAAAATAGACAAAAGGAACACAAAGTCGTGGATATTAAATGGAGAAAGAAGGGCACCTGGGCACCTCAGTCAGTTAAGTGTCCAAGTATTGATTTCAGCTCAGATCATGATCTCAGGGTTGTGAAATCAAGCTCCATGGTGGGCTCTGTTGTAGGCACAGAGCTTGCTTAAGATTCTCTCTCTCTCCCTTTCCATATGTCCCTCCCCCCACCTAAAAAAAGAATAATAAAATAAAATAAAATGGAGGAAGAAATAACATTGACTTTAGAAAATGCCAACCACCAAGACCCACCAAGGTTCTCAAGTTTGTTTCTGACATTCTAGGAGCTATTCAGAAAAGAGGTGTATGGAATCAGTGATATCTAAGATACAACATATTTTTGGCTCTGGAGGTTCAGAAGTATCACTGAAGCTGGAGACAGACAGGTATTTCCCGAAGGCTTCTTGGAGATGGTACTGTGTGATAAAATGAATGATGTTCTCAACAGAGTTCTTCTGTAGTGTAGAAATACATTTCTGAGAGTTGATTATCTAGGCTTCAATCTAGGTCATTGGCATCACACCCGACAACAATTCAGCAAAATCATTCCTGGCAGGGGCTGTTCCATTACAAACCATGCACACAAGCCATGTATACACTTGGAGGGAAGAACCAGAATGTGTTTCTGAGGCAGAAGTGTTCTGGAAAGGAGCCGGTAGAGATGGCTGAGTTCACACTGCCTTTGTGGACCTTCATGTTTCTTCAGAGCTTAGGAGTCAAAGATGACTAAATGTATTTTCTTATACAGAAAAGGAGATGGCAGGGGCACCTGGGTGGCTCAGTGGGTTAAGCCTTTGCCTTCTGCTCAGGTCATGATCTTAGGGTCCTGGGATTGAGCCCTGCATCCAGCTCTCTGCTCAGCAGGGAGCCTGCTTTACCCCTGTCTCTCAGCCTACTTGTGATCTCTTTCATTCTGTCAAATAAATAAATAAAATCTTAAAAAAAAAAAAAAAAGGAAAGAAAAGGAGATGGCTTTCTGCACAAAAGCAAGAAAGTGGAAAAGCCTGAGGCTAACTATATACCTGTAAGAAGCCTGTAATTGCTTCTTTCTTCTTTAGTCCGATACATTCAGATGTAGACCTAGAACTGGTTCTTTCTCCTCTGGGTGAGTGGGTAGTTATACAAACACAGGCTCATAGAGTATGGATAAAATCCAAATATCCCCAAGACAATTCCCACTGGGGTCTATCCAGAGCCACCCACATTGCACAATGCCAGAGGGGACCATTTAAATGGAATTTTATGTAACTGTCCAGGGGACCTGGAATTATACTACCTAGAAGCTCTAGGAGGACTTTTTGCCAAAGGGCAGATGGCAGAGTTCAATTTTTCCTCCATTTCAAGCAAAGTAGAGCACACACTGCTGTTGGGAGAGGGTTGATGGTGCTACCCGAGTGAGAGGAGTCTCTGTTGTCAAGAAAATGGACAGCACTTCCATGAAGAGATAGTGGAGATGCAACAGCAGCACAGACCAGGGTCAGGCCTAGTTGCTATAGGCTTTGTTGGGGGATGGTCATTAGACCTTTCCATAAATATAATTTTCAAAAAGTTAAAAGCATAACTCATACAAATATAAATAGCTCTCAACAGTCTCATTCACCTCATCAATTAATGAAGGAACCAGTAAGATAGAAAGTTGATTGCATGTACATTTTGAGAAACTGGGCATTTATAGGAAAATTAGTAAGAAAATGTTTGAATCAGCTTGTTAACTTAGATTGGCAACTGGTTAATGGCCTGACCTGCAATAAACTGTAACATGGGGGTTAGTTTTTCTACCAGATAGAAATCATTTGAATAAAATTTCTTAGTATTCCTTTTATAGAATGAATTGGGTGTACTCCTGACTCTTACCAACACATGCTAGGCATCCCAATCACAGCTGAGCTCATTTAGCATTGGGATGCTGTTGGGTTTTTAATATTAGTTTTTATTAATTTTATCCTGAATGTGTACACAAAATATTCTAGGTAGGAGAGAGATTTTAAAAGTGTGTCAGCTCCTTATGCCCCAGAACTCATCTCTGAGGCAATGTGATAAAAGGCCAAATAATCCTACTTGAGTAACTGGACAATTCATAGGTGAGAGACAAGGAAAATTATTTTTCTCTGCTTCTAATGAGGGAAGGAGGCAGCTGTTCCCCTCCCCTCCTGTCTCCTTAGAAACGTAACGGCCCAAATCCTCACTCCAACCCTTTGGTTTATAAATAAAATCTCTCCAGGAGCCAGAATGCCCTGTCTGTCTTGGCTTTTACCACCAAGAGATGTCTGCAAGTTCTGGGGCTCCTTCCTCCTTGAAACGTAAATACTTAGGGAGATAGCACTCCAGTCTGGGCTCTAACCATTTGGGGTCTTTTTGGATCAGAGCAATTAGCTCCTTCATTAGGGAAATAAATGGTTGCAGATAATCCTTATGGTATGTGAAAGATGTTTCTAGGAGAAAGGAAAGCAATTTTTCCCCCCAAGATTTTTCTGTCTTTATATTGCATATATTCCTATGTCTCAGGAAGCTAGGGCATTTTTTGTGGGAGCAAATATTGTAGGCCAGTGTTTCTTAAAACGTGGTCTCTAGACCAGCAGTATCAGCATCACGGGGAAATTTTTAGAAATGCAAACTTTCAGACATTATTATATTCCACCGACCTGCTGAATGAGAGACTTTGGGGTGGGTCGGGCAATCTATTTAATGAGCCCTCCGGGTGATTCTGATACAGGCTGCAGTTTGAGAACCCCTGCTGTGTGGCAGATGCTCTTGTAGCAGTCCCAATAATCCTCTTCATTTCCTACAGCTGTCTCTGTCCCACCTACCCGGCATTGTTGATTCCTTAGCAGTGAACAGAGTCTACCTGCTGCCATGGTGGGTCTATTCTCATTAGGGTGGGTTTGGTAGTAACCTGAGAAGTAAAATTGTATGTAGGAAGCAAGCATTTTAGTAGAATAAGGTAATGAGATTCCTGTTTCTGAAGGGGCTTGCAGATTTGGTGAAAAACTACCTGTTTAGAACAATTAAACTGTGGACACCTGAACAGCAGGGGGCTGGCCTCAAAGACTGAACTTATTTTTTTTCCTTTTCTTCAGTTTCCTCAAGGTAAACAATATCTGGGGGACTAAGTAATAAGACTGTTTCCTGATTATAGAGCAAGTGAGCAAATCAGTCCTTGTAGACCAACCATGCAGAAAGCACACTCCGTATATTTTAATTTATATTGCACCAGTACATTTAGGAAACGACACTGACTACTTTTACGTGCTTCAGAGATGTTTATACGCTCTTAATTGGTTGGAATCTGGTGTCATCAGTTTCTCTTGATATTAGAATTTTTAAAGGTGTTCATTGCTGTCTGCCACCTGATTTCTCATACCTTCACAGGGGAGACATCAGAATCCCCACTATCCGCAAACAGTGTTTTCTTTTACACAAAAGTGGGCTCAATCTTAACAGTGAGGACTCTCCGATAAGAGAGAAACCCCTCCTTTGCTCAGGCAATCTGTCCTTCTGGAAAATTAGCAAATGATATCAGATCATATAACATTCCATCTCTAAAGTCCCCAGATGATCTCTTGAAATTCCCTTGCAGCTTTATGAACCTAAGCAAATAGAACATGTGGGATCAATTACAAACATTTCCAAAATTCTTGTTATATTTCCATGAGCATAAATCTGATTTGCTTGGCTTTGTGACAAAGATCATAAGAATTACTCCACAACAGAGAAGAAACACATCGTAAGGAAAACATAATTACCAGCATGTGTGTTTCCATGAAGCTGAATTCATGTTGACCTAAGAGCAAATGTGACATAAGAAAAATGTGACAGGGGTGCCTGGGTCGCTTAGTGGGTTAAGCCACTGCCTTCGGCTCAGGTCATTATCTCAGGGTCCTGGGATCGAGTCCCACATCGGGCTCTCTGCTCAGCAGGGGGCCCTGCTTCCCTTCCTCTCTCTGTGATCTCTTCCCTTCCTCTCTCCTACTGTGATCTCTCTCTGTCAAATAAATAAATAAAATCTTTAAAAAAAAAAAAAAAAGAAAAATGTGACAAAGGAAAAAAAAGATCTAAATTTAGAGAAGACTGTGTTACTTAAAATTAAAGAGGGAATAATCCAAGTTAGTATGAATACTAACACATGAACCATAAATGCTCCAGAAATAGAGAATATTTCCTCATTTCTTATAATACACGAGAGTCGCTCACTTTCATAAGTGGAATTGCTTTTATGGATTGCTGACTTTTCCTTGCAGTCCTCTACTCTGTTGCTTCTGAGACTGGTGTGGAAGGAGCAGTCATTACTTCAAAACTGCCAATGTTTATCCAGGTTTCTGTGGCCCTTTTGTTGAAGCTTTCAAAAGATGTTCTAAGCACGAGTCTCCAAATATGTGCAAAATACTCAAAAATTTTTTTTTTTCCTTTCCTTTTGAGGGCTTGATCTGGAGAGGGCAATTAGAAAAACAGCTTGGAACTTCCCTAGAAAGGGAACCTCTCTATATGATGACTCACTCAGTTGTCATTTCTCCTCCTACTTTCTTTTTTCTGGCATTTTCTTTGATTTTGAGACTGTTCAATACACGGAATTATGGAGAATCACTTTAGCTCTTTAGTTTAAGGGGACTTTTTGGGTTGGTTTGATTGGCCCACAGTACCAGAGAAGAATAAATGCTGGGACATTCTTTATCAAATGCTCTGTGTAGGGAGAGGTGGTCTGGCCATACCTCCTTCAAGACAGAGAAAGTCAATTAACATTTCTGTGTAACGTGGTCCTGCTGGGTAGGAAGGCGTACTGTGCCATGGTGCTTTACCTAAATAAATGCATACCCAGCTACGCTGTCTCCCACTGGGAAAGCATTACAAGGATTGGCAGTCCTTTAGATCATATGCACTTGTAACTGCTGTGCTGTGATATTCCCTTCACTCATTCCAGCCTGGCCCAGATCTGTTCTAGGGGCTCTGGGCTTCTTCCTTGAAGATTTTCTTTTTTAACCAAGCCTAAAATCCCTTCTCATTTAATGAGGCTGGTACAGACATTCCGTGTGTGTGTGTGTGTGTGTGTGTGTGTGTGTGTCCTCTTTCCATGATTCTGGCTGAGTATTCACATGCATCCCTTCCAGCACCCTTTGCTTTCTGTACCCAAAGATAGAACGTAGGAACTTTATGTTTTAACGGTCTAATATCTAATCATCACAAGGGGGAAATAAACAGGATAATAACATAAGCAAACTCCAAGAAGTTAAAAGTGGCTAGGAAATCTGTCAACGTTTCTTGGTTCTTCTTGGTCCTTTGTAATCCTCTCTTTTTCTGATTGCCTGCCTTGAAAACCAGTCCCTTTGCAGCACAAGCCAAGTCTTGGTATCTTATGTGCTAAGGACCCAGAAAACAAGTCCCGACACAGCAAAGGAATGAAAGATGTTGGCTACAGGATACATTTTACTGAAAACAAGCTCAGCCAAAGGGTGGAGGAGACACAGATTTGGTTATACAATTGATTTCTAAAAATTAACTTAAGTCTCCCGTAGTCGGATTTCTTAATTAAAGCAGAGCTCAGAAAATGGAAAGCAAATTCCATTTTTTTTACTGCCACAGAGCAGAATGTAACCCTGCCTCGCAGCTAAAAATACAGGGCTGAGATGATTGCGGAGGATCTCTTTGTAGATTCAGTACCGTCATAACGAAGATTTACAAACACCACATTCTATACCGCCCCAGGATCACCGGGATGATCATCTTCCTGTCTGCTCCATTGTCCTCCTGCCTCATGTAATTTGTGTACTTGTGCGCTGTATTTATCTTTCCTTTCCAGCTTGTCCCGTTTCAATGTCTTCTGCAAATATGTTTCTCTGCGATTGCCCGGCGCTCAGTGATAGGTCCCAAACCTCACATTGTGCTCTTCTTTAGGAAAGAAACTAACGCTAACTATAAAGTTAACTATAGCACAGTAAACCATCCACATTTTATGGTTCTAAGTTTTTATTCTTGGCAGGAGAAATATGCTTGGTAGTTAATTTTACATCAGGCTGCAACCCAAGAGTTTGTGTCTGACAGCTTTAAATAGAGAAAATGAGTATTTTTAAAACAACCCAGCAACTATTGGTATGAATCAAGTAATTTTGGGCTACAAATGGAGAGTGAGTAAAATCTACTCTATTCTGTAATTTTGTTGCAACTACCTGCTCCTGACATGCAAAGAAGACTGGGTATTAAATTTAGAACACACACTTTTTTAGCTGTGACGGTGCCTTGGAGACCTCTTCCTCACCTACACTGCAGCAGTGAGAGGAGAGTTCTTGCACCGAGTTTCTCTCTGGCTTTCTAGAGTACCAGGCTGCGTAGGACGGGGAAGCAGGAGGAAGCAGGAAGGACCCAAGGTTGAGGTTGATGTCCTGTCCTAGGACCTACCGGCCAGGCTATTCTTAAGATTAAATGAGACATGCGTGTAAAATTGATAGCACGAAACTGGCTCCTCCTACTCAGCACATGTTATACCATCATTATTATTGGCTGTGTCCTTGGGTCATTTGTGCTCTGTCCTTGGGTCATAAGTGCTCTGAGTCTCAGTTTCTTCATCCGCAGATCCAGAATGCATGAATCCTAACTTCATCACTGTTAGGTTGTAAGGACAAGGGCACGCACTGAGTGTGGGTGCAGAGTCCGTCCTCACTATCTGTTGGTTCTCTTTTCTGAAGAGCCCGAAAGTGTAGCCCCAGAAGTGTAGCTCTTCTGGGCTGGCTCCAAAAATGTTGCCACGTAACCACGTCATTGGTAGGATGTCAGCGGGAAGCAACTTTATTTCATTATTTATTTTTACTTTGTCCTGGAGCCTTTTCTGTCTGATGTTCTGGTTGCCAGAAGGCTGGTGGTGGGTTGGGGTGGGGTGGGAGGGTGGGGAGGTAGGCAAAAATAGGTGAAGGGGCTTTAGAGGTACGAATTTCCTGTTATGAAGTGAATAAGTCATAGGGTTAAAAAGTACAGCATAGAGAAATGTAGTCAATAATATTGTAATAACTTTGGTGACCCATGGTAACTATACTTATTTTGGTGAACATTTCATAATGTATATAATTGTCAAATCATTATATTGTATACTTGAAACTAATATAATATTATTTGTCAACTGTACTTCAATTAAAAATTTTAAGAAATGAAAAAGAACAAGCTCAGTTTTGTTCCATTTATTTCAAGAGGGAATAAAAGCCTGACCTACACATTAAAATTTATAAGACATAAATAAGAAAGTGATTATTCTAGTTACAAAACACACATCTTAAATTCTTTAAGTTATAAATTCTAGGTCTTAATTAAAAGTTTGTTTAAATATCATTAATTATTTCACAGAGGCCAGAGAAATAACTAAATTAAAAATTTCTCTCAGGAGACATGCCTAAGAAGATCAATAAGAAACTTGAAAAATCTCTAGAGTAGAAGGGACATGTAAGTCAGGAGAAATAAAATGCATTTCTTTTAAAAGGCCCATATATTTAGAAAAACCATATATACGGGATGCCTGACTCAGGCATCCCGTATATATATCCCTGAGTCAGGCATCCCGTATATATGGTTACCTCAGTCAGTTATAGGTCTGCCTTTGGCTTAGGTCATGATCCTGGGGTCCTGGGTTCGAGCCTCTCATCAGGCTCGGCTCTCTGCTCAGTGGGGAGCCTGCTTGTCCTCTCTCTCTGTCAAATAAAATTAAAAAATCTTTACAAAATATTTTTAAAAAGGAAAGAAAAACCCTATATATCTTATGTAGGTAGATTAGTATAGTTTTTCTCCTAAACATTATGATGGGGTGAGAAAAAAACCTTACTAAATGATGCAATCTTACTTCCCCATGCCTTACCATGCAATCTACTATGGCCATTTGTTCACTGACCATCACTCCATCACCCTTTCAAAATTCCTGACATAACACATACCACTTTCTGATTTATCCGGTCTTCCTTACCCCCAGATAAACTGTACTTTTTTTTTTTTTTAAGATTTTATTTATTTATTTGACATAGAGAGAGATCACAAGTAGGCAGAGAGAGAGAGAGCAGGGGAAACAGGCTCCCTGCTGAGCAGAGAGCCGGATGCGGGGCTGGATTCCAGGACCCTGGGATCATAACCTTGAGCCGAAGGCAGAAGCTTTAACCCACTGAGCCACCCAGGCACCCGTACGTTTTTGTTTAGTAGAGTTTTGCCAAAGCCTAGAATAGTGGTTGGCCCACAGAAGCTGTTCAATGAGCATTTGTTAGATGAGCAAATGGAGTTAATGCTTATCCTTACTAGACTTCTTGATTTATCTTCAAACCTTTATCGAATTCTCACCACCTATTTAGTATTGTGCTACACGCTGAAATTTCAAGATGAATGAATAACAATCCCTGCATGGAAGGAGCTACACATTTAAACAAGTACTGACAATATGTTGGGAGGAACATATGTTTGGGAAAGTCATTTTGTCTCTCTGGGCTTTAATCTTTTCTGGTATAAGGTAGGAGTATCAAACCAGATGATCTTAATAGCTTTTCTCATCTTATGAAATATGTATTGTGTGTATGATGTGTGCACACAAATGTTCCTTACTTATTGTTTCCACACTGAAAGAAATGAGTGCCAGGAACTGGGAATAGGCTGGTTGTTGGTTTGTGATCAGTAAGGAGCCTGGGCCCCGCAAAACTGCAGATGTTTCAGGAAAACCAATCTCTAGTTTTAATCCAGATGTAATCCAATCCAGGGGTAAGCCGATTAGAAGAAACTTTTGTGATAAGTGCAATATAATGATAAGTCCAAATAAGTATAGGAAAAGAAACTGAAGTTTATTGGTTAACATTTAATTGGTAATTTTTGTTCGTCTTTTAAGTATACAAGAAATCTATGAATCTACAATCAACATAAAAGTATAGGAAAAAAGCAAAAAAAGACCTTTTTTTCTTTCGATTTTTGAATAGCATTTAATGGATGATGCGGTGTATTTGTCTTCCTTGCTGCAAAACAATATTACCCGAAGCTTAATGGCTTGAATCAAACACACATCTATTGTGTCCCAATTTCTGTGGGTCAGCAGTCCAGGCGAGGCTTGACAGGGCTGCTGCTCTGTCTCTCACAAGACGGCAATCAAGGTGTGAGCTCTGATAGTGGGTAAACACCAACACACCACTGGTCCCAGCTTTCCTGGGGCTGAAGCCCTAGTGACACTAAATGCAGGATATACTATCACAGGTGAGAGGACACAGAGTGGTCCCTCCGGTGAGGACGCTGGCTGCTGTGAATGGTCATGTAGAGCACAGGGTGACAAAGGACATGATGGGCATCCAAGCTACAACTAGGCCAGGCTCCGTCTTGTTCTCTCTACATCTGCTACTCTCCCTCTTCCTCCTTCTTTTGCAGAAGGCCTTCTTCACTACCATCTCCCACTTCCTGTCCTGAATTGAGGATTTTCTGTGTAGCCTTCCAGATGTTTTTCTGTGTACATATATCCGTGCCTGTGAAAATATGTAGGTTCTTCTGGGGAGTTTTATATTGTATATGTTTTCTGATTTTTGCTTTTTTCCCCACATAGAAACATATTTTGGGAACCCACAAGGGTAAATAGATCCATCTCATGCTTGTTATCTATGGTATTATACTCAAAGTAGCTGTATCATTAGCCATTTTTCTATCGAGGGATATAAAGGTTGTTTGCTATTCACTTTCTCAAACAATGTTTCAGTGATGATTGATTATACAGGTATCTTGTGCCTGTTTCTGAAGAATGGATGCCTTGAAGTGATCAAAGGGAAGGCATCTTTAAAATTTTAGAGGATACTGGGGCACCTGGGTGGCTCAGTGGGTTAAGCCTCTGCCTTTGGCTCAGGTCATGATCCCAGGGTCCTGGGATCGAGCCCTGCATCGGGCTTTCTGCTCAGTGGGGAGCCTGCTTCCTCCCCTCTCTCTGCCTGCCTCTCTGCCTACTTGTGATCTCTCTCTGTCAAATAAATAAATAAAATCTTTAAAAAAATTTTTAGAAGATACTGTCTTATGACCCTCCCAAAAGACTATGCTAATCTGCATCTCCACTACTGGATATAACAGTACCCATTTGTTTATACTCCAGCCAACCCTAGATACCATCAGTCTTTTACATTTATAGATTAAAATTTCAATCATATTTCTGTTCTAATTTATGTTTAGTTTGGAGTCTTCTGATCCTTAGCAAGGCAAAACATCTTTCTATTTATTTGGCTATTTATTTGGTATTTATTGGCTAGCTATATAAATTTTTTTTTATAAATATAGTTTCTTTTTTTTTTTTAAGATTTTATTTATTTATTTGACAGAGGAAGACACAGCAAGAGAGGGAACACAAGCAGAGGGAGAGGGAGAAGCAGGCCTCCCTAAGCAGGGAGTCTGATGTGGGGTTCAATCCCAGGACCCTGGGATCACGACCTGAGCCAAAGGCAGATGCTTAACAACTGAGCCACCCAGGTGCCCCTATCGGCTATCTATATAATTCTTCACTGAATTCCTTCTTTCATCATTTCCTCTTTTTCTGTTGGGCAGGTTATGTTTTATTGATTTTTAAAAACTCTTAAAATTTTATTACTATTAATCTTTTACACATTATATATGTTGGAAAGATTTCCTTTGGCTTATTGCTTATTTTTATTTTCAAACATATTACTTGCTACTCAAAAGTGATGAGGTAGTAGGGAAGAGTGGCTCAAATGATCTCGCTGTTTAGTATGACAAGATATTCTGGGTTCATCTTGTATATTTCCTTCCCTGGACCCAGAATCAACCATTTCTCTAAGGCAGCTTTATAAATAATAAAACTGATGCTTGTTTTATTAGCTCTTTCTTGCTCTTTGTATTTTTTCCTTTTAAAATTATTTTGTAGTAAAACAGAGAAAACCACATAAAACAAATACAGTTAGTGAACTTTGTGGACACCTTTGTGACCATCACCCAAGATCAAGAAATACAACATGTGCCTCCCATATGCATGGACCCAATTACAACCACCTCCTTCCAACAACAACAACAACAACAACAACAACATTATACTACTATTACCACCTTGTTGAATTAAAAAAAAAATCGTTTTTGAGGTGCCTGGGTGACGCAGTTTGGTTAAGCATCTGCCTTTGGCTAAGGTATGATCTCAGGGTCTTGGGATCGAGATCTGCTTCAGCCTCCCTGCTCAGCTGCTCACTGGGGAGACTGCTTCTGCCTCTATGTCTGCCCTGTCACCCCTGCTCGTGTTCTCTATCTCTATCTCAAACAAATAAACCTTTAAAAAAATAACATTAGTATGCATTGCTAGACTCTGTAATTTAGTCATGCCAGCTTTTTAAGAAACTGGATATATCATTCAAATTTTTTAATCCACAAATCCCATCTTCAGTTTTTGCTTTTTCTTACCACTTCATCTGTGGAAAGAGCTGATTTGTCTGACCTGTAGAATTTCCCACAGTCCAGATCCTAAGTGATTGCATGCTCATGGTGCCTTTGAATACATGTTTCTATCTTCTATGTTTCTTATAAATTGACAGCTGGATCCAAAGCTTAGAAATCTGGAACTAGTCAGAAATCCAGCTCAGTCCCCTTGATGGGACTATTCATGGGGCTGTATTCTGTCATCAAGAGGCATATGATATTTGGTTGTCTCTTTTTTCTGATGGTAATAACCACTGGTACTTATGCCTAGATCCATTAATACATTGAAGGTTGCCAAACGATAGTATTCAATTTTATGATTTATTTTCCATTTATTAGCTGAAATACTAATATAAAGAGATGCTTTCCTTCATGTACTACTTGATTATCCAGTGATGTACTTTGTACAGCAAAGGAATCCTTAATACTTGATTCTTTCCATTTATTTAACATTTTTTTCAGATAAAGGTTTTGCTCCCTACCATCTTCC
This sequence comes from Mustela putorius furo, assembly GCF_011764305.1. Classification (NCBI taxonomy): domain Eukaryota; kingdom Metazoa; phylum Chordata; class Mammalia; order Carnivora; family Mustelidae; genus Mustela; species Mustela putorius. Next base: position 3,856,124 of record NW_025421553.1, read on the forward strand.
AAAGGTATCAGATTCTTTTTTTTTCAGATTCATTTTAAATATTATCGCGAACTAATGGGTTTAAGTATATTTGATGGGTTTCAATCCACTGTAATTTCTCTCCTCATGAAGTTCAAATTTTCCTAATTGTGGCCAGTGAGAGCCTCTGCAAATTGCCTTTGGTGTCCTTTGATATGACCCTAGTCTTAGATCACAACCTTGTTATTTGGAACGGGCATTAATTTTCTATGGCTGCTATAAAAATTACTACAAATTTGGTGGTTCTAAACAACACATAATTATTTTTTTTAATAGTTCCGAGGTCAGAAGTCTAATTTTTTTTTTTTTTTTACTGGATCAAAATAAAAATGTCAGTAGGGTGATTCTCTCTCCAGTGGCTCTTTTGGAGAACCACATTTTCTTGCCTTTTCCAGCTTCTAGAGGAATTCCTTGTATTCCACGGCTTGTGTCCCCTTCTGCCTGCTTCAAAGCCAGTAGTATGTCATCTTGCTTCAGTTTGCACATTACCTTCTCTCTTCTGTATCTAATTTCCCTCTTACAAGGACATTTTAAGTTATATTTAAGGTCCTCATAGGTAATCCAGGTTAATCTCCCCATCTCAAAAATTTTAACTTAGTCCTTCTTGCAAAGTCTCTTTTGTCATATGAGGTAACAACCACAGGTTCCAGAGATTAAGACTAGATATTTTGTTTTTAACTTTTTGAGGAACCTCTATACTGTTTTCCACATGGTTACACCAGTTTGCATTCCCACTAGTGGTGCACAAGGATTCCTTTTCCTCCACATTCTTTTCTTTTTTTTTTTTTTAATTTAATTTAATTTAATTTTTTTTAAGTATAATTTTTTATTTTTTATAAACATATATTTTTATCCCCAGGGGTACAGGTCTGTGAATCACCAGGTTTACACACTTCACAGCACTCACCAAAGCACATACCCTCCCCAATGTCCATAATACCACCCTCTTCTCCCAAACCCCCTCCCCCCAGCAACCCTCAGTTTGTTTTGTGAGATTAAGAGTCACTTATGATTTGTCTCCCTCCCAATCCCATTTTCTTTCATTTATTCTTCTCGTACCCACTTAAGCCCCCATGTTACATCACCACTTCCTCACATCAGGGAGATCATATGAAAGTTGACTTTCTCCGCTTGACTTACTTCGCTAAGCATGATACGCTCTAGTTCCATCCATGTTGTCGCAAATGGCAAGATTTCATTTCTTTTGATGGCTGCATAGTATTCCATTGTGTATATATACCACATCTTCTTGATCCATTCATCTGTTGATGGACATCTAGGTTCTTTCCATAGTTTGGCTATTGTGGACATTGCTGCTATAAACATTCGAGTACACGTGCCCCTTTGGATCACTACGTTTGTATCATTAGGGTAAATACCCAATAGTGCAATTGCTGGGTCATAGGGCAGTTCTATTTTCAACATTTTGAGGAACCTCCATGCTGTTTTCCAGAGAGGTTGCACCAGCTTGCATTCCCACCAACAGTGTAGGAGGGTTCCCCTTTCTCTGCATCCTCGCCAGCATCTGTCATTTCCTGACTTGTTGATTTTAGCCATTCTGACTGGTATGAGGTGATATCGCATTGTGGTTTTGATTTGTATTTCCCTGATGCCAAGTGATATGGAGCACTTTTTCATGTGTCTGTTGGCCATCTGGATGTCTTCTTTGCAGAAATGTCTGTTCATGTCCTCTGCCCATTTCTTGATTGGATTATTTGTTCTTTGGGTGTTAAATTTGCTAAGTTCTTTATAGATTCTGGACACTAGTCCTTTATCTGATATGTCGTTTGCAAATATCTTCTCCCATTCTGTCAGTTGTCTTTTGATTTTGTTAACTGTTTCCTTTGCTGTGCAAAAGCTTTTGATCTTGATGAAATCCCAAGAGTTCATTTTTGCCCTTGCTTCCCTTGCCTTTGGCGTTGTTCCTAGGAAGATGTTGCTGCGGCTGAGGTCAAAGAGGTTGCTGCCTGTGTTCTCCTCAAGGATTTTGATGGATTCCTTTCGCACATTGAGGTCCTTCATCCATTTTGAGTCTATTTTTGTGTGTGGTGTAAGGAAATGGTCCAATTTCATTTTTCTGCATGTGGCTGTCCAATTTTCCCAGCACCATTTATTGAAGAGGCTGTCTTTTTTCCATTGGACATTCTTTCCTGCTTTGTCGAAGATGAGTTGACCATAGAGTTGAGGGTCTATTTCTGGGCTCTCTATTCTGTTCCATTGATCTATGTGTCTGTTTTTGTGCCAGTACCATGCTGTCTTGATGATGACAGCTTTGTAATAGAGCTTGAAGTCCGGAATTGTGATGCCACCAACGTTGTCTTTCTTTTTCAATATCCCTTTGGCTATTCGAGGTCTTTTCTGGTTCCATATAAATTTTAGAATTATTTGTTCCATTTCTTTGAAAAAGATGGATGGTACTTTGATAGGAATTGCATTAAATGTGTAGATTGCTTTAGGTAGCATAGACATTTTCACAATATTTATTCTTCCAATCCAGGAGCATGGAACATTTTTCCATTTCTTTGTGTCTTCCTCAATTTCTTTCATGAGTACTTTATAGTTTTCTGAGTATAGATTCTGTGTCTCTTTGGTTAGGTTTATTCCTAGGTATCTTATGGTTTTGGGTGCAATTGTAAATGGGATTGACTCCTTAATTTCCCTTTCTTCTGTCTTGCTGTTGGTGTAGAGAAATGCAACTGATTTCTGTGCATTGATTTTATATCCTGACACTTTACTGAATTCCTGTACAAGTTCTAGCAGTTTTGGAGTGGAGTCTTTTGGGTTTTCCACATATAGTATCATATCATCTGCGAAGAGTGATAATTTGACTTCTTCTTTGCCGATTTGGATGCCTTTAATTTCCTTTTGTTGTCTGATTGCTGAGGCTAGGACCTTTAGTACTATGTTGAATAGCAGTGGTGATAATGGACATCCCTGCTGTGTTCCTGACCTTAGCGGAAAAGCTTTCAGTTTTTCTCCATTGAGAATGATATTTGCGGTGGGTTTTTCATAGATGGCTTTGATGATATTGAGGTATGTGCCCTCTATCCCTACACTTTGAAGAGTTTTGATCAGGAAGGGATGCTGTACTTTGTCAAATGCTTTTTCAGCATCTATTGAGAGTATCATATGGTTCTTGTTCTTTCTTTTATTGACGTGTTGTATCACATTGACTGATTTGCGGATGTTGAACCAACCTTGCAGCCCTGGAATAAATCCCACTTGGTCGTGGTGAATAATCTTTTTAATGTACTGTTGAATCCTATTGGCTAGTATTTTGTTGAGTATTTTCGCATCTGTGTTCATCAAGGATATTGGTCTATAGCTTTCTTTTTTGGTGGGATCCTTGTCTGGTTTGGGGATCAAGGTGATGCTGGCCTCATAAAATGAGTTTGGAAGTTTCCTCCACATTCTTGTTAGCACTTGTTGGTTCTAGTGCTGTTTGACTTTAGCCATTCTGACACGTGTAAGGTGATATTGCACTGTGGTTTTGATTTGCATTTATCTGATGATGAGTAACGTTGAGCATCTTTTCACAGGGTCTCTTGGTCATCTGGACGTCTTCTTTGGAGAAATGTCTGTTCATGTCTTTTGCCCATTTTTTTATTGGATTGTGTGTGTGTGTGTGTGTGTGTGTGTGTGTGTGTTGAGTTGTATGAGTTCTTTATATATTCTGGATATTAACCCTTTATTGGGTATGTCATTTGCAAATATCTTCTCCCATTTAATAGGTTGTCTTTAGTTTTGTTGATTGTTTTCCTTCATTGTATAAAAGCTTTTAAAAAATATTTATTTATTTATGTGAGTGAGAAAGAATGAGTGGGGGGAGAGAGAAGGAGAGAGAATCCTCAAGCAGACTCCCTATATTGTGTGGGGCCTGACATGGCACTGGATCCCAGGACCTTGAGATCAAGACCTGAGCTGAAATCAAGAGTCAGATGCTTAAATAGATGAGCCACCCAGGCACCCCTGTATAAAGCTTTTTATTTTGGTGTAGTCCCAATAGTTTATTTTTGTTTTTATTTTCCTTGCCTCACAGGACATGTATCTAGAAAAATGTTGCTTCAGCCAGAGGAATTACTGCTTGTGTTTGTGTTTTCTTTTCCTTTTTTATAAGATTTTATTTATTTATTTGAGAGATTGACAGTGAGAGAGAGCATGAGTGAAGAGAAGGGCAGAGAGAGAAGCAGACTCCCCGTGGAGCTGGGAGCCCGATGCGGGACTCGATCCTAGGCCTCTGGGATCATGACCTGAGCCGAAGGCAGTTGTCCAACCAACTGAGTCACCCAGGCGTCCCACTGCTTGTGTTTTCTTCTAGGATTTTTATGGTTTCAGGTCTCACATTTAGATCTTTAATCCATTTTGAGTTTATTTTGTATATGGTACAAGAAAGTGGTCCAATTTCACTCTTTTGCATGCAGCTGTCCCATTTTCCCAACCCCATTTGTTGAAGAGACTTTTTCCTCATTGCATATTCTTGCATCTTTTGTTGAAGATTAATTGACCATATAATCATGGTGGTTTTTTTTTTAAAGATTTTATTTATTTACTTGACACAGATAGAGAGATCACAAGTAGGCAGAAAGGCAAGCAGAGAGAGAGGGGGAAGCAGGATTCCCACCCAGCAGAGAGCCAGATGCAGGGCTCGATCCCAGGACCCTGGGATCATGACCTGAGCCAAAAGCAGAGGTTTTAACCCACTGAGCCACCCAGGCGCCCCATAATCATGGGTTTGTTTCTGGGCTTTCTATCCTGTTCTGTTGGTCTGTGTGTCTATTTTTATGCCAGTGCCCTACTGTTTTGATTACTACAGCTTTGTAGTCTAACTTAAAATCTGGAATTGTGATACTTGCAGCTTTGTTTTTATTTTTCAAGATTGTTTTGGCTATTCAGTTCTTTTGTGGTTTCATATAAATTTTAGGGTTATTTGGTCTAGTTCTGTGAAGTACACTTATCCTGTTGAGTCATGAGTCATGTATAGAATTCTTGAATCACTATATTGTACACCTAAAACTAATATAACACTCTATGTTAGCTATATTAGAATTAAAATAAAAAACTTAACACAAAATCCTAGATATTTGGGGGAGTCATTTTTCAATGTATCCCACTATGACAAGTTATTCCAAAGCCATCTGTCTACTACATTTCCTGTCTGGAGCTAGAATCAACTCTTTCTCCAAGTACCTCCAATTTATTTCAGTAAGAAGTGGTATTTCAGGGTCATAATCTGGGATAAGAGATGCTCATTGTTATGAATTCATCATGGTTTCTAGGACATTTCAGGGGCCTGAATCCATTTTGATACTTCCAGTTCAAATTCAAGACATTAGGGCTTTTGCTTGACAACTTCTAGTATACCTCTGAGTCTCCTGTCTTCCACACTGAGTTCCTAAGGAATGATTCTCGAAGGCACAGATGATGACAAAATTGGAACATATGCTATACAGTCTAATGTCAGAATGATGATGCTAATACTACACCATGAATATGATTTTGAAAGCAGTGTTTAAATAGATGTTCTCCCCATTCTCCTTCATTTTAAAAAAGTGGTTTTGTTTGATTTTTGCCAAATCACATAGCCATGGCATACTTTAATTTCTCCTCCTTAGTTTTTAGTCATAATTCTACAAAAGTATTCACACCCAAAGCTAATGTAGATGTCTTTTTAGATTTTTAGATTATACAAAATTCTTCAGGGTGTTGGAAATAATATTCTATGAATACTTTCATGTTGATAGCATCATGGATGTGACTTTTGTACTTGAAAGTCAGTTTTATTAGATAAAATACCTAGGTGTGTACCTTCTTTCCTTGAATAATATGTAATACTTTTTTTTCCCCTCTTCTGGTGTAAAGATTTGGTGAGAATTTGATTGTAATCTAACTTTTTCCTTTAAAAGTTATTTTCTCTTTTTGCCTAGATCCTCAAGTAATTTTTTTTCTTTAAAGTCTAATAATTTTATAAGAATGTGTCTTGAAGTTGGTCATTATGAGTTATAGCATCAATCTTTTTATCTTTATTTATTTATTTTGGGGTGGGGGGAGGAGCAGGGAGAGAGAGAGAATCTTAAGCATGGAGCCTGATGCAGAGCTTGATCCCACAATCCTGAGATCATGATCTGAGCCAAAATCGAGTCAGACACTTAACTGACTGAGCCATCCAGGCTCCTCAATCTTTTTATTTTTAATTCAGGGAAGTTTTCTGGAAATATATACTTTCATATTTATTATGTTCTCTTGTTTGGTTTTACTATTCAAGGAATCTTGTTATTTACATGCTGGCTCTTTTTTGCTTATCTTCAGTATTTGTTACTTTCTAACTGCCTTTATTTCTTTTCTCCTTTAACCCATATCCTTAAGATATTATGCGTTGTGTTTATTTGTTCTTGTATTTCTTCTGGTTCAGACTTTATTTTAATTTATTTTGATTTTCTTTTTTTTCTTTCTTTCTTTTCTTTTCTTTTCTTTTTTTTTTTTTTGAGAGAAAGAGAGAGTGTGAGTAGGAATGGAGGCAGGGTGGGTGGGGTGGGATAGTGGGGAGGGACAGAAGGAGACGGAGAGAGATCATTTTAAGCAGACTCTATGCCCAGCATGGAGCCAGACAAGGCTTAATCTCCTGACCCTGAGACCATGCATGACCTGAGCTGAAATCAAGAATCTGAGGCCACCCAGGTGCACCTAGTCTTCATTTCTAAAATGATTTTTTTTCCTTTTTATATTTTTTCTTTTTTAAAGACCTATTTATTTGAGAGAGAGACACAGTGAGAGAGGGAACACAAGCAGGGAGAGTGCGAGAGGGAGAAGCAGGCTTTCCGCTGAGCAGGGAACCCGATGCAGGGCTCGATCCCAGGACTCCTGACCCAAGCTGAAGGCAGACGCCCAATGACTGAGCCACCCTGGTGCCCCATTTTTCCCCTTATTTTTAATTCTTTCCTTAAATCTTTCAACCTCTTTTTGAGTTTTTAAATTTCTGAATTGTGTTGTTCTTTTATTTTTTTTTTATTTTTTTATTTTTTAAAGATTTTATTTATTTATTTGTCAGAGAGAGAGTGAGTGAGAGCGAGCACAGGTAGACAGAGTGGAAGGAAGAGTCAGAGGGAGAAGCAGGCTCCCTGTGGAGCAAGGAGCCCGATGTGGGACTCGATCCCAGGACGCTGGGATCATGACCTGAGCCGAAGGCAGCTGCTTAACCAACTGAGCCACCCAGGCGTCCCTGTGTTGTTCTTTTAAAACTTACATAGTTTTCTTAATTTTTAGCTTAATTTCATCTAGAAGGTCATTATTGGATCTGTTCTGTGGTCATTTGGGGGGGCATGTTTTAATTGTCTAGAGGGATGCTATTCTGTTTTTCTCTCTCTCTCTCTTTTTTTTTTTTTTTTGTTACTGCATTGGGGTTGACTTAGATATTTTCCTTTTGCTCATATTTGTGTGAAACCAATTTTCTTAAACTTTTCAAAGATGTGGCTCAAGATCGCTTTCTTAATTTCTTGATGCTTCCAATTCTGTTTTTGTTTTGTTTTGTTTTGTTTTTTAAGTATTAAAATACATAATAACTTACTTTTTGAGATTTCCTGGCTCTCTACCTTCTCTACTTATCTGGACTGTGTCTTTCATTTGTCTCTATTGTTCAAATTCTCACTGAATTTTTATTTCACTGGAAGAAGTTTCTCCCAAATGTGGTGTTCTCACTTGAAAGGGAGTTCTGGTTGTTTCATTTTAACACCTCACGTGGGCCAGACTGCGTCTATCTTTTTCGACTTTACCAAGGGCCCCTTGCGATCATCCACGATTAGATCGGACAAAATACTTTACAGTTTCTGATGCTGTTGTCAGATCAGCTGGTCTTACTTTCTAGGAATTCCTGTGCAATGTTTTGCTCTTTCATTTGCAGACCCATCAGACATACCCTGGCTTCTCTCTGTCTTCTCCTGTCCAGGCACTGATGCCATGTGGATCTTCTGGATGTTGCTAGTTTATTGTTACCTGCTTCTATCTGTAGATCTGTGGGGCTGTCTTGTCAGCTGGTTCTGATGCAAAAGTTGTTTTGTTTTCCCATCTAGTTGATTGCTGTTTTATGTAGAGATTCAAGGAGATTCTTCAGAAAAGCATTTTAATGTATAAACATGAAGAGATAGCCCCAGTGAAATAACAAATTGGATTCTTTTATAAATAATACATGATGTTATTCTTCTCTTTTTAAAATGAAGTGTTGTGATTCAATGGCAAAAATGTTTAATACTTTATTTCCCAACCCAATATACAGTAACAACTGATGCTTAAACATTTCTTTCATTAAGTTTGATCTGCTGTAGAATTTTGTAACATATCAATTAATTTTATATATTCTAATAATTATTCCCTTCTATCACTTATTATTTCACCTTTCCCATCCTCAGAACCTCAACACAATAAGACAAATATAAAAACATGTAATTATACCATTGACTCTTTGAGGTAATGTGTAGTAACCATATTTATATATGGTTATAACATATAGTTATGTTTGATTTCTGTACATGCACACTATTTAATAATACTTGCTAGCTGATATCAGAGCTCTACTGAAAAATAAATAAATAATTAAAGATAATTTCGCAAGAGCTTTATAATGTTAATTTATAAATAATACCTTTTTATGAAAATTAATTAAATTTAAAGACTAAGAGTGAATGTACTAAATGGTCGATTTATAGTCCAACTTCTGGAGAATTGTGTGTACAACATAGCCCATTTGCCACAAAACTGACATGAACAATCTATTTTCAGCCTCCCCAAGGGTCTTTATATCAGTTGCCAAGTTTTTTTGAAAAATTCATAGAAATCAAACTATGACAAGTTGTGGAATTTTAGTTCACTCCTGATTTCTTAGAAGGTGTTGGATATTAATTTCTAGTATAATGTGATACAAATAAGGAAAATCCATATTTCTGCTCTTTGTGTGAATTTTCTAGCCCCATAGTTCACTGCTTCCTGTGTCTTGGGAAGCATATGTTATCTTCAGAACAGCAGAATAGTCATGGTAGATATTGGCCATTGTCCCAAGTGTGAGCTAGAAATTGGTAGTTCTTTGTTTATAGGGATTTGTTCTTCTAAAATTATATTTTTAGGGGCACCTGGGTTGTTCAGTCAGTTAAGTGTCTGCCTTTGGCTCAGGTCACGATCCCAGGATACTGGGATCGAGCCCCAGGTCAGGCTCCCTGCTCAGCAGGGAGTCTGCTTGTCCCTCTCCCTCTGCCCCTCCCCCTGCTTCTGCTCTCTCTTTCTCTCAAATAAAGGGACAAAATATTTAAAAAGAAATAAAACTATACTTTTATCTTCTATACACAAATTTTCAGGTCAATTAATAGAGTTGAAAGTTGTAAGATGATAAGAAATAATAAGATTGTATAAATATTATGATTGTTGGGCGCCTGGGTGGCTCAGTGGGTTAAGCCTCTGTCTTCAGCTCAGGTCATGATCACAGGGTCCTGGGATCGGGCCTCACATCTGACTCTGCTCGGCAGAGAGCCTGCTTCCCCCTCTATCTCTGCCTGCCTCTCTGCCTTCTTGTGATCTCCCTCTGTCTGTGTCAAATAAATAAAGTCTTTAAAAATAAAAAAATAATTCTGATCAAGAAGTTCTCTGTTTGCTAGAGGCCTCTTAGAAGTGCCCTGTCACCATCTCTTAAGGCTGCATCTGGCAGGAGCAGTTGCTGCCAACCCTATCTTGCCAGCTCCACTGATTCTGGACCTTCTAACTGCTGACCAGTCCTGATGTGCACATTGTAAATGGCTTCAGCTTCTAGTCCTACAGTCTTTCTGAATTAGCTCAGTGATTCTTCCAGCTGCTGGGAAGATGGTCCTGTCAGCAGAACATTGTGTTCAGAGTGGCTTGATCTGTGTGCCCTACTTCCTTCCCCTCAGGACAGTGAATTCACACTGCATACTCTGCACAGCTTTCTGCTACATGCAGAAAAGTTGGCTTGGAAACTCTGTGTGAACAACTAAATATATATATATATATCTGTGTATTTGTGTATTTGTGTGTGTTTACATATATGTACATATGTTTATTTCCATGCACATACATATACATATACATATACACACACACATATATACATATAAGTAGTTTAAGTATTCATGTAATTTTGTGTTATGCAGGGAAAAATCTCACTGTAATTCATTGCTAACTATATCTGCATGGCCTCTGTTTATTTCAGGCATAATTATTTATCCTCATTAATTTTTTGGTATAGTAAACAACAGAGTAGCTGAATCACTTAGGTTTCCAAAAAGAAATAAATTACAAATACACAGGAAATTTGAAGGGGGACTAATTCTAAATTTGTGAGTGGGATATAGGGGACCCACATGGGTAGCAAAACCCATAGCTAGGAACAGTGAGGGTGTTGTCATGCTTAGGCTAGAAGGAATGGGAGATGGAGAGGTTTTTGAAAGCCAGAAGGATGAGAGTATAGGGCATGCTGCCTTGAGACAACCAATGACTTTCTTTTGAGGATCACAGCCATATGTAGGTGACTTTTGAAGAAGAGAATTAGGGGAATAATACCCCGGCCTTGTTCTTTCCTCTTTATTTTCTGCCTGAACATGCCCATTGGCTGAACCCAACCAGAAGCTGAATTGCATGAAACCCTGTTGGGTAAGAGCAAGGTGGGAAGGAGAGAGAAGGGATCTGCATTAAGCAAATAGAAAATATCCAGTATATTAGCTATTTGTGTCATTAGAATAGAATTGTCTCAGGCTAAGCATGTATCCTGATGTTATATGATACCTCTTGTGGCTTATACACATGTCATCTTGATTTAAGAATATCTCCTTCCCACTAACAGAAAAAGGCCTCTTCTTACCCATGTTTATGCTACTAATTTTTTATTATTTTTATTTTTTATTCCCATGATCTCTCTCCTTCAAGTAGTACTCATTAAAAAATAAACCAACATGTTTAAAAATGAAAGGCAAGAGATGCCTGGGTGGCTCAGTTGGTTGGACAACTGCCTTTAGCTCAGGTCATGATCCCGGAGTTCCGGAATCGAGTCTTGCATCAGGCTCCCAGCTCTACGGGGAGTCTGCTTCTACCTCCGACCTTCTCCTTGCTCATGCTCTCTCTCACTGTCTCTCTCTCAAATAAATGAATAAAAACTTAAAAAAAAAATGAAAGGCAAACTGAAAAAAACCCACTATTAGTCTATGTAAATAATCAAGAGGGCTTTTTAAAGCCACTTATTTATTATTATGCTCACATATGTGTGCAGTCAAATATGTTGTAAATATTTAACAAATAGCAAATATGTTATTATAGATTTGACATGATAACACTAAGCCCCAAATCATCTTTGGTGGCAATAATGACGAGATCAAAAAGACCATCCACCTGTTATCATGATGATTGATTATATATATGTATTAGTCAAGACAGGTTAGATTACGTAGCTGTAACAAATCCCTGAAATTTCAGCGGCTTAAAACATTATTAAAAGACATTCTTAAAAAAGAATACACCCAAAGAGCCCAGCAGGAGATTTCTGCTCTTCACATTCAGGGACCCTTGATGTTGCTATTTTATAATGTATTTATATGATCAATACAACAGGTGGAGAGCTCTGGAGGTCTCAGGTCTCATTAAATATTTCAGCCTGGAAGAAGCACCCAGCACTTCGCCCTAACATTGACCATAATTAGTTATTAGGCCCTGCTCGGTCACGAATGTGCCAGGAGCTGTAGTCTTCTCTGTCCTGGAGGAAGAATGGAATATTAGTGAGCCCTGACAATGTCTACTACCTTACTAGATTCCTTTTTGTCCTAACTTGAATGAGATTAAGACATCTTATGAATTAACATCTTTTCTCTTTTGTACGTTCTCTATTGATACTCAACCATGACCGCTTCTTAATTTTAACCCTTAAACAGCTGGTACCAGGATTTTTTTTCTTTTTCAGTTCAGCTGTGGCAGTTTTGCTCATAGGGGAGTCCTCGTTTTGAATTTTGCATCTGTCTTAAGATGATCATATACCTCACTTGAAGCTCAGTCTAGAAGCAGAGTACCAAAGACAAAGGTATTTCCTAAATGCATGAATGAGGTCTAAATGAAAGCGACTCTGATATACAATTCTCTAGCAACTGTAAGAGATGCCATTTAGAAGATGAGAAAGGGGGGCGCCTGGGTGGCTCAGTGGGTTAAGCAGCTGCCTTCAGCTCAGGTCATGATCTCAGGGTCCTGGGATCAAGCGCCCACATCAGGCTCTTTGCTCTGCAGGGAGCCTGCTTCCCCCTCTCTCTGCCTGCCTCTCTGCCTACTTGGGATTTCTGTCTGTCAAATAAATAAATAAAATCTTAAAAAAAAGGAAAGATGAGAAAGATGTGAAGAAGCAAGCTGTTTCTTTTCTTCGTGGAGGACACTGAGGGGCATCCAAGGTGTGCATGGGTCCATCCAATAGACACATCCCCAAACCATTTCCAATTACAGAAGATGAGTTGGTGTTGACTTTAATTTCTGTTAGTCATCTCTGATGCTAAGAGAACTAATAAGATAATAGGAAGAAAAAAATGCCTCAAGGAAGTTTGACTCTCTGTTGAGAGTTGGTTACTAAACTATATTTTTCCAAGTTCCTTTCTTCATTTTTATTATTGCCTACACTGCAAATTTAAACATAGAGAAGCATACAAATGGATATGTAAACAACCATTTAATATATTGTTTATTATGTAGAAGTCAATACTAAATTGAATTTTTATGGTGCTGAGCCGGTGTTAGGAAAGATTAAAAATTTTTAGTTCAAAAGGTGAAAACCCTTCTCTTCACTCTTCTGAGCAAGGATAACAACTTCTAGGAGGCCCTTAGCTGATAAGACAATTCCAAAGTATTAATAAGGAGCAGGCTTGTCCAAGTTAGTTCTTTGATTTTTAGTTTTATTGGAAACATCACAAACTATCTTGATATAAACAACTTTCTGTTGCTTCCCCACCAGAATTCTTAGATTGCTGACTTGGCAAAGCGCAAGCATTTTCATTCCTTTCAGATCATTGTTTATGTAAATCAGCACCAGCTTTCCAAAGTTTCTTGCCTAATGACTCTTAAAATCAACAATCTGAGTACCATGGGGGAGATGGATTGTGTCAGTGTTGGGTGTTACTGGGTAAAGCTTTGATGGAGACCATTCCCTTCTCCCCTGTTTTTGCAGTGCAGGAACAGAGGGGACGGAATGGTCACAACTGGCATGGAAATCAAAAGTCCTATCTGTGGAGTCTCTAGATATGTACTTGGCAGGAAAAAAGTGGCAGAGAAACGAACTTGGAAGAAATGCTCTTTCTAAGCTTGCTTGCATTTTCATTATACTTTGACATATTTGATCATTTAAAAAGTAATATAGTGTTTTTATTGAAAAATTAAATGCTACACAAATATTTAACAATGAGTTAAAATTCCCCTATAACCAGCCTAGCCCTTCAGAAGTAACTGCTACTGACAGTTTGTGTAGATTCTTCCAGAGTTTATTTTTTAGTTTTTGAGGGATTCGTCCCTTCCTTCTCCTCCTCCCTTTCCGCCTCTTCTTCCTCTTCCCCTGACTCTTCATCTTCCTCCTTCCTTTCCTTTTCCTCTTCTTATTCCTCTTCCTCACATCCCTTCTCATCCCCCCACTCCTTTCCCTTGCGTGTATGTACTCCAACTTAGTGCATGTGGTGTTGCTGGACCAAAGATTCTGAACTTTCATAATTCTAGTAGATAGCCAATAAATATTTTGTCACTTGATATGTTATTAATTGCTTTATCAAATACAGTTGTATTAACCTACACCTGCCCAGATAGTTATCAATACTGGCTAGTATCAGTCGTGAGTCTTTGTTAACCTTTGTTAATCTTGTTTTAATTTTAATGGATTCAATTACTAGGTTTAACTTCCTTTTATACATTTATTTGTCCATGGTATTTCTTTTAATGACTTGCCTATTTATGTTCTTCTTTTTTATTCATGTTCTTTTTTTTTTCTCTATTGGGTTATTTACTTTTTAAACCTTGATTTTAATATCTATACTTATATTAATATGTTATATATGTATTAGGGATGTTAGACTTTTGTCTTTTCTGAGTATTGTCTGCACTTTCCCCTGATTGCCTCTGTTGTTATTTATGGTACATTTTGCCTCGCAGAACTTTCAGATTTTCATGTGAACCGATCTATTCACTATTTATTTTATTGCTTCTCTGTATCATGTAATGCTTAGAGTGCTTCTTGCATTCTAAGTTTATAACAAAGATTTACCATTGTTTCTTTTAGCTTCTTTGTGAATTTATGTTTTTGCTTTGAATGTAAGTTTTTCATCCTTCTGGAATTTATAACAAGATATAAGGCATGGATTCAATTTAATTATTTTCCAAATTGCTATCCTTTTCCAAATGGCTGGCTCATTGTACAACCTGCCTCTTTCAATAGTCCATTTTCCCCTCCACTGATTTGGAATACCATTCTTATCAAACACTATATTTCCATATAGTTGGGTCTCCTTTGTTGTATTAATTTTGACTATCTATTTCTATGCTGATACTGGATGTTTTTATTACTATAGCTTTATTATATTTGAATATTTAAGAGACCTTCTAGTTTCCTTTGCTTATATTATGGATCCAACTTTAAAAGTACAGTGGGGATATTGATTTTTAAGACCCTGATTTTATACATTAATTTGTTGAAAAACAATACTTTAAAACTCTGAGTCTTTCTATCCAAAAATAAAATTAAAATATGTTTTCAGGTCTTCTTTTATGTCCCTCAGTGGAGTTTTATGCTCTTTTTCTTTGGGGGACTATGCCTTTCTTGTTTAAGCTTCCCCGGAATGTTTTATAGTTTTTGTTTTAATTATAAATATATTTTTCCATTATGTTTTATAAGAAAATAATCTATTGGTTTTTATATATTAATTTTGGATCCAGCTAAATGCTGAATACTTTGTTTTCTGCTAGTACTGGTTGTTTGCTTTGGGTTTTCCAGAGAGATAATCATATAGTTTGTGAACAGTAATGACAGTGTCTTTCTCTAAAAAAAAATGTATATGTATATACATGCACATATGTATATATATAGCTACATATACATGTATGTGTATATATATATACACACACATTTAGCTATATATATATATATATATATGGATATATATATATATCCATATCTATATAGCTAAATCTTACTCTGGTGCTGTTTTCAGAGTTCTGTCAGAGCAAAGTGAATTTATCATGGTGATATTAGGCATCTTCTTACCCCATTCCTTACTTTAATCATATGTTTTAGTGTAACAATAAGCATGATACTGGCATTTGGATTATATATGCTGTATAGTTAAGTAGCTAAAAAAGTTGATTTTTATTGAAATTTTTAAAAATTAAGAATGAAATTTTTAAGCCAATTCTTATAAAAGGTTAAATTTTATCAAATATATTTTTGCTATCTATTTAGGTTACTATATGGTGAAAATTATTAGTAGAATTATTGATTTTGATCCAACTCTGACTTCCTGGAATGATTAAAATCAGAAAAGTGAAATTAGCCTATATTTTCTTTTTAATAGCTACTTTTATGTGATTACAATGGCAGTAATATGTTATTTTATAAATAGCGAGGGGGCTATTTTTTTTTTTTAATGTGCTCTGGCACAGTTTAAATAGGATGGGAATTTTTTTTCCTTACAGATTTGATACAATTTATTTGTGAAGTTGGGGTTAGGTGATGTTTAGGGAAGTAGCTCTATAAAATGAAAATAACCAATAATAATAAACCTTAAATAATCTGTCAATCTTTTCTTGGTCTTATATTCATGATTTTATAATAAATCTTTTAAAATATTTATTTATTTATCTTTCCTCTTTTAAAAATTTTCTTTATTTTTCATTATGTTCAGTTAGCCAACATATAGTACATCATAAGGTTTTATTGTAGTGTTCAATGATTCATTAGTTGCATATAATACCCAGTGCTCATCCCAACATGTACCCTCCTTCATACCCATAATAAATATTTAATTTGGATTGAATTATGCATTTTACCCTAGTTTAAAAATGTATTAGCTAACAATTGTGCAAATCTGTCCTTAAAATTCTTTTAATTTATGGCATATTTGTGTTTTCCTCTCATTCTCATTCTTGAGTTTGTGGATTTTAAAATATTTATCTAGGTATCAATTTATTTTAAAATATTTAGGTATCAATTTAATTAATTTATTATTTTAGAAATTTCCTCGAGGATGATTTATCAATTCTTTAGCATTTCCATTTTCTAATTCAGTTATCCTATATCCATTGTTACTATTTCATTCTGCTTTCTCTACTTTTGTTTTGTAGTTTGATTTTATTTGATTGATTTGTTTATTTTTAGTGTTTCATAGTTAGCAATACTGGGATTTTAGATTATGAATATTCTTTAATTTTTTCTTTTGTTTCTCTTGGGCCATTTTGAAATTTTTGTATTGAACACTTATTATACCACTATAATTAATATTTATATAGCCTTTCTTTTAAGAATTACAATACTATTACTCTTATTATATTTATATTATATTACTTATGTTATTTTGAGTCATTATATACCATCGGTTCTTTTATAGTGGGTTATCTGCACTAGTGAATTTTTTGTTTTGCATCATCTTTCAATTAGCCCTATTAAGAATTCATGTACTTTTTTTCATTTTATTTTCCTTTCTTTTCAGTGTTCCAGAATTCATTGTTTATGCACCACACCAAGTGCTCCATGCAATACGTGCCTTCCATAAAGAATTCATGTACATTTTATTTTGAAGAAGAGGTTATGGTACATTTATTCCCAAGGTATCGCAAAATACTCCCCCCACCCAACCCCGGCCCTGGGCATGACAGTCTGTTGGCTGGGTGTATAGGTTTTGGATGCCATTCCCTTCCTTTTATCCCTCTGTAGATGTAGTTTTCTCATCTTTTTGGCCTTTGGTGTTGCTGAAGTGGAGACCGAGATTATTCTATTTTTAAGAAACTCTTGTAGGGGATTTGATTCTTCTCAAATACTTACAAGAGTCTTTGTTTTTGAAAGAGAGTAGTATCAGTAGGAAATATGATGATTCTTTAATTGAACACAGTTCATTTATTCATTCTTCATAGAACACAGTTAAGCTTTTTAACATGGACATATAAGTGTTCTTTTAGAAAAGGAATGTTTCAGGGATGCCTGGATGGCTCAGTTGGTTAAGCGGCTGCCTTCAGCTCAGGTCATGATCCCAGCGTCCTGGGATGGAGTCCCACATTGGGCTCCTTGCTCGGCAGGGAGCCTGCTTCTCCCTCTGCCTCTAGCCTGCCACTCTGTCTGCCTGTGCTTGTGCTCTGTATCTCTCTCTAACAAATAAATAAAAATTAAAAAAAAAAAAAAAAGAAAAGGAATGTTTCTTGGATGAGTGGTTTTTACATTCTGTTCTCCTCTTTATGTATTGGCTGCCTTTCAAATTTATTATCTTCACTTCTCTGTTATTTTCTGGAGCTTCCTTTCCATATTACAACCGTGTTTTCCCCAGTGTTTGGTCACCATTTTGCTGCTTTCAGTTTGGTTTTTATTTCTGTAATGATGTTTCCTCCTTAGGCTTTACCTGCTCCTTTTGACCTCTTCCTTAATTGAGACAGCATCTCTCACCTTTGTTTTCTTGCATTTCTTGTCTTTGATCTGATTACATATTTAAGATATTTGGTCTAAAATTTTCTTCTGTTTCCTGGAGTATGCCCATTTCAAAATCTCTTCTTCATCTTTTGTTTGTTGAGTATGTTCCTTTATTTCTATTAAAAAAAACTACTAACAACGATATTTTTCTCTTATTAATTTCTGACTAATGTATCAGTCAGTTAAGTTGCAGTAAAGGAAGCTACTTTAGCGATTTTAAGCACAAAGAATTTACAGCTGGAAAGTTTGTATTATAGCATCATTTGAAGGGCAGGAGAAGAAGGTTCTAGAGTAGGACACCAAAAATGAGTCCCGGAACAGCAGTCCAGAACTGATGTACTATAGGAGTGCTTCCTCTGCTAATGTCAGGAAACTGTCAAAGTAACAGGTGACAATACAGGAAACTGTCAAAGTAACAGATGACAATGGACAAGACTGTCCATTGGTTAGATGTGGTAGTCGGAATCTGTGAATGTTCTCTTCTGATTGCTTCAATTTTCATAATGAAGTTGGAAATAAAATCATGTTCAAGAGAGAATGCAGGAGGAGAAGATGGACATTTTAGATAAAAGGAGAAAAAATAAAATAGCTTCCTAGAAGAGTAGAAAATGAACAGGATAAGAAAGTATATAGTAAGAGCCAGAGAGCATTAAGGGATTGTTTGAGGTTTATGGACACGAATTCAAAGTGAAACCAGTCAAGGTATGTTTATGGGGGGGGGTAGTGTTTAGGGATGTGTGTGCTAGGAGAGCAGGCAGCCTGCAGCCTTGATGTACTTATTGTCTCTAAACATTTTTCAGATCTGATGAATCATCTGCCTTGAGATGTGTCTGTGTGGGGAGTTGGGGTAGGATATGGGAAAAGAGGACTGCCTTCTAGTTTTGTTTGTTTTAAAGATCAGAACAATGGATTATCACATAAAGTAAAGATGGCACGAACATGGTAACTTCTTCAAACCTGCTTCATTGTTTGTTCTCATTGTATGCAAATATGACTCAAGTGGGTGTTTTTTGTTTTTCTCCATGGTTCACCCTGGTCATTGGTTATATATTTTTTTCTACTTAAGGGATATTCTATTTTCTCTTCAAAAAACAATGAAAACTGTGCTCTGATGAAAATTATAGGAATGGATTTCAGATCTCAAATTTCTCCTGTGGCTGGGTCCAAACTTCATCGTATATGGAAGGTAGATAAATTAAGAGTCTTTGGTATAAATTGTGGTAGTACCCTGCTATTATAGATAAGATTTTTGTATCTAAATAGGTTCATTTTATTTATTTTAATAGATTTGGTATTTTCCCTTTCTACCCAAGGGAAGTTATATTTACTCTTACAAAAAAAAAAAAAAAAGGCAAAAACTATACTCTGATGAGGATTATGGAAATGGATTTTGGTTCTCAACATTCTCCTGTGGTTGGGTCCGAATTTCATTGAAATGGAAGAATAAATATTGCATGATACCATCTTCTCCCAAGTCCTTGCTGTGTCTTTTGCTCCTAACTAATATGTAATTGAGAGTCATGGTTTCAAAGGCTTTCATTTATATGTCACTAGAGCATGAGCTGACTAAAATAATTATACTGATGTTGACAAAGAACATGAACAGCTAGGTGATATTGATACCTGCACATATCCATACTGCTCACATTTTTAATGACTTGAGGACAGAGTTCAAAACTTTTTAGTGCATAGCATTATGAATACTGCAATGATTTGGAATATTTTAAATATTTTCAAAATATTTGGAGATTAAAATATTTTGAGATTGTATTTCTCTTCTCTTGCTGTGTAACAAATGACCACAAATTTAGTGGCTTAAAACAATACCTCTGTAATATCTTACCATTCTCTAGGTTAGAAGTTTGGGTTTTCTACTCATAATATCACACAATTGAAATGAAGCTGTTGGCTTAAATGAGTTCTCATTTGTTCATTCTGGAAAACACTATGTTTCTGAATTCATTTTCATTAGCAAAACCCAATTCTTGCAGTGGTAGGACTGGGGTCTCCTTTTCCTTGCTGCCCATCAGCTGGGGGCTGTTCTTAGCTCTGAAAGGCTACCTACGTTCCTTACCATGTCACTCATTTCAACTTCAAAGCCAGTGTGACAGGCTGAATAATGTGCCTCCCTGATTGCCATGTCCCACTCCCTGAAGCCTGTGAATGTGTTACCTTGTATGGCAAGAGACTTTGCAGATGCGTATAAATTAAGGATCTTGAGATGAGGAATTATCATGGACTATCTGGATAGGCCTGAACGTCATCATGAGGGTCCTAATAGCAGAGAAGGCAATAAGAAGACAGGAGAGGAGATTGGAATGATGTAGACAGGAACCAAGGAATTCTGCTGCCTTTAGAAGCTGGAAGAACAAGGTACAAATTATCTCTTGGAGCCTCCAGAAGGAACTGGCCTACTGACACCTTAATGTTTGCCTGATGGGGCACCTGGATGGCTCAGTGGGTTAAGTGTCTGACTCTTGATTTTGACTCAAATCATGATCTCATGGTCATGATCTCATAGTTGTGAGATCGAGCCCCATCCTGGGCTCCCCACTCAGTGTGCAGTCTGCATGGGATTCTCTCTCTTCCTCTGCCCCTTCCCTGACTCATGAATGCCTGTGCTCTCTCTCTCTTTCTCTCAAAATAAATAAATAAAATCTTAAAAATGTTAGCTACTCAAGATTCATTTTGGATTTCTGACCTCTAGAACACAAGGGGATAAATTTTCACTGTTTTAAGCCACTAAATCTGGCATGACTTGTTACAACAGCAATCAGAAATGAATACAGCCAGCAATGGGGAATTTCTCTCTCATTGACTTTCCACTTTGAAGCCCTCTAACTTTCTCTTCTGAGACAAATGGGAGAAAACTCTGTTTTAAAAGGTTAATGAGATTAGGTCCTATCTATCTATGTAATG
Organism: Mustela putorius furo; assembly: GCF_011764305.1. Lineage (NCBI taxonomy): Eukaryota > Metazoa > Chordata > Mammalia > Carnivora > Mustelidae > Mustela > Mustela putorius. The sequence continues at coordinate 3,876,729 of NW_025421553.1, forward strand.
TCCCTAATTTAGGGTCAGCTGTTTAGGGACCTTAATTACATCTGCAAAAACCTTTCACAATGGCACCTATGTTAGTGTTTTTTTGAATCGCTAGAGAAGATGTGTGCACACTAGATGCCTGGAATCTCAGGGGGCTATCCTATCCACTGCAGAAATGAAAAACTTTAAAAAATATTTTGGACGTTATCTAGGCATTTAAAATAATTTAGACTTCACATTTACTTGGTCTCATGAGTATTAGGAATTTATTAAAAATATTTATTTATTTTTTTAACCAGTTTAGGAGTCCACTGCATTTCTAAATTTACACAGCAAAACATTTCATTTATCAGTTTTTACAACAGTAAAATTGATAGATCTCTCCAAATAGTTTCTTCTCTTGCTTTAGGTTCTCCTTCTGGTCACAAGACCTACTGCTTTACAGTGCATGAATATACAAAGGGAGGTTTCTATGGCTCTAATTTAGTCAAAGGACACACACAATGAACTTGCTGTGGAGACTTGCCTCTGGAGTTTTTCCACTTTTTCCTCCCAGGACAGAATTCCTTGCTGTGTTTTTCTATTCTAGTCCATATATAAGTTTCTCAGCGTTCCTACAACCTATAATCTCCACTTCCTTGATTTATTTAAATTTCTAGTCAAGTACATAGTGTATGATTGATGTTTATTGAACGAATGAATAAATAACAGTTTCTGGTACACTTCCTTTTGTGGGTACTTTGGGGTGTGTTTTGGCCTTTTTACAGTCATGTTTAACTCTGAGCTATCTCAAGGAATTAGATGCTAGGTCTCCTTGTCTGTCTATAATTTATCTATCCTCAAGTATTTTTTCCAAGGTTAATTTTTTTGTTTTTCTTTTTTAAAAATTTTAATTGAATATGTTTATTAAAAAAAAATTTTTTTTTAATTTGACAGAGATCACAAGTAGGAAGAGAGGCAGGCAGAGAGAGGAGGAAGCAGGCTCCCTGTGGAGCAGCGAGCTCCATGTGGGGCTCCATTCCAGGACCCTGGGATCATGACCTGAGCCAAAGGCAGAGGCTTAACCCACTGAGCCACCCAGTCGCCCCTTGAATATACTTCTTAAAGAGCACTGTTTCATTTTCTTCTTGGTGTATTCTTTTGCATGCATATTTTCTTACCCCAGTGAACTTTTGTGAATGACAGAAAGTAACCAGTGAGAGGAAAATTACCTTCACATGATGTTCCGTTATAGTTTGTAAATTATATTTATCTGATAAACTAGCACTTTATGAGGAAAAAACCTTGTCCTCTATGAAAAATTAAAACACAAGCACAGTTCTTTAATAAACACAGTCTTTTGTGAAACTTTTCTTAATATTCATTCTATGGTGTTTCACATTTTAAATTTCCACTTAAACCAATGGAGGGACACAGGTTAAAAGAATAACATCGCAAGGTTTTTCCAAATGTGCCAAACATTTTTCTTATAGATCTCTTGAATATTTTATAAGGAAAAATTCACAAAAAAGGTGACATTGGGGACTGAAAACATGAAAATTAGGAATAGAAACATCTAAAATGAAAGAATATAGTGAGAGATTTTGCTTTGATGGAGTACTTCAATGCAAACACATTTTCATTTAATGTGAAACCTAATCTTGCTAATTTGCCAAAAGAAAATGTCAAATTAGTGATTAATTTGCTTTCATCAAGATGTTTACTGGAACCTGATTATATCAGCATATATGCAGCAAATGTAATTTCTATATTTATTCACACCCCAGTAATATATCCTTACAAACCTTTTTTTAAAATTAATGTGTAATATATTATTTGCCCCAGGGGTACATACCTTCGCCAATGTCCATAACCCATCCTTGCAAATCTTATCATTATACTAATAGATAAAAGTTAGATGACTTAGTTTAAATTTCCGTTTTACACAGTTGATAATTTTTAATACTAAATCTGTAACTAAATAAGAAAATATGGAAGAAAAACTAATTTATTATTATTATTTTTAAAGATTTTATTTATTTATTTGACAGAGAGAAATCACAAGTAGATGGAGAGGCAGGCAGAGAGAGAGAGGGAAGCAGGCTCCCTGCTGAGCAGAGAGCCCGATGCAGGACTCGATCCCAGCACCCTGAGATCATGACCTGAGCCGAAGGCAGCGGCTTAACCCACTGAGCCACCCAGGCGCCCCCAAAACTAATTTATTATTGATGGTTAACTTGCTAAGTATTTTAAAAAGTCATATTGTGAGAGAATCCTGGGCATGTTTGTTTCAATGTATGTGTTGTACTAATCAGCTGTTACCACAATAACACTGCCTAAGAACTCTAAAACTCCATGACTGACAACAACATGAAATTATTCTCCTGCTCCAAAGGTCCTTGTTTGACTGCAGTTTGATTTAATCCAGAACAATTGGACAATTCTTCTTCAGGCTGCTGGTTAAGGTTATATATGCCTTACGTGTCTTTCACTGTTCTTGGACTGACGTCTGTCCAGAGCACATTCCTGTGACAGAGAGCAGAGACACAGCACCAAACTTAACTGTGCAAACACATTTAAGGCCTCCATGCCCATTATCCTCTAAAGTTCCATTGGCTAAATCTAGTCATGTGGCCAAGCCCTGAATCAGTGGGGCAGGGGAATACAGGACACCCATGGAGGGAAGTGCAGAAGAAGTATTTATTGAACAGTAATCCAAACTATCCTGTGTGTTTTTTCTTTATAATAAATAGTATATAAGAATGGAAGGATTTCAATCCGTGAAATCGTATGCAGATACAGTATACATTAAGCCTTATTTTTATGGCATTCAGTAAGTTAAGTGTAAATTTGACAGTCCTTATTTTAGGACCCAAGATGAACTTTTATGGGCTTAAGCAGCTAGTGACTTCATTTTGGGTTGTTTATTATCATGTATAAAGGTGGGTCAATAGAGTCCAATCATTACTTTTATTCTTATTTTTCCTTTAAGAATAAATTCATCTCTGTCAGAAGAGAAGAAATGGAAGCGATGCTCTGGGAAATTTCTGTACCAGAGCCCACATCAGTCTCTGTTGCTGCTGTCTCAGTGCCCAGCCTAATACTTGGCTCTCACTAGGCTCCCAGTAAATACTCAACTAGCTGATTACCAACTTGCAAGAGGGTCCTCTCAGGTCCCGCCTCTATCTGTGCCTAATTTTGCATTAATACATGCAGTTCCTGAGAATACAAATAATTTTTTTTTATTGTGGCAAAATACAGATGACGTAAAATTTCCTATTTTAAAACATGTTTCATAATGTTGTGCAGCTATCACCACTATCTAGTTCCAGTAGTTCATCATCACCTGAAAAGGAAATGCTGTCCCCACTAAGCATTTACTCTCCATCCCTCTTCCCAAAGCCCCTGGCAACCACTGATCTGTCACTGCCTCTATGTTTTGAACGTTTCCTACAGATGGAATCCTACAATATGTGGCTTCTTGTGTCTAGCTCCTTTCACTTAACATTTTCAAGGTTTATTTATGGTATGTGGCACGTGTTAACACTTCATTCCTTTTTATGGCTGAATCATATTCCATTGTATAGATATACCATATTTTATTTGTCCATGCATCAGTTGCCAAATTAAGGCAAATAATATTTCATATACATGCTCATTGATTTAGACATTATATGATGTTGAATTAATTAACATCAGAGATTTAACTTATTTCCCCCTGTAGAATATATTAGTGGAGAGGAACTCTTTTGTAGCACTTCACTGGAGAGGGAAGAGAAGATAACAGAAAGACTTTCCAGAAAAGTATGATCAACGCTGTGCATGGTGAATTCCCACTGCCCAATTAAGCTGTGATAATGTGATTTATTTTTTTTTTAAACTTCAGCCTAGATTACTATGATCAGATATCATGGTCACTTGACAGCAATTTGGTAGGAAACCAGGAATCAGCAGCTGGTTATTTTAATTGTAACTTTAATCTTGCATCTTTTCCTTATTTGCTGTGACACACGCCTTACTTTTCTCTTTTATGAAATACTAACATCCAAATGGTACTTTCCCACTTCATCCCATGCTTTCTGTGCCAGTGGTACATGTGCTTTCCAACATCTCCTGCTCGCCAGAAATGTTTTAAACCCCAGATCATGTGAGATTCTGATTTAAGATTTAAAAATACTTGCCTCCCTGAAGGTTTATTACCCAATTAGAATCTGAAAGGGGCTGCATGACTATTTCATTATCCATATAGTCTAAGGGGAGTGCCATGGAATTAATTTAAAAGCTTGGGAAAATAAGATATATGAGTAAAATGAAAAGAATTGGCATTATGTAACCTGGAGAAATGAAGGCTGAAATCTTTAATACATGAAGGACTATTATATAGAGGAGGATGAATGGTTTTTCTCTGTCTTCCATGAGAATAGAATAAGAGGAAATGGATTTAAGCTATAGCAGGAAGGATTTAGATTAGAAATAAAAAGCTTTCTAACTCTAGGGAATATAAGGCATCTTATCAGTGTCCTTACTAAACCCCAAAAGGGATTTAAGGAAAAGAAAGTGGAAGTGAAGAATTACTTTTTTGGTTAACATTGTTTATTTAAAGAGAGGTTCCTAAATACCGTTTCTTGTGAATGCTTAGGCAAGGGTGGATACCTACCTGTTTTGTATGGTCTCAGCCCCTAAAAAAAGCCCAGGGTACCACACTGTTCTCTTTCTCCTCTATGGAAGTGTCTAGCATGATGTTCTGCATAGGATCCACTTCATAAAACTTATCAAAATGAATAAGTGCCTCTTCTTAAAGATGAGAAAACCAAGGTAGTATAGTAACCATTGGCTCTAAGCTCAAGCAGCTTGCTGGTTGTAGGATCAAATTCACATTTTAAAATTTATATTTAAATTCATATTTAAATATGAATTTAAACATTTAAATTCATATTTAAGACAAAAATGTAGATTTGAGACAGGAAATAGATTTCTACCTGTTTTGTACCTAGAATACTGGGTGAATGACCCAGAACTGGGCTCAGTTAGTAATCTATGGCTTACAGGTTAAGTGAGCCAATGGCCTGGTTCTAATGAGCCACATATATTCAAGGCTGAGCAGTTTCTTTAAAAAATGATAAAAATAATGTAAGTCAATTATTAATTGACTTAGCATACTTAGCGTTATGCTAAGTCCTGGTGCTAGGCAATGCATATGATCGAAAAGACATCTATGAAATAATGTGGATATAAACTATCCCTTCCTTTTAAGGCATCTGGTAATATTAAGGCCCTAAAATAAGAAGGAAAAACAATGGGAGCAGCTTCGTGTTTCCTCTGAAGGAATCACAGTGCAGGTTTTTAAACTCCAATCTGTGTAGCCAGGTGGACTGACTGGTTCCCTCACCCTCCTCCCTGGATACTGCTTCCAGCGTGTGCTGCCCTATCACCAACACACAGACAGACTTAGAACCTATGTTTTCAGTCTCTTAACTCTTCAGATGTCAGGACTTCCTAAGGGTTCCGAATGGAGAGTAGTTTCAATGGCATTTGAAGACCCTGTGTGGTGGTGTAAGACGGGCAAAGCACTCAGGGGCACTGAGGCCCTCAGAGTAGAGCTTTGGGCCTAAATTGGAGGTGCTAAGTTTAGAATCTTGTGTTTTTTTTTTTCTTTTAAGAATTTTATATATTTATTCAAGAGAGAATGAGTTGGGGAGAGGGAGAGAGAGAAGCAAGCTCCCCACTGAGCAGAGATCCCGACATGGGGCTGGATCCCAGGACCCTGAGATCATGACCTGAGCCAAAGGCAGACATTTAACCAACTGAGCCACCCGGGTACCCCTAAATCTTATGTTAATTTACATGGCAGGAGTAAAGTGATAAAAATTAAAATCTACCACGGAATGAGGGAAACTGTCAAGCAACACTGACAGTAGAGACTGAGAAATAAGAAAGAGAGAAAAAAATCCTTAAAGATACTAGTTCCAATAAATATGTAAACCCATTGTCAATTATGCAAGATCACCAATATAAAAGAACAATGATTCATCATTAAATATGCCAGATTAATTTTGTGTATGTTTAATGTCATTTCAATCTGAATTATTCATGTAGCTCAGTTTCAAAATTTCTTGCTTTTGTAGCATGCCTGTCTATTGAGAGAATATAAAATGATAGAACAATACCCACCCATGGAGTACCCACCCATATAATTACTCACACTGTTCGGTTGCTGTTTCATAAATAATGTGGGTTAAAACTTTTGTCTGTTGAAATGCAAAGAATATTTCAGTGCTATTTCTAAACTGCAACAATTGGCATATTGTTCTAATTGCCTTTACTGCTTTCCCTAGAGGAAACATATTTGATTCCAGGGCTGGCAAGTCTAGGCATAATAATAAATTGTTCCTAATATTAAGTTGAGAAGAAACTTAATCAGACTATTTTAATTTTGGCAATTTCAGGATTTCCAGTTTCCACCTCCTGCCTCCCCCAGCAAAAACTGAACAGAGTATATTGGATTTTCTGCTCATCAGATACTTCACTCAAGCATTAAGAAAAAAAAGAAATTAGTGAAATTTAACCAAAAGATAATCAAAGGGAGTCTCATCCTTGGTTAGGTACTTTTTTTAACCTTAAGAGAAGAAGTGTTAAATCTGTATTTTGGTTTTAAGATTGAAAAATTAATATAGACACTAAGGGAATTAAATAAAACAAAACTTGGGAATAAACTTTTACAATTAAGGAAAGAAAAAAAAAGAAAGCAATTAATGGCTGGCTGTCAGATAGGCCTGGGCTGACCCATTTAATACATTCTCTTTAACACACTAGTCTCTATTATCTGGGTTGAGCTGTGAGTCTTTGTTGTCATCTAGTTAATGTTTTTGTGTGTTTTCCCCCTCTCCCTTGAAGGAGCTCTCCCAGATTCTTGGCAGCCTTGCTGAACTGCAGTGGAAGCAAGGACTTTTATGTATTCAAATTTTTAATTGTAAACATTGTGACAAGCGCTGGCAAACTCGGATTTGGCAGAATTTGTGTGATGTCATAGAAAAGAATTTCCTTTGTTTTATTTAAAAGTCGTTTCCAAGTTTTTTCCCCAGTAAGTCTGCTTTTATCTTTGGCTCTGAGAGGACCCTTCACCAGATGTCAGAACCAAGACATTATCTTTGAATTCTAAGGACTTCATCCAGGCTGACCTAGATTACTCCCCTTCATGAACTGAATGCAAACTTCTTAAATAACACCATTTCTCCAGGCCAATGTTCTTTTTGTTCCGTATCTTTCACCCTGTCTGCCTTCAACTTTTGTCTTAGGCATACTTTCCCCTCAATTCCCTTAACATGAAAGTGACTCTCAAACACTATCATCTCCTTAAAACATTATCAGAAGGAGATACTGATTTCCAACCTGGTTTCATCCTCTTTAAACAGGCAAGTGACAAATGGTGAATCTGATATTAGTTAGTGGCAAAATCCTAAAACAGAATGTGAAACATGCAGTTTGTTGGCACTTGGGGAATAAGTTGTCTCTTCATAATAAATTATGAAGGTCTGCATGAATTTTCTAAGAACGAGTGGCAAACCAATCTCTCTGCCTTAGATAGGGTCGTTACATTGGGAGGTTAGAGAAACCAAAAGCATTTTGATTTCAGCAAGGCACGGGAAGTAGTTGCTCCACGTGGCTTCATGGACAAGATGAGGTAAACAGAGCTGGGTGAAATGGACATGTTTAGTATAACAGTTATGGCTACTTAGTGAAATTGTATAATTTAGGTGATCTTTGGGGGCATCCCACAGGCCTTAAATTGGCCCAGCCTCCGATAGCATTTTAATTTAGGATTTGGACGAGCCGTGGAAGGCACCCTTTTTAAATTTCCTATTTGATCTTCAAAGCACTGCTTCAGAATCCCTCCTAATGGGAGTCTGCATTGTTCTGTGATCCCTCACCCACCTCTCTGTTTCCTCAGTTAGGCTGTGACTACTTGAGGCCAAAGAGCAATCTTACTTTATATCCCACAGCATCTGGTACTTACTGTCCATTGGTAAAATTTTTCTGAACATATGAAAGAATGAGTGATTTAATGCTGCATTTATCATTATTTTCATGGGACACAAAAAAGCTGTACAATTAATAACAGAATGAAGATTCAAAAAGAATCGAATGGTTGGGAAAAAAAAAAAAACCGGATTGAACTAAAATGATGCCGCTGAGAACCTCCATCCACTGATCCTACCAGCCACCTTCCATTGCCTCCTAACCCCTTGATGTTCTCCCTCTTGCTTCCTCACCACACCTAATTTCATGTCTGATCATTATAATCACTCCCTTGCCCATCTCTGGCTTTGTCCTTTATAACCAATAACTCTGGAAATATCCAATCCAATCTCTGCATGCATCTGTGGATGAACATGGCTGAAGAAATGTCCACTGCTCTGCTGACTTTCTTCATTTTTAATCCATGACTACCAACCGGAAGTGGATCCTTAATACTGCTACCACTCACCGAAAAAAATGGAAGCCATCTGATGAGAACTTCCACATCGCCCATCACCTCCTCTGCCCCTACATACTTTGCCTCCTTTATGTTTCTAGAGAGATGAACTGTGTAGGACCTGACATATAGCCACCATATATACTGGATCCTGCTCCTCTCATTTATCAAAAAACATTATTCCAGGAATTCTTGGATTTCACAGTTGCGTTTGTTTGTTTGTTTGTTTTTTACTTCCCAGTGGGTCATATTCACGAACATGTAAACATACTACTAGTTCTTCTATCTTAAAAAACCTTTAGATTTTTACTTCTGCTCTAGTTCTTTGTAACAAAACTCCTCAAAAGAGTCTATTTAACAATGTCTCTATTCTTTTCCCACCTCTCTTAATCCCATTCTAATCAGGACTTTGCCCCCATAACTCTTTTAAAACTGATCTTAATCTTTATTTGACTTGATGTCAGTTGGCACTGTTGTTGCTTCTTCTTTTCTCATTCATGCACTTTCTTCCTTTGGCTTCAGGACACTGTACTGGTTTGTGTTTTCTGCTCCTTTACTAGCTACACATTTTCAGTCTCCTTGATTTTTTCCCTTCTTCTGTGTGATCTCTTCTTCTCTATGAGCCCTAGAAGTCAGGCTCACTCCTGATTTTATTCTCTCCTCTTTCTGCATTTAGTGCCTTGATGATCATCTAATTTCATGGCTTTAAAACTCATCTCTAGGGCGCCTGGGTGGCTCAGTGGGTTGAGCCGCTGCCTTCGGCTCAGTCATGATCTCAGGGTCCTGGGATTGAGTCCCGCATCGGGCTCTCTGCTCGGCGGGGAGCCTGCTTCCCTCTCTCTCTCTCTGCCTGCCTCTCCATCTACTTGTGATCTCTCTCTGTCAAATAAATAAATTAAAAAAAAAAAAAACTTAAAACTCATCTCTAGGGGTACCTGGGTGGCTCAGTGGGTTAAAGCCTTTTGGCTCAGGTCATGATTCCAAGATCCTGGGCTGGAGCCCCACATTGGGCTCTCTGCTCAGCGGGGAGCCTGCTTCCTCCTCTCTCTGTGCCTGCCTCTCTGCCTACTTGTGATCTCTGTCAGTCAAATAAATAAATAAAATCTTTTTTTAAAAAAAATAACAACAAAAACTCATCTCTATACCATGACTCCCAAATTTGCATGTCCAGTTCAGATCTCTTTTCCAAATGCCTTATTCTTACAAATGTCTAGAAATGACCTCTCCCACCCCAACGGATTTGCTATATTTATAATGTTCCCTCAGTGAGTGCCACTTTATCTTTCCAGTTTTGTAGACCAAAAACCTTGATATTATCTCCCTTTCTCTCATACTCCATGTCCTCTTTGTAAAGACAGACTTTTGACACCACTGTCAAAATATATCTAAAATCTCCTCACATCTCATCAACCTCACTGTTGTTACCCTGGTCCCAGGCACTGTTATTTCTAACCTGGATTGCTGCACTAAACTCCAAGAGTTCTTCTCCCTTCTTCTACTTTTGGCCTCTTTAATCTGTACACAAAATGCTGTCACATTTCATTTGGAATAAAAGAGCCTTACTGTGGCCACAAAACTCTGAGTGCTTTGCTCTTTTACTCCTGCTGCTTCGTCTCCTCCTAGATCCCCCCTTGTTCCCTCTGGTCCAGTCACAATGGCCTTCTTGCTGTTGTGCAAATCTGCCAATTACATTCCCACCTAAGGGCCCGCATCTACTGTTTCCTCTGCCTGAAACACTCTTCCACCAGCTACCTCTGTGCCTAATTCTGTCACCTCCTGCTCAAGTGTCACTGTCTCAGTAGAGACAATAGTGCCACACTATTAAATATTAACAGTTGCATCCCATGCCCCCCCAACCCCAGAACTTTTGATCTTACTCTACATTTTTTTCTTTTTACATAGCATTTGTTATTTTCCAGTGTACTATGTTATTTATTTATAAGCTGTATTGTTTGTTGTCTTTCTCTCCTTCTAGAATGCAAGTTCCATGAAGGCAGAATTTTTTTGTTGTGTTTGCTGATGGATCTCAAAAGACCTGGATATACAGCATATTGTAGGTACCCAATAAGCATCTGTTGAGTGAATAAATAATTGTTAATTTAAAAACACTTCACAATTACATGATGGAAGAGTTATGGCTTATTACTTGCTTGTGACAAAAAAATAACAGTTTTAGTAGATGTAAATACAAATACACATTTATCCTCTCAGTGCTAAACAAGCTAAGTATTAGATTGTGTTAACGGTAAAGAAACTAAGTAATCCATTTTTCAATCTGTTCTACAAATATTTATTAAGTATCTCTTATGTATTAGTAACTATCAGAGGTCCTGGGACTATAACAGTGAATAAAACATAAAAATTCTTGACTTCAAGGAGTTATGTTCTAGTATATTTCATTCTACACTGTTGTATCTAATGTGATACATTGTATTCCATATAGGCTGTGCCAGACCAATCATATTGCATTTCCTTTGGTTATCACTCTTTGAATGATATATCACACTACTAAGGAGCATGGGCTTTGGAATCTGAGAGACAAAGATTTTAATTTTGGTTCAGCCAACTATTATTTGTTTGACCTTGGGCAAGTTACTTAGCTTCTCTGAGTCCCGGTCTTTATTAATTAATTAATAGTTAATTAGTTAATAGCTGTGAGTTATTATTACTATATTACATATAATATATTATATATTATTATATGTTAATAAGTTAATAAGTGTGAGTACTAATACCTACAGTAAAAGGTTATTTACTTGGACTGCCAGGGCCTAATTCATTACAGATTAATATTTCTTATATTATATATCTTAACTGCAAAAGAATACAATGTTTTACACATTTTAGATGTTTTACACATTTTAGATGGACAGTTTGGTATATGAGATGTCCAGTATGGTAAGAAATAAGTTAAAATGCATAGATGTCCTACAAACACTTTTTTTTACTTACCACTTCAAGTTGCTTAAGGAATTTATTGCATATCTATAGATATTTTGCTTTGAATGAAAATATTTGCTTACCTGTGAAAGGAAAATATGTATCACATAAAATAGAAGTATTTAATGATGTGAATATGTGTAATTAGTATATTTTGCCTACCAAATTATTACTGCAAAATTAGAATTTATAAACCATACTCATTTCCTAAACAATGGTTAAAAAAGGCGTCTAGTAATCTCGTTAAGTCTGAAATTTATTTTAGAAACATGAAATTTATTCCTAACCTGCAGAAAGAAGTTTGGGAAGATCACTATTCATCAGCATTTGCTTTTCTGTAGCAGCCACAGGAGAGAACAATCTAAAAGGTCTTTGGAAAAAATCAGACAGGAGCCTCTACTTGCTGGTGTCATTCTTTATTTTCAAGGCTCTCCCCCAAACTATATATCCGTAATAACTTCACATTAGTGAATAAATTTTGTTCCATGGGATTTATGAAATTTGCACAGCATCAAACAGCCTCATCAGAATCAGTTTCGACCCATCCTTTATAAATCCACACCACCTTGTTCACTTTATCATCACCTACCTCTCATTTGTAGCCTTGGAGTTTGCACTGCTCCTCAGCACAAGTTGCAGCAAACTGATTATCTATTATTATACAATGTATCAGAGAAAACCTGTTTAAAAGAACAAGTTCATTATTTGAATGATTACAGTATTTAAAGTCTTAGGTGAATCACCTTCTATTGTACCATATACAGTGGTTATAAGGAGTTCAAGAAATCGTGGTATACATAAAGAATTTAGCACAGAGCATGGTACAGAGTAAGTGCTTAATAAATGACTTCAGTTGTTATTTGTGTAAACAATGTAGTATATATTTTTAGAGGAGAACTCCTATGAATGTTTAGGGACTCAATATTATGTGAGGAATTTTTCAAAAAGTAATTATGCTTAACCATATACATATAGTTTATAGAGTCATATTTCCTTTAGAACTCTCGCTATACATATCCCTATATCTGATGAGTTCCTAGGCGATAAGAACCAGGCTAATTTAATGTGCTTTTTTCCAATCTCTAACCAAGCACCAAGAATATTGTAGACACATTCTGTTTGCATTATATAAAGCTAATTGAATATTTTTCTTTCCACTGAAGGAGCTGAGAGTTTCTAGTGATTCCTGGAAATCATTAAATTAGGATTAATGATTATCTATACAGAGAATGCTCACTGTAGGGATTGATGTTAGACAAGGTCAGGGATTTACATTACTCATTCATTTATTCAGCCTGTCATTTTCAAGTCATTCAATAAACATTTACTGAGGGTTTCTCACTCCTCATTAAGTACGCTTGATGTTGGGGGAATCAAAGATTTAAAATAACTTTTTGACTCTATTATTAATATGATATGTATTTGTGCTGGAAGACTATTTAGATGGGAACATCTGTGAGGGGTTTTGCCTGCATGATCTATGGAAGAAGACTAGATCATACTGTATTTTAAATATACTTATTACACATTCATGAATGTATTAGTCAGGGATTTTTAGTTCAAGTGATAGAAAATCCAATCCAAACTGGCTTCAGCAATGAAAGGAGCTCATCGACTCCTATACCTGAAAGTCCAGGGTATTTCTTATCTGCAGTATTGCTAAATCCAATGTATTGGTATAACCAGAACCTTTTACTCTTGGTCCTTTATCCTTCATCCTTCTAGAGTTGGCCTCCCTCTTAGGTGGGCTTTCTCTTTGGGCTATCTCCTAGCAGCTCAGACCTGGTATCTTCCCATGTTCTGGGGTGCCTGGGTGGCTCAGTCAGTTAAACATCCAACTCTTAGTTTTGGTTCCCCACATGATCTCATGGATAGTGAGATGGAGCCCCATATCTTGCTCTGCACTCTGTGGGGAGTCTGCTTGAGAGATTCTCTGTCTTCTTCTCTCTCTCTCTGCCCCTCCCCCCATTCACTTGTACTCACTCTTTCTCTCTCAAGTAAATAAATAAATCCTTTTATTGTATTTATTTATTTTTAAAGATTTTTATTTATTTATTTGACAGAGAGAGACACATAAAGAGAGGAAACACAAGCAAGGGGGAGTGGGAGAGGGAGAAGCAAGTCTCCCACCGAGCAGGGGACCTGATGTGGGGCTTGGATCACAGGACCCCGGGACCATGACCTGAGCCACTCAAGAGCCCACATAAATAAATAAATCTTTAAAAAAATCTTCCCATGTTCTAAGGTAGAAGAAAGGAAAGGATTTTTCACCTAGTGCCCCTGTCAAAAGTCTTGGAATGTCTGATATGGTGATGTTTTCTTTGCTTAACCAATTACTATGATTGAGGGCGGGGGACAATGTTCTGACAGGCCCTCAAGGATCAGATGTCCACCCTCAACACCTGAGGATGGACTTGGTTCCATGTAAACCACTTTGTGTGAGAATTGGCAAAAAGTAACACCTGGCATCGTTTCTCAAGGAAGAGGAAATGCCTGATGAGAAATCACATAAAAATTCACAGCAAAGGTCTCTGTGACAGGTGTGGGACTGTTTAAACTGATGGGACTGGTAACAGAGAGGAAGAAGGGCTTTGGATTAACATTAATCTGTTTTTTTTATTATTTACATTGGTGTTCAGATAACCTGCTAGAAACACTGTCACCATACTTATATTTTCTTTAACTGTGTTTTGTTTTTCCTTCTTTCTTTCTTTCTTTCTTTTTTTTTTAGTGCTTCAGGGCAATATGTTACTAGTCCATATCATTAGGGTTTATCCTGTTTTTACTTATTTATTTGAGAGAGAGAGAGAGAACAAAGAAGGAGAGGGAGAGGCACACTTCCCTCTGAGCGAAGAGCCGGACTTGGGGCTCAATCCCAGGACTCCGAGATCATGCCCTGAGCTGAAGGCAGATGCTTAACTGACTGAGCCACCAGACAGTCCTGTGTTATCCTGATTTTAAATTATTTATATTCGCTCATGGTTTCCCACACAGTTCCAGAAGCAAATGCCTATAAAGAAGAGTGTGAATCTGAAGATTCTTACCTCTTTGGATCGCTAGATATGTAACCAGCCATGAATGTGCATTAAGGTAAGGAATTTTCCAGTTTTTATAGTATCCATGCTGCAAGCTTACCCCTTGTAACTGCTAAGGACATAGTCCTTCCACTTTATTTAACATCAACAACTGCAGTGGAGCAATAGAAACACAGCAAAATGCTCCTACCTTTGAAGTTATATTGTGAAAATAAATATTTACTTATTTGCAGGGGGAATAAATGTACAGTTAATTCCAAGAAACTAATGGCTGCCTTATAAGCACCTTCAGTCAGCCAGATGCTGTGAATTTACAAACTCATATAATTATCACAAAGCCCCGCCAGGCAGGTCTGATCTCCCTGCTTCATATTTCTCAATGTCTGATCACTCTAGACTGTTTCCATAGAAGAGAGAAGCAGCAGAGTACTGATTGGAGTCTGCGTATTTGGCTGGGGCTTACAGATTGGTGGATATCAACAAGACGGTCAGCAGGCTTTTCCCTCCAGATACAAATTTCTGTAGATTTTTATTCTAAAACAATTCTCAGAAAGAGGATATTCCGGCTTCCTGCCTGGAGGGTAATACAGTGGCTTTTAGTGTACAAAATCTGAAAAGGCAGAGAGGCTCTTGGGAGTTTCAAGGTCTATTATGCAGATAAAATTTAATTCTCCGGTTTCAGCAAGGCACAAAATCCTACCCTCCTCTGTGTTGGTGACCCAGTCTAGATTTCTCTGGTTCAGTATTTAATTTAGGGTGGGAGATGTATGTTACCTGGTTATAGAGGTGAGGACCTAAAGGGCTCACTGCTCCTTATACAGACTTTTCAGCTGGTTTCTGTAATGACTACTGGCCCCATTTCCAGCAACTTTTCAGGATTCAGAGGATCAGAGTGGCTTCTCATTTATATCACACTGTTGTAGATTTAATCTTCCTGTTGCTGACTAATTCAGTCATTTACAATTTCTCCATCCACTCTCTGCTTTCAAATATTTGGTTTAGGGTTATAGGAATCTCCTGGCTGCACTGAAGTTGAAGTTTTCGTTTCTGTTTCTTGTTATTTACGTATTTTTGAGAGTGATTTTTTAAAAAGATTTATTTATTTGAGAGAGAGAGCATGAGCAAGCAGGGGGAGGGGAGGAAGGAGAGAGTCTGAAGGAGCCTCCCTGCTGAGCACAGAGCCTGAACCCTACTTGATCCCAGGACCTTGAGTTCATGACCTGAGCCAAAACTAAGAGTTGAATGCTCAACCAACCCTGCCACCCAGGTACTCCCTGAGAGTGACTTTTTAAAAGAAGGGGACAGAAAGTGTTTTTACTATTTTAAAATCAGATGTCATCTAATTTATAACCCCCTTGGCCTCAGTTTCCTCATCTGCAAATTGAGCCACATGGCCTCTAAAGTTGTAAATTCCATCATCATTACTATTTTCATATCTGTGTGTGTGTGTGTCTGTATTCTTTTAAATTTCTACCTCATTGATTTAGGACAAAGTTTTCCTGTTGAGGATACACGAAAAGTGAAACTGTATGTGAATTCATTTTATTTCAGGTGTATAATCTCAGCTGTATCCACTATGATGTTATAGAGTGTCCCACACAAAAGCAATTAGTTAATTGAAGCATATTTTTAAAATGGGACATCTTCCAGGCAAACCAAATCATAAAAAAAAAAAAAAAAAAGAACTGTGATTTTTTAAACTAACTGCTCTGGCAATAATATCCTTGTAGCTTTGAAAAAAACAACTTTCTAAAATGCAATAAATCTAAACCTAATCTTAGGTGATACAATTACTTGTTTTAAAATAGTTCAAAAAACCTAAACTTGTATGAGAACTCTAACACATCTTACTTTTTTTCACATGAGCCATTTAGTCTATTATGATTCAGATGCTAACTCATGAATTGGAGCACTAATGATTTTTAAAACAATTTTTAAAAGTTCTATACTCTTCCATTGTCTTGGCTATAACAAGTCCACTTTGGAAGTTCACTGCTAGTAAGCCAATTACAAAAATAATACAATATAAAAAAAATTTCCAACCCATACTTGGGATTTGAATGTAACATTACTCTGATACATAAGTCCAAAGAAAATATTTCTTGTTTAGTGTTTCCAGTCCCCTTTCCCTCTCCTTCCCTGTATTTCTCTTTTTCTGTCCTGAATGCCTTTAGTTCTATTTTGTCACTAAGAGAAAGTTGCTACATGTCTGGCCAAAGGCCAAAGGTGAATGCCAAATAAACTTAGTGACCTCTTTGAGGATTAATGTTGGGATTTCTACCCAGCATGCCCTAGGTTTTCTGTGTTCCAGTTTTGCCAAGATAAATCTCTGGGCAGCCCAGTACTTGTTTAGAAGAGGACTTGAGAAAAATTTAGTCATTTATGGGGTTGATTTTTTGGCAGGTCAGTAGAAAACTGCTTTATTTAATCCAGATTAATATATCGAAATAAGACTGAGGAAATGAGGAGTATTGGTTTTGGCAACAGGCAAATACAGGGAGTTCTTGGTGGGGCTACCAATAAGCATATGTATCTCTGGGGAAAAGAAACCCTTGAACACATAAAGAAATCAGTTTTCTGGTTGTATAGATATCAAGTATCAATTGTTTCTAGACACAACTGACTAGAGAAGGAAATACTGGGCTGTGGCCTATGTTCGTCATATGATTATGACCGCCAATAGCAATGGCAACAATATTAATTAAGCCATGGGTTCACAGAGAACCCTTCTAGAACCTTTAGTGAAGTCCTTGGAATAGAAGGGCAACTGGGAATTGAGTGGTCATGCAATAAGGATGAAGGGAAAAATAAAGCTCAGGTACATAATGATGCTACCAACAGCTGAAGGGAGAGGAAGAAAATGAAAGAAAAAAAAATTCCATGTTCTGAATGGACATGTGCTCCTGCATGCAGTGTCTTTGAAAAGAGAGGCCAGCTTTGGAAGTTGGTCATCTTTGGAATTCCCAATGACTTGTATTTCCCAGGAGTGACCAGGCCCTGAGAACCTGACTCATCCTTACTAAAATGCTTGCATGACAGAGGTGGGCACCAGAATGCTATTTTATTTATTAACAAAGGAAAATATAACTACTCTGTGGCCTGGGAGTATATGTGAGGGTATGATCAACAGGGCCCTTTCCTGTTGACAAACCTCTGTGAGAAGCTTCGTCATAAACCATGGAAAACGTACAATGATTTCAGGAATGAAATTTATATCATTAGTCTTTTCTTTTCCCAAAGTTAAACAGCTTGGGAATTAGAAGTTTCTTGGCAATCATGGAATCAGAACAAGGGGCTTAAAAAAAAAAAATCCCTGTCCAGTGGCACCAGTTCAGGGATATGTGATCTGTCCATCTCTTGAGAGGGATGGTTTTATCAGATGGGTCAGAGTAGTCATGACCCGATGGCAGTAGTGTCCAAGATCCAGCTCAGTGATGAAGCAGCCCGCAATGGGACCAGAAGAAGTAGAAACAACTCTCCTTTTCAGTTTGCTAGGATTTTCAGAACTGCTCAAACTTCATCCTTAAAACCACTTCTATTTGATAATGGAGTGCTTTGGGAACAGCTTTAGTTCAGGGATTATGTTCTCCCTTTATTACTCTCCAGCCTCCATCCATCTCTTTGACCAACCAAACTGGAGAATTGAGCTTCTCCATATATATATATGGATGGTGACTTCTATCCATCCATATATATTTTTTGGATGCCACCATCCATATATATATATATATTTTTATATTTAAACTTTATTTTTTCAGTGTTCCAAGATTCATTGTTTATGCATACCCAGTACTCCATGCAATATGTGCCCTCCTTAATAACCACCACCAGGCTCACTCAACTCCCAATCCTCTTCCCTCCAAAACCCTCACTTTGTTTCTCTGAATCCACAGTCTCTCATGGTTTGTCTACCCCTCCAATTTCCCCCAACTCACTTCTCCTCTCCTTCTCCTAATGTCCTGTGTTATTCTTTATGCTCCACAAGTGAACCCATATGATGATTGACTCGTTTCACTCAGCAATAATCTCCTCCAGTGCTGTACATATTCATACAAAAGGTAGGTATTCATCCTTTCTGATGGAGACACAATACACCATTGTATATACGGACCATATCTTCTTTATCCATTCATCCATTGAAGGGCATCTTGCCTCTTTCTGCAGTTTGGTGACTGTGGCAATTGCTGTGAACATTGGGGTACAGATGGCCCTTCTTTGCACTACATCAGTATCTTTGGGGTATATACCCAGTAGTGCAAAGGCAGGGTCATAGGGAAGCTCTATTTTTAATTTTTCAAGGAATCTCCACCATGTTTTCCAAAGTGGCAGCACCAACTTGCCTTCCCACCAACAGTGTAAGATGGTTTCTGTTTCTCCACATCCTCTCCAACACAGGTTGTTTACTGTCTTGTTAATTTTGGCCATTCTAACTGGTGTAAGGTGGTATCTCAATGTGGTTTTGACTTGAATCTCCCTTATGGCTAATGAAAATGGCATTTTTTTCTGTGTCTATTAGCCATTCTTTGGAGAAGCGTCTGTTCATGTCTTCTGCCCATTTTTTGACATGATTATTTGTTTTTTGAGTGTTGAGTTTGAGGAGTTCTTTATCGATCTTGGATATCAGCCCTTTGTCTGTAGTGTCATTTGCGAATATCTTCTCCCATTCCATGGATTGCCTCTTTGTTTTGTGGACTGCTTCCTTTGCTGTGCAGAAGCTTTTGATCTTGATGAAGTCCCAAAAGTTCATTTTTGCTTTTGTTTCCTTTGCCTTTGGAGACATATCTTGAAAGAAGTTGCTGTGGCCAGTGTCAAAGAGGTTACTGCCTATGTTTTCCTCTAGGATTTTGATAGATTCCTGCCTCACATTGAGGTCTTTTATCCATTTTGAGTTTATCTTTGTGCATGGTGTGAGAGAATGGTCAAGTTTCATTCTTCTATACACAGCTGTCCAATTTTCCCAGCACAATTTATTGAAGAGATTGTCTTTTTTCTGCTGTATACTTTTTCCTGCTTTGTCAAAGATTATTTGACCATAGAGTTATGGGTCCATATCTGGGCTCTCTACTCTGTTACATTGATCTATATGTCTGTTTTTGTGCAAGTACCATGCAGTCTTGGTGATCACAGCTTTGTAATATAGCTTGAAATCAGGCAACGTGATGCCCCCAGTTTTGTTTTTCTTTTTCAACATTTCCTTAACAATTCAGGGTCTCCTCTGGTGTATTTCACATCCTTACTGACGTTATCAGTTCCCAGAACTGACTGCAGTTCCCAGAATTGCAGTATGGCTTTTGTTGTATATTTTATTAGGGAGAGATGTTCCAGACAGTTTTATTTGTTACTTACTCCTATACTCTTTACTCTGTGAATCAGGAAGCTGTTAAGTGGGTGGGGAGTCTATAATTGATTAAGGATATCAGTTCTTCAGTTCCCAAGTTTGTAATTGCAGATAACTCCAAAATAGGTTCAGGGTCCTCTTGGACCCACTTATAAGGCCATCAACAATCCATTTTTAACCTGAATTCCCTATACCCTCACTGTGATCAGTAGACTGTAGTGATGTTCTAAATCCCAGGACTAAGCATTAGCTCAGAATCAGAGGGCAGGATTACTGAAAATTTCAGCGGTACATTCACCGGTGCAAAGTAATTCCATTTAAGACTGCAGCTTTCTGTGTTGATGGATAATAAGAATAGGTAACATTTATTGAGCACTTGTTATACAGCAGGCAATGTTCTCATACTTGTTTCGAAATTTTCTGAATGCTGGTATCTTCTTCAGCAATAACCAAAAGCTTTACGAGGAAAACATTTTACTGGGCCCAGCAGGGGCAGAGAGAGGGGATGGGTGAGTCATACCCTAAATCTACCAAATATTTTTATCATGTGAAAGGAGAATTCCCTTCAAATAAGAAATGGGTCTGCAGACTGGATAGCCAAAATCAAAGCAAAAAACAACCAACCAAACAAAAACAAAACCTCACAAAGACCTGGCAAATGTCTGCTACATACATGCAGGTTCACCTCATTCTTTTAACTGCTGTGTAATATTCCATTACTTTGATATCCTACAGTTGGTTCGCTACTCCTGCATCAACAGATGTGGTTTCCCTATTTATGGCTACTTCAAACAATACTTCCTAAGTATTTTTATATGTTTCTGAGTACATCTATGTAGATTTTTCTAGGATTTGTACCAGAAGGAAAGTTTAATTATCCAGTTTGTCTGTATTTTGCCTCTATTTGGAGAAACCAAGTCCTCACATTCCTTCCCACCTTAAAGAGAAGACTCCAAGTAACTATAATTTGAACTATAGTGAACAGAGATGGAGAGATATTTAGGAAAAACCAATGCATGGCAGATGGAACCCCTCCAAACAAACAAAAAAACACACGAGCCAAAAACAGCAATGAAAACCAAACACTTTACACAATCCTGTTTTAATAATGAAAATCAACCTCTGTGTAGATACCACAAACTGAAAAAAGCTAGGATAGACCACTTATGTCCCCTAGAATCTGAGTAGGGACAATTAAAACTTTAAACTAGGCTCTGGCTTTTAAAAGACAGGTTTTAAAAACATTAAGTTTTCTAAGCCAAATATATATAGCATATGGTTTTATATATCCAATGCCCTCATCTCTGTTTCCCCACCGTGAGCTTACAGGAAAACACTGTTTATTTCTGACATTCGGTAAAGCTGTTTCAGCCCCAGTGTTGATTGATAGCAATAGATTCAAGGATTAATAAAAGAGATGTGTTTAGTGAGTCACCAGCACAAGAGCTAGAACAGGTCACATCCCAAGTTAAATTAAGCAGGTCCTGCCATCACCCCATAGGGTTTTGAAGCTGTGATTGAAAGTCAGAAGGAGAGAGTATGTGTTTGCCAAGGAACATCAATGCTTTTGAATTCTTTCAACCTAGACTGTTTGGTGACATTTCCAGATAGCTGGTGAGGTCTGGAGGGGAGCGTATAAAGCTAAAGGCAAAAATCCTATTGAAGTGGATTTGCTCTACCTTTTTATTTTAAATGCATGGATGTTTCATGGTGAAAATGCAAAATGGATGATGTTAGCATGAAGTGATATGCCAGTCCTCACTCATATCTTGGCTGGTCTGTCTGATTTTTTCAGTAAGGGCCAAAAAGCCAAAAAATTTCTTGTTGCTCCTATTCCTACTCATATCCTACTAATGATATTCCTCAAAACAAACAAACCTGAAAGAAAAAAAAAAACACTTTGATCAACAATTTTATCCTAATAAGGAAAGCCACCCTCTATATAGATACCAGAAAACTGGAAAAAGTTTGGCTAGACAACATCATTGACTTGATATCCCATATTATAATGTCATTACAAATGATATTACCATGTTTTCCAGTAAAGGAGCTTCATACATAATTAACTCTGATCTCAACTTAAATAATCCTAAATTAGCTGTTCACTTTTCAGTTAAAAATGTTTCTCTAATTTATTGATAAATCTACACCTTTGGATATTATTTTTCTTAGTATGAATTAGTAAGGGCCAAATGCAAGAACCAATGTGTCTCTTTCAAGTTGCCACTGCTTCTTTTCTAATTAAGAATATCTAAAATTCCTTCCGTCATGTGGTGTCAGCACTTGCTTGACATTTATTTTGGTTGTGTGGGCTCTGGTGAACTTATTTATTTGGAATTAAGTGCTAAGGCTTTCCTACCCATCCACAGTTGCTCTCTTAAAGAAAAAAAAACTTAGCAAAAATATATAGCATGTGTCTCCTGAAACATTCATGTACTGATGTCCTAACAGCCAGACCTCAGAATGTGACTGTATTTGTAGATAGTCTTTAGAGAGATGTACTTAAGTTAAAATAAGACCGATAGTGTAGGCCCTAGGAAAGCAGAACTAGCAAAGGTATATGGCACAAATGCTTTATTTCCTAGATTTTCCTGCCTAAAACTCCTCATGTATTCTTAGATGTATTTGTCCAAAACATATCCATTCACAAATAAAAGGTCATAAAGCAATTATTTCTATTTCCAAACTCAGCATGACATGATGCACACTGTCTTCACTAGAAAATATTTTTAATTTTGTCCATCAAAATGGAATTGTCTTTGCATATGTTTTATGTATCCTCTTAACACTATCAGATCCCTGGCTCTCTGAGACTCAAAGCAGGTTTTACCTACATTTAATATAAACTGTAGGATTTTCCACCAGCATGAGAATTGGCTTTCTTCAGATTCTCTCTTTTCTACTTTAGTGATGGCTTGCTGTTAATCTATAATTTGGGAGGGGGAGCTAGTATGATGTGGTTGATTTGAGAATGTCTATAAGCTAACAGGGAAAAGAATAATCACAATTCTTTTTTTTAAAATTTATTTGACAGAGAGAAATCACAAGTAGGCAGAGAGGCAGGCAGAGAGAGAGGAAGGGAAGCAGGCCCCCTGCCGAGCAGAGAGCCCCATGTGGGACTCGATCCCAGGACCCTGGAATCATAACCTGAGCCAAAGGCAGTGGCTTAACCCACTGAGCCACCCAGGCGTCCCAGAATAATCACAATTCTTTTGCCACTTTCTGTACAACTCCGCTTTCATTGCCTGGCATTGAGAAATGCTTTTAACTTAATTTTGTGGCCTTTTGGCCCACTAGTTAGTTTTACGGTTTGCTACTCCAGGCAGTCTGGACAACTTACCAAAGAGCATTACAGATGCTCTTTGATTTTCTCCCTTCATACTTTTGTCTATGTAGAATATCATTTCCCATCACCCCAAGACCAAATTGAATGCACGAGTGCATTCAGTGCAACTAGTGACAGCCTAGTTCTTGTCATGGGTCACATTTCATGCCCTATTTTTTTTTCCATTTTATTTTATTTCTTTTCAGTGTTCCATCATTCATTGTTTATGCACCACAACCAGCGCTCCATGCAATATGTGCCCTCCTTAATACCCACCACCAGGCTCATCCAACCCCCCACCCCCATCCCCTCCAAAACCCTCAGTTTGTTTCTCAGAGTCCACAGTCTCTCATGGTTTGTCTCCCCCTCTGATTTCCTCCAACTCACTTCTCATCTCCATCTCCCAGTGCCCTCCGCGTTCTTCCTTATGCTCCACAAGTAAGTGAAGCCATATGATGATTGACTCTCACTGCTTGACTTATTTCACTCAGCATAATCTCTTCCAGTCCTGTCCATGTTGATACAGAAGTTGGGTATTCATCCTTTCTGATGGAGGACAATATTATATATATGGACCATATCTTCTTTATCCATTTGTCCATTGAAGGGTATCTTGGTTCTTTCCACAGTTTGGTGACTGTGGCCATTGCTGCTATGAACACTGGGGTACAGATGGCACCCTTCTTTTCACTACATCTGTATCTTTGGGGAAAATACCCAGCAGTGCAATGACAGGGTCATAGGGAAGCTCTATTTTTAATTTCTTAAAGAATCTCCACACTGTTTTCTAAAGTGGCTGCACCAACTTGCATTCCCACCAACAGTGTAAGACGGTTCCCCTCTCTTCACGTCCTCTCCAACACATGTTGTTTACTGTCTTGTTAATTTTGGCCATTCTAACTGGTGTAAGGTGTATCTCAATGTGATTTTGACTCGAATCTCCCTGATGGCTAGTGATGATGTACATTTTTTTGTGTGTCTCTTAGCCATTTGTATGTCTTTGGAGAAGTGTCTGTTCATGTCTTCTGCCCATTTTTTGACATGATTATTTGTTTTTTGAGTGTTGAATTTGAGGACTTCTTTATAGATCTTGGATATCAGCCCTTTGTCTATAGTGTCATTTGCTAATATCTTCTCCCATTCCATGGGTTGCCTCTTTGTTTTGTGGACTGTTTCCTTTGCTGTGCAGAAGCTTTGGATCTTAATGAAGTCCCAAAAGTTCATTTTTGCTTTTGTTTCCTTTGCCTTTGGAGACATATCTTGAAAGAAGTTTCATGCCCTATTTTCTGTCTAGATGTGAATTGGAAATAAGATAAGGAGATTCTAAAGCCCTTATTTGTGAGTGTACAACCCAACTGGATGGCATGTATACTTACAGTTAATGTTGTAGTGAACACAGAGAACTGCTGTGTGATTTCTGAGTGATTCCTGATGCTTCACCCTGGGCAGTTGAGAAGTCAGGAATGCCTAAGTGATATTTACAAATAACAAATCATGTGATTTCAAAATGCCATTTCTAAGGGAAGCATATAAGCTGATGAATAGGAGGTTGTAATCCTCTGACAGTGTTTCTGTACTTTGGCAAGAAACAGTTTCCTTCTGTAAATAGTAACTACATATTGTCTATAACCTTCCAAGACATTGGGGATCAATGTAGATTTTCATAATACCTTGTGGGCAACATTCCTATTATACATTTGTATGCCACAATAGGCCATGATGATGAATTCACTTCAGGTTTCTCTGAAACTTAATATTTGGAAAATGATAGAAACTGTTATATGTAGTTGAATGGCATGCTTTATCAACTCTAGTAGTATTTCTCTTGAGAACATATCTTTTCAGATAAAACTGCTTTTCTCATCTTGAAAGAGAAAATAAAAAAGATGGCTCATTATAAGATAACTCATCTATTTATGCTTTCATGAAGAAACAGATGCCATTAGTTTATGAGTTGTGTGTGTGTGTGTGTTTCTTGTGTGTTTTCAGAGTAATGTGGTTTAATGTTGGTGTTTCTGCCTTTCTGTGGTTAAATATATCAGTGGTGTAATATGCGAAGAATCAAAGAGAGGTTAATTGTAGGAGGAGATTGAACTCAACACATACCTGAATTTCCTCTTGTCCTGAATCCCTTAGGTGGCTGAAAATTCATAAAGATCCAGGAAAAGAAGAATGTCATTAGCAGGCAAGTAATTAATGAGGATTTTTGTAAATTGGAATCCAAGCTTGGAGTTTCCTAATATAGAGGAGAGGGAGGTGAAGGAACAGCCATCAGAGTAATTAAACAGGAGCTAAAATTCTGAAAAACAGACCAGTTCAGCTTTTTCACTTCCCCTACTATATTAAATGACAGACACAAGTGGAATTCAGTGTCAGGATAAGCCTGGAAAGTATTACAAGAATAAATCCTTTAGGGGTCTGTGTGAGAAGAGTAGGTCACATGGGGATTTGAGACACATGCAGACACAGGGGGAGAAGAGGGGACAGACTGCTCTGCCAGGAGGTTCAAGCTTTGAAGCACTCCTCTGCCAAAATGGACATCTTCCTAAGTTGGCAAGGGGTGGAGGGGACAGATACTGGCCTGCCAGCCCATGCCCAGGGAACCTTAAGGGATTTGTGCAGTTGACCCACCATAACCCTTTATGGCTAACTAAACTAAAAGCAATCTTACAAAGTTGAGGCTCGGTGGAGTATCAGAACTTCAGAAGTAACCCACGCCAGCTACTAATTGATGGCCACCTATCACCAGATAGTTGATAAAAAGCAATAGAGGGACCAAGATTAACTAACAGAACCACTGATCCAAGGTTTAAAAAAAAAAATTCAAGAAACAGATGAAAACTTAATTTAAAAAAACTTTAAACTATCTTGAGAGAGTCAAGTGGCTATTTTCATTGAAAAAAAAGCAAACAAAAAGGAGGGGGAGGGGAAGGAGGAGGAGAAAGGAAAGGCTCCTATGATGGTGAGTAATTAGCCCAAATTGGTTCTAGAAATTAAAAATATTAATGGCGAAGTAGAAACGAGATGCAAGAGATGAAAAACAGGATGAACATTGCTGAAGGCTGAATTGTATTCTAGACAATAAAATATTACAAAAATCTGGAGAAAAAAGTGAAAGTGATGGAAAAAATGAATGAAAAATTAAAACACAATACTTTTAGTTCATGTTGTTAAACACCTACTTAATAGTTCTAGGAAAATAAAACACAAGAAATGAAAGAGATGAAAAGGAAACAGAAGAATTTCCTTTGAGCTGAAGGTTTTGAGTCTTCAAATTAATGGAATGTCCTTATATAGCTACATTCTAAGGGAATTGCTGGTCTCCAAATTTTAAATTTCCAGAGAGAAAATCAATCAATCAAAAGACCAAACAGATGGCCAAGAAAAGAATAAGAGTCAAATTGTAGTCAGACTTCTAGTTAGCAACACTAGATGCTGAAGAAGTAGTTTAAGGAGGCTTTTTCTGTCTCTGAGCAGATGGAGAACTCCTCCCCACTTTTATGCCCACTTAGAATAATTTTAGTTTTGGCCCTCTATTTCCCCAAACTTACTGGTCTTCCAATCACCTGTAAAACTTTTGAAAATTGCAGATCCATAAGCCCTATTCCAAGGATGTGGGTGTATTAGATCCAGGGCGTGGTTTGGGAATCTGTATTATAAAAAAACTACTTAGTTTGGAAGCAATTGGTTTAGCCCCTAGAGACTGATGACTCAACTCCATTAGCTGTTTGGTCCACATGGGGCTCCATTCCATGACATGAACTCCAGTCTGGGACTCATTCCTCCTCCTTCTAGACCACAATGCTGACTCAGTGTACTCTGTCTGAGTCTTTGTGTGTCTCATGTGGCCAGAACCCAGGCCACAAAAATAATGTTCATGGCCTCTGCTTTGTTTTAGACTAAACATGTCCTAGATGACCAACTGACAAAAGATGTAAAATATTTTTGTGAATCCAGCTCCGTCAGAAACTGTTACCATTCATTAGGATGCATCAATCATTTGAAGGCTTGGATTTCACAAATAAGATAAAGAGAGCTTGGCCAGAGTTTTGCCATTCAATTGCAGCTATTCTAGGCAGGTGGGTTTAACTGAGATTAAATTCATTTCAAAATTAAAGATTTGTCAGATAACCATAGTGAATTGTGTTATTCATGGAGAAGCCCCTAGAGTTGCCTTTTAATTCTACCAAGTTTGTCATTAAGAGAGAAAGTCTCATACTGCCCATATCGTCAGAAGTCACATTAAGGAGCAGCTTCTACAGTTTGGGACATGCCACATGCACGGAGCAATAAGGCCAGACGCACAAGGAAATCAACAACCCGTAGTCCAGCTGGATCAATACAGTCTTAGCAGACCTTATTCATGCGGTGGACGACTGACTCCGCCCCTCCGCTTGCCTCTTTAGATGGAGAATGCAGATCCTTGCAGAAGGCATGCCGTTCCTACAGTTGAATACCGCAGTAAGAGGTATGTGAAACTGAGATTTTTTTAACCGCCAAGAGCTATATTGTGAGGGTTCGGAAAAAAGACGTGTGTGGGTGAGAGTGCACCGTGAATCCCAAACACCGACGGGATGGGAAGCCTTTCTATTAGCTTATTTTGTTGTTATTAAAGCATCAGTGGACTTTTGAAGGCACACTCCTTTCTTTCCCGTTTGAAGTTCTTTTCGGTTGTATACTCTGATAAATGACGTAGATCCATCAAAAGCTTGGGTTGCATTTTCCCGGGTGGCTCTGTTTCCACCTCTGACTTCCCTCTGGTGTGCTGCTTTGTTCCCTTCCTCTCACCTCCTTTTTAAAATCCTGACTTTCTTCAGTTTTAAAGGAGAAGGAAAAAAAAGCCCCAAAGTTCTAACATTTAGATAAATCAGTTTTGAACCTCCCTGTCCTGAAGAGCTTCCTGAGCAGCCCGCCACACCTCCCCTGGAAGGTGCAGATAGCTGTTCCATTTCTTTGGTACACGTCACGGTTAAATATTTTTCATTTTCATTTTTTAATCAGAAAACAGGGCTGAAATAAAATTTGGCTCCAAGGAAATGTCTGTGTTCAGCTAAGCATGTTTTGGAATTTCCCAAAGCTTATACTCCTCTCAGGTCCAATAAGTTGGAGGGAAATTTTGATTACAGTGCCTGGTACTTGTGGAGAATGTGATTAAAAACTGATTAAAGGCCTATCAAAAGATGCCGTTGAGATACAGGCGATAATTTTAGGAGTTAATAAAAATCATGATCTCAGTGTTTCTCAATTTCTTTTGAAACTAATGAAGATTTCCTTGACCTGAGAAATAAAAACAAGGGAAAACTTAGTTTACATAAGAACCTCAAAGACAGTCTTAATATCAGTTTCTAAGAATTGTGTGTCCAGGGGAGAAGAGCCCCAGCAATCCTACTTTAGCTTTTGTCAGTATGACATATAGTTCTTTTTCTTTTTTTTTAAACTGAAGAGATATTGAATGCATCAGCACACTATGGGAGTAGAATACGGATTCTGTTAGGAAAAAAAAAAAGGTGACATTTACTTGGTCATGATTTAGAGAGTAATTACTGTAAATTATTTTTAAAAACAAAAAAGCCGGAGCTGTCAAGTTTTCCTGATAAGTTTCAAGTTAGACCAACTTGAACTTGTGTTAGACCAACACATTCATTGGCCCATCATCTTATATGTATTTGTTTTTATTATTGTTAAGGGAAAACTATTAAAAAATAGTCTGGTCCACATCTTCCAGGTAACAAGTGGTCACCTTGACCTTGCTCTTCAGAGTCTTGTTATTTGAGACCTTGTATTTGAAAAATGTCTGGAACTGACAACGTTATTGATGTGTAGCTCACTTTCTGCATTTTCATTAATTTATCAGAAGTGGGTTTGATGTCCACAGAAATATGCTAGAAGGGGTTTTTAAACTATAGTGCCATGTTCTCTTTTGTTCTTATTTTAAAATCTTAACTGTGTAGAAATAGTTTTGAACACACTATCACATTTAATTATTTATGGGATAATAGCAAGTTTAGAATACAGTTAAAGAAAAAGAAGTAAAGACTAAAAATCTAAAATAGACTTTGCCACATTTTCAACAAGCCTGGCACTTTTCTTTTTTTGTTCTTTTTCTTTTTTTTTTTTATTGTTGGAAAATGTTTCTAGGGAACCACAAATGAAATGAAGTTAAACAGAGAATCACATTTTGGATGTATGTGGAGTAAATATAGCTCTTTATTTGTACTCTTAAGAGACAAACCATATTCTGCCTTGTATTATTTTTATTTTTATCATATCATATTTTTTGTCAAGACTCCAAATCCTTTGAGAGCTTATAGACCTACTCAGGGTGTAGCCAAGTCCTTGACACATAGGTGTGTTGATAGAGGATAAATGGATAACTCAAGTTGTACTTCGCATCTGTATCACCAAGCTTAGAATCAGTTTATAGTCTGTTGGAGGAGAATAACTTGTTAATGATAGCACAAGATAGGATGAAATAAATACTTTAGTAATAATACAAGCGAAATGATGGTGAAGCCTAAAGTAGAAGTAATAGCCTTAATTTGGGGATGGAGGAAGGAAAGGGAACTGGGAGTACATCACAAAAGGAAGCCATACTGAGCCTAAATCTGTAAGGATCAGGAACATTTGTGCAGGTGGAGAAGGAGGAGGAAACATGCATTTCCAGCCTGGAGGCTAGATAAAGCACTTCCCATATGGGGACTAGAAATCAGTCCCATTAACCTGGAGCTTATTTCCCTGGAAGGAGCGAGCAGTAGGGTCACGTGGCTCTGAGGAGTTCAGACTTTGTTCTGCACAAGAGGAGAGCCAGTAAAGATTTCTGAGCCGAGAAGTAACATACTGTGAGCTGTAAGATTTAGGAAAATGGCTCTGGTATCAGCAGACAGGGTGGGTTGAAGCCAAGCCAGGTTCTGCAAGGGAGACCTGTGAGCCTCTGAGGCAGGAGTGGCTGAGAAAGGAGCGGGGGAGGGAAATATGGGACACATTGTGGGAGCACATGGACACCAGAAACAAGCCTGCCGTTGCCTCCTCACAGCAGAGGCCTTTCTCTTCCCTGCAGCCCATTGTTAACATCTCTGGAAGGACCCACAGAAATCCTCTCTCACTGCATTGGCTCCTTTCTCTTTCCCCTTCATGGCACACTGGGCTCCACCTAGGTAGATCGCTCCATTCTTCGTGCTCTCACATCGCCCTCTGATTCTGAATATTTTATTTCCTATGCTAGATGTATGGTTCTCTTCTCTCCAGTTTCTGAAGATCTACTCAATTTTTATTTTTTTAAAAGATTTTATTTATTTATTTGACAGAGAGATCACAAGTAGGCAGAGAGGCAGGCAGAGAGAGAGGAGGAAGCAGGCTCCCACTGAGCAGAGAGCCCAATGTGGGGCTCCATCCCAGGACCCTGGGATCATGACCTGAGATGAAGGCAGAGGCTTTAACCCACTGAGCTACCCAGGTGCCCCTACTCAATTTTTAAAAACCCAACTCAAATGATGTCTCCTTCATAGATGTTTTCCTACCATACCTCTCCTGTCCTGCCTCCCCCACATGCTGCTGGATATAGTTGCTCTCTCCCTGGCCTCCTAGGGCAAGAGGTTCACCTGTCTTTTATAAAGTTAATCACCTGACACCATACACCTATCAGAATGACTAGAATAAAAAATAGAGACAACTCTAAATGCTGGTGAGAATGCTGAGAAACGTGATCATGCATACACTATTGGTGGGAATATAAAATGGTACAGTCATTCTGGAACACAGTTTGGAAGCTTCTTTAAAAAAAAATCTAAACATTAAACTACTCTATGACCCAGCAATTGTGCTCCTAGGCATTTATCCCAGAGAAATGAAAGCATATGGCTCACACAAGAACCTGTACATGAACGTTCATGGCAGCTTCATTTGGAATAGCCAAAAGCTGGGATCAGCCCAGATGTCCTTCAACAGGTGAATGGTTAAATAAACTATGGTAAATCATTCTATGAAATACTACTCAGTAATAAAAAGGAACAAAGTGTTGATCAATGCAATAACTTGAATGAATCTCTAAGATACTATGCTTAGAAAAAAAGAAAGCCAATCCTTAAAGATTATGTACTGTAAGATTCTTTTTATTAATGGTTTTGAAATGACAAAATTTTAGAAATGGAGGACACATTAGTGGCTGCCAGAGTTTAAGAATAGGGGAGGAATATGCGAGAGAAGTGGGTCTAGTTGTAAAAAGGCGACACAACTTTTGTAGCAATGGGCTTCAGTATCCTAACTGTGGTGGATAGAGGAACCTACATGAGTGATACAACTGTGTAGAGCTCCACACACACCCAAGTGGGTCCAAGTAAAACTGGTGAGATCTGAGTCAGATGGGAGGATTGTATCAATGTAAATATGCCAGTTTGACCTAATATAGATTTACAAAGTGTTACCACCGGAGGAAATGAGGCAAAGTACCGAAGAAGTCACTTTGCATTATGTATTACAACTATATGTGATTTACAATGATCTCAATGAAATTTAAACAAACAACCAACGAACCATGATTACATGGGACTGAAAATTGGTTTACATGACTTTATCCTTGAGGGCAAGTACAGTGGCTCATATTTTTGTACTCTTAACCTGTTGTAGGTTGACAGACATACAAGGGTGCACAATTCATTATTGCTAAGTGAATTAATTTTGGAGATCAAAGAGAGTGAGGAGTCAAAGAAGTCTGACATTTCTATTCTGGAGTACTGGGAAGAGGATGATATATTTAAAAGACATGAATACAACTCAAATTTGAGTTGAGGTAGATAAGGTCTTTATCTCTCTCTCTCTCTCTGGCATTCTCACTCTTTTTTCTTTAAGTGTGAATTTGAAATGTTAGTGGTATATCCAAATGGAAGTATCTAGTAGGCAGCTCAAAGTATTTCTATTGTCTCTAGTATTCTAGCTAAACAACAACCATTCTAGGTGTGATGTGACTTTATGATTCAAGGATTTAAGTACCTCAGTACACTTCTTGCCAAGGACTTAATAAGCTTTCATAGTCTGTTATCTTTAATACTGGATATTCTACCTGAAACCCCCAAATTCAGATGAAGTTGTCACATTCTGAATAGTTTTTTCATTTTATGGCTGAAACCTATTTATTGATTTTGATCCTGATATTGAATTTGAGTTTAAATTCTTAACTCTTTGTCAGAGGGATTATTAGATGATTTTCCTCAAATCTAAGGCATAGGTGTTGCTTTTAATTAAATATCTGTTAAAAATGGACATAAGAATATTTGGCATGAAATCAAAACATTAGTCAATGGGCAAATATAAATTCAGTTACATATACTATTCTTATATATCACTTTTAACATCACTTTTTAGGAAACCTTTGACTGTAAAACTAGGGTATAGGTTTTAGTATCACAGATCTAGAAAGGAACTTTTGTGATCATCTAGTTCTAGGATCATATCCTAACTATCTTGAGTAGTAATCAGTATTCTTGTTGATAATCTCTAGGCATTTATATTACACATGTTCCTTCACTCATTTCTTGAGTTTTTATCACCTGGCTGTTCATAAGAGTTCTTATGTCCACATGAAATGGTTTCTTTTGGCAGAGACTATGTTGTCTTCATTTTTGGGCTTCTGCAATCTCTTATTGGGTTAGGCAAGGCAGTGCCCATATGATGTGTTTATTGATTGAATCAATGGCTAAAAAATGCTTTAACTTTCTCCTGTCTAGGAGAAAGTCTAGGCCGTTAAGGAAAAGAAAATCATAAAATCCCTCCTGATTATGAAGGAAAGATAATAATCAATTCAGCCCTTAGTTTTCTCCAAGTTAAGTAGCTTGAATTAATTTAATCTTTTCTCATAGAACCTGATCTCCTTTCTTAATTAATAATCCTTACCATTCTCCTTTGAATCCACTTCAGCCTTTATATATCCTTTAAAAATTTATCACCGATTGGACACCCACTTCCAGTAAGGACCTCATTAATTCAAAATATATCAGCTTGGTTACTTTGTGACTTATGCCAATTATTTGTTACCTAGTTTTTCTTGGGGCACACAACCCTATGGCTCTTTCTGCCATATTGTAGAATGTTTTGATATGCCATATTGTAGAATATTGTTTTGATAAATATTTGTTGAGTGGGTTACTTTGGTAACATTAATATTTGGTCATTTTAAGATTTGGTCATGTTGTATACCTTTCTCTTTGAGAAAAGGGTACCAAGCTCTGTTCTTAACTGGCCCAATATCTTACAGATGTTAATGAAAACATCCCTTTCTGCTTTTACTCAAAGGGCAAAGGAAACAACTTATTGACAGCCACAGGTTTTTGTAATTGCATCATTGTGACAATGAAACATTTCTACCAGGTCTTGTTTACCTTCCTGATCCTGTCTTCGTGATACCTTCTTTTTTTTTCTTTAAAGATTTTATTTATTTATTTGACAGAGAGAGATCACAAGTAGGCAGAGAGGCAGGCAGAGAGAGAGGAAGGGAAGCAGGCTCCCTGCTGAGCAGAGAGCCCGATGCGGGACTCGATCCCAGGACCCTGAGATCATGACCTGAGCCGAAGGCAGCGGCTTAACCCACTGAGCCACCCAGACGCCCTCATGATACCTTCTTATGAAGAGCCTCATGTGGTTGGATTCCTGGTAGGCCCATGATCAAGCACATTTGAATTCTAATGGTAAATGCTGGTAAATGCTTACGTTGACACCTTTGTGCAAAATATGATATCCTATTACCTTCTTAAAAACATGAATGTTATTTACATTTTTGGATTTTTAAATTTATTGGAAAGCTGAGACTGTGTTTCACTCACCTTGTACTTTGTAAAAGGACTTGCAGAGTGGACATGCAAGTTATTTGTTGAACTAAGGGCTCAGTGAGTGAATGCCTTTTTAAACCTATATGAGTTCAGTGAAGGTGGAATATTTAGTTTTACTAAAATAGCAAACAATAAATATTTGCCCATTGATTGAAGCTGCTATTCTTATACCATTGATGTAGCAAACTTGGCAAGTGTTAACATTTTAGCATTCCGGGGTTCTATTTAACTTATAGCTTGTCATTATACCAAATAGACATTCAGAACTTTCCCATTGTTTCCTAAACTGGGAGTTGACCCATAGGGAGATCATGGACTGTTGTCAGGAAGTCACAGAGATGGCAGCCCCAGCGCCCTGAATAGCTGCTTGGGGAAGAGGCAGTGAACTGTGGGTGACCCAACATTCTCCACCTACTGCCTCCCCTCGGGCTCTTCCTCCTTTCAGATCTGTTGTGATACTGAGAGGGAGACCAGAGCTACTGCAGAATTTGTAGGATGAAAAGTGAGCTTACTTTTTTGGAGACAGTTGATATGAGTCATGGAAAACCCAGGGGAGTTCACAGGATGGAAAAAGTTTATGAAGTCCTGGGGTGACCTCAGGCTGATGCTAATTGAATTCCCTTGACAAAGTATCTTAAATGATCTAGAGCAGTTACTGTTTTTAAATGAGTGCAGGGAAAACAGTTTTCCCAGGGAGTTTTGTTGGAGACCGAAAGGTCACACAGATTCTGCAGTTACAGTCATGTGCACAGCTGGCTTTGGATTAAGTGAGGACTCAATCTAAGGGATCTGGAATTAGAAGACTTGAGTTTGGCTCAGTGATTGTAATATTCTTATTAGCTGAGAACAGTGTGATTTCACTTTAGCATCAAGTCTTAAAAATATGTCAAGCAAAACATTTGAATTTCTATTTTCTTTAACAGAAGTTCAGGATAGTTCTATACATCTACAGTTCATTAATGATGGGCAGCAGACTTGATTTGTTTGTGGCATCCCAGGGTTCAGACCTTTACCTTTCTCTGTATTTTACACCCCTCACAGAACAACCTCACCCAGGTTCATGATTTCTACCATCCCTGTAGATAGGATTTTCTCAAGACAGACACAGTTAAAAAATAAAACTAAAAATTATTAAATTAATTATTAAAAATTATTTATTTTTAAATAAATAAATTATTTAAATAAATAATTTAATTTAATAAAAATAAATAATTTTTTATTTATTTGAATAAATAAATTATCTGCTTTCTGGGGAAATTATTAGTAGTCCCCTGCCTATCATTCTCAAAAATACCCTATAAAGAGTGCTTCTTTTGAACTCTAGACTGATAAGTCTTCTTAGACACCTCTACCTTGATATAACGTAGACACTTTACCCTCAACACACCAATACCGAACTAACTGTATCCTGTATCTAACTGTAC
The DNA here is from genome assembly GCF_011764305.1 of Mustela putorius furo. NCBI lineage: Eukaryota > Metazoa > Chordata > Mammalia > Carnivora > Mustelidae > Mustela > Mustela putorius. The sequence continues at coordinate 3,912,039 of NW_025421553.1, forward strand.
TGAATTAACTTTCCTATATTCCTTGCCTCCCTTGACACTCCCCAGCTCCTGTGATCTCCATATGCATGTCCCTCCCCCATTGAAATCCATGGCCCTCTACTCCCCTTGAAATTGTTGCCCAGAAACTTTCTGGGTGTTTCTTCTCTTTCTTTGAGGATTCTGGGTAGATTCTTGCTCAGTCTCTTCCCTCCTAGTCCCACTATCTATCTGAATTACTTCAATGTCCCTGTACATGACTATGGCAAACACCACAGTTTGCCTACCCCCAAAGCCATCATCAGCTCTTAGGTTTTCTTCGCAGACAAATAAAATCTGCCTTTGTTCATGTGGGAATATGCATGGCTCCAGGAAATGAATGGAGCACAAATACTGGTGTTTTCTAATTTGCTGGTTACTCTGTGGGTAATTCTAATACGCAAACAGGCATGGCAACCCTGGCTCCAAATCCATCACAGCAATCTCAGATCCCTTTGTGATTGTCCAAGGATGCTCACACAACCCAATTAGGGAATTTTTACTAAAATTTTCTGGGAAAGTTTTGCTCTTAGGAAAAAAAAAAAGAATTATACAAGAAAAAGTCTTCTTGCCCTTTACTTTCCTTCTTTTTTGGATGCTCTCCGATGAGGATGCTTTTAGCTGTTGTAGCCATCTGGAGACTCTGAAGTGGTAAGTCAACCTGCTGAGGATAGCAGGATAGAAAAGGGTAAAGATCCTGGGTCTCGGATGCTACTGTTGAGTCTATAAATCTGGAACCCAGCTAACTCTGGAATTTAAGTTAGGAAAGCATAAATATTATTAAGTTAAAATCACTGTGTGGTCTTATGTATCAGTTTTTTTTTTAGTAGGCTCCGTGCTCAATGTGGGGTTGAAATCATGACCTTGATATCAAGACTTGCATGCTCTATTGAGGTCTTATGTATTTTGCTAAAAGAATGCTTACGATAGAGTGCCCCATCTAACTTCCTAGAGGCCAAAACTTTGACCTAGAGGTCAAAACACTTTTTCTGTAAAGGGTCAGATGACAAATGTTTTAGGCTCTGCGAGCCATAGAGTGTCTGTTTACAATTACTGAATGTTGCCATTATAGCACAAATGCAGCCAGAGACAATATATAAACTAATGAGTGTGGCTGTGTTCCAATAAGTTGTTACTTACACAAATAAGCAGACAACCAGATGTGATCTATGGCTGTAGTTGGGGGACCCCTGACCTAAATCTCATTAAGAAGTAGCAGAGAGGGGCGCCTGGGTGCTCAGTTGGTTGGAGCCTCTACCTTCAGCTAGGGTCGTGATCCTAGGGTCCTGGTATCGAGTCCTGTGTCGGCTTCTCTGCTCGGCAGGGAGCCTGCTTCTCCCCCCACCCCTCTCTGCCTGCCTCTCTGCCTACTTATGATCTCTGTCTGTCAAATAAATAAAACCTTAAAAAAAAAAAAAAGAAGTAGCAGGGAATCAGCCTCTAGAGGGCTAACTACATCTTTTGCTATTTCTTTTCTTTTTTTTTTTTTAAAGATTTTATTTATTTATTTGACAAGAGATCACAAGTAGGCAGAGAGGCAGGCAGAGAGAGAGAGAGGAGGAAGCAGGCTCCCCGCTGAGTGGAGATCCTGACGCGGGACTCGATCCCAGGACCCTGAGATCATGACCGGAGCCAAAGGCAGTGGCTTAACCCACTGAGCCACCCAGGCGCCCCTCTTTTGCTATTTCTTGAGCAAGATAAGATTAGCATTCTCATGTGGGACACTGTAGTGTAGGAAATTACTGCAGAATTGGGAATTGAGTAGGAGGGATGAAAAGAGAAGTGTATAACCTAGACTCAAAAGGTAAGAGAAAGGATTGTGTGGCGGCAAGAACCTTAGACAGGACTCCCATAGAGGTTTTATGTGGTCATTAGTACTTCCAGCGATCTTTGTGTCATGTGAGTAGAGAGAAGGAGACATTACCTATATCATCAAAAGTTTTATGGGATTTCCTGGAGCATCAAAATCTATTTTGACTAAGAACTTCAACCTTTGTTATTTGGAGAGAGAAAACTTTTCTGGTGTGTATAAATGACAGTGGGAGGACAGAAGGTATGGATGAGAATCTGATTTATCAGGTTGGGCTACTGAATGCACAGACTTTTCTTCCTGCAGCAATTTTATATAATAATGGGACAGTTTTTGCCATAAGATCTGGTCTTCCTTTGATATAGGCACCAGCTGGCTTTAACTTAACAATTCACACATGTTTTGGAGGTAACCTAACAGGTACTACCTGACTAGTACGAAAAGCCTTTGCTGGGATTTGGTGGAGGTACTCAGCTCTGTGTTACTAGAATGTATGAGGTTTCTAGATGGATAGTGAAACTCATTAGGGTTCCTGGTAGAAGAGAAAGAGCCCATCTTTCAGGTTCATAAGTTGTCCACAATTGTCTAAGTAAATTGGGTAAGATTACTTTTCTCCCCTAATTTACCATTAATGCTACTATTGCTTATTTAAATCTGAATCCATTTGTACAAAAATCATGGAAGCACAATGGTTACCTTTAGGGGGGAGAAATAAGAGGTTGGGGAAGGAAGTCAGGAAGTCTTCATTTTTTATTGGGTATCCTTGTGTAATATTTGGAAATTCTATCTGCCTATATTACTTTATCCAAAAGATTGAAGAATAACCTCTATTTTAAATACTACTGGATGTATCTGTGTCAGGTAGGTTGGTAGATGAAGGTAGGAAGGTACACTGTGAAATTCATTTCAGGTCCTGATCCCTGCTAGGGACAACAGTATATTCTCACACATTTAGCTGTGGCCAATGTTTATGCCTATTTTCAAAAGAATGCACACATCATGCCTTGCCTATTCACACAGGTTTCAACATAAACACTGATAAAACTACATGCCACTGATCTATGAAACTCATCCTGAGACTTAATAGCTTGGTAACATCGATCCCAGGAAATGGAATTGTGAGGGGACATGAACAAATAGCAGTTTTAAAGAAGAAAGAATCAGTAAGTTTTGAGGCATAAAAGTTATGGAGTTGATGTTGAGCTAATTAGTAGTGGAGGAGAATTAAGAATCCATACCACCATAGAACTGCAATGATGTGATGTGATGGAGGTGTTAGCTAATACCACAGTGGTAATCATTTTGAAGCACTGACATACCTTGAATGTACTGCAGGTTCACTTGCAGGCCACTGCAAGAAAGTGAATGCCACAATAATAGTCACTGGTTTCCCACTGCATATAAAAGTTATGTTTAGGGGCGCCTGGGTGGCTCAGTGTCATGATCTCAGGGTCCTGGGATTGAGCCCCACATCAGGCTTGGCAGGGAGCCTGCTCCCGCCCCCCCACCGCCTGCCTCTCTGCCTACTTGTGAACTCTTTCTCTGTCAAAAAAATAAATAAAATCTTAAAAAAAAAAAGTTATGTTTATACTATACTATAGTCTATTAAGTGTGTAATATGATTATATCTTAAAAAAAAAACAATGTTCATCCCTTAATTTAAAAATGCTTTATTGCTAAAAATTTCTCATCACCAGTTGAGCTTTCAGCAAGTTGTAATCTTTTTGCTGGTGGACGGTCTTGCCTTGGTGTTGATGGCTGCTGACTGCTCAGGGTGGTGGTTGCTTCAGATTGGGGTGGCTGTGGAAATTTCTTAAAGTAAGACAACAATGAAGTTTGTTACCTTGATTAGTTCTCCCTTTCACTAATGGTTTCTCTTTAGCATGTGATGTTATTTGATATCATTTTATTCGCAATAGACCTTCTTTCAAAATTGGAGTCAGTCTTCTCAAACCCTCCTGTTGCTTTATCAACCAAGTTTATGTAATATTCCCAATCCTTTGTTTTCATTTCAACAATCTTCACCAGGATTAGATTCTTTCTAAAGAAACCACTGTCTTTGCTTATCCATAAGAAGCAGGCCCTCATCTGTTAAAGTTTCATCATGAGGTCGTAGCAGTTCAAATAGAATAATAATAAAAAAAATTTGGAATGTTATGAGAATTACCAAATAGTGACACACAGACATGAAGTGAACAACTGCTGTTGGAAAAATGGTGCTAATAGACTTGTTCTACAAGTCTTGCTACAAGAGTTGCTACAAACCTTGGACTTGTAAAAAACTCAGTTATCTGCAAAGCGCAATAAAGCAAAGCCCAATAGAATGAGGTACACCTGTATATAAGTGTATCAAATCAACACATTGTACATCTTAAACTTATGGAATGTTGTATGTTAATGATATCTCAATAAAGCTGGAAAAAAAAAAAGAATTGGTACCAAAAGTAAAGAGGTATAGAAAGTAATTGAATCCCTTCAATATTATTGCCATTATAGGGAAGATGTGTGGATTTTGCTGAAGTCCCTAGAGTTCCCCCAGTGCAACTCCTGTCTTGGGATTCACTAGTTTCTGTTCTTGGATTCCCGGGAGATATCTGTTTTTGTTTCTTTTTATAATTAACCCACTTTTCTTGACTTAGCCTGAGTGAGTTTGTGTTCTTTTTTTTTAAAAAAAACAAAACAAAACAAAACAAAACAAAAATAAACAAACCTTAATTTAAACTAATTGAAATTCCTGCTCTGAACTTTAGTCATTTTCTCCCAAATGGAATATCTCCTTAGCTAGACAGTCTGACTTAACATTACCACCCTTAATGGCTACACCATGAATCATCTCATGTTGATGGAGAATATATAAAACAACTCCAATATTCAAATGATATTTCAAGATCAAAAAGTAAAAAGTACAAATGATATTACAGGTTTAATAGAAAAGACAGAGTGAGAAGGAGAGGTCATTGAGTATAAGAGGAAAAAGTACAAAGAATCAGCCAGGGTCAACACCGAGAGAAACTGAAAATAGACTTTCCCTGTCTAAGTCTCTCCCTACCTTCTCCAGGCACACATTTTGCCTTTGATTTCTCTAATTTTGGCTTCCACAGCCAATCTTGTTTGACTTTCTAGTGTTAAAACCCATCTTTCTCCATGTACACCTTGTCTCCATACATCAAAAAAATTGAAAGATCTCAGATAAACGATCTAAATAGAACCTAAATTTCTAGTGCTCAAGGAATTTGAAAAAGAAGAAAAACCCCAAAGTAGAGATGTAAGGAAAGACTAAAGATAAGAGGAGAAATAAATGAAACAGAGAACAGGAAAACAATAGAAAAGGTATATAAAACTAAGAGTTCTGTTCTTGAAAAAAGATAAACAGAATTAACAAATCTTTAGTGACACATTATATTTTATTCCCAGGTTGAGATGCTTATAGACCCCTAAAAGGTAATATAATTAATGAAACAATAAGGAACAGACTTTATTGCTTATGTAAGATATTTTTCAATTCCACAAAAATGTACATTCTGTTTCAGTCAAGACAGCTAACTGCTGTAACAACCAACCTTCAAGTCTCCGTGGCTTAACAGAATACGTTCTCACTCATGTTACAGAGCAGAGTACAAGAGGGAGCTCTGTTCCTTGCTGTCGTTCAGGGATCCAGTCTTCTTCTGCTCTGTGGCTCCACCGTCCCATAGTCTTCCACCAAATCATTTCATTTGACTAGAGGAGAAAGTATGAGAAAAGTGGATCCATTTAAGACCCTTTCAACCTAAGGGATGTGTTACTTGTTCACATTCCATCCACTGAAGGGCTGGGAAATGTAGAGTCCAGGAAGAAGAGAAGGACAGAGATGCAAACATACTTTGGGAAATACATGCAGAAATACTAGAACTGAAGCAATGGAAATCATTCAGAGGTTTCAAAGGGAACGTTTCACAGGATATGTTTGGCCTGTAGATTAATTTCTCTTAGCCCAGTGTTCTTAAAATGTGAACTGGAGTGTTTTTAAATAGGCATGCATTCTCCAATTTACCACTGTTCCCAGTGCTTCCTATCTACCACTCATGACCCACTCTGCACTTTTTTTTTTTTTTTTTTTTTTTTGCTTAATCCCTAGAGGCACTTGTGTGATCTGGAATGAGCCCGAGTGTCTTTATTTTACCGGTGGTGATGAAAGAAGTATTGGGAGGAGGTGAATGAGGAGTGACATGAGAGGTAGGAGGCAAGAAAGGTAAGAGCTGGGCCTGGAAAGAAAGAGCGTAAGGAAGTAGGAAATCAAGCACTAGTATCATGTGTAGGAAAAGACCAGGCCAGTCCAGCCAGGGCTGAAGAGTCCTCTGGATTAGTAGGTAGATAGCAGAAACTTTCTTGGCTTACACAACACCACTTCCCTTTCTTCATATTGGTAGGTTCCAGAAGCCAATGTCCACAACTCTGACTATGAAAATGCCAGATACTTGCCTCCCCCTGCATCCCTTGCAGCTAGGGGTGCCCCTAAAACACACTTGCAATGAGACATGAAGGGAAATGTGGTGATTCTTGCCTTATGTAAAGAGGAAAATGTATAAGCAGTGTTTCTGCACACTTTGGGTGCAGTTGGGTGGAGGCATACAGCTCTCTTAGAATCATGGGGCAACTGGCTGGAAGATAGAAGTCAACGTGTAGAAAAGCGCAGAACAGAAAGATGGAAAAAGGGCGGGTCTCTGAGAACATTAATGAATACTGAACAAATACCAGGCCTGCCCAGCTTCAAGCTCTCTGGTTATGTGAAAAAAGCAAAATGAACAAAAAGACAAAACGCAAAAACCCTTTATTAAGGCTACTTTCTGTTGGATATTTTGCCAACTATATCCCAAGACATCCTAACTGTTTTACTCTGTTTTACATCTCACTGTACAGTGAGAGCAGGTCCCATAGAGTGGTGGGGATAGAAAGTGACAGCTATCATTGAGGTCCAGTTAAACTGCATGTGAAGGAAAGAGACAATGGCTTGGCTGTGAAGGAAAGAAGAGAAAGATGAGATTAAACCTAGAAGGGTGTAGACTCTGGATTCAGAAAGACACTGGCTTACATCCCAGTTCTACCGTTGGTTGGTTGTGAACTGATTATTTTCTCTCTCAGAGCCTCTATTTCCTTGTCTGTAGAATGGGGATGAGAGTAGAACACACTCAGAGGATCGTTGTTGCAAGACTTAGTTGAGTTCACATGGGTGAAGCTCTTAGCCTGGGGCCCAGCAAATGTTTAACACATGTTAGCTATGATTTAGACCATCACCGATCTTTTAGCTGTTTATGTCTTTTCTTGCATATCTCCTTCTGGATTGCCCCATACACACCTCAGACTCCTGGTGCCTGCTCTCCCTCTCCTTCCCACCATATGCTCTTCATTTTTTGCTAATTAGAAAAAATGTCTTGGATGCAGCAGAAAGACATGTGGCATGGGTTGTGTGAAACTGGATGTTTGGGTTTGGATAGATTTAATTCACAGAGTATGCTATGTGCTGTCTGGTTATCCAAGGAACCCAATAAAAGCTGATCTCATCCTACTGATTGAATTTGCTGACACGCTTATCATTTCCTTTTACAGTTTTTATGGTCCAGAATGACTCTGTTGCCAGCATCTTCTGATAGGAGGAATTACTTTTCCAGGCAGTGCAATCATGCTATTTATCAAAAGAAACACTGGACAATCAGACTGGACTTCAGAGCTGTGTCCTGACCCATCTGGCCAACTCTCGGCAAGAAACTTCTTTGTTCTTTAGAGACTGAGATTTATCCCCAAGCACTAACAGAATTGAAACGGAAGAAGTTGGAATTATTCGTCTTTGGTATGTACACAATAGCTTACTATTTATGCATACGAAGGGACATTTTTAAAGGAAGGAAGCAATTGTAGAATGTTTTGTCCCTGCCTTCACTGACCTCTCTATTTTAACTTGCTCTTTTTACATGAGGGGTGTTTTTACTGTGTTTATGAAGCTGTGTCTATGAATACAAACCCCTTACGTATTCATTTATTTAATATTTGCTGAGTGCCTACTATGGTTCCCGCATCATTTTAGGTGTTGTGATACTGTAAGGTTCCTGCTCCCAGAAGGCTGAGCCCTGAGCTTGGGGTACATGGTAGGACACACTTGGGCTGAAGGCACTGAGGTGCAACAAAGGAGAATATTCCAGGAAACAAACGGCAAAACTGTTCTGAAGGAAACACTGGATATAAAACCTACATTTCTTAAAGTGTCAAGGATACCATAAAACAAATACCAGTTTTTCTATCCTGCTATACATTTCACTCTAGCATTGAAATATTCAGAGCTCCTATTCAAGTCATAAGCTGTTATACAATCTCTTCTGAATGAAGGTAGCAATGATTCCTTACAATGTAGCTTATTATATGAAATTAGGGAAATCTTAGGCCTCAAAACAATATGCACCATAAAATCATGGTATAACATAGTTCATCTATACTTTGGGGGTTAGCTCAGTTCCCCTCAATTATCATTATAAAAAGGTTTCACTCCAACTAGAAGAAAGAACAGCTTAATTTGTAAGAGTTCTATATGCTGCTGCCTTAGTTAAACAAAGACAGAAAAGCAGGAGGATGGAATGTGCATTTGGTGAAATGCTGGCATAGAATATAAAGCAGCAGTGAATCCTTAATATGAATGCATTTCACTCTAATAATTGCAGGTGAAATTAACTATTTTGGGGGGAGAGTAATAGGAATGAGTCAATTCTATTTCAAATTAGCATTTTGATGTGAGGTTTTAAGCATTTGTAATTCCAAGTTAAGAAACACAAAATGTGGCATTTTTCATTTTGGGTATGAATTTCTATGTTTATGCATACTGTTTTGACATGTAATACATATTTTTTTAGTATAACTATTTTCCTTCTCAAGCATTTTTTTTTTTAACTACATCCCTACCTGAATTATCCTGCATCCCTTACATTAGTCCCTAGACTTCCTGAAGGAGTCTTCATGTTAATCTACTGATCCTATACCCTAGTTAAGGTCCTCTTCAGGGATTTTAGAAATGGGATTAAAGCCCCTTCTGCCCCTCTGGCTCTGAATTGTTGAGGCTGTAAAATGTGGTACAGGGGGTAGTGTTAGCATCCTTATTTCTTACTATGTGGTGTGGTCTGCAGAGTCCAAGAGAAGATGAAGCATGAGCCCAGAATAGCAGGAGGGCAGACAACAAAAGCCTTGGTTCCATTTGTTCCCAGGGTCAGTGCCAGTTTTTTGTTCTTGAATTGTGTAAGACACCCTGCTATCCTGATTTCCCCTTTTTGATTAAACTCGTTCAAGTTGGGTTTCTATCACATGCAACCAAGCAATTCCTGACTAGCACAATCACTCTTCTCACTGCCCTTTATGAACTCTTCAATTAATTCAGGCTCTTCATCCTACTTTCTTTTCTTTTCTTTCCTTTCCTTTCGTTTCCTTTTCTTTCTTTCTTTCTTTTTTTTTTTTTTTTTTTTTTTTTAAGATTTTAGTTTTAAATAATCTCTACACCCAATGTAGGGCTCGATCTTACAATTCTAAGATGAAGAGTCACACACTCTTCCAGCTGAGCCACCCAGGTGCCCCTCTTCATCCTACCTTCTAAACCTCTTTTGTGGTCCTGTGGTCACACCCCTGCATTGAGATCTTCACCATTCTCTCCCCTATGGAAGCCCAATCCTTAACATCATCCAGCCCAAGTTCCGCCTGCCCTGAACATCTTTCTCTAACTACCTGTGCTTTCTCTCTATGTTCAGAACTCATGTAGCCTTTGTTCTCATTATATGCTCACTGGCACTTTGTTTTTTTCCAAACCGAGCTCAACTCCTTGAGCATTGAGGCAATTTATCCTACCTTTGTGTCTCTCCACGACCTTAAATATTGTAAGTGGTTGGTTTTGATAGAGGTGATGTTACTAGCTATAATTTTATAGCTAGATGATAATCTTGATGATATCATTTAAATGTAAAATTAACTTAAATATAATGAACTCATGTTAGCTGAGTAATTATTTTAGGATTAGGTTACATTGAATGGCAATAGTTCTTTGTTGATGACTTCTGTATAGAGATATTATTTATAAGATGTACATACCCTGTTGGGCAAGGAGGATGTGTTTTGGGAAATAGGGCTGCTAACAATGTCACGCAGGGTTGTTACAGCTCAACTGTCAAGACTGCATTCCTGGCATTTTATATTGACAGTGCCTCTTCCATTCTCTTCAAACCACTTCAAGTCATGACATGCTTCTGGCCCAATTTTCTTCTAGGTGTTTTTCAAACAAGACCAGGTCCAATTATCCCAGGCTACAGAGATATTTATGATGCCATTCTAATGTCACCATATTTCCACAATCCTGGAATTGTCTGCTGGGCTTCTCCCTGTGTTTTCACATCAATTTCTTGGAGTGTAACACCAGCTGCCTTACAATGAGTATAATTATAGCATCCAGCATGACATTTTCCTTGCTTTCTTTGGAGCATGTCTGACTCTATCACTTTCAAACATTATGTTAGCCATTAAGAATAAAAATTCTTGATCAGACCCAAAATAATTGACAGAAATAAAGGCCAAGGAAGTAGATACCCTGCAGAACACGCTTGCTGTAGGAGAGCAAGGCAACATACTCAGAGGCAATGGTTTTTTTGCAGTATGTGACCCAGCTCTTGTTGGTTGAGTGCCTACAAGTGTAGCTAGCACACATAGCATGGCAGAAATATTCAGTAATAGAGAACCAAAATGGGGAGTATACATATATTGATACATGTGTATGTGATTTGGGAAAATACTTCAGAAACAAATTGCTTTATAAAATTTAAGGACAGATAAATAGCATTAAACCTGGTAATTTGGATATAGAAAGGACACCTTATATATAGATATGTACTCAACTTACAAATATGGCTTCTTTGCTAACTACAAATGAAGGATTCAAAACTCAGAACTTTGATATAGGTTTGTGAAAAGAAATGGAAAGAGAGAGGTCCTGAAAGGTGAAAGTCGATGACAAAAATAACAGACCATTAGTCACAATACTAAGGCAGTTACAAACCAGAGCTGGGATGACCATTATTCTAGTTAATGAAGACAACAAGGTAGAGAATGACCTCTGGGTAAGCAGCGTAGAGGGAAATGTCAGAAAGGTCTTAGTCCCAGTGCTTGGTAGGGACTTGTGGAATTGCTTTCTCAGGATTCAAGGCTTCTGAGGGATGAATAAAATATGCTCTCATGAAAACTCTGACAAGCCTTCATCCTGGTCAAATGACTGTGGCCATCTGTATTATTAAAAATAGCTTTGGCTAACTCAGAAATGTGGAGAAGCATTTTTTCCTTAAAAAAACGAATGCCTACAAGTATTATATATGGATAGAAGCTAGCAGGTCATCGCAGGTCCATTGAATTTCATCTTAATAAGAAGTTCCAACCTTAATTAAAGAAACTTTTTTTTTTTTTTTGCCATGCGGGGCAAATTATAAATTAAGATTTCAGCTTCTGGTACTGTAAGATCAGAAGAAATGCTGAGGGCTACATTTTTGAGAAATGAGTACAGTAAAATACACAGGAGAGAAGTCTCTCTTTCGGTTGTGTTCTTGAGATGACAGCATAACGTGGTCACATCCCATTTAATTCCTAGCCAACTGCAAGTCTTCCCTCCCCAGGAGGGCCAGCCTAATGGGTGTACAAGCCTTTCAGTAGCACATGACTCTGTTCGCAGAAGGAGCTCTGTGCTTGTTTTAATGTTTTGCTGTTGCTGTTTGCATATGCTTGGTAATTTTACCTTTAAACTTGTGTTTTGTAAAGTGGAGCCTGATGGGACAAGGAGTGTGCTCATTCATAGAGGGGCTCCTCGAGGGGTATGTTCCAGGGGCTGCAGAGAAAAGTATATACATGGATCACCATCCAGCACACACATACAAGCCTGGGGTGGTCTAGGATGCAGAGAAGACACCAAGGAGAGGACTAGCCCTAGGACTGGACCTGGGTCTAGATTGGTGGTGGCAACAACAGCACTGGCAGCCTTGGGAAAGAGGAGATTATGGCAGGGGCCAGAATTGAGACCCAGGTTGTGACACTGGCTTGGTGATCCATCTAGGAAGCTGGCTTGGTGATCCATCTAGGTTCTATACAAACATTAATTATCTAGACAGCATGGGTATAGGGAATGCTGGCATCAAGGAAGTAAATTTTGTCTATAAATAATTATAAAATAAAAGCATACATGTGGATATTGCTGTAAAGCATATTAAGGAGTTATCATTATTCAAAGAGTTTAGAATTTCTGAGTTTGAAAACTGCTACAACATTATGAAACAAATATCAGATTTATAAATAGAAATTAAATGTAAAGATTGTCCCATTAGGGATACATGAGTGGCTCAGTCATTAAGCCTCTGACTCTTGTTTTTTTGTCAGGTCATGATCTCAGGATTTTGAGATCAAATCCCATGTCAGGCTGTAGGCCCAGCATGGAGTCTGTCCAGGATTTTCTCTCTCCCTCTGCCCCTCTCCACTTCTTTCTCTGGAAAAAAAAATCATCCCATTAGATGGAAAAGAACGCTGTTTTCATATGAAGCTTCAGATGAATCAGTTACTAATAAAGGTGACAATTCTAAAATTAATTTTAATTGAAAATACAATGAAGGAGTCGAGGGGATGATTGCTCAGTAGGAGGACTCTGAGCTCTCTCCATCCCATGTTTACAACAAGATATCATCCACATGCAAGTCAATAAACTGGAGAATAATCAGAAGACTGGCAGAACAAACTCTACAGCTAAATATGAAGAAGTTTCATCTGAAAGCTTAGGAAGGATGGAGAAACAGAGGGAGTTGCCTACAGGAGGGGAAGAGCTCCACACACAGAAAGGGCAGAAAAAAATGGGTCCTTGTATCAGGGAGCTCACATGAAGAGACTAATTCCCGTAACATATGACTTTAAAAACCAGAGGGACTGAATTTTGTGAGTTTGTAAAACCAGTGGGACTTGGAACCTGGAGCTTTAAAGTCAGCTGACTCAGCACTGTATGAGCTGGGAGGGCAAATGATAGCTGGGTTACCATGCTTAAAGAGACAGCAGCCTGCACAGAAAGGCAACATAAAATCAGCAGTTTATACAATGCTGGGGGCAACTGGGAGACAGATCTATTCATATGGATTTTGGAGCATGGTGGGGTACTTCTCCAAAAATGAGGGAACTGGCCAGCACTATTTTCCTCCTGGACCTCCCAGCATAAACACAGAACCACCTGGGAAGCAGGGGCTGCATGGACACTTGGCACCTAACCAGCTAGCCAAGTGCCAGACCCACAAGTTCTCCTGAGGACTCACCCACTCCAAGCCTGCTAGCATCTGCCCTAGGCTCACAGAAGATTTTGTTAGCACACATGCCCCACTCAGCTGCTAGCTGCACAGCTGCCACTGTGTACCATGCCCAGTGGCACCCCCCCCCAAGCCACCCCAGGACATAGCCCCTGGCCACTATAGCACTTCAGGGGATCCAGCATAGGACTATTGCCCTAGCACAAATTTTCCCAACACTATTTCCCAGCTCCCAAGTTCCTCAGCATGTACACTCTCCCAGAGCTTGCTTGTCTGGGTCCCACTGAATCTACAGAAAGCAAGCACAGCCCACAACATGTAGAGACACAGTGCAAACAATTGCACTGAAAGGAAAAGTGACTCAGACACAGCAGCAGGGCTTAAGCAACAAACATAGGATACTCTCCTGAAGTACCATGTTCTGGTGAACAGGGGATATGCACCGCAGGACACTCCAGGACCTCTTTCTCATAAAGTCACTACTTTCAAGAGTAAAAGTTGACTTTCTTAACATACAAAGACACAGAGAGGAGGACAAAATGAGAGGACAGAGAAATTTATCCCAAATGAAAGAACAGGACAAGGCCACAGCCAGAGATCTAACTGGAACAGATATAAATAATATCCATGATAGAGAATTTAAAGCAATGACCATAAGGAAGTAGAAGATATGAGTGAGACCCTAACATAGCAATAAGGAATAATATAGCAGAGAAGAAGGGCTCAATGATTGACACTAGGAACATGCTTGATGGAATCAACAGCAAGATGGAAGAAGCAGAGGAATGAATTTGTGACCTAGAAGACAGTAATGAAAAGTAATCATGCTGAACAAAAGAGAGAAAGAAGAATTATGCAAAATGAGAATAGACTTAGGGAACTCAGACTCCATCAAATGTAATGACATTTGTGTTTTAGGAGCTCTAGAAGAAGAGAAAAAAGGGGCAAAAATTTTATTTGAAGGAATAATATCTGAAAACTTCCCTATTCTGGGGAAGGAAACAGATCTCCAGATCCAGAAAGCAGAGAGAACTCCCTCCAAAATCAACAAAAGCAGACCTACACCAAGACATATTGTATTTATGCAAATATATAGTAATAAAGTGTCAAAATATAGTGATAAAAATTTTTTCTTAAAGCAACAAGACAAAAGAAGCCAGTAACTTACAAGGGAAAAATCCATAAAGCTAGCAGGAGACTTTTCAATAGAAAATTTCAAAGCCAGAAAAGAGTGGTATAATATAGTCAAAGTGCTGAATGGGAAAAATCTGTAGCCAAGAGTACTCTATCCAGCAAGGCTGTCACTCAGAATAGAAGAAGAGATAAAGAATTCCCCAGACAAACAAAAACTAAAGGAGTTCATGACCATTAAATCAGCCCTGCAAGAGTGCTCGCTTCGGCAGCATATATACTAAATCATCCCTGGAAGAAATACTAAAGGGAACTCTGAGTGGAGAGACCAAATGTGACAGTATAAAGGTAGGAAACACAATAAGCAGTAAAAAATGAATATTTCTGTAAAAAAATCTAGTCAAGGAACTCACAAAAAACAAGGATATAAAATAGTAACATATACCTTAAACATGGGGGGGACAGAAGAAAAGAATGGGTTCAAACTTAAATGACCATCAACTTAAGGTATATTGCTATATGCAGAAGATGTTATATACAAACGTAATGGCTACCCTATATAAAAACTACCAATAAAAATGCAAAGAATAAAGAGAAAGAAATCCAAATATATTACTAAAGAACATCAGCAAACCATGAAAGAGAGAAAGATGAGAAAGAATCTGAAAAAAATCTTCAGAAACAGCCATATAGCAAGTAATAAAATGAAAATGAATACATATCTAACAATAATTACTTTGAGTGAAAATGGACTAAATGCTCCAATCAAAAGACACGGAGAGACAGAATGCATAAAAAAAAAAACAAGGTTCACTTATATGCTGCCTATGAGACTCATTTCAGACCTAAACACACATACAGATTGAAAATGAAGGGATGGAGAAGAATTTACCATATAAATGTATGTGAAAAGAAAGACAAGGTACCAATACTTATATAAGACAAACTAGACTTTAAAACAAAGACTGTAACAAGAGACAAAGAAATATACTATATAATAATAAAGGGGATAATCCAACAAGAAGATATAACAGTTGTGAATATTTATGCACCCAAAATGGGAGCACCCAAATACATAAAACAGTGAATAGCAAACATAAAGGAACTAATTGATTTTAATACAATAAAAGTAGAAGACTTTAATACTCCACTCACATCAAAGGACAGATCACCTAAACAGAAAATCATCAATGATACAGTGGTTTTGAATGACACACTGGAACAGATGGATTTAACCAATATATTCAGAGCATTCCATCCTAAAACAGGAGAATGCACATTTGTTTCAAGTGCACACAGAACATTCTCCAGAACAGATCACATATTAGTCAATAAAACAAGTGTCAACAAATTCAGAAAGATTGAAGTCATGCCATACATCTTTTCTGACAACAATGCTAAGAAGCTAGGAGTCAACCATAAGAAAAAATCTGGGAAGATCAAAAATAAGTGGAGGTTAAATGACATGCTGCTAAATAATGAATGGGTCAACCAGGAAATCCAAAAAGAAATTAAAGATACATGGAAACAAAAACCCCATGGTCCAAATGAAAATGAAAACCCCATGGTCCAAAGCCTCTGGAATGCAGCAAAAGTAGTTCTAAGAAAAGTGTATAGCAATACATGCCTACCTCAAGCAGCCAGAAAAATCACAAACTATCTAACCTTACACTAGGGGGAAAAAAAACAACAAACAACAAACAAAACCTAAAACCAACAGAAGGAAGCAAATAATAAGTATTAGAGCAGAAATAAATGATATAGAAACAGACAAACAAAAAAACACATCAATGAAATCAGTAGCTGGATCCTTGAAAAAACAAAAACAAAAACAAAAACAATGATATTGATAAACCTCTAGCCAGACTTATCAAGAAAAAGAGAAAGGACTCAAATTATAAAATCACAAATGAGAGAATATAAATAACAATCAACACCACAGAATGCAAACAATTATAAGAGAATGTTATGAAAAACTATATGCCAAAAAATTGGACAGCCTGGAAAATTCCTAGATATTGATAAATTCCTAGAAATGTATAAATTACCAAAACTGAAACAGGAAGAAATAGAAAACTTGAATGACTGATAATCAGTAAAGAAATTGAATCACCAATCAGAAAATTCCCAACAAACAAAAGTCCAGGATGAGATGATTTCATAGGTGAATTCTACCAAACAGTAAAGAAGAGTTAGTACCTATTCTTCTCAAACTGTTCCAAAAAGTAGAAAAGGAAGGAAAATATTCTGCCAAGAATTCTTTATCCAGCAAGGATGTCATTCAAAATGAAAGGAGAGATAAAAGCTTCTAGAAAATCAGAAACTAAAAGAATTTGTGATCACTAAAGCAGCCTTTCAAGAAATATTAAAGGGGGATCCTTTAAGGGAAGAGAGCCCAAAAGTAAAGTAGATCAGAAAGGAACAGAGACAGTATACAGTAATAGTCACTTTACAGGTAATACAATGACACTAAATTTATATCTTTCAATAGTTACTCTGAATATAAATACTAAATGCCCCAATGAAAAGATACAGGGCATCGGACTGGATAAAAAAGCAATATCCATTGATATACTGTCTTCAAGAGACTCATTTGAGACCCGAAGACACCTCCAGATTGAAAGTGAGGGGGTGGAAAATAATTTATCATGCTAATGAGCACCAAGAGAAAGCTGGGGTGGCAATCCTTATATCAGACGAATTAGATTTTATACCAAAGACTGTAATAAGAATCCAACAAGAAGATCTAACAATTGTAAATATTTATGCCCCTAACATGGGAGCACCCAGTTATATAAAACAATTAATAGCACATTGATAATAATACAATAATAGTAGGGGACTTTAACACCCCACTTACTGCAATGGACAAATCATCTAAGCAGAAGATCAAAGGAAAATAGGGCTTTGAGTGACAAACCAGACCAGAAAGACTGCACAGATATATTCAGAACATTCCATCCCAAAGCAACAGAATACACATTCTTCTGTAGTGGACATGGAACATTCTCCAGAATAGATCACATCCTGGTTCACAAGTCAGGTCTCAACTGGTACGAAAAGATTGGGATCATTCCCTGCATATTTTCAGACCACAATGCTTTGAAAATTGAACTCAATAACAAGAGGAAAGTTGGAAAGAACCCAAATACATGGAGGCTAAAGAACATCCTACTAAATGAATAGGTCAACTAGGAAATTAAAGAAGAATTTTAAAAATTCATGGAAACAAATGAAAATAAAACAGAACTGTTCAAAATCTTTGGGATGCAGCAAAGGGGTCCTAAAAGGGAAGTATATAGCAATACAAGCCTTTCTCAAAAAACAAGAAAGTTCTCAAATATATAACCTAACCTACACTTAAAGGAGCTGGAGAAAGAACAGCAAGTAAAGCCCAAACCCAGCAAGAGAAGAGAATTAATAAATGTTAGAGCAGAAATCAATGAAATAGAAACCAAAAGAACAGAAGAACAGATCAACAAAACTAGGAGCTAGTCTTTGAAAGAATTAATAAGATTGATAAGCCCCTGATGAGACTTATCAAAAAAAAAAAAAAAAGAAAAATGATCCAAATAAATGAAATCATGAATGAAAGAGGAGAGATCACAACTAACACTGAAGCAATTATACGCCAACAAATTAAGCAATTTGGAACAAATGGATGCATTCCTAGAAATGTATAAACTATCAAAACTGAAACAGGAAGAAATAAACCTGAACAGATCCATAACCAGAAAGTAAGCAGCAATCAAAAATCTCTCAACAAAGAAGACTCTAGGGGCAGATGGCTTCCCAGGGGAATTCTACCAAACATTTAAAGAATTAATACCTATTCTTCTAAAGCTGTTTCAAAAAATAGAAATGGAAGGAAAACTTCCAAATTATTTCTATAAGGCCAGCATTACCTTGATCCTAAAATCAGACAGAGACTCCATCAAAAGGAAAATTACAGACCAGCATCCATAATGAACATGGATGCAAAAATTCTCACCAAAATACTGGCTAATAGGATCCAAGAGTTTATTAAAAGGATTAATCACTATGATCAAGTTGGATTTATTCCTGGGCTGCAAGGATAGTTCAACATCTACAAATCAATCAATGTGATACACTACATTAATAAAAGAAAGCACAAGAACCATATGATCCTTACAATAGATGGAGAAAAAGCATTTGACAAAGTACAGCATCCTTTCTTGAATAAACCTCTTCAGTGTAGGGATAGATATGATACCTCAATATCATAAAATCCCTATAAAAAACACAGCAAATATCATTCTCAATGGGGGAAAAGCTGAGATCTTTTCCCCAAAGGTCAGGAACATGGCAGGGATGTTCACTATCATCACTGCTGTTCAACATAGTACTATAAGTCCTAGCCTCGGCAATCAGACAACAAAAAGAAAAGACATCTGATTCAGCAAAGAAGAAGTCAAATTCTCACTCTTTGCAAATGATATGATACTTTATGTGGAAAACCCAAAAGACTCCACTCCAAAACTGCTAAAACTCATACAGGAATTCAGTAAAGTGTCAGGATATAGAATCAATGCACTGAAATCAATTGCATTCCTATACCCTAACAATGAGACAGAAGAAAGAGAAATTAAGGAGTCAATCCCATTCACAATTGCACCCAGAACTATAAGATACCTATGATAAATCTAACCAAAGGGACAAAAGATCTGTACTCAGAAAACTATAGAATACTAATGAAAGAAATTGAGGAAGACACAAAGTAATAGAAAAACATTCCATGCTCATGGATTGGAAGAACAGATATTGTGAAAATGTCTACACTACCTAGAGCAATCTACACATTCAATGCAATCCCTATCAAAATACCATCAACTTCTTTCACAAAACTGGAACAAATAATCTTAAAATTTGTACAGAACCAGAAAAGTCCCGAAGTATCAAAAAGGAATGTTGAAAAAGAAAACCAAAGCTGGTGGCATCACAATTCCAGACTTCAAGCTCTATTACAGAGCTGTAATCATCAAGACAGTATGGTACTGGCACAAAAACAGACACATAAATCAATGGAACATAATAGAGAACCCAGAAATGAACCCTCAATTCTATGGTCAACTGATCTATGACAAAGCAGGAAAGAATATCCAAAGCGAGAGAAATCTCTTCAACAAATGGTATTGAGAAAATTGGACAGAGACATGCAAAAGAATGAAACATGATCATTTCTTTCTCTATCTTTCTTTCTTTCTTTCTTTTTAAAAATATTTTTATTTATTTACCTGACAGAGAGAGCATGTGCACAAGCAAAGGAAATGGCAGTCAGAGAGAGAGGGAGAAGCAGTCTTCCTGCCAAGAAAGGAGCCTAACTGGGGCACAATCCCAGGAGCCTGGAATCATGACCTGAGCCAAAGACAGATGCATATCTGACTGAGCCACCCTGGCATCTCAACTAGACCATTTTCTTACACTATACACAAAAATATACTCAAAATGGATAAAAGACCTAAATGTGAGACAGGAATCAATCAAAATCCCAGAGGGGAACACAGGCAGCAACTTCTATGACCTCAGCTGCAGAAACTTCTTGCTTGACTGTCTCCAAAGGCAAGGTAAACAAAGGCAAAAATGAACTATTGGGATCTCATCAAGATAAAAATCTTTTGCACAGCAAAGGAAACAGTCAACAAAACCAAAAGACAACTGAGAGAATGGGAGAAAATATTTGCCAATGACATAGCAGATACAGGGCTAGTATCCAAAATCTATAAAGAGCTTATCAAATTTGGAGGGGAGGGAGGTGGGGGGTTGAGTGAGCCTGGTGGTGGGTATTATGGAGGGCACATATTGCATGGAGCACTGAGTGTGGTACATAAACAATGAATTTTAGAACACTGAAAAAAAATAAAATAAAAGTAAAAAAAAAAAGATTAAAAAAAAAGATATATCCAAAGAACAAATAATCTAATCAAGAAATGGGCAGATGACACGAACAGACATTCCTCCAGGGAAGACATACAAATAACCAACAGACATATGAAAAAATGCTCAACATCACTTAGCATCAGGGAAATAAATATAAATGAAAACCACAATGAGATACCACCTCCCACCGGTCAGAATGGCTAAAATTAACAAGTCAGGAAATGGCAGATGTTGGCGAGTGTATGGAGAAAGGGAAATCCTCCTATACTGTTGGTGAGAATGCAAGCTGGCGCAGCCACTCTGGAAAACAATATGGACGTTCCTTAAAAAGTTAAAAATAGAGCTATCCTACAACCCATCAATTGCACTACTAGGGATTTACCCCAAAGATACAAATATAGTGATCCAAAGGGACAACTGCATCCCAATGTTTATAGTAGCAATGTTCACTATAGCCAAACTATGGAATGAGCCCAAATGTCCATCAATTGATGAATGGATAAAGAAGATATGATACACACACACACACACACACACACATACATATCTGTATATATACACCACACACATATATGTATATATACATATATATATATAAAATGAAATACTCCTCGGCCATCAAAAAGAATGAAATCTGGGGTGCCTGGGTGGCTCAGTGGGTTAAGCCACTGCCTTCGACTCAGGTCATGATCTCAGGGTCCTGGGATCGAGTCCCACATCAGGTTCTCTGCTCAGCGGGGGGCCTGCTTCCCTTCCTCTCTCTCTGTAATCTCTTCCCTTCCTCTCTCCTACTGTGATCTCTCTCTGTCAAATAAATAAATAAAATCTTTAAAAAAAAAAAGAATGAAATCTTGCCATTTGCAGCAACATGGATGGAACTAGAGAATATTATGCTAAGCGAAATAAGTCAGTCAGAGAAAGACAATTATTAAATGATCTCACTCATGTGGAATTTAAGAAAAAAACAGGATCAGAGGGGAAGGTAGGGAAAAATGAAACAAAATGAAATCAGAGATGGAGACAAACCATAAGGGACTCTTAATCATAGGAAACAAACTGAGGGTTGCTGGAGGGGAGGTAGGTAGTGGGAGGGGATAACTGGGTGATGCACAGTAAGGAGGGCATGTGATATAATGAATACTGGGTATTATATAAAACTGATGAATCACTGAACTCTACCTCTGAAAGTAATGATACGTTATATGTTAATTAATTGAATTTAAATTTAAGAAGGGGGAAAATTTAAAAAGCTTCTACACAGCAAAGGAAACAATCAGCAAAACTTAAAGGTACCCTACAGAATAGGAGAAAATAATTGCAAGTGACATAGCTCATAATGATTAGTATCCAAAATATATAAAGAACTTATAAAACTCAACACCAAAACCAAATAATCCAGTGAAAAAATGGGCAGAAGACATGAACAGATATTTCTCCAAAGAAGACATCCAGATGGCCAACAGACACATGAAAGGATATTCAACATCTCTCATCATCAGGGAAATGCAAATCAAAACTACAATGAAATATCACCTCACAGCTGTTAGAAATGGCTAAAAGCAACAACAGAAACAATAGGTGTTTGTAAACATATGCAGAAAAAGGAATGCTTGTACACTGTTGGTGGGAATGTGAACTGTTGTAGCCACTCTGTAAACCACTATGGAGTTTCCTCAAACGTTAAAAATAGAACTACCCTATAATCCAGCAATCGCACTACTGCGTATTTACCCCCAAAATACAAAATACTAATTCAAAGGGATACATGGCTCTCAATGTTTTTAACATCATTATTTACAATAGCCAAGATATGGAAGTAGCCTAAGTGTCCATTGATTGATGAATGTATAAAGAAGATTTGGTATATTGGGATGCCTGGGTGGCTCAGTCTGTTGAACATCTGACTCTTGATCTGGGGGTTGTGAGTTTGAGTCCTGAGCTGGGCTCCATTACTGGGTGTGGAGTCTTCTTGAAAAAAGAGCAGGGAAAAGAAGATGTGGTGTATATATATGTGTGTGTATATATATGTATATATACATGTACGTATGTATATAGGTACACATATACACACATATATATCTATACATGTATATATACATATATTTACACATATACATGTATACACACACATACACACAAATGCTGAAATATTATTCAACCATAAAAAAATGAAGTCTTACCTTTTGCAATGACATAGATAGAGCTAGAGTGTATAATCCTAAGTGAAATAAGTCAGTCAGAGAAAGACAAATACCATATGATTTCACTTTTACGCAGAATTTAAGAAACAAAGGAGAAAACAAAGGGGAAGAGAGAGAGAAAGACAAACCACAAAACAGATTCTTAATTACAGAGAACAAACTGATGGGTATCAGAGGGGAAGGGATAGGGGTATGGGAGTATGGATGACATACGTGATGGGGGTTAAGGGGTGCACTTGTGATGAGCATTGGGTGATGTATGGAATTGTTGAATCACTATATTGTACATTTGAAACTAATATAACAGCTATGTTATGTTAACTATGTTAATTTATGTTAACTACCTGGAATTAAAAATAAATGGTAAAAAAAAAATACAGCAATGCAATGTATTAGTAGGTGTTTTGAATTATTTACAAATTTACGATACCATTTTTGGTTTTGGATGTGGACCCTCCATTGCAGAAAATGTTAGAGGAAATATTTAAAAGCCATGGTACTAATTTACATTTATAATTAAATTCAGATGCAAAACACTGATTTTTATTGGGAATTAAATCTTTTTTTTTTAAAAGATTTTATTTATTTAACTGAGAGAGAGATCACAAGTAGGCAGAGAGGCAGGCGGGGTGGGGGGGGGGGAGCTGGAGGGGAAGCAGGCTCCCTGCTGAGCAGAGAGCCCAATGCAGGGCTTGATCCCAGAACCCTGTGATCATGACCTGAGTCGAAGGCAGAGGCTTAACCCACTGAGCCACCTAGGCACTCCTGGGAATTAAATCTTTTAAAAAGATTTTCTGGAAGAACCATTGGCTCTGGATACTTTAAAATTGATAAAATATTATTTATTATATTATAGACTTAAGCACCAAAATATTTTCATAATTAGTAAATATATGTTGTTATCCCTATTATATTTTATAAGTAGTAATAAGGTATTTTTAAAGGAAAAAACTTTATATTTTAGTACCTTTAACAGCACTTTCCCCTTCTTTTCTGAACAAGGGAACCTACATTTTTATTTTGCACTGGGTCCCACAGTTTTTGTAGCACCCTGTTCTCTTAGGGGGTGACCTCCCCTTGAGCACACTTGATCTGTCTTACTTTTAGGACATTCTTTGCTCGGGTGCAAAGGATTGAAGAAGCTGTAGCCTGACTCCCTTAGAGTCAGTATTGGGTCTCCTTGTTGCTAATCTCTCTTTGATGATGGCTTCTACTTTCTTTTCAACATCATCCCTTCTATACCTTGGTTCTGGTACCTGGATTTCTGCTCTTCTCTCTAGCTTCACTCCTGGCCACTTTCTCACCCCCCTGCCCCTCGACAACAAAGGAAAGAACATTGAGACACGCTTAGTTGTTGCTATAAGAAATGGAGCAGTTTGCAGAGGCTCAACTTTGAACTAGAACCAACTATTTGAGTGGGACAGTTTCTGAAAGAGTACACTATTTTGCCATAGAAATCTCAGAAGTACATGGCTTTGTATCCAAGTATATGATCCCTGGTTGTCTGCCATCCCTATTTTCCCATTCTTCACCATAATAGACGTTTGAGCTGGGCTTGTGGCTGCCTAGGAAAAAAACTACATTTCCCAGCCTCCTTTACAACTAATTGTGTCTCTGGACTCAGCCTGATGGTTGAGATGTTTGCTGAAGCTCTAGCAGCACCAGATAAATTTAGCAGCACTAGATAGCCAGTGTATACTTTTTGCCCCTTCTTCCAGGATTCTGCTTGAAAAATGAGTATGATGTCTGGAACTCTAACTTAGCAGAAGGACAAAGAGATGGTAGAACATCAAGTTAGATTCTGTTCTGCCATCTGCCTCTAGAGCAAGTTTTTGTTATTTAGAAAAAAGTACCCATTCTGTAAATCCTTTATTACCACGTGCAGAAAAACTGCCATAATGAATTCACAGTCTGCCTTAACTGTTATGTAAATAGCCTCATCTTAGGGTTGGGCTATACAACAAAACACAATGACCTGGTCTAGAGGAAGCCTGGGTCACCATGGACCTCATGGAAAGGAATTACCATACCTGCTATAATTATCTACATCTGGACCTTGATGTATGAGAGAAACAAACTTTATTTAAACTACTACCATTTGGGGTTATTTGAAGCCAAGTCTAATTCTGATAGGATGACCCCTATTACTCATCACCTTTTTTGTGTGCTCTAGTACAGTTGCTTCTCAGATCTTAATGTCCATATAAATCACCTGGTTATCTTGTTTGTGTGCATATTTTGATTCACCTGGTGTGGGGTGGGGCATTTCTAACTAGCTCCAATACAGAATGAAATCATATGTACTTCTATCTCTTCTTGAATAAGGGAGACCTCCTTTTAACTTAACCAAACATTCATGTAAAGAGGTAGATCATCAACAAGTATTTTTCAGGTCCGATGAGAAAAATACCACATTGTACACTTCTCCAATTTAGAATCCTTTTGAGATTGTTTCTCAAAGTGTGATCTGTTGACCACCTATGTAAAGAAATTGGTTAGAAAAAAAATCCTTTCTGGGGGGAAGGGTTTGTTAAAAATAGTGTTGTCCTCTGTAGGAAGCTGTTAAACCAGAAGCCCTGAGGCTGAGATTGTGGAATCCATGCTTTTAACCAGCTGCCCAGGTGATTCTGATGCATGGTAAATTTGAGAACTGCAGCTTCCAAAGGAAGGAGAGGCAAGCAAATGACACTGTAAGAGCTCTGGCCAGCCAGACTTCTAGATATATCCACTGCCTTGAAGAAATGTGTGGTGACATGCTGAGGATGGGAAATAAATGCAGACTAGAGCCTGGAGGTCCCTAGGAGTTGGAGAGAAAAAGTGTGTCTTTGGACTTTTGGTGCAAACCCAGAACAGGTAAATCTTGATGGAATGTTGATGAAATGTCTGTCACCAGTTTGGAGAGCTAAAACACTCCAACTGAAGCCATCCTTTTGACACTGATGCAAGAAGAGGAGCTCCATCTGTATGGTGCAAAAAAGAATGAAATTCAACCAATTCAAAAACCAAACTGCGAAAGTACAAGACAAAGAGCTAGTGACAACCCAAAACCATTTGTGGAAAAGGCATAAATATTTTATTCAATTGCAAGCTTAATATAAGTCAACATGTGGCTCTCCCTCCAAAAAAGAAACTAATATGACCTTGAATTGTATTAATAGACATACAGTAAGTTTATTCTACTTGATGTCTTAGGCACAAGATAAATTCAAACTAAACCCCCCCCCCCAAATTTAGAGCCACAGATTTTAGTTTTAAGGACCAGATTTTTAAAAATAATTTATTATTAGCCTTTTGCTTATTATAGTTGAAAAGTTACTTTTGGAAAATGCCTAACAAATTTACATTTTATACAACTGAGAAAAGAGATCTTGTGGTGCAGGTTTAGGAAGAGGAAACATTTTAAAGCTTTTATAAAGCTTTAAAGCCTGGGTCACCAAGGACCTCATGGAAAGCATAAAATGGAAAGAGAACTTCCCCTTTAATTCTGTTATTCATTTTTGTAGCAAATGAGGGTGGAGGTGCAATTTATCTCTAATAAAACTTTGCTCAGAGGCAGCCAGAATTTGGTTTTGTAGTTCTCACTCAGGCCACCATCATCACAGCTTTACCCAGTGACCAACTCCCTCCACCCCCTTCACCAACCCCCCCGCCTCACCTCCCCCGCCTCCGCTCTGGGTTACTCCATATTGTAGAGTCTGCGTTCCAAACACCGAACAGTCTGATAAGCTTTCCAGAATCAGACCTACAGCCTGTATAAAACTGGCCCAGGCTAGTAATGGAGACTCTCCCATGCAGTTTTCACTCTAAAGGAGAAAAATCCAAATTTATCTCCTCATATATTTTACCTCTTGTATGTTGAACTTTTGAGGGCTGCTTCTACATGACACCTACTTAAATATTTAAAAGAGAACAATCAATCTACAGTCTTTCTTCAGGCTAAATATCACGGGTTTTTTTTTTTTTTTTCCATTTAGGTTGTAGAAGACAGAAGAACATTTATCTCCTTTATTATAGCTACTGTATGTCTATTAATACAATTCAAGGTCATATTAGTTTCTTTTTTGGAGGGAGAGCCACATGTTGACTTATATTAAGCTTGCAATTGAATAAAATATTTATGCCTTTTCCACAAATGGTTTTGGGTTGTCACTAGCTCTTTGTCTTGTACTTTCGCAGTTTGGTTTTTGAATTGGTTGAATTTCATTCTTTTTTGCACCATCCAGTGTCTGGGACTCTTAGCTCTTTGTCTGTTTCTGTCCTTCTGTATTTGTTTTCCTTCTCAGCATCATGATCTGCAAATGTGATGACCATGAATTTGATATTTTTACCCAGGTTGTTGCATAGGCAACATTCTGTGTTCCATCAGTGGCCATCTCTTTTTAGGCTAACAATCACCCAGGAATCAGTACTTGAGGGTCCCAGTTCTAGTTATAGTTTTTCCTAAATGTCCTAGGGTCTGGTTCATATCTCCAACTTGACTGCAATGATCTTATGGGAAAATTTGTTTAGTTCCTTTATACTACCTGGATGCATTGTATCAGTAACATTTCCCTAAGCCAGTCCTTTATTAAACAAATAAATAAATAAATAACCAAATCCAACCTATTTTATTTCTAAGTCTTTACTTATCTACCTGGGGGCAGTGGGCTGATAGTGGCGAGGGGATTGTGAAGGGTCTTAAAAATCATATTGAGGGGAGATGACTGTTCTGCAAACCTTAGGGGACTCCTGCAGGTAAATGAAGGAGCAACACCATTACATCTAAATGGGGTCTGTAGGGATGGTGGTTGCTCAGGTGCCTGGAGAAGCTGGTACCCAGAGGTCTGAGAAACTGAGAAGATGTAGTAATAGGGCTAGTATGTGTTTAATACATCAAAGCAGGAATTCTGAAGCCAAGGCCATTGGATTTTGGTCAGGGCATATTTCCCTAACTGCAGTGACGGTCTTGAATATTTTCCCAACTGATCTTGAGACATTGCTCAAGCTCCTTCAAAATCAGAGGGATTGTGGGGTGCCTGGGTGGCTCAGTGGGTTAAGCCACTGCCTTCAGCTCAGGTCATGATCTCAGGGTCCTGGGATCGAGTCCCGCATCGGGCTCTCTGCTCAGCAGGGAGCCTGCTTCCCTCTCTCTCTCTCTGCCTGCCTCTCTGCCTACTTGTGATTTCTGTCTGTCAAATTAATAAATTAAAAAAAAAAATCAGAGGGATTGTAGGACTTCTTTCTTGTTTTGAGCCAAAAATCTTACTCCCAGCTCCTGTTCCTCTTTGTTCTGCTTCTCTCTTTGTGAGCAACTTTGAAAGCTTATCTAGTCCTTTTTCTCAACAAAAACTTCTTAAATATTTTAAGTAGTGTTCCTTTTACTCAGGCCAAACATTTCTAATCTCTGTACTTGAAATGTTACTGACTTAGCATTATCTGAAATATGGGAGTTAGTCTCTAATGCAATACATCCAATTGGAAAAGTGTAAATTCAATTTTCATATTTTGCTTTAATATTTTTGTGTGCCAGTAGGGTTCAGTATGTTAAAAAAAAAAAAAAAGGAATTCCCCTGAAGGATCATATTTTTAAGATTAGAAAACCCAGATTTTAAAAGATGTGAATGATATCTAATTTTCCTTGTGTCCAAGCCAAGATTTTCATGAAAGAAAATCTCTGCTAATTAAATCTTTTGGAAAATGGAAAAATTATGATTAACTGAAATTTTTTGCCTGAAAAATGTTTTTTTTTGTTTGTTTGTTTTGGCCTTTAATGTTGAAAACCATTTCCTGATGTAGATATGCTATGAAGATATTCTAGAAAGAGTATACTTAAGTTATTTTCTGTTCATGAATTTTGTAGTAGATTTTGCTGTTGTCCTACTTACCTGTAGTGGAGACAGTTAAAAAGCAACCTGTTTTTTTCAGATTTTATCCTTTACCCAAGCAGCAGGAGTCAATCACGAGGCAGGTTGAAACAGGTGAAGGAGATAGGGAGAAAGATCTCTTGATGTCTTGGCTGGAGTAAAGGAGCTATGGAGATTTCAAGTAAGATTACAAAAGGGATGAATTAGCCATTGATGGATGAGTCTGGTGTCAGGATGAGGTCTTTAACCTTGACATCATAGAGAAAATAGAAGCCATTGCACCACATAAGGGGAAAGGGAATGAACTATAACGTTGGGAAAAACAATTAAATGGGCAGCTGTGTGCCCACAAACCAAAGTGAGTCAGATCAGTTGGGAGCCTGCAGGAAACTAGAAGTGAGATATTAAAGCACGCATTTTAATTGTGGCATAGGTAATGACAGGAAGGAGTTGTAGGGAAAAAATCTGGACAAAGGAGGGAGAATCATTCTCTACATGTTAATGGTGCATAATGGTCTGGCGCATCAGAGTTGTTTATCCCTATCCACCAGATCAGGGGTTCCTCAACCTGGCCCCCTTGGCGTTTGGGGTTGGATAATTCTTTATTGTGGAAGGTTGTCTTGAGCATTTTAAGATATTTAGCAGCAGCCTTGGCCTCTAGCCCTAGAAGACAATAGTACTCTCCCCCCAGTTGTAACCAACAGAAAGTCTGTAGGTATTGTCAAGAGTCCCCTGGAGTTGGGGGGAGGAGAATCACCCCAGAGGAGAACTGATGCCTTAGACCCTTCATTTGGTACCATCACCCTGCCACATCCAGGCCATGGAGAAGCTGTGCTGACAGTCTTTTTTTTTTTTTTTTTTTCTTCATTAAACTACCACCTCTGATTGTTGGCAGGAGAAAAAAGCCTGGAAAAAAATGAATAAAGATGACAACACATGTTTTAAAGTTTTATTATTTAAAAATAGTAAATGTCTTGTGAACTAAAAGTAAGATTTACTTTATTGCAGTTATAAGGCTTTTCTTGCCCTTGTTTTCTATTTAATTCCTTCCTTTAGCCCATATTTTCTGCTTAATTATTCTTCTTCTTTCCTCCTCCTCTCATTTCTTGAATTTTGCCTTTTTGTGTTTGACCTTTTTCCAATCTTATCAAATATTTCTGTTTTATTTTTTTACTACAAATTATTTTCAGAAGCGGAAGTATTAATAAACAACATGAAACAACCTTAATAGCACTATATCACTTTTTAAAAATAGGTTAACTCCACATGAAAAAAAAGAATCGCAATTTCAAATTCAATATCAATCGTTTCAAGTATTTATAACCTAATTTAAAAAACTAAGTGTAGATTAAAAACAAAATTGATTACAAAGAAGTGGTGAGTTGAAGCCATTTTCTTTTATGTGTTTTTATTTTCTTCAATAGGTATTTACCAGGGAACTATAATTGTCTGGTCTTTTGTCATCTTTATTTATCTCTTGCTCATTCTGATCTCTTAAAAGCAAATTCCTTCTATAATGGAATTAGCATTAATTCCATGCTCTTTACCACCCAGTTTTCAATGATCCTCGTTTTTTTGTTGTATGCTTTTCCCAAGAGACCGGAATCTTTACTTTTTGCTCTCTGAGGATGAAGATCTGTTAGACAGTAAGCTCACTTCCCCACTATAGTATTTCCAGATGTGACCACTGACCATCACTGGGCATTTTGGAAAGATCATCCACAGCCTGCTTGGGGCCTATTAGCTTGGGAAATCCAGATTGCACTCCTATTTCCTCAACTGCCCATCCTCCTCATTTACAGAACCCTGATCCCCACCCCCACCCCGCCACAAGAGTACCTGGTCTTGCTTAGGAGACCTATCAACCAGTTGCAATGTTTGGGATTTACTTGGATTGCAACTCAAATAAACTATATTTATTTATTTATTTAAAAATTTATTTATTTTTATAAACATATAATGTATTTTTATCCCCAGGGGTACAGGTCTGTGAATAGCCAGGTTTACACACTTCACAGCATTCACCATAGCACATACCCTCCCCAATGTCCATAACCCCATCTCCCTCTCCCAACCCCCCTCCCCCCAGCAACCCTCTGTTTTGTGAGATTAAGAGTCTAGTCTCTTATGGTTTGTCTCCCTCCCGATCCACTTAAGCCCCCATGTTGCATCACTACTTCCTCATATCAGGGAGATCATATGATGTTGTCTTTCTCTGATTGATTTATTTCGCTAAGCATGATACCCTCTAGTTCCATCCATGTTGACGCAAATGGCAAGATTTCATTTCTTTTGATGGCTGCATAGTATTCCATATATATATATATATCACATCTTCTTTATCCATTGTCTCTTCCAGTCGGCGACGAGAGAAGAATTAGGCACAAACAAGTCAGCTGCAAACGACTGGGAGCAGGGGACAACAGTAGAAAAGGACTGCTGCCACAGCAGCAGTCTCACTTTTATTGGATAGACAACAATAGCCAACAGAAGGACTGATGAAGGTCAAACGTTAATCCCGTCTTGCACACAAGCAAGAAGGAGGATAAAGTTTATAGTTAAGCACATTCAAAGGACTCATCTAACAAACAACGAGCACTTCTGGGAAGAGAAAGGAGCAATAACGAAAAAGGGAAGCAGGCGGTTTTTGTTCCACCCTGAGCTGACCGGGCGTTCCCGGGTGCTCAGCTTTCCTGAAGCAGGCTGCGTTCTGCCCTGGGCGGGCCGGGTGTTCCCAGCTGCCTGGCTTCTGTGAAGGGGCGGCATTCTGCCCTGAGCGAGCCGGGCATCCCCAGCTGCCCAGCTTCACGGTCATACATCGTCCTTCTCCTTAAAGACCTGTTGTCGGTATCTGTATTTCTTAAGGCCATATCTAAATGTGCTTGGCAACTAGTAAAATCCTCCATGGGTTACAGCTTAAGTAACAAATTATTCCGAGGGGCAGCAGCAATCCATTCATCTGTTGATGGACATCTAGTTTCTTTCCATAGTTTGGATATTGTGGACATTGCTGCTATAAACATGCGGGTGCACGTGCCCCTTCGGATCACTATGCTTGTATCTTTAGGGTAAATACCCAGTAGTGCAATTGCTATTTTCCAGAGTGGCTGCACCAGCTTGCATCCCCACCAACAGTGTAGGAGGGTTCCCCTCTCTCCGCATCCTCACCAGCATTTGTCATTTCCTGACTTGTTTATTTTAGCCATTCTGACTGGTGTGAAATGATATCTCATTGTTGTTTTGATTTGTATTTCCATGATGCCAAGTAATGTGGAGCACTTTTTCATGTGTCTGTTGGCCATCTGGATATCTTCTTTGCAGAAATGTCTGTTCATGTCTTCTGCCCATTTCTTGATTAGATTATTTGTTCTTTGGGTGTTGAGTTTGCTAAGCTCTTTATAGATTTTGGACCCTAGCTCTTTATCTGATATGTCGTTTGCAAATATCTTCTCCCATTCTGTCAGTTGTATTTTGGTTTTGTTAACTGTTTCCTTTGCTGTGCAAAAGCTTTTGATCTTAATTAAATCCCAATAGTTCATTTTTGCCCTTGCTTCTCTTGCCTTTGGCGATGTTCCTAGGTAGATGTTGCTGTGGCTGAGGTCAAAGAGGTTGCTGCCTGTGTTCTCCACAAGGATTTTTATGGATTCCTTTCTCAAATTGGGGTCCTTCATCCATTTTGAGTCTATTTTTGTATGTGGTGTACGGAAAAGGTCCAATTTCATTTTTCTGCATGTGGCTGTCCAATTTTCCCAACACCATTTATTGAAGAGGCTGTCTTTTTTCCATTGGACATTCTTTCCTGCTTTGTCGAAGATTAGTTGACCATAGAGTTGAGGGTCTATTTCTGGGCTCTCTATTCTGTTCCATTGATCTATGTGTCTGTTTTTGTGCCAGTACCATGCTATCTTGATGATGACAGCTTTGTAATAGAGCTTGAAGTCTGGAATTGTGATGCCACCAACTTTGGCTTTCTTTTTCAATATTCCTTTGGCTATTCAAGGTCTTTTCTGGTTCCATATAAATTTTAGGATTATTTGTTCCATTTCTTTGAAAAAAAAATGGATGGTATTTTGATAGGAATTGCATTAAATGTGTAGATTGCTTTAGGTAGCATAGACATTTTCACAATATTTATTCTTCCAATCCAGGAGCATGGAACATTTTTCCATTTCTTTGTGTCTTCCTCAATTTCTTTCATGAGTACTTTATAGTTTTCTGAGTATAGATTCTGTGCCTCTTTGGTTAGGTTTATTCCTAGGGATCTTATAGTTTTGGTTGCAATTGTAAATGGGATTGACTCCTTAATTTCCCTTTCTTCTGTCTTGTTGTTGGTGTGGAGAAATGCAACTGATTTCTGTGATTGATTTTATATCCTGACACTTTACTGAATTCCTGTACAAGTTCTAGCAGTTTTGGAGTGGAGTCTTTTGGGTTTTCCACATATAGTATCATATCATCTGCGAAGAGTGATAATTTGACTTCTTCTTTGCCAATTTGGATGCCTTTAATTTCCTTTTGTTGTCTGATTGCTGAGGCTAGGACCTCAGTACTATGTTGAATAGCAGTGGTGATAATGGACATCCCTGCCGTGTTCCTGACCTTAGCGGAAAAGCTTTCAGTTTTTCTCCATTGAGAATGATATTTGCGGTGGGTTTTTCATAGATGGCTTTGATGATATTGAGGTATGTGCCCTCTATCCCTACACTTCGAAGATTTGGTCAGGAAGGGATGCTGTACTTTGTCGAATGCATTTTCAGCATCTATTGAGAGTATCATATGGTTCTTGTTCTTTCTTTTATTAATGTGTTGTATCACATTGATTGATTTGCAGATGTTGAACCAACCTTGCAGCCCTGGAGTAAATCCCACTTGGTTGTGGTGAATAATCCTTTTAATGTACTGTTGAATCCCACTGGCTAGTATTTTGGTAAGAATTTTCACATCTGTGTTCATCAAGGATATTGGTCTGTAGTTCTCTTTTTTGATGGGATCCTTGTCTGGTTTTGGGATCAAGGTGATGCTGGTCTTATAAAATGAGTTTGGAAGTTTTCCTTCCATTTCTACTTTTGGGAACAGTTTCAGGAGAATAGGAATTAGTTCTTCTTTAAATGTTTGGTAGAATTCCCCTGGGAAGCCATCTGGCCCTGGACTTTTGTTTGTTTGGAGATTTTTGATGACTGTTTCAATCTCCTTATTGGTTATGGGTCTGTTCAGGTTTTCTATTTCTTCTTGGTTCAGTTGTGGTAGTTTATATGTCTCTAGGAATGCATCCATTTCTTCCAGATTGTCAAATTTGTTGGCGTAGAGTTGCTCATAGTATGTTCTTATAATTGTTTGTATTTCTTTGGTGTTAGTTCTGATCTCTCCTCTTTCATTCATGATTTTATTTATTTGGGTCCTTTCTCTTTTCTTTTTGATAAGTCTGGCCAGGTGTATATCAATCTTATTAATTCTTTCAAAGAACCAGCTCCTGGTTTCGTTGATTTGTTCTATTGTTTTTTTGGTTTCTATTTCATTGATTTCTGCTCTGATCTTTATGATTTCTCTTCTCCTGCTGGGTTTAGACTTTCTTCGCTCTTCTTTCTCCAGCTCCTTTAGGTGTAGGGTTAAGTTGTGTACTTGAGACTTTTTTTGTTTCTTGAGAAAGGCTTGTACCGCTATGTATTTTCCTCTCAGGACTGCCTTTGCTGTGTCCCACAGATTTTGAACCGTTGTGTTTTCATTATCATTTGTTTCCATGAATTTTTTTCAATTCTTCTTTAATTTCCTGGTTGACCCATTCATTCTTTAGAAGGATGCTGTTTAGTCTCCATGTATTTGGGTTCTTTCCAAATTTCCTCTTGTGATTGAGTTCTAATTCAGAGCATTGTGGTCTGAAAATATGCAGGGAATGATCACAATCTTTTGATATCATTTGAGACCTGATTTTAGGACCCAGGATGTGATCTATTCTGGAGAATGTTCCATGTGCACTAGAGAAGAATGTGTATTCTGTTGCTTTGGGATGAAATGTTGTGAATATTTCTGTGATGTCCATCTGGTCCAGTGTATCATTTAAGGCCTTTATTTCCTTGTTGATCTTTTCCTTGGATGATCTGTCCATTTCAGTAAGGAGAGTGTTAAAGTCCCCTACTATTATTGTATTATTGTTGATGTGTTTCTTTGATTTTGTTATTAATTGATTTATATAGTTGGCTGCTCCCATGTTAGGGGCATAGATATTTAAAATTGTTAGATCTTCTTGTTGAACAGATCCTTTGAGTTTGATATAGTGTCCTTCTTCATCTCTTATTACTGTCTTTGCCTTAAAATCTAATTGATCTGATATAAGGATTGCCACTCCTGCTTTCTTCTGATGTCCATTAGCATGGTAAATTCTTTTCCACCCCCTCACTTTAAATCTGGAGGTGTCTTCGGGCTTAAAATGAGTTTCTTGTAGGTAACATATAGATGGGTTTTGTTTTTTTATCCATTCTGATACCCCGCGTCTTTTGATTGGGGTAGTTAGCCCATTAACATTCAGGGTAACTACTGAGAGATATGAATTTAGTGCCATTGTATTGCCTGTAATGTGACTGTTACTATATATTGTCTCTGTTCCTTTCTGATCTACTACTTTTAGGCTCTCTCTTTGCTTAGAGGACCCCTTTCAATATTTCCTGTAGAACTGGTTTGGTGTTTGCAAATTCTTTCAGTTATTGTTTGTCCTGGAAGCTTTTAATCTCTCCTTCTATTTTCAATGATAGCCTAGCTGGATAAAGTATTCTTGGCTGCATGTTTTTCTTGTTTAGTGCTCTGAATATCATGCTAGCTCTTTCTGGCCTGCCAGGTCTCTGTGGATAAGTCTGCTGCCAATCTAATATTTTTACCATTGTATGTTACAGACTTCTTTTCCCGGGCTGCTTTCAGGATTTTCTCTTTGTCACTAAGACTTGTAAATTTTACTATTAGGTGACGGGGTGTGGACCTATTCTTGTTGATTTTGGGGGGGGGGGTTTCTCTGCACCTCCTGGATTTTGAGTCTTGTTCCCTTTGTCATATTAGGGAAATTCTTTCCAATAATTCTCCCCAATATACCTTCTGCTCCCCTCTCTCTTTCTTCTTCTTCTAGAATCCCTATTATTCTAATGTTCTTTCGCCTTGTGGTGTCACTTATCTCTCGAATTCTCCCCTCATGGTCCCATAGCTGTTTGTCCCTCTTTTGCTCAGCTTCTTTATTCTCCGTCATTTGGTCTTCTATGTCACTAATTCTTTCTTCTGCCTCATTTATCCTAGCAGTGAGAGTCTCCATTTTTTATTTCACCTCATTAATAGCTTTTTTTATTTCAACTTGGTTAGATTTTAGTTCTTTTATTTCCCCAGAAAGGGCTTTTATATCTCCTGAGAGGGTCTCTAATATCTTCCATGCCTTTTTTGAGCCCAGCTAGAACCTTGAGAATCGTCATTCTGAACTCTAGATCTGACATATTACCAATGTCTGTATTGATTAGTTCCCCAGCCTTCGACACTGCCTATTGTTCTTTTTTTTGTGGTGAATTTTTTTGCCTTGTCACTTTGTCCAGATAAGAGTATATGAAGTAGCAAGTAAAATATTAAAAGGGTGGCAACAACCCCAGGAAAATACGCTTTAACCAAATCAGAAAAGACCCCCCAGTCATGGAGGGGAGAAAGGGGATAAAAGGAGGTTCAGGAAAAAAAAAAAAGAAACAATTTTATAAAAGAAAACGAATAAAGAAAAAATATAAAAAAGAAAAAATATATATGTTAGCTAATCTACTTAAAAAATGTTTAAAAAGAAAAGGGTAAAAATTTAAAAAATTTAGCAGAAGAAGAAAGAAAAAAAATTGAAAAAAAAATTAAATTAACTGCAAGACTAAAGAATCATGAGAAGAAAGCCATGAGTTCCATTCTTCGCTTTCTCCTCCTCTGGAATTCCTCTGCTGTCCTTGGTATTGAAACCGCACTCCTTGTAGGTGAACTTGATCCTGGTTGGATTTCTTGTTGATCTTCTGGGGGAGGGGCCTGTTGTAGTGATTCTCAAGTGTCTTTGCCCCAGGGTGAATTGCACTGCCCTTACCAGGGGCTGGGCTGAGTAATCCGCTCAGGTTTGCTTTCGGGACCTTTTGTTCCCTGAATGCTTTCCATAGAGTTCTGGAGGATGGGAATGAAAATGGCGGCCTCCCAGTCTCTGGCCTGGAGGAGCAGAGAGCTCTGGCCCCACTCCTCAGTGCGCCTCAGAGAATAGTGCCCAATAACTCCTGTTTCCCTGGCCTCTGACCGCGCTCTGAACTCATAAGCATGTGACTGGTTCAAGGTAACCCCAAGCTGAGAGCTCAATCCTTGGCTCTGTCTCTGTAGCCGGCTTCCCCATTCTAATACCTGTGAGCTCTGCAACACTCAGACACCCCTGATCCTTCTGTGACCCTGCGGGACCTGGGGCCACGCTGACCCTGCGTGGGCTTCACCCGGGTTTAGCCTCTGGAGTGATGTCACTCCGTGGAGCAGACTTTTAAAAGTCCTGATTTTGTGCTCTGTTGCTCCAAAGCTTGCCAGGAGCTGGCCCCTCCCGCCGCGGTCTATCTTCCCATCACTTCTCCGCCAGTCCTACCTTTCAGAAAGTGGTTGATTTTCTGTTTCTAGAATTTATGTTCTTCTTCTCTTCGATATCCTGTTGGATTTGTAGGTGTTTGCAATCTTTAGATAAGCTATCTAGCAGACCTCCTGCTATCTGATGTCATCTCAGCCTGCTACTTCTCCGCCATCTTGACCTGCTCTCACTATATTTATTTTTACGTTATTTTTTTAAAGTAGGCTCCATGCTTAGTGTGGAGCCCAACGCCGAGCTTGAACTCATGACCCTGAGGTCAAGACCTGAGCCAAAGTCAGGAGTTGGATATTCAAGCCACTAAGACATGCTTCAATTCAAATAAACTTTTCAAAAACACACACATACTGTTGAGATAATTGGAGGTAGTGAATACTGCCAGGATAGAGACTGTTTTGTTTCTTTCTTTTTTTTTTTTAAGGAGATAAAATTTTATTGAATATACTGCAAGGGAGCAGCAGGCAGAGCAGCAAAGTAGAGACTACCAGGAGGCAGTGGTGGGGGGCTCTAGTTAAGGAGGGAAGTGAGGATGTATGGGAAGTAGAGAATTTTCTTCTTTTGGTACCTTACCTGGGTTGTAAGTCACCCATTGGTCAGCTAGGGCCTATGGCTATTTTGAGGTGGGTCATCTAATGAACCTGTTTGCATTCAGCCCAAGGGTTGCTGTGGGCCCTTTTATCTTACTCAGGTTTTCATTGCTCAGGACTGTCACCTAACAAAATGGCCTCTACATTCCTCACTGACAGAATAGAAAAGGACAGGTGTTTGGCATTTAGGCAGATGTCCCACCTTCAGCAGCTGCTTCATGCTGGACAGAAGGGTGTGCTGTCCATATCTAAACTTGTAAATGCATCTGGGGTTTTGTTCAGTTAGAGACCAGAACGTGGTATTATATCCGTGTGCTGGTAGGCCATTTGAGGGAAATTTGCTGGTGGCTAGATCCATGGAGTTTAGCGGGAGGGGATCCTCTAATTATGTACTGGAATCCATCATTCATATATGGAATTGTTGGATTCAGTCAGACAGGTAGTAGCATATTTTGCCTGTAGATCAAGACGGCTACTGGATCTGTGGGAATAAGGGATAAAACGGAAGCTTGAAAGAAGCAGGGTGGTGGAGAGTCAGCCATTGTCAGAAAAGGGTTGCAAATGAGTCTGTAACATGTGCAGATTACCCCGATGAGCTGCTGCTGTCAGTTCTGCTGCATGTTGGGAATGGAGGTCAGGAGGATGGAGTGGGAGAGGAGAGGAGAGGAGTCCCTGTCCCTCAGAGGTGTGGGCAGTCTGACTCGTTCCCTCTCAACCTTCAGAGCACACCAGGAAGCTGACAGGGCCAGAGCTTTCAGTTGTCTGAGGAGTACTAGGCTTAGAATGGGCCAAAAGGAGAGGGAAGGAAGGATCCCTCTGAAGGCCAAGAGGGGAAATCCCTCACCCTTTCAAGCAAGGGATGTCCAGTGGGTTCCTCCTGGGGCCTTGGATCCTCACTGAGGAGTAACCTGGGCCTGAAGTCCTCTGTTCCCCAAGGAGTACTGGAGTCAGTGCCCTGCGGGAAAGTCCCAGTAAATTCCCGGAGAATCAGGGGAGAGCCCCAGCTGGCAAAGGGGGACCCACCGAATGTGGGGTGATCCGATCAGGCCTGGGTGGTGAAAGGAGTCACCTGAGGCAGGACAAAGGAGATAGAAGTTTATTGAACAGGCCACAAGGGAGTGGTGGGCAGGATAGCAAAGGAGAGATCATTAGGCCATTGTTGTTTGAGATGTGATCATTGCATTGTGGTTTTGGTTTTTGGGAATCTTTATCTTTTAAGGATGTTCTACTGACATATTTTTAGGTGAAGTAACATGACAGCTAGATTTACTTCAGAACAATCTAGGGGAGGGGATAGGGAGGTGAAGGGATATAGATGAAGACAGGTGGGTCATGAGTTAATTATAGAGCTGGAAGGTGGGTACATGGGATGGGGTTTATTACTGTTACGCTTTTCTCTCTACTTATTTCTATGTATAAAATTTCATTTTCCACAACAAAAAATAAACATTATTTCTAATGATAGCTGAAGTTATGGGAAAAAGGTAAGGGGTACAACTACCTCCCCACAGCTGGGTACTTAGGAAAGCGACTGCTTTCCAGCCTGTTAGGAATGTCTTCAATATCTCAATTGCTTTAATGCAAGTGTTTTTGCCCTTTCCAGTGACGGGCTTAGGGAGAGCATGTGATGCGATTGCAACCTATGAGGTGGGAAAGTTGGCTGGGGGCTTTAGGAAAGGTTTTCTCACAACTAAGACAGAAATCTAGCATCCTCTTCCTCTGGATGTGGTGACTGGGCATGACGTCTGGAGCTTTGTAGTTGTTCTGGAACTCTGCGGGGGTCTAGCCTGAAAACAAAGTGAGAGAGACATTCAGGATGGCAAAGCAAAAGATGGAAATTTCCCAGATCCTTGATGACCTTGTTGGGCCACTAAAACAAACAATACTGAGTTTTCCTTTTCTCAGTTTATTATGTCAAATAGTAAATGATCTCATTATTTAGGCATTTTAAGTTACTTTTTTTTTTTTTTTTTTTTTTTTTTTTTTTTGGCTGAAAGCATTCTAAGTGGACTATGTGCACACTCTTTAACACAGAAATTTTACTCTGTATGGGTATATACCCTCAAGAAACTCTTGCACATGTAAGCCAGGAGACATATTTAGGAATGTTTGTAACCATATTTTTTGATAATAGCACCAAACTGGATACATCTAGTTGTCTATGAGCAGTTGAGTGGATGAATGAAATCTGATATATTCATATAGTGGAATATTATACAGCAATAGAGGCAACAAACTACAGCTAGCTCTATGTGTCAACCTAGCTGAATCTCACAAGTATATATTGAAAATGAAAAATGTCAGACATAAAAATTTACATATAATGATGTGATTATATTAAATGCATAAAAGTAAAAATACATTGCTTGGGAATACATATCTAAGCAGTCAGTTAACAGTTACCACCTAAGAGAGTCACTTTCTTTATAGATAAAGTTTTTAGTACAAAGGTTTTTTAGGGCATGTGGGGGTTTCCAAGGGACTAGCAGTGGTGTTCCTGTTCTTTGCCTTCATGGTGGTTCCAGAAGTGCTTGTTTTGTTATTTTAAAAAATGCACATCTGGGGGCGCCTGGGTGGCTCGGTGGGTTAAAGTCTCTGCCTTCAGCTCGGGTCATGATCCTGGGGTCCTGGGTCGAGCCCCACATCAGGCTCTCTGCTCAGCGGGGAGCCTGCTTCCTCCTCTCTCTCTGCCTCTCTGCCTACTTGTGATCTCTGTCTGTAAGATAAGTAAATAAAAATTTTAAAAAAAGTTGCTGATATAAAAAATGCACATCTGTTTAATTTGTTCTTCTATATGCACTGATGATACTTCAATAACTATTGTTTTGTCTTAACCAATACAAACTGTGTTGTGTATTAGAAATGAACTGGATATGAAGTTAAAAAAAAAAAAAAGAAACATAAGTGGAGGTTGCTACTCACGTTAGTCTTGCTTTGGAGCCTTTCACTACCAAGGACTACTGTTTCTGAAAAGGGAAAGTTAAACTAATGGAGTCACTTCCTAGGGTCACTTTCTATTTTTCTTCAGCTATCACTTCATTCTGCCTTTTTCTTTTCAAACTTATTGGCTATGGTCTTGGGTATCAACTCTGTGAAACTTGTGAATTTGAGCAATGTGTTATTGAAACTTGTGTAGCAAATACAGCTATGAAAAGAACAGAGCCTGTTGGAAAACCCTGAAATCCATCACTAGACAGGGCTTTGGGGAAGAAGTTCTGTCTCCTTGAGTGGCCTGCTTTCAGTTTTCAGGTTGCTCTCATCTTTTCCTCTCATTCCGAGGTAGGGCTTGATGGTCCTTTGAAAATCTCTTGTTCTTGGCGGAATGATGCTTTGGTCCAAGGTTTGTGGCTTGTGCTTCAGAGAATTTCTCTGAGATGTTGTCATTCTCCTGAGAGATTCGTTGAGTATTTAGGGGGAAACATTTCCTCAAAGGGAAAAGTATTCAACAATTTCTTCTTTGATACTGATTTTTTTTTTCCCTCCTCTTGTAGGTTAGTTAGTGGTGTTTAGGGTTAGAGAAGGTCAGAAATGTTCTGGGTCCGTTTTATTACAGGGATTACCTTTCTTCGGCTCATCCACTGATTGTATCCATGGTTTCTTTTCTAATGACAGAAGTTTAGGATAGTCTCTTCGCTAAAGATAATGAATGAAGGGGTTTTCTCAGGCAAAATGAAGTGTATAAAAAAAAACCCTGTAGGTGGTTTGAAAACAAAGGTGAGTCATTATTGTTCAAAACCAGAACAGAAGAGTCATGGTAATGAGCTAAAATGAGGCCTGAGCTGCCAGGACCACCTGAGTGTTGTCCTTATGGAGACCACTGTGGTGTGAGTCATGCCACCTTACAGAGGATTCGACTCTGCACTGGACAGGAGCCCTAAATTAAAGAAGCAGGACTTTCTTTTTAGAAGGCTGTCCCAATTTCTCTCCCCTTTTTCCTTTGGATTTTAGCTAATGGCTCATGGAAACTCACACTTCCAGTAGAATTCGACATGTTCTCAATATCCCTGTAGAATGGAAACAAAGACACGAGCTCTTCTGTTCAGTGTCTTACCACTTTAAATTGTCACTTTGCATGTTTGGTTTTGCTTAGTCCCTAAAAGCATTCAAATTTGGAACCGTTAATTGATGGAATCAGGAGAGATTATGGTATTAGCAGTATTCAATGCTTCCTGAAGTACAGAAATTGCATCCAGAAGAAATTAAACACAGAACTATAGGACTACTTGAAAAATCATAAATGTAGAGTAAGTAAAAGTAAGTATTTGTTACCATAGAAATATGATAGAACTCATAATCCCCTAATATAATATAAATATATATAAATATAAAACACATAATGTAAACCCTTCAAATGAACAGAAAATAAATGTTACAGATGAATGTTAACTATTTTGAACATTTTTTTTTTACCATTTTTTAAAGCAAACTATAAGGAGAATTGTCTCCTATCAAGTGTTATTACTTCCTTCTACCATTAGCTTAGGAA
This sequence comes from Mustela putorius furo, assembly GCF_011764305.1. Taxonomy (NCBI): domain Eukaryota; kingdom Metazoa; phylum Chordata; class Mammalia; order Carnivora; family Mustelidae; genus Mustela; species Mustela putorius. Next base: position 3,953,933 of record NW_025421553.1, read on the forward strand.
ATCTCTTCTAACTGGGGCAAGGATCAACGGAGTATACTTATCTATTGCTTTCTTATGGACAAAAATACAGTACTTAGTGGCTGAGGATTAATGTTTGTTTTCCATTTAAAACATATATTCAGTGGGTTGTGGTTGCTGACTGGTGAAGTGCATTATTCTCACATGGGTATGATGTCCTCCTGACAGATGATCTAAGAGAAGAAAAGTTCTGTAGATAGTAGAGCACTGGACTGAGAACCATGGGGCCTTGATTCTGGCCTCAGTACTGTGTGATCATAGAAAAGTCATGTCCCCTTTTGGGTCCGTTCCTCATCTGCAGAGTGGGAAAGACTGAGAAAAATTATCTCAAGTTTATAACTGGAAGTAGAAAGCAATTGTTAAAGGGCAGAAACTTAAAATATGACCAAGCTAGGACTTGTGCCACGCAAAAGCCTATTGTTAACATTTTATGACTCCATAAACTAAAAAAAAAAAATTGATATCATTGGAGATTTTTGGCTCAACAGTTGATTTTTTTTTTCTTTTTAAAGATTTTTTATTTATTTGACAGACGGAAATCAAAGTAGGCAGAGAAGTAGGCAGAGAGAGGGGAGGAAGCAGGCTCACTGCCGAGCAGAGAGCCCAATGCGGGGATCGATCCCAGGACCCTGGGACCATGACCCAAGCCGAAGGCAGAGGCTTTAACCCACTGAAACACCCAGGCACCCCACATCAGCTGATTTTTTAAAAATCACTTTATGGGGTGCCTGGATGGCTCAGTGGGTTAAGCCGCTGCCTTCGGCTCGGGTCATGATCTCAGAGTCCTGGGATCAGGCCCGCATCTGGCTCTCTGCTCAGCAGGGAGCCTGCTTCCTCCTCTCTCTCTGCCTGCCTCTCTGCCTGCTTGTCATCTCTCTCTGTCAAATAAATAAATAAATAAAATCTTAAAAAAAAAAAAAAACTAACAGAATGAAAAAAACTTTAAAAAATAAAAATAAAAGGAGTCAAGATGGCGGAGAAGTAGCAGGCCAAGACTACTTCAGCTAGTCGGAGATCAGCTAGATAGCTTATCTAAAGTTTGCAAACACCTGAAAATCCATCGGCAGATCGAAGAGAAGAAGAACAGCAATTCTGGAAACAGAAAACAACCACTTTCTGAAAGGTGTTTTCTTTTTTTTTAAATTCTTTTCTTTTTTTTTTTTTCTTTCTTTTTTCTCTTCTAATTTGGTTAAAGCATATTTTCCTGGGGTTGTTGCCACCCTTTTAGTATTTTACTTGCCCCCTCATATACTCTTCTCTGGACAAAATGACAAGACGGAAAAATCCAACACAAAAAAAAGAACAAGAGGCAGTACCGAAGGCTAGGGACCTAATCAATACAGACATTGGTAATATGTCAGATCTAGAGTTCAGAATGACAATTCTCAAGGTTCTAGCCGGGCTCGAAAAAGGCATGGAAGATATTAGAGAAACCCTCTCGAGAGATATAAAAGCCCTTTCTGGAGAAATAAAAGAACTAAAATCTAACCAAGTTGAAATCAAAAAAGCTATTAATGAGGTGCAATCAAAAATGGAGGCTCTCACTGCTAGGATAAATGAGGCAGAAGAAAGAATTAGTGATATAGAAGACCAAATGACAGAGAATAAAGAAACTGAGCAAAAGAGGGACAAACAGCTACTGGACCACGAGGGGAGAATTCGAGAGATAAATGACACCATAAGACGAAACAACATTAGAATAATTGGGATTCCAGAAGAAGAAGAAAGAGAGAGGGGAGCAGAAGGTATACTGGAGAGAATTATTGGGGAGAATTTCCCCAATATGGCAAAGGGAACGAGCATCAAAATTCAGGAGGTTCAGAGAACGCCCCTCAAAATCAATAAGAATAGGCCCACACCCCGTCACCTAATAGTAAAATTTACAAGTCTCAGTGACAAAGAGAAAATCCTGAAAGCAGCCCGGGAAAAGAAGTCTGTAACATACAATGGTAAAAATATTAGATTGGCAGCTGACTTATCCACAGAGGCCTGGCAGGCCAGAAAGAGCTGGCATGATATTTTCAGAGCACTAAACGAGAAAAACATGCAGCCAGGAATACTATATCCAGCTAGGCTATCATTGAAAATAGAAGGAGAGATTAAAAGCTTCCAGGACAAACAAAAACTGAAAGAATTTGCAAACACCAAACCAGTTCTACAGGAAATATTGAAAGGGGTCCTCTAAGCAAAGAGAGAGCCTACAAGTGGTAGATCAGAAAAGAACAGAGACCATATACAGTAACAGTCACCTTACAGGCAATACAATGGCACTAAATTCATATCTCTCAATAGTTACCCTGAATGCGAATGGGCTAAATGCCCCTGTCAAAAGACACAGGGTATCAGAATGGATAAAAAAACAAAACCCATCTATATGTTACCTACAAGAAACTCATTTTAAGCCCGAATACACCTCCAGATTTAAAGTGAGGGGGTGGAAAAGAATTTACCATGCTAATGGACATCAGAAGAAATCAGGAGTGGCAATCCTTATATCAGATCAATTAGATTTTAAGCCAAAGACTATAATAAGAGATGAGGAAGGACACTATATCATACTCAAAGGGTCTGTCCAACAAGAAGATTTAACAATTTTAAATATCTATGCCCCCAACGTGGGAGCAGCCAACTATATAAACCAATTAATAACAAAATCAAAGAAACACATCAACAATAATATAATAATAGTAGGGGACTTTAACACTCCCCTCACTGAAATGGACAGATCATCCAAGCAAAAGATCAGCAAGGAAATAAAGGCCTGAAACGACACACTGGACCAAATGGACATCACAGATATATTCAGAATATTTCATCCCAAAGCAACAGAATACACATTCTTCTCTAGTGCACGTGGAACATTCTCCAGAATAGATCACATGCTCGGTCCTAAATCGGGACTCAACCGGTATCAAAAGATTGGGATCATTCCCTGCATATTTTCAGACCACAATGCTCTAAAGCTAGAACTCAACCACAAAAGGAAGTTTAAAAAGAACCCAAATACATGGAGACTAAACAGCATCCTTCTAAAGAATGAATGGGTCAACCGGGAAATTAAAGAAGAATTGAAAAAAATCATGGAAACAAATGATAATGAAAATACAACGGTTCAGAATCTGTGGGACACAACAAAGGCAGTCCTGAGAGGAAAATATATAGCGGTACAAGCCTTTCTCAAGAAACAAGAAAGGTCTCAGGTACACAATCTAACCCTACACCTAAAGGAGCTGGAGAAAGAACAAGAAAGAAACCCTAAGCCCAGCAGGAGAAGAGAAATCATAAAGATCAGAGCAGAAATCAATGAAATAGAAACCAAAAAAACAATAGAACAAATCAACGAAAGTAGGAGCGGTTCTTTGAAAGAATTAATAAAATTGATAAACCCCTGGCCCGACTTATCAAAAAGAAAAGAGAAAGGACCCAAATAAATAAAATCATGAATGAAAGAGGAGAAATCACAACTAACACCAAAGAAATACAAACAATTATAAGAACATACTATGAGCAACTCTACGCCAACAAATTTGACAATCTGGAAGAAATGGATGCATTCCTAGAAACATATAAACTACCACAACTGAACCAGGAAGAAATAGAAAGCCTGAACAGACCCATAACCAGTAAGGAGATTGAAATAGTCATTAAAAATCTCCAAACAAACAAAAGCCCAGGCCAGATGGCTTCCCAGGGGAATTCTACCAAACATTTAAAGAAGAACTAATTCCTATTCTCCTGAAACTGTTCCAAAAAATAGAAATGGAAGGAAAACTTCCAAACTCATTTTATGAGGCCAGCATCACCTTGATCCCCAAACCAGACAAGGATCCCACCAAAAAAGAGAGCTATAGACCAATATCCTTGATGAACACAGATGCAAAAATACTCAACAAAATACTAGCCAATAGGATTCAACAGTACATCAAAAGGATTATTCACCACGACCAAGTGGGATTTATTCCAGGGCTGCAAGGTTGGTTCAACATCCGCAAATCAGTCAATGTGATACAACACATCAATAAAAGAAAGAACAAGAATCATATGATACTCTCAATAGATGCTGAAAAAGCATTTGACAAAGTACAGCATCCCTTCCTGATCAAAACTCTTCAAAGGGTAGGGATAGAGGGCACATACCTCAATATCATCAAAGCCATCTTTGAAAAACCCACCGCAAATATTCTCAATGGAGAAAAACTGAAAGCTTTTCTGCTAAGGTCAAGAACACGGCAGGGATATCCATTATCACCACTGCTATTCAACATAGTACTAGAGGTCCTAGCCTCAGCAATCAGACAACAAAAGGAAATTAAAGGCATCCAAATCGGCAAAGAAGAAGTCAAATTATCACTCTTCGCAGATGATATGATACTATATGTGGAAAACCCAAAAGACTCCACTCCAAAACTGCTAGAACTTATACAGGAATTCAGTAAAGTGTCAGGATATAAAATCAATGCACAGAAATCAGTTGCATTTCTTTACACCAACAGCAAGACAGAAGAAAGGGAAATTAAGGAGTCAATCCCATTTACAATTGCACCCAAAACCATAAGACACCTAGGAATAAACCTAACCAAAGAGACACAGAATCTATACTCAGAAAACTATAAAGTACTCATGAAAGAAATTGAGGAAGACACAAAGAAATGGAAAAATGTTCCATGCTCCTGGATTGGAAGAATAAATATTGTGAAAATGTCTATGCTACCTAAAGCAATCTACACATTTAATGCAATTCCTATCAAAGTACCATCCATCTTTTTCAAAGAAATGGAACAAATAATTCTAAAATTTATATGGAACCAGAAAAGATCTCGAATAGCTAAAGGGATATTGAAAAAGAAAGCCAACGTTGGTGGCATCACAATTCCGGACTTCAAGCTCTATTACAAAGCTGTCATCATCAAGACAGCATGGTACTGTCACAAAAACAGACACATAGATCAATGGAACAGAATAGAGAGCCCAGAAATAGACTCTCAACTCTATGGTCAACTAATCTTCGACAAAGCAGGAAAGAATGTCTAATGGAAAAAAGACAGCCTCTTCAATAAATGGTGTTGGGAAAATTGGACAGCCACATGCAGAAAAATGAAATTGGACCATTTCCTTACACCACATACAAAAATAGACTCAAAATGGATGAAGGACCTCAATGTGCGAAAGGAATCCATCAAAATCCTTGAGGAGAACACAGGCAGCAACCTCTTTGACCTCTGCCGCAGCAACATCTTCCTAGGAACAACGCCAAAGGCAAGGGAAGCAAGGGCAAAAATGAACTCTTGGGATTTCATCAAGATCAAAAGCTTTTGCACAGCAAAGGAAAGTTAACAAAATCAAAAGACAACTGACAGAATGGGAGAAGATATTTGCAAACGACATATCAGATAAAGGACTAGTGTCCAGAATCTATAAAGAGCTTAGCAAACTCAACACCCAAAGAACAAATAATCCAATCAAGAAATGGGCAGAGGACATGAACAGACATTTCTGCAAAGAAGACATCCAGATGGCCAACAGACACATGAAAAAGTGCTCCATATCACTTGGCATCAGGGAAATACAAATCAAAACCACAATGCGATATCACCTCACACCAGTCAGAATGGCTAAAATCAACAAGTCAGGAAATGACAGATGCTGGCGAGGATGCGGAGAAAGGGGAACCCTCCTACACTGTTGGTGGGAATGCAAGCTGGTGCAACCTCTCTGGAAAACAGCATGGAGGTTCCTCAAAATGTTGAAAATAGAACTGCCCTATGACCCAGCAATTGCACTGTTGGGCATTTACCCTAAAGATACAAACATAGTGATCCAAAGGGGCACGTGTACTCGAATGTTTATAGCAGCAATGTCCACAATAGCCAAACTATGGAAAGAACCTAGATGTCCATCAACAGATGAATGGATCAAGAAGATGTGGTATATATACACAATGGAATACTATGCAGCCATCAAAAGAAATGAAATCTTGCCATTTGCGACAACATGGATGGAACTAGAGCGTATCATGCTTAGCGAAATAAGTCAAGTGGAGAAAGACAACTATCATATGATCTCCCTGATATGAGGAAGTGGTGATGCAACATGGGGGCTTAAGTGGGTACGAGAAGAATAAATGAAACAAGATGGGATTGGGAGGGAGACAAACCATAAGTGACTCTTAATCTCACTAAACAAACTGAGGGTTGTTGGGGGGAGGGGGTTTGGGAGAAGGGGGTGGTATTATGGACATTGGGGAGGGTATGTGTTTTGGTGAGTGCTGTGAAGTTTGTAAACCTGGTGATTCACAGACCTGTACCCCTGGGGATAAAAATATATGTTTATAAAAAATAAAAAATTATATTAAAAAAAAATAAAAGAAAAATTTTCACTCAAAAAAAAAATAAATAAAAAATAAAAATAAAAATCACTTTATATTCTTAACATAACCAAAGGACCACTTTTTCTTCTATAGCTTTATAGACCCTCATATATTTTATATTTATATATATATCCTTATATTTTTAATATAAAACTCAAAGAATTTTAAACTTCTAAACAATGGAGCACCTGGGTGGCTCAGTGGGTTAAGCCTCTGCCTTTGGCTCAGGTATGATCTCAGGGTCTTGGGATCGACCCCGTATCGGGCTCTCTGCTGAGCAGAGAGCCTGCTTTTCCCCAACCCTGCCTACTTGTGATCTCTCTTTCTCTGCCAAATAAATAAATAAAAATCTTAAAAAAAAATAAACTTCTAAACAATATATAGACATCTACTTTTAAACTATGAGCTTAAATTTAGAAACAATGAGAGTGAGTCAGATTTAAGTGTAACTTCCATCTGTTATTAACATTTAAGCTCCTTTCATTCTTGTTTGTCACAACCACTCTGATGCGCTAATTTAAAGTGGGCTCCAGGCTTTCCCTGACCTTTGATCCTCTGCATTCTTGCCCAGTCTGAGCACTTTGTACTGTTCTTAGGTACTATCATAATCAAATAAAGATAAGGTTTTTGACCCATGAATTGTTTTTTCACAGAGAAAAAATGATGGATTTACAATAAGACCTCTACCTCTATTGCCTTGCCCTTTTGAACAATGGCACATAATTTTAAAGGGGCTTACTGAGGAATTAAATCAAGCTGACTTACAGGCTTCAACCATTCCCCCAACCCCTGTCTCCCTCCCCGCCCCCGCCCCAGCATTCATCTACTGCATGTGTGGAAGAAGGAATGAGTGATTAGTTCAGTAGTTAACAGTGTAAAAAGTTCATTCTGACTGTAATCTGCTTGGAACAGCTGAAGTATGGAGTAGAATAATGATTCTCGTAGTTGAGGATATCAGTGATGAATAAAATTTCAGAAAAACAAAAATTGGGGATACACATAGGTTTGCAGACTTGATTTTGCTAGGTACAGATTTTAAAAAACCCATAGCCACCATTAGCATTAAGAGGCATCCATAATTTATAATAGAATGAACTTTTTTTTTTTGGTACTAAAAATTTTGTAAGGATAATCTTGGAATATTTGTAGTATTAAATTAGCATTTAGTTTTATAAAAACTTGACTCTTGTTTCTTCATTGTGAAAGGATGGCAGCTGTCTATGAACCAACATTTTGGTATTTTTCTATTCCAGGTAATTTACTTTTGTTACACAGACACACACTCTCACACTGGTTATAACACATAAAGTTGATTTAAAACTCCCTTCATGAGTCAAAATGCACAGTTTGAAAAATAGTGCTTTGTGGTATATATGCAAAAATGGAATTACTGAGCTGTGAGACATAGGAACTTTCAAATTTCATACAGCTGATGCTAAATTGCTCTTTGGTATGTGCAAACTAGTTTATTTTTGCACGGTTTCATAAGAGAATACAGTTTTCCCTACTTTGTTAATTCTTGATGTTTGAGGACATAAATTTCTTGTCAATACTCTGTAAAACGTGGTATATTGTTTTACTTTGATTTTGTGAGGTTTTAGAAAAATATGTGTTGAGGATATTCATTTTCCTTTATATCTTAATAGTCTCCAACACTGCATTTGTGTTTTAGTCATGCTTCGATATCTGTGTTTAAATTTTATACTTAGTTAATATACATACAGAAAAGATGTACACACATTTGTACGGCCTGATAAATTTTCAAAAAGTGTAATCCTCACCTAGATCAGAAGAAATAACTTCACTGGCACTAGGAGAAGCCTCCTTCTCTCGGACCCCAGCACCCTGCACTTACAAACTCTTTGAAGTACTACCTACCCATCTCTGCCTCAAACGTAACCACTATTTTGATTTCAATCACCATAGTTTAATTTTGTCTTCTTTTAAGATTTGCATAAAGAAGATTATAAAGTGAGAGTGAATTTTGGTATTTGGCCATTATGTATTTTATTTAGTCAGATATGTTTATATTTCCTTAGTTCTTTTTTTGGTGATTTGCTTGAGAAAACTTTTTCCTTCCAGGGACACCTGGGTGGCTCAGTCAGTTGGGCATCTGTTTTAGGCTCAATTCATGATCCTGTAAAATAAAGTGTAAAAATAAATACTAGTGTTTGAATATTAACTTTGAATCCAGTAACTTTGCTGAATTATCTTCATTTTAAATTATTGCATTTAGTTTTTCTTGGCTTTTCTACGTAGTAAATTATATCATTTATAAATAATGACAATTTTATTTTTTCTTTTCTCATCTTTATAGCTCCTTTGATTTTCTTTTGCACTAGATAGGCTAGCTATTAAAATTTTTATAGATAAAGAAAATTAGCTTTAATGTATGTAAATTAGAAAAATGGTAGTATTAGAATTTGTCAAATATTTTAATTCTTAATTTATTAGACTATACATAAAACTTAACAAAAGAGTGTATGTCACATTACTATCGCTTGAGACACAATTTTTTTCCCAATTCCGTACATAAATTTTACTACATAATGAAAATTGTCTTATTTTTCCTTTCATGACAATGCTTCTAAAGTTTGTCATTACTTAAGATATTTGGTATTTTTCTTAAAGCTCCCCCTTATGGACATTTTCTCTTCTTCTTACTTACCTGGACTTTTTTCTTTCTTTGAATCGTGAATGAATATTGTTCCATTTTTATTGAGTTTTTAAAAAATCTGCTGGGATGATTGTTTTATGATCTTTTGATGTAGTCAAACATGTGTATATATCTTGTCCTTTATGCGTCTCTTCTGAGTTTGTAAGTCTCTGTCTTTCCCTGAGTTTTCTAATGATACTTCCAAGTCTACTCGAGCACTGTATTTTGTTATGTAAAGATATAGGGATATGCAGTTAGACTTGCTTAGCTAATACTTTATTTTAAAATATTGCATTTGGGGTACCTGGGTGGCACAGTCTGTTAAGCACCCCACTCTTGATTTTGGCTTAGGTCATGGTCTCAGAGTAGTAGGATTGAGCCCCATGGAATCTGAGGTTCTCTGGGCCCCTCTCTGCACCATGCATGTGTCCACTCTCTCAAATCTTTAAAAATAAGTAAATAAAATTGTTGCATTCGTGTTCATAAGTGAAATTAGCTTCTTATTTTACTTTCTTGTATTCTGTCTCTGTTTGGCATATATACACTAACACCATAAAAATTAGTCTTTTTTTCCTCTTTTTATTATCTGGAAGAATATAAGATAGGAATGATCTGGGCTTTTAAGTTTGATAAAGCTATATTGGGGAAGGGATACAGAAATGTTCTATTTCTTTAATATATATTGACCCATTGCAATTTGAAAAATCCCTTATGAGTCAATTATTGGTAATTCAGCATTTTCTAGAGAATTTTCCATTTTATCAAATTTTAAATTTGATGATATTAAATTGCTAAAAGTACCTGTATTATTTTGTTAAATCAAAAGTAAGTATGATATTACCCCTCTTCATTCCTGATATATTTAATCTGTGTACCTCTCCTGTGCTACCACCCCATGTTTGTTCAATGGAAGCAATCTCTTTCTTTCTCTTTGGGAAATTGAAATTTTCTTTCTAACTCTGATATTCTGCAGTATCACTAAATTACACATAAGTGTACTTAACTGGCACTTTAAAGATGAAGACTCAATCTTTCTTTACCTCTGGAAAATCCCCAACTCTTTCCTTTTTGAAAAATGAGAAGAGCCTCAATTTTACTCTTTTAACTGAATGCCTCTTTGATGTATTTTGGATTTCCTCATGCTCCCTTTCATTTCTCTTAATTTAAAAAAAAATGTTCTACTCAATTTTTTGTTTTATTCTGAAAAAAATGTCCTTAGGTTTCTTTTCAAATTTATTGTCTTTTCAATTACTTTTATATCTCTTCTCTTAAACTTTTTAATATCAATATACCATTTCATAACTTTGTTTTTGTTTCACAAAAAGATTACTTTTTATCTTTGAATACTTTTTAAAGTTTTTTAACGTTTTTATTTATTTGACCGAGAAAGAGAGACAGATAGCAAGAGAGCATGAGGGGGTACATGGAAAGACAGAGAAGCAGACTCCCCATTGAGCAGGGAGCCCTACTTGGGGGCTTGATCCTAGGACCCAGGACCTGATCCCAGGACCCCAGGCAGACATCTGACTAAGCCACATAGGCGCCCTATCTTTCAAGAATTTAAACGTACTCATTTCAACATCCCTTACTCATTCTCTTATTTCTTTGCTGTGAGTTATGTTTGTTTTCTATTATCTTGATGCAGACATTCTAATATTTGTTTAACAGATTTTATTTATTTGTCAGAAAGAAACAGCGGACAAGCAGCGGGAGCAGCAGGCTGAGGGAGAAGCAGAATCCCTGAGTCCCATGCAGGGCTTGATTCCAGGGTGCTAGTATCATGATGGGAGCTAAAGGCAGATGTTTAACTGACTGAGCCTCCCAGGCATCCCAGACCTTCTTGTCTGTGAGCTCATGTTCTCCGGGCATTATTTTCTCCTTGTGCTTACTCATTTGTACTCTGGATTGTAGAGATTTCCCCTTTTTCAGCTTTCCCTAGGGGGTTTCCCCGTGGCTGAGTAAGTTCTTTAGTTTGTATTTTGGCTCTAGATTTTTCAGACTTGGATAGTGTCACTGGGCCTCCACAATCACGTGACACAAATCCAAGATTCTGGAATCACAAGGCTAGAGTAGCTGATTTGCTAACAGGTCCTGTTTTTTTCAGTGGAAGACTGTTTTGCCACCACAGGGGTAAGAAAAGCAATTGCACCTTTCATCTGCATACTGGTGTTGACGTACAGCCCCTATGGCTCTCTTTACTCCCAGGATCCGCCTCTTCTCCCAGGAGTTGCCAGACTTCAGCTCATAATCACTACATTTCTGACCCCTGGGTATTTTTCTGTATGCCCTTCATCCGGGTTATGTTAATAAAGATAAGTGTAGTTTAATATATTTTATTTAGTATTTCTGGTTATTTGAGTGCAAGTGAGGATTTCAGTATATACTTAATATGTCCTCTTGACTAAGAAATCTCCACAGTGTTCCCCTAATGCAGACTCAGAAAGAAAATACTTATGGGTACTTATAAAAGGACAAGTTGTGTTTCTTACCACAAATCTTAAAATGAATGTTGTTTCTCTGTATTAGCCACTAGGTAGTTTAGGGTACAATTTGTTGCTTCTAGCACCTCCAGTTAGAGTCCCAAATAGCCTGCATTTATGTGAGATTTTCCTTTTTTCTGATGCTTTCAACTCTTAATTTTATACTTCTGCATTTTATGATTTTTTGTAAAATTTCTCCACTCTTTTGTAGAATGAGGTGGCATATAAGTAAAACACTCAACTATGTTTATCATTATCTGTTTATAGTTCTTAACCATAGAGATCATGTCCTCAAGCAGTATAAGAACTGCATTCCTCTTTGAATAGTAGTGTAGTTTGAATAGTGTGTAGTTTCTAGATTGTAGCTGGTGTTCAGTGAATGTTGGTTGACTGAAGGAATAAGACAGAGAATAACTCTTACCATAACACTTTCCTTATCTTCCCTTTGCCTTTTACATGCCAACTAGGCAAAGTGTAAGTTTGTCTGTTGAGAGTGTCCATTTATATGGGCAAACATTCTCCTTTCTAGAGTAAACAAAAATCCCAGAATCACTCTCAAATTCACTTAGATGACTTCTTCTTGTAGTTTCATTGGAAAATTGATTTGTTCTTTGTCTTTATTCTTTATTTGTTCTATGTCTTTATTTATTTTATTTATTTATTTCTATCATCCGCAACATTTTGCACTTAGCCAATCTTTCCTATAGGTCACCAATGCTCATCAAAATATATTTTTCAATAAGGTACTGTACATCTTCTTCTTGCCCTCTCTCTGTTCTCTTTATTTATTTATATATTCTTCATTTGTTCTATGTCTTTGTTTATTTAAAAAAAAATCTTCAAAAAAATCATCACATGTTCATGCACTATTGTAGGCCTCAAGTACACAAATATGAACAAGACACTGTCCTTGATTCAAGACCTTCCAGTTTGGTAGGTGGAGGATCACTTACTGGCAGAATCCTTTAAGCTCCATTGAGAAGCTGAGCTGGCAGACGCGGTTCACTCAGAGGCCTGAGACGAAGTACATATGGATGGGGCTGGGTGAGGAAGACCACCATACGTAAGTCACTATATAGGGAAAGGTCATATTGAGGCACGAACAAGAAGGAGTTAAGGCAATGAAGTCTTTGTGTTAGAAATCACTTGGTACCAGACCCTTGACTAGAGTTCACAATTTTGAAGGTGAGAGTTAAAAAGCTGAGTCTGAGTTTAAAGTCAAGAAATAGTTATTTTTGACAACTTCTAAAAGGCAAAAGTGGAGCATCCGAGGTCAGTAAGATGCCACAGGGCATGCAAAATACAGGTTAGAGTGAAATCTTTGAAACAGTAATGCAGGCATTACTGTCTTTTATCTGGGCTTGACATCTTGGGTGTTACATATTGTTCTGGACTGAATTATGTCTGAGCAAAATCCATATTTGAAGCAGGAACCCTCAATATGACAGTATTTGGAGATAGGACCTTTAAGGAGGTATTTAAGTTAACTGAGGCCATAAGAGTAGGGCTCTGATGCAATAGGACTTTGTCTTCCTAGGAAAAGGGAGAGACACCAAGCAGGTATAAACACAGTAGAAAGCCAATGTGAGCACATAGTGAGAAGGTGACCCTAAGGTGAAGCCAAAAAGAAAGGCAAGAAACAGATCCTGTCAGCAGCTTGGTCTTGGACTTCTAGCCTTCAGAATTATGAGAAAATAGGTTTCTGTTGATGAAATCACTCGATCTATAGTATTGTTATGGTAACATTAACTAATACACATCTCTTTCTTCTTAAAATCTAATCTGCTCTGGTAGTAGGTTAGTCTTTCTATCATCTGTAACATTTTGCACTTAGCCAATCTTTCCTGTAGGTCACCAATGCTCATCAAAATATATTTTTCAATAAGGTACTGTACATCTTCTTGCCCTCTCTCTGTTCCTAGCAAATGGGCACAGCATGGTCTGAGGGCAAGACCCCAGACAACATGGGACCAAGCTTCTAGCTCTGTGCAAACAGGGCTGAGCATTTAATTGCTTATGGCCTCCCTGTCCTCCTTGTAACATGAAGGGACCTTGTTACCTTTCATTTTATGTATTTTATTATTTCTTGCTTTGCATTCCTGTTCTCAACTTTCTTTTTCTATTTTTTCCCTCCTCTTGACCCTTTAATATATATTTGTGAGCTAAGCAGAAAATATTGTTCTCTAATCTAACACTACTTTGAAGTATAGAGAAATTGTCATTTGTCAGAACAAGTAGTTTAAATGATACTAAAATGCATCTATTTAGGGTTCTTTTTTTAGAGATTTTATTTATTTATTTGTCAGAGAGAGGGAGAGTGAGCACAGGCAGGCAGAGTGGTAAAGGGAGAAGCAGGCTCCCTGCGGAGCAAGGAGCCCGACGTGGGACTTGATCCCAGGACGCTGGGATCATGACCTGACCTGGTTAAGCAGCCGCTTAACCGCTGAGCCACCCAGGCGTCCTTTTTTAGGATTCTTAAAAGATGTCATTCTTTGACAGTTTTGTGAGGTCAGAAAAAAATCAAACCAAAATGTACTGCTACTCAAGTCATGATAAAATTGAAAACTTCTACCAAACCAAGAACACTTGCACAGTGAAATATGTTAATGGGGGAAAGGAAATAATTATTTTGCATTACTAGATTGTGAATGAATTAAGCATTACATAGAAATTTATTTTTCTTTTTTCTGACCCAGAGAAATAATCTGCTTCCCTCTAACTTTCATTTATTAGTTCTAGCTCTTCCCCTGGACCTGGGCATAAAATGGGAAATCTCTCTTCTACCTGGCAGTTCTATCCAGTATCACAGGATATATCAAATGTGCCATCATAGAGCCCATATTTTTTTTTCATTTTGGCCAGAAAATGTCATGAGAGACTTAATCATGTGCTTAGCTGAAAGTTAGATGTCAATTCACTTTAATTAAATTCAAGTTAGTAAGATGTGTAGGGCTCTAGAGAATAATGTCACAGTTCCTTAGCTGGCTCATATCTTGTTCTGTGCCCCTAATCCATCCTCAACTTGGTGACATTTCCACGGGTCCTTGTGCTTGTACTTTGAGGACATGAGGCTGGGACTTCCCATTCCTTGTGAGTGGTTATTTCAGAATATTTTCCCTAAACATGCTATGCATGTCTACATTGTGCCTTTGCATGTGTTGATCCTTCTCCCTAGCCTATCCTCCGCCTTCATCATTATTCTTCAAAATTCAGCTCAAATCTTGTGAAAAATATTCCTTGATTTCCCCCAGGCAGAGGTCATTGTCCCCTGTTTTCTTCTCTGGACACTTGGTTTATTCCTCCTTCTTTCCATTCTGTAATGTGACTTAAGTGTCCATGAGATTTTTGAGGGTAGGGGCCATGTCTCTTTGAAATTTTGTATTCTCAGTACTTAAAAACATTTATGGAATTGGTCCTCAATAAAATAATTTGTGAGACTCATGATGCCTGGAGAATGAGTATATGCTCAGATAAAGCTTAAAAGCCAGAAATCCTTGGAAGACAACTAGTCTGATTGAAGAAAAAGACAATAATGGGGGAGGTTGACAGTAAATGATTCCATCTCCATGCATAGAGTATTTAAAAGGAAGCTCATTAAATCGGTGCCAAGGTGTATCATGGCCATGGCTGTGTCTGCCATGGAGTAACCTCGTAGCACGTCAGCACCTGCTTGTACATTGTTCTTCTGCAAAGTTTGTACTTGACAAGGCTTGAGTTACACTGCCTGAGTCACTCACCCCCAGGGTGAGAAGCCCCTGCTTCCTGTCCTCTAAGTACCAGCACATGTACCTGTATTTTGATAACCCACCTTGTGGTTCACTCTGGCTGAGATTGGGCTAGTCATTTACCATATCTTTTATTAAATGTCCCTCTTCTTCAACATTGCTTCATGCTGGTTTTCTCTTCCTTCATCACGATCTCCTCTCTTCCTTCCTCAAATGACTTTTCCTTCTTCTGTTTCCCTTACCCTTTGCCCGTCCCTCTCCCTAAGTTCACTTAGATCAACAGTCTTTACTATCAAACTAAGGCATAATTGGTGGTTTCAGTGCTCTGGGATTGTTCCAATAATGGCCATCCCCTGCCATCTCCTTCCCTCATTTACCCATGCAAGTTACAGAAATAACCACAAGGAAGAGAGTTTCCTCTACCATAACCAACTACGTAAATGAAATAAAAGCTAGACTCTTACAAATCAATATTTGTATTCCAGAACAATATCATGGGCCCTAGGAAGATAAAAAAAAATTTTTAAAAGCTGATTTCCTTCCATCAAAGAATGTGATCAAAATCAGGTAATCCCAGAGGTACCTAGACAGGGAGCCTCAGCCTTGGAGCAGGCAGAGGCACAGATTAATCTTTCCTTCTTTTACCACCATATGCCTGCTCCTGCCTAGATGGGATGTGCAGGTGATAAGAAATGCCCTCCGGTGGTCCAATGTGGAGACCAGGTGTCCCATACAGAAAACAGAGGAGCTTCTTTTCTTTCTTCTCCCTACTTAAGAAAGTAAAAAAAGAAAAAGAAAAAGGGGGAAAAAAAGCCTCTGGGACTTTGATTAGCAGTATAATTTGTCTGTCAAAGACAAGAGTAGGACATTGTATTTGGCAGGTAGTAATTAAGAGCTATAGAAGAAGGCATACACATGATCCAGACCAACAGATCCATAGGGATAGTGTGAGTGCGGTAGAGGTGCCACGAAGGAGCATAGGATGTAGGGTCTGTGGAGGAGGAACTCTATCTGGAACAAGATGGGAGGTGTCCTTTGGCATTTTTGTGCCTCAGCCTGATCTTGGGTTGGAGTTACACCCTTGCTCTATCATTTCAATTGCTGCTCTAAAACATGTATACGCAAATAGGTATGACCCATTCTAACAACTTCAGGTTATTTGAAGCGGAACCAGAAAGTAAATGGACACAACTTGAAAATTTTTGATATTTCAGGTATTGGTGAAGATGAGGAGCCGTGAGATTGGGGAGAGGGTAAATTGGTACATTGCGTTGGAGAGCATTTAACAACATTTGGTAAAATTGAATATTCATGTAGCCTTTGACCCAAACACATCACTTCTAAGTTTATACCCTGAAGTCGGGGTGGGCAAACTTTTTCTGTAAAAGACCAGATAATAAATAGCTTCAGCTTTGCAAACCATACATTCTGTCACAACTACTCAACTCCACCACTGTAGTGTGAATGTACACACAGATAATACTTAAACAAAAGAGCATGGCTTTATTCCAGTAACTTTATTGACAAAAACAGGTGGCAGGCTGGATCTGGCCCACGGGCATGGTTTCTGACTCTAGTCCTTAAGAAACAAACATACATAAAGATAAATGTCCAAGAATGTTCATAACATCATTGCTGGTAATAAAAAAAAATTAGAAACAACCTAAAGTTCATCACTAGAAAAATGAACAAATAAGTTGTTATATACATGTGCAATAAAATGCTTAACATAAAAAAGTGAACAAGAAAACTATATCATTGTGGATAAATCTCACATAATGTTTAAACAAGAAAGATGCAGACAGGATTACATAATTTGACTACAGGGAAGGGGAGGGAAAACTGAATGGGAAGAAATCAGAGAGGGAGACAAACCAGAAGAAACTCTGGACTCTGGGAATCAAACAGGTTTGCTGGAGGGTGGTACGTTGGGGGTAACAGGGTGATGGGTTTTAAGGAGGGCACATGTGGTGATGAGCAATGTGTGTTCTATGCAACTAAGGAATTGAACACTACATCAAAAACTAATGATGTACTATATGTTGGCTAATTGAACATAATAAAGTTTTAAACATACAAAGCAAATAAATAGTTTTGAAATACATACACATAGTAAAAATATAAAGACATCTTTGAGAATGACAAACACCAAGTTAAGGGTAATGATAAGTTATGTGGAGGGTAAGGTAGTGCTGCCAGAGAAGGACACATTGGAGACTTAAATTGCCATTTTATGTTTTATTTCTTAAGCTCACAAATGCATAAATGAGTGGACATTATACTATATTCTAGACTTTTTTGGAAGTCTCAAATATTTTATGACTGAAAATATTTCCAGGGTTTTTAATTTCAAATGCTTTTGCATTGGACTGCAGCTTCTGACCCATTGTTGATAGGTGGCCACAATTACCATGTATCTTACTGTCTCATTCAATAGTGTGGCCCACATATTCCATCCATGGGGTCTGTTCGATAGCATGTTTTAAGCATAAAAACATTTGTGTGGGACAATGAAATGCTTTCAGTAGCATTGGTTGTTCAGCGACACTCTGATTTGTAATTGGAACAGGTTGCTATGGAAAATTGCTGGTTGAGAAGAAACAGGGATTTTAGCATTTTGTTTTTCATTTATCCATCTTTAGGTACTTTACCATGACTTCAGTTTTCTTGTCTAGATTCCATAGTTTCATTGTTGTTCTTTATTTTTTGTTCTATTTTTTTTTTTCCTCTTTAAACATTGTAGTAAGAGATTCACCAACAGTCTTTGCCCTTTATTTCACATCTTAGCTAGAAGAGTTTAGGTCATCAAGTCCTCCGAGTCAGGTGACTTGCTTGTCCTCCAGAGAGGATGAGACAAATTGGAAATGCCTTCTACATGGGGAATTGATTAAGTTCAGATTTTTCCCACACTGGAAAGATGCTGATTTGGATTCATAGTCATGATATGAGTCAGCCACAGCTGGGAACATATTGTCCACTTACAGTGAGCTGTTCCCTCCTTGGGAAAGGTGACAGACTGACAGGGCAGGAGAGAGAAGTTGTTGGATTTGTTTTATTATTTAGGAATTTTTTCCATGAAGCCATGCCTTGGACTACCCCTCACTTTTGCATGGCCCTTAGGCACAGCTGTCTGGGAAGAACTCTTGTTTTTGTTTCTGCTGGGCACACAAGACAAAGGGTCTTTGAACTTGATAGAATGGAAATATCCAGGACAGATTCTAGCCCACTGATTGTTGACATAGAAGTAAATATCACCAGGGCATCTCTGATGTAACCTATACAAGCAGGGTTGAGTTACAACAAAGACTGGAAGCATATATTTTGTATGGTTGTTGTGCTAAAAACAGTGAGAATTAATTTCAGTGTGAATCGGCCAGTGTTTATCCAGCACACTGCATTCTATTTTCTCCACAGCTGTCCACTGCCATATATTTCTGATCCAAAATACAAACTTGTCCAAAAACTGTGGAACACATTGACCTGAACTTCCCACTGGGGAAATATCATTACAGGAAAGATGAGATTATTAGAGTAAGGCTTTTGTGGGAAATTCAATATTTCTGGATTTATAGGGAAGATTAGTTTCCTACTTCTCTCAATGGCAATTTATCTTCATTATTAAAATCTGGGGCTAACAACAACTGTGTTTTCCAGCAAATTTAACTTTGATATTCAAATAATTTAACAGGGCTCTTAAAAACTGAAATGGCAGCAAATACTGAATTAGAAATTATGAGTAATGAGAATGAGGGTCATCAGTCTGTGATATAGAGTGTAAACATATGAACTGGTAATTGAGTAAAGGGGTCTAGAAAATTCTCAGCAACTCATAAGAAGACATATTTAAAAGATATCAAGAAAGAAATGTGTTTATTCACTTTCAGACATACATGATAACTAAAATGTTATCAAAATAATGCTTTCTGAGATGCCTTACATTAAAGTATGTATAAAAAAGAAAAATTCCCCGGGGCGCCTGAGTGGCTCAGTGGGTTAAGCCACTGCCTTCGGCTCGGGTCATGATCTCGGGGTCCTGGGATTGAGTCCCGCATTGGGTTCTCTGCTCAGCGGGGAGCCTGCTTCCCTCTCTTTCTCTCTCTGCCTGCCTCTCCATCTACTTGTGATCTCTCTCTGTCAAATAAATAAATAAAATATTAAAAAAAAAGAAAAATTACCACATTAACGCACTATTCCAAGATGTGGTCACCTCTTAGAAGGAGAAAGAGTATAATGTATTGATTAAGAGCCTAATGTTTGTAGCTTGGTTCTAACCTCTATAGATACCATGTTGGTGGTTTCCCTCTGAGACTCAGTTTTTGCATCAGAACAGATTATAATAATTACTTCATAGATTTGTTGTAAGGATTTAATAAGATAATATAAAACAGTGTAATTCCTTGCACTGCCAGTCAACACTCAATTAATATCTATTATGATTACATTATATAATTGTAATGTCACATTTCTTATTAATAATAATACTAGGGTAGACAATTCAGTTCAGTTCTTAATTGAAAGAGCACAGAATGTGAATTAATGAGATCTGAATTAAAGAAGTTTTTCCTCAAGCAAATTTGGCATTTTAGATTTCCAAAGACAATATTTCAATTAATGTTAAGAAAGATTTTTAAAGTAGCCACTGTATGCAAATAACTATGAAGTATTTTGTAGGAAGAAATACAAAAACAGGGACTTCCGTATTTTACATTATTTCTTTGAATTTATACTTTTTAAAATGCCAAGGTTATGCTTGTTGGGAACATTTAAACTATAAATTGTGCTTCTGAAAATAGCCACTGCCATAGGAGAATTAAAGTTTATTCACTAAATTATGTCGTAGAAAAATAGCTGGAGTAATAGTGTGGAGATTAGCATTTTCTTGTTTTTCTTCGTTACGAGAAATTTTATGTGTTTCTCGGTTGGTTGGGTTTGATTTTGGCTTCCCAGTTGGTTGACCACACCAACTCTAGAGGATGTGTGATTGGAAGGAGGAGCAGAAATAATTTTGGAGGAAATTGGGGCTACTCTTTGGGTGGAAGTAGGGTTAATGGGCATTTATTTTTAGTTGGGAAGAGGAGTAAAGAGGAAATACACTGTCCTCTGGATACTTGTCAGCCCCTTAAAAAAAAAAAAAAAGAGCTCGACAGGTGGTGCTGAGGCACCTCTGTATGCTTTCTTCACAGGGGACTTTTCTGGAAAGAATGAGAATAGGAGGAGTGGAGGGAGAGGAATGACCAATTCCACATGACAACTGAGAAGATTTCAGGGGACTCTCTTTTACTATGACCTGAGAAATGAATGCATTGTGTGTAAAACAAACAAAAAAAACTATTTCACGGTGGTGTTATTCAGATCACACAAGACTTAATATGATTTGGCTGTTGTCAATGATGGTGCTATAAACACTGGGGCATGTATATCCCTTTGAATCAGTATTTTTGTATCTTTTGTGTAAATACCTAGTAGCACAATTTCTAGATTGGAGGGTAGTTCTATTTTTAACTTTCTGAGGAACCTCCGTACTGTTTTCTAGAGTGGTTGTCCCAGTTTACATTTCCATCGATAGTACAAAAGGGTTCCCCTTTTTCCACATCCTCACCAAAACCTGTTGTCTCTTGTGTTGTTGATTTTAGCCATTCTGACAACTGGAAGGGGATAACTCATTGTAGTTTACATTTGTGTTTCCCTGACGGATGAGTGATGTGGAGCATCTTTTCATGTGCCTGTTGGCCATCTGTATGTCTTCTTTGGAAAAATGTCTATTCATGTCTTCTGCCCATTTTTCAACTGCATTATTTGGTTTTTGGGTGTTGAGTTTGACAAGTTCTTTATTTATTTTGGATATTAACCCTTTATCTGTTTTAACCCTTTATCTAATGTCCCAAAAGTTCATTTTTGCTTTTGTATCCCTTGCTGCAGAAGACATATTCAGTAGAAAGTTGCTAAGGCCGATGTCAAAGAGGTGACTGCCTATGTTCTTTTCTAGGATTTTTATGGTTTCAGGTCTCAGATTTAGGTCTTTAATCCATTTTGAATTAAGTTGTGTGTATGGTGTAAGAAAGTGGTCCAGTTTTAGTCTTCTGTTTGTTGTTGTCCACTTTTCCCAATATCACTTGTTGAAGAGCTTGTCTTTTTTCCATGGGTATTCTTTCCTCCTTTGTCAAAGATTAATTGATCAAAGAGTTGTGAGTTTATTTCTGGGTTTTCCATTCTGTTCTATTGATCCATGTGTCTGTTTTTGTGCCAGTACCATACTGTCTTGATGACTACAGCTTTGTAATAGAGCCTGAAGTCCAGAATTATGATCCATCTGGCTCTTCTTTTCTTTTTAAAAAAGCTTTTATTTATTTGTGTGTGTGTGTGTGTGTGTGTGTGTGTGAGAGAGAGAGAGAGAGAGAGAGAAAGAGAGAGCACGCGCAAGCACAAGCTGGAAGAGTGGCAGGCAGAGGGAGAAGCTGACTCCCCACTGAGAAGGGAGCCTGATGTGGGGCTCAGTCCCAGGACCCTGGGATCATGACCTGACCTGAAAACAGACGCTTAACCAATTGAACCACCAAGGCACCCCTTTGCTTTTCTTTTTCAAGATTGCTTTGGCTCTTTGTGGTCTTTCATGTTTCCGTACAAATTGCAGGATTGTTCTAGACCTAAATAAACCTGTCAAAAACAAAAATAAAATTCACAAGTACAAGCAATTGGAAAAGCTCTATAGATTTCTTGTGGAAAATTCATTGTGCTTATACCAAATTTCAACTAACCTCTTTCTTTCATTAAGATGTAGGCTTAATAAATAAACAAGTAGAAACCCCTCCCACCAAAAAAGGGGGAAAGAAGACAACATGAAAATGCTTTAAAATCCATAGTTCTACACATGCATACCTTAACATTGTGAAGAACTTCAGTGTAAGACCCATATGTCCCTCCATAAACACTTGTCATTTGTGATGTTGGCAGTACTTTGTCAAGGTTCACTTGAGCATCTTGTTTTTTGGGGGGGCAGCAGCTGGTGGCATAAATTCTATGCCTATTTTGTCATGAAAGAAACTACAGCACAAAAGAAATCGAATTAAGTTGACAAGGTCTCCAGTGGATGATTGAAGATGGGATAGTTATTCTCCTTACTAACTCTTAGAAATTTAGTTCTTACATAAGTGCATGTTATGTCACATCACAGTCTCTTAGGAAAGTTCCCTCTCCTCCACTCTCAATCCATTTGGTTCAGGTGGGGCTCACACTTGCAAACTCCAGAGATGGGGATACATTTCAAATCAGATTAATGACCATACCACTTGTCCTCAGTGGTAGTGATTGGTTCAGAGTTAGTCACAGGATCCAAAGGAAGCTAATGCTATCTAAATGGGCTTGCTAAACCGGTTTGGATTTTTTTCCATCTTTTTACAGAAACCCCGACTGACAATAAAGCAGATACTGAGGAAAACAGGGCTGGGAAATAGAAACACAGTGTCCTTATGATATCATGTAAGACCCTGGATCCAACTATTCCAAAGCCAAATTCAGCTCTTAAATTCCTTTGTATGTGTCAACAATTTCATTTTTGTTCATTTATTTTGAGGTTGGTGTCTGTCATTTCCAACAAAAATACTCTTCTTCTTCTTTTCCATTTTTCTCTCTTCTTCTACCTTTCTTTTCCCATTTTCTTTCCCTTTCTTTTTTATCCTTTTTTCTCTTCCTTTTCCTCTTTCTTAAAAGGTCCTCAAAAGAAAGGACAGCAAATAGGATCAGGTCATACAAGGCATTGAAAACTGGGATAAATGTTGGACTTGACCATATATACCCTAAAGTCTTATTTTGGAAATAAACAACATGATAAGGGCTGTTCATTAAGATAATTACTCTGGTAGAAGTGAACAGTAAACATTGATGAGTGAAGGGAATACATAGACCAAGAGTCCAAACTTACAAGAAGAGTTCTTGTTTTGGAGTGTCGGTCTATTGGAATAGAGATATAGGGATAGATACAAGTAATAATAAAAATCTTTAAGAGAAACATGGGTGGAAACTGCTAACTAATCAAGTAAGAGGGATAAAGGAGAGTTGAAGATGATTCTGAAGTTTGCATACGTAAAGTCCAGGACTTCGATGCAAAAAGGGTTATTGTTAAATAGAGAAATGGCAGGGGAGGTGAACTCCTTGAAAGCTGAGCTTTGTTCTTGCTGAATCTGAGTATGGGCTTGAAGAAACAGGTTTGGAATTCATAGACATCATTGCTGAAAATACCAATTTGGAAGTCCTCCTAATCAAAGTGATCTTTGATATTGTGGACTGGAAGAGAATGTTTTAGGCAGCAGAATGTACTCACAAAAAGAAGCATAACTGAATCCTAGTATATAGTCACAGCTGTTAGCTGGGATTATTATTGAAGAGTGAGCAATTGTAGGGTGCTTTATTTTTTTTTTTTTTAAAGATTTTATTTATTTATTTGACAGAGAGAAATCACAAGTAGGCAGGCAGAGAGGCAGGCAGAGAGAGAGAGGAAGGGAAGCAGGCCCCCTGCTGAGCAGAGAGCCCGATGTGGGACTCGATCTCAGGACCCTGAGATCATGACCTGAGCCGAAGGCAGCGGCTTAACCCACTGAGCCACCCAGGCGTCCCTGTAGGGTGCTTTATTAATGTGGTATTGAATTCACCAGGGGACAGAATGGAGATGGAAAAGGGGAACCAGTTGTCAAAGCTGTACAGAAAGTAGAACATGCTTACTTGCTGTTACTTGATAGCACGGACAGCTCTGCTGTGAATAAAAGGCACCTGCAGAGTTGCAGATGTAGTACAATGCAGCCAAGATACCAGGAAAAGCAACAGAGCCTATTTTAGAGACTGTTTTTAACCAGCATCAGGGATCTGAGTAATAACTCCATCACATGTGATCATGACTCTCACTTATCAGATGGGAATGCAAATCTCATGAGACTTTTTTTAAGTGAGAAAACTCAGAGTGCCCACAATTGAAGCAAGTATGAATCATTTTTATTTTAGTGTTATCTGATGTCATCCTCATAAAAAAATATTAAGTGATATTAAACATTTCAGGGTAAGCATCAGAATTAAAATGTTATTAACAAATAACTGTCAATACTGGCAGTTTTTCCTTAGATGATTACCATAAGAAAATAAAGAAAATGTCTGTAGTGAGGCTAGGTTAATAAAATGATTTTTATGAGAATATGATAATGCCTTTTGGAATTGATCCCTGAGACAGGTACTTTTATTTTTATAATTAAAAAAATTTTTTATAAACATATAATGTATTATTAGCCCCAGGGGTACAGGTCTGTGAATCTCCAGGCTTACACACTTCACAGCACTCCCCATAGCACATACCCTTCCCAATGTCCATAACCCCACCACCCTCTCCCGGTCCCCCTCCCCCGGACAACCTTCATTTTATTTTGTGAGATTAAAAGTCTTTTATGGTTTGTGAGACAGGTACTCTTAACATGAAGACAAAACAAGAGAAAAATTAGTTTTGTTAGTCTACAAAATGTAGACTACATGGACTGCATGTACCAAGAGTCAAATCCTATACATGGTGGAGCTTAATCAGTAGGGAGCATATTACTGAGTTCATGTAAAAGTTAAATGTGTTTAGGAAGGAAGATATAACTAAGTAGGATAGAATCTATGTAGATAATAACAGAATTTAAAGATTTACTTTCCATTGGTTGTATTCTCTTAGGTCAACCTCTTAAATTCCTTTTGAGACATGTATCCCATGCTCCAGGTCAGAATCACTAAGGCTTTTAGCTGTTAATCCCATTCCTAGATGTCTTATCATAAAATTCTAATACCAGCTTTATATTCATTAATTGCAAAAAGTGTTATGGTCTGAATAGTATCCTCCACCACCAAATTCAGATGCTGAAATCCTAGCCCCCAATACATCAGAGGGTGACTGTATTTGGAGAGTGGGTCTTTAAAGAGGTAATTAATTTAAAATGAGGTCATTACAGTGGCCCTCAATCCAAAGTGACTGGTGTCCTTATGAGAAAAGGAGATTAGGACACAGACATAGAGGGAAGACTATGTGAAGGCACAGGGAGAAGGTCACCATCTGCAAGTTAAGGAGAGAGGCCTCAGAAGAGACCAACCCTGCTGACACCTTAATCTTGGACTTTGGGCCTCCAGAATTGTGAGGAAATAAATTTCTGTTGCTTAAGTCACCCACTCTGTGGTGCTGTGTTACATAAAAGAGCCCTAGCAAACTAGTATAAAAAGGTATGATTTTGAGCTTTCACTCCAGGTATTAAACTCTTGATTATAACCAGGTAATTAAACAACCAGAAAACAAGCCTGATAATTCCCAGATGATTTTTGTCCTCCACAATTTGCAGTTGCTTTGGAAAAGGGCAGTTTTTATTTATTTGCTTGTAACCCAGAGGTTGCCAGGATCCCATAATAATTCCGGTTTTCCCCAGCAGCAACCTTGAGGCAAGATCCATTTGTTCCTTATCCCCCCACAAAAGCCTCATTTCATAAAACATAAATGTACATGGTGGTGTACATTGGGTGAGCTTCCCTGGCTGGTGATTCTCCATGCTCTCTATGTCATCAGATGCGATTGCTGGGAGAAATAGGCACTATCTTCACAACTCCACTGGGAGAGGACAACATGGGAACTCGTGCCTGGAACTCTTGACCACTGCCCTGTCTACCTCTCTCCTGGGCCACTTGTTGACGTATAGCCTTTCACTAGAATAAACTATAAACACAAGTATAATGGTCTTGCTGTGTTCTTGGAGTCTTCTAGCAAAGTACTGAACCTGAGGTTAGTCTTGGGGAAATGCAAACTGGAAGTTGGTGCTGGAGATGGTCTTCAGGACCCCCTCCCCCAACCCCACCCCCTAACTTGCACAAGGTATCAAAAGTCAAGGTGGTCTTAAGTACTCCCAATCTTTGCACTAGGTCATTTGCCTTTTCTCTCTCTCTCAGAGCCAGGGCCCATCCTGTGATGGAGTTGCTGATGGTGGGTGATAGGGAGAGTCATCCTTGTATTTGTTCTTCCCTCCAAGGCTTCTGTAAGTTGTAAGGGAAGGGAACTATAGGTCTCCTGAGTTCTCTTCTTCTAAGCCTAGAACATGGGGAGATACACAAAGAGATGCTCTATGATCTATATATAGACCCTCATGCCTGCCCCAGCTTCCTAAGCAGGGAGAGGATGGCAGCTACCTGGGGAGGCTGAGAGGCTGGAGAGTATGACATTCAAATCAGGAAGTGGAACAGGGAGGGAACAGTATTTCAACTTTTTTGGTTGTTTGTTTTATTTTTTCTTTGGTCCCCATCCTTTAACTAATTCTGGTTTTGGTATCTCACAGTCCTCTTTCAGGTGAGGGTGTATTAGACAGCTTTATCGCAAAAGGCTGGATGCCTGAAATCAATTTTTCAATTTGTGTAAAAAGTAGATTTCCTTTGGTGGAACAACTTCATTATGAAAAACTAGTATACTGTGCTTGCAGAGCAGTGTGCAATGGAAATTCTTGGAATGAATGAATTTGGACTTGGATATATGGTTGATTTCCACGGTTGCCATTGTATTCTGTGTTGTACACGTCGTATTTGTGTTTTTATAAAGTTGTCGCATCCACTGAATTAGTGAATAACGAACCATTGCCCTGAAGGAAAATAGATGGTTAGGTTCCTGCAAACCGCTGGTCACAGCATTTTATCAACTGATCAGTAGATAGCCTTGTTTTATGTATACTTCTGTATAAAGACATCTTATTTAATAAACTGTTGATTCAGTAACTTTGAACTCATGGCCAATAACACTCTAACTTCTGCCTGAGAGAAGCTTATCTAACACATTTATTTTCTCTGTAAAGCACATCACAGCCTACTCGCACCCAGAAACACTAGACAGCATTTTGACACTACTCTTGGGGCCCTTTTAAACAGCAAAATCATCAACAAAAAACACAAAACTGTGAAAAAGTACACTAAATAGATCATGAAAAGGTTTCTTCCTTATAGTGTGAGAACTGAAACAGAAGGTAGAACATTGCCTGGTTTGACCTCAGCTGGAAACTTGCACATGGGGCAACCCAAATTTTTTGCACTCTGTGCATCCTCACTAATGACCACAAAAGTGCTGCGGGTATTGACTTGGGGCCTACAAATAAATTTTAGCAAGTAGGAAAATCCACAAATAATGAGGATTGACTGTAATATCTGAGGAAAATGCTGATTGTTGTAAAATACCTTTAAAAGGAAATTGGTACTTTGGTTATGACGTCCATGTCTGCATAAGAAATGGGAGCTTCTCACATTTTCCCCCATCATTCCAAAGGGAACAAGGCCAGAGTCTCTGCCCCCTTTGACCTACTGAATGTGTCAAAGTTGTACTCTGAGAAGTCCTTGGTCTTGGTGAGGAACTTGGTTTGTTTGCTAGGTGGTATTCTGCACTGAGGGCCAGAGATCCGTGGTCTCTTTGTCAGGAATAAAAGTAGTTGCAAGGAGAGGGGGGGTGGTTTCTAGGTACTGTTGACAAAAATAAAAATCTGGGAGTGTCTCTTAGTTAGATTATGAGTAAAATAGTAAGATCAGAGCCTCTCTAGGGATGTACAAATCCAAACTGCTTTTCCAGCTATTATAAGGCATTAACAGTGGGGCTCCTCTCTTTCTCCCCCCCAGCAAGGACTCTGTTTCTTTATAATTGTTACAGAGATGCCATCATCTTTCTTAATTGTTTTGTCTGAAGGTTCTGAGAGTATGATCTGCGGGATGCTGACTGCGGTAGACGGAGTCTTCGGTCAGAAGCCACAATAATGGTAGCGAGTATTCCTGGAAGGCTTTTGATGCTCTAAGTTCTGTACTGAGCCCTTTACATGTTTGAAGGCATTTCATCCTTACCATAGGCCTTTGAGGTTAGAAATAGTATCCTTCCGAATTGGTGCATGAAAAAAATGAGGCCTAGGTTAGGTAATTTTCTCTAGAAGACATACATAGAATTAAGTGGCAGATCTAAGACTCCAACAAGGCCGTCTTCTTACAGAACCAATGTCCTTAGACTGTTCTTTCTCAAGGAGGAAGTGAACTTTGAAAAATTTTAAGTTCAAATTTCACTTGTCCGGATGCTAAGATTAATTTTTTAAATTGAACTAAAAGCTGTGCAATCTATAAAATAAGGCAAAAATCAGATGCAGTTACAGGCAATAATGTCTCACTGTGTAGCTTTGGATAGTTTGGGTTCATAAAATACTTATGCAGTAGTGTTCAGTAATCTGATGGCCCATATGATTACCCTCTTGTGCAGCAGTAGGAGAACTGGGAGAGGATATAACGATCTGTTGGTGGAGGTCTTTGTATCACAGGCGAGGACTATGGACGAAGAAGTGGAGCATCCAGTGAGGCAGACAGTGAGGGACAAAAGTCTGGCACCTTCGGGGAGGATGGCCAGGGAGGAGCATGTTACTACAAGAGCTCAGAGGCTACAGCCAGGGTGACTGGTAATCTAAGAAGGGCTGGATAGACACAAGGCCAGGGGAAACCCTGAGGGAAAGCTGAGCCAGAGAGGAGTCAAAAGGCAGAGGGGAAGATAGATACGGAGATTAGATTACACCAGAAAGACAGGGTAGTCAGAAATGGGTGCAGAAGTCAGTACAAGGAGCATTTCAAAAGGGAGGACTATGAAGTCAAAAAGCAGGTCAAAAGTCCGAGGTCAGCCTTGGTCAACCTAAATCTGAAACAGGCAGGTGAATTGGAGCCCAAGACTGGTGGAACATTGAGCCCACAGTGGTGTGGGTGAGAGGCTGGCGCCAAATCAGATGGAGAGCTACGTGGTAAGATGGGCGGAGGGGCGGACGGTCACAAGGATGGAAGTAGAGAAGCCTGAAAAGTGCCCTTTACACATTTCTAGATAGAACCAGGAACCTGGAAAGAGATTACTTCTTTGTTTGGAAAATAGAAAACTCAGTTACCCAAGAGTTGTATTTTACAGTTTATGCGGATGCTTTATCTTTAACCAGAGCTATGTCTCTTAAAACTTTGTTGCTTTTCTTGGGAGGGAGGATGGTTAATGTTTCCTTCCTCGGTATGCAGTAAGCTAGCTGTACCTTACTTGGATACTTGTTCCCAGGGTAATAGATGATTTCGGAGCAGGGGGTGGGAGTGGTAGAGAAGGGAGTAAATGTTGAGAACTTTGTACAGGAATTTTGTATTTGGAAGGAGGGTAGGAATGATCATTACTTTATGCTGGGGAGGAGATCATAAAAAGCATTGAAAAGGCTTGCACAATTCTTTTTTGATTCATCCCCTCACTGAATTGTGGTTGAACACACTTATCACATGCAGGATTCTGCTAACTATGGGAATTACTCTTGTGAGAAAGACAGATAGGACAGGACCTCTGGACTCCTAGAGGCTACATTGATTTGTGAAGTTAACCAAATAAAGTTATCTTCTTAATTTTTCGTGTCCTTTAAAACTGAAAACCTCCATGTACTGGAGTGTAACTTCTAAGCTCTGCTCTAATTACATCATGGATGATAGTAAGACTTTCTTCCATAATTAAAACGACATAAGACTATTCTCCTCTGAAGGTGAATGGTACTATTCTCTAGAAGGAGCATTACTATTGCCAGTTATCCGATAAAGAAATTGGTCCTAGAATAGAAAATGACAGGAAGTAGACCCGGGACCGTAGGGAAGGAGAAGCCATTCTGAGAATGGGGCAGGGCAGGGGGGGTTGCTCATGTAAGTGTAGTTTCCAAAGCCAAAGAGTTAAGAATTCTTCCATTGTTGGGAATAAGATGGTTCCTGTCCATGGAAGCAGCTCATGGGCCTGGAGCTGCTGACTTTGAAAGACTCCATGGCTAATAGGATTGTAATTTACTTTCTTTGCTGTATGTCAGTGACTTTTTTAATGCACCTTGAGTAGAAAAATTGTCAAAAGTTGTCCCTTGGTCTCTGCTGTCTCTGCAGGGAATTAAGGAGATATAGAGTCGTGCACTGGGGACACAGCCATGAAGGTAGTATGGCGATGGCTGTTGTACTGGGTCAAACAGGGCCCCCAAATTCGCGTCATCCCCAGAACCTCCAAATGTGACTTTACTTGGAAATAGGGTAATTGTAGATATAATTAGTTAAGATGGTCACTCATACTCCTTCATCTGGTATGACTCGTGTCCTTTTGAGAAGAAGCACAGAGACAGACATGGAAGAGAACTGCGTGGAAGACAAAGATGAGGCAGGGATTAGGGTGATGTGTTATGAGCAATGGGGCACCAAGGATTGCCAGAAAACTCCAGAAAATAGGAAGAGACAAGAAAGGATTATCTCCTATAGCCTTCAGAGAGAACATAGCCCTGAAGATGCCTTGATTTCTGACTACTAACTCTAGAACTATCAGAGAGTGAATGCCTGTTGTTTAAACCACCCAGTTTGAGGTCCTTTGTTATAATAGCTGCAAGAAACTAATACAGACTCTTCATCACATGTGTCTGGAAAACACCATTAAACTGATAGAAAGGAGACTATATTTTCTTATTCTAAGATGAATATTTTGAATTTCTTTTTTTGTATTTTAATTTTTTTATAAACATATATTTTTATCCCCAGGGGTACAGGTCTGTGAATCACCAGGTTTACACACTTCACAGCACTCACCAAAGCACATACCCTCCCCAATGTCCATAATCCCACCCCCTTCTCCCAAACCCCCTCCCCCCAGCAACCCTCAGTTTGTTTTGTGAGATTAAGAGTCACTTATGGTTTGTTTCCCTCCCAATCCCATCTTGTTTCATTTATTCTTCTTGTACCCACTTAAGCCCCCATGTTGCATCACCACTTCCTCATATCAGGGAGATCATATGATAGTTGTCTTTCTCCGCTTGACTTATTTCGCTAAGCATGATACGCTCTAGTTCCATCCATGTTGTCGCAAATGGCAAGATTTCATTTCTTTTGATGGCTGCATAGTATTCCATTGTGTATATATACCACATCTTCTTGATCCATTCATCTGTTGATGGACATCTAGGTTCTTTCCATAGTTTGGCTATTGTGGACATTGCTGCTATAAACATTCGGGTGCACGTGCCCCTTTGGATCACTATGTTTGTATCTTTAGGGTAAATACCCAATAGTGCAATTGCTGGGTCATAGGGCAGTTCTATTTTCAACATTTTGAGGAACCTCCATGCTGTTTTCCAGAGTGGCTGCACCAGCTTGCATTCCCACCAACAGTGTAGGAGGGTTCCCCTTTCTCCGCATCCTCGCCAGCATCTGTCATTTCCTGACTTGTTGATTTTAGCCATTCTGACTGGTGTGAGGTGATATCTCATTGTGGTTTTGATTTGTAGTTCCCTGATGCCGAGTGATATGGAGCACTTTTTCATGTGTCTGTTGGCCATCTGGATGTCTTCTTTGCAGAAATGTCTGTTCATGTCCTCTGCCCATTTCTTGATTGGATTATTTGTTCTTTGGGTGTTGAGTTTGCTAAGTTCTTTATAGATTCTGGACACTAGTCCTTTATCTGATATGTCGTTTGCAAATATCTTCTCCCATTCTGTCAGTTGTCTTTTGATTTTGTTAACTGTTTCCTTTGCTGTGCAAAAGCTTTTGATCTTGATGAAATCCCAATAGTTCATTTTTTCCCTTGCTTCCCTTGCCTTTTGCGTTGTTCCTAGGAAGATGTTGCTGCGGCAGAGGTCGAAGAGGTTGCTGCCCGTGTTCTCCTCAAGGATTTTGATGGATTCCTTTCGCACATTGAGGTCCTTCATCCACTTTGAGTCTATTTTTGTGTGTGGTGTAAGGAAATGGTCCAATTTCATTTTTCTGCATGTGGCTGTCCAATTTTCCCAGCACCATTTATTGAAAAGGCTGTCTTTTTTCCATTGGACATTCTTTCCTGCTTTGTCGAAGATTAGTTGACCATAGATTTGAGGGTCTATTTCTGGGCTCTCTATTCTGTTCCATTGATCTATGTGTCTGTTTTTGTGACAGTACCATGCTGTCTTGATGATGACAGCTTTGTAATAGAGCTTGAAGTCCGGAATTGTGATGCCACCAACGTTGGCTTTCTTTTTCAATATCCCTTTGGCTATTCGAGGTCTTTTCTGGTTCCATATAAATTTTAGCATTATTTGTTCCATTTCTTTGAAAAAGATGGATGGTACTTTGATAGGAATTGCATTAAATGTGTAGATTGCTTTAGGTAGCATAGACATTTTCACAATATTTATTCTTCCAATCCAGGAGCATGGAACATTTTTCCATTTCTTTGTGTCTTCCTCAATTTCTTTCATGACTACTTTATAGTTTTCTGAGTATAGATTCTGTGTCTC
This sequence comes from Mustela putorius furo, assembly GCF_011764305.1. Lineage (NCBI taxonomy): Eukaryota > Metazoa > Chordata > Mammalia > Carnivora > Mustelidae > Mustela > Mustela putorius. The sequence continues at coordinate 3,986,473 of NW_025421553.1, forward strand.
TTTGGTTAGGTTTATTCCTAGGTATCTTATGGTTTTGGATGCAATTGTAAATGGGATTGACTCCTTAATATCCCTTTCTTCTGTCTTGCTGTTGGTGTAGAGAAATGCAACTGATTTCTGTGCATTGATTTTATATCCTGACACTTTACTGAATTCCTGTATAAGTTCTAGCAGTTTTGGAGTGGAGTCTTTTGGGTTTTCCACATATAGTATCATATCATCTGCGAAGAGTGATAATTTGACTTCTTCTTTGCCGATTTGGATGCCTTTAATTTCCTTTTGTTGTCTGATTGCTGAGGCTAGGACCTCTAGTACTATGTTGAATAGCAGTGGTGATAATGGACATCCCTGCCGTGTTCCTGACCTTGGCGGAAAAGCTTTCAGTTTTTCTCCATTGAGAATGATATTTGAGGTGGGTTTTTCATAGATGGCTTTGATGATATTGAGGTATGTGCCCTCTATCCCTACACTTTGAAGAGTTTTGATCAGGAAGGGATGTTGTACTTTGTCAAATGCTTTTTCAGCATCTATTGAGAGTATCATATGGTTCTTGTTCTTTCTTTTATTGATGTGTTGTATCACATTGACTGATTTGCGGATGTTGAACCAACCTTGCAGCCCTGGAATAAATCCCACTTGGTCGTGGTGAATAATCTTTTTAATGTACTGTTGAATCCTATTGGCTAGTATTTTGTTGAGTATTTTCGCATCTGTGTTCATCAAGGATATCGGTCTATAGCTCTCTTTTTTGGTGGGATCCTTGTCTGGTTTTGGGATCAAGGTGATGCTGGCCTCATAAAATGAGTTTGGAAGTTTTCCTTCCATTTCTATTTTTTGGAACAGTTTCAGGAGAATAGGAATTAGTTCTTCTTTAAATGTTTGGTAGAATTCCCCCGGGAAGCCGTCTGGCCCTGGGCTTTTGTTTGTTTGGAGATTTTTAATGACTGTTTCAATCTCCTTACTGGTTATGGGTCTGTTCAGGCTTTCTATTTCTTCCTGGTTCAGTTGTGGTAGTTTATATGTTTCTAGGAATGCATCCATTTCTTCCAGATTGTCAAATTTATTGCCGTAGAGTTGCTCATAGTATGTTCTTATAATAGTTTGTATTTCTTTGGTGTTAGTTGTGATCTCTCCTCTTTCATTCATGATTTTATTTATTTGGGCCCTTTCTCTTTTCTTTTTGATAAGTCGGGCCAGGGGTTTATCAATTTTATTAATTCTTTCAAAGAACCAGCTCCTACTTTCATTGATTTGTTCTATTGTTTTTTTGGTTTCTATTTCATTGATTTCTGCTCTGATCTTTATGATTTCTCTTCTCCTGCTGGGCTTAGGGTTTCTTTCTTGTTCTTTCTCCAGCTCCTTTAGGTGTAGGGTTAGGTTGTGTACCTGAGACCTTTCTTGTTTCTTGAGAAAGGCTTGTACCGCTATATATTTTCCTCTCAGGACTGGCTTTGTTGTGTCCCACAGATTTTGAACCATTGTATTTTCATTATCATTTGTTTCCATGATTTTTTTCAATTCTTCTTTAATTTCCCGGTTGACCCATTCATTCTTTAGAAGGATACTGTTTAGTCTCCATGTATTTGGGTTCTTTTTAAACTTCCTTTTGTGGTTGAGTTCTAGCTTTAGAGCATTGTGGTCTGAAAATATGCAGGGAATGATCCCAATCTTTTGATACCGGTTGAGTCCTGATTTAGGACCGAGGATGTGATCTATTCTGGAGAATGTTCCATGTGCACTAGAGAAGAATGTGTATTCTGTTGCTTTGGGATGAAATGTTCTGAATATGTCAGTGATGTCCATCTGGTCCAGTGTGTCGTTTAAGGCCTTTATTTCCTTGCTGATCTTTTGCTTGGATGATCTGTCCATTTCAGTGAGGGGAGTGTTAAAGTCCCCTACTATTATTGTATTATTGTTGATGTGTTTCTTTGATTTTGTTATTAATTGGTTTATATAGTTGGCTGCTCCCACATTGGGGGCATAGATATTTAAAATTGTTAAATCTTCTTGTTGGACAGACCCTTTGAGTATGATATAGTGTCCTTCCTCATCTCTTATTATAGTCTTTGGCTTAAAATCTAATTGATCTGATATAAGGATTGCCACTCCTGCTTTCTTCTGATGTCCATTAGCATGGTAAATTCTTTTCCACCCCCTCACTTTAAATCTGGAGGTGTATTCGGGCTTAAAATGAGTTTCTTGTAGGTAACATATAGATGGGTTTTGTTTTTTTATCCATTCTGATACCCTGTGTCTTTTGACAGGGGCATTTAGCCCATTAACATTCAAGGTAACTATTGAGAGATATGAATTTAGTGCCATTGTATTGCCTGTAAGGTGACTGTTACTGTATATGGTCTCTGTTCTTTTCTGATCTACCACTTGTAGGCTCTCTCTTTGCTTAGAGGACCCCTTTCAATATTTCCTGTAGAACTGGTTTGGTGTTTGCAAATTCTTTCAGTTTTTGTTTGTCCTGGAAGCTTTTAATCTCTCCTTCTATTTTCAATGATAGCCTAGCTGGATATAGTATTCCTGGCTGCATGTTTTTCTCGTTTAGTGCTCTGAAAATATCATGCCAGCTCTTTCTGGCCTGCCAGGCCTCTGTGGATAAGTCAGCTGCCAATCTAATATTTTTACCATTGTATGTTACAGACTTCTTTTCCCGGGCTGCTTTCAGGATTTTCTCTTTGTCACTGAGACTTGTAAATTTTACTATTAGGTGACGGGGGTGTGGGCCTATTCTTATTGATTTTGAGGGGCGTTCTCTGAACCTCCTGAATTTTGATGCTCGTTCCCTTTGCCATATTGGGGAAATTCTCCCCAATAATTCTCTCCAGTATACCTTCTGCTCCCCTCTCTCTTTCTTCTTCTTCTGGAATCCCAATTATTCTAATGTTGTTTCGTCTTATGGTGTCATTTATCTCTCGAATTCTCCCCTCGTGGTCCAGTAGCTGTTTGTCCCTCTTTTGCTCAGTTTCTTTATTCTCTGTCATTTGGTCTTCTATATCACTAATTCTTTCTTCTGCCTCATTTATCCTAGCAGTGAGAGCCTCCATTTTTGATTGCACCTCATTAATAGCTTTTTTGATTTCAACTTGGTTAGATTTTAGTTCTTTTATTTCTCCAGAAAGGGCTTTTATATCTCTCGAGAGGGTTTCTCTAATATCTTCCATGCCTTTTTCGAGCCCGGCTAGAACCTTGAGAATTGTCATTCTGAAGTCTAGATCTGACATATTACCAATGTCTGTATTGATTAGGTCCCTAGCCTTCGGTACTGCCTCTTGTTCTTTTTTTTTTTGTTGAATTTTTCCGTCTTGTCATTTTGTCCAGATAAGAGTATATGAAGGGGCAAGTAAAATACTAAAAGGGTGGCAACAACCCCAGGAAAATATGCTTTAACCAAATTAGAAGAGATCCACAATCGTGAGGGGGGAGAAAGGGGATAAAAAGAGGTTCAAAAAAGGAAGAAAGAAAAAAAAAAGAAAAAAGAAAAAAAAAGAGAAGAATTTAAAAAAAAGAAAACACCCAAGAAAAATATAAAAAAGAAAAAATATATATATTAGATAAACTAGTAAAAAATCGTTAAAAAAGAAAAAGGTAACTGTTAAAAAAAAATTTTACCCGAAGGCGAGAAAAAAAACAAAAAATGAAAAAGAAAAAAATTAAATTAACTGCAAGACTAAAAAAAAAAATCACAGGGAAAAAGCCATGAGTTCCGTGCTTGGCTTTCTCCTCCTCTGGAATTCTGCTGCTCTCCTTGGTATTGAAACTGCACTCCTTGGTAGGTGAACTTGGTCTCGGCTGGATTTCTTGTTGATCTTCTGGGAGAGGGGCCTGTTGTAGTGATTATCAAGTGTCTTTGCCCCAGGTGGAATTACACCGCCCTTACCCGGGGCCGGGGTGAGTAATCTGCTCGGGTTTGCTTTAAGGAGCTTTTGTTCCCTGAGCGCTTTCCGTAGAGTTCCAGAGGACGGGAATACAAATGGCAGCCTCCTGGTCTCCGGCCTGGAGGAGCTGAGAGCCCAGGGCCTCACTCCTCAGTGCGGCCTCAGAGAACAGCACCCAGTTACTCCCGTCTGCCTGACCTCCGGCCGCGCTCCGAGCTCACTGAGCCTGCGACCGGTTCAAGGTCATCCTGAACTGCGAGCTTACTGTCGGCTCTGTCTCTGTAGCCGGCTTTCCTGTTCCAATACCTGCAAGCTCTGCGACACTCAGACACCCCCGATCCTTCTGTGACCCTGCGGGACCTGAGGCCATGCTGACTCCGCGTGGGCTTCGCCCCGGGTAGCCTCTGGAGCGATGTCCCTCAGCGGAACAGACTTTTAAAAGTCCTGATTTTGTGCACGGTTGCTCCACCGCTTGCCGGGAGCCAGCCCCTCCCCCCAGGGTCTATCTTCCCGTCTCTTTGGATTCACTTCTCCGCCGGTCCTACCTTTCGGAAAGTGGTTGTTTTTCTGTTTCCAGAATTGCTGTTCTTCTTCTCTTCGATCTGCCGATGGATTTTCAGGTGTTTGCAATCTTTAGGTAAGCTATCTAGCTGATCCCCGCCTAGCTGAAGTAGTCTCAGCCTGCTACTTCTCCGCCATCTTTACTCCTCCTTATTTTGAATTTTTGAATATGGGGTGGACAATACAATTGTAGTCTATATTTTAATGTAATCATTGCAGGAATAATCCTATCTCAAACCAGGTGTGAGCTTGTTTTCCCCCCATATTTCAATTAATTTTTATTTTATTCCACTGAGATGGCAGAAACTTAACCTTTCCTCATTCCATCATCCCCCAAGATTTACAGCTACATTTCAAAGTACATATGTAGTAAGTATAGCAATTTAGAAGGAGGTAAGGCTGTAGTTGGGCAGAATCTTCCCCTGATGGGATTGCCCATCCTTCCCAATGGGTCTCAGTCCTTGGTCTCTGTGGGTCAATGTTTAGATGGTCTTGTTCTTTTGCTCCTGGACCTCCAGGTCCCTTGGTGCTCTCTACTAAGTACAAACCATACTAGGATATGGAGATCTCGGTGCTGTTAAGGTCCTATTTTCTATACTTAATATACAGTTCCTTTTTTTGGGTGTGTTTAGGGATTGGCTGGAATAATATTTTTTAATCTTGCTTTCTGCTGTCACCTCCCTCCCAAGTGGTTATGAGCACAGCCTGATGTCTCTGAGAGTCAGGGAGGGAAGCAGAAAGTGAAGAAATATTAGGAAATTATTAGTTTGAAAAAAAAGTGCCGTATATCTACATTTCTCTTCTAGAAAAAGAATTACTAAAACTACCCCCCCAAAATACCTACGTAAGTATTCTTTCTTTTCTAGGTGGCCCTCTCATGCTCCTCCTAACCACCCACCTCACCATGCTTTGGGTCTCCAGAATGTGTTCTTCGAGGACAGTGACTCCCACAAGCAAAGCAGCATCTGGCCGTGTGGGTGATCTATTCTCCAGCCTCTCAAAGTTGTGTAGGTAAGTCAGGCTAAAGTTACTGCCTCTCTCTTCCGGGAGTTCTTGTTTATTCCTCCAGGAGGTTCTCTGTCCTTCCAAGATGGTCTTATTGTTTCCAGGTTGCTCAGCCACCTGCAATGACTCACACAATGTCCCACCTGGGATAAAACTCCATTGGGTTTCACATAAGTCAGATACTAAGCAGCTCATTGCTTAAGGCAGTAGGCAGCGAGGGCTGGTTCCCATCCTAGAACTGCAAGCACAGCTTCTTTCACCTGAGTGTCAAGGAAAAGTCTTGGAGCTACTCACCTCTGGCTGAAGGGGGAAGATCGGCAAAGGCAGCTGAGGACTTTTTGGTACTGTAGACTCCTCTCATGGACTCTCTCTGTTTTTGGAATCCATCTAAGTGTTCCCTAGTTTCTAGATTAGTAGCTGTGGGCTCTCTTTATGAGTACAGCCTACCATGCCATGTCTTTCTTTCCTTCAAGCAAAGGAACATGAAAGATGGAGGTGCCCTTAAGCTCTTAAAAATTCTGGGACTGAGCAAGACCCTTCATGGATTTGCAGACTAGTTGGGTATGGGAAGTTAGGGAAGCTTTAGATGAGAATCTCTCTTATCAGAGAAAATATGGAGCTTGGACAGTTGAGGGTGATGGGTGTGGGTGAGAAAGAATGAAGTCATTTGTCCTTGATCCAGATGGCAATACTCTCTCCCAGTGAAGGTTTATAGGTAATGGACTAACCACATAAGGGGACAGCTAATAGAAGAAACCAGGAAGGAGTCTAAATAGATTTACCAGCTGTTAGGGGCATTGCATGGTTTTAGTGTCAGAATTCTATCCTTTTGAAACTTGACCACTCAAAAATTGCTCCACAATTACTTGATTTATTTTCTTTGGGGATCCCTTTTTAGATACCAAATACTTTCCTAAATGATAGCCTATTTCATTCGTACTAAGGGAACTAAGAAAAAGCATTCATGTGTTCTCTTGAATCAGAGTTAAAAAAAGCGGTCTCCTTTCCAGTGGGCACAGTAAAGCAGCAGGAATCAAAGATAGAACCATGGGGTTGGAGGGGGAAGGTGGGGCACCTCACATACCTGCTTGCATATGTTTCTTCCCATAGATCCCATTTCTGCTAAAACCTTAAGTGGCTGGTGGTTTGATCTGAAGAGGCAAAAATGTTATAATACTAAGAAGTCAGCAGTATTCTGGGCATGTCAGATTTGGTCCAGCCCCACGGCAGAACCATCTACCTTATGTGACCTTGTCTGGTTGGGACTGACTGGTGTGTGATCATCCTACTTAGTTATGAGTGTGGGGTTTCCTTCACATCATTGTAGGGCTTAAGAGAAGGATAGAATCCAGGGACTGGCACTGCTAGTCAAGAGGTCTTGGCTTCCTTGGCTGTGTTGGCTGCAACTTTGGTGAATTATTTAACTTTTAGTTAGCACTGGTATGCTAATTTGGGGTCTTAAAGACCAGATAGCGAGATTTCAGAATTCCCTGTCAGAGGTTTTTTTTCCCCTTATACCAAATATGTGAGAGGAAATATTCACCTGAAATATTAAAACAAAAAATTTAAAAGTGTTTTTTTTTTTGTTGTTGTTGTTTGTTTAATGGAGAAGAAGAAACCATTCCTCCTGGAGAAAAGCACTCATCTTTGAGTAAATGTGCATGAGTCCTATTTTGCTACTGATGGCGCATCAGTAATTCTTGACTTGTACCATTTGTGACTTGAAATCCAAGTCTAAACTTAGATACTTTGGATTACTCAGATAGTGGATGTGGCTGTGTCTCTGTAGGATGGCTATGATATTTTGAGTAGAGTGCCGGATTATTTTGATCATTCATGTTAATACATTCATTCAGCATATTATGATGTGCTGTTTCTCATCCACACTCATGTTTCCCTGGGTTTTAAGGAATATTGATGTCCCAAGAAATTCAGATATTTTTCTTGGGAGGGAAGGAACATGGAGGGGACAGTCTTTAGTCATCTTAAATTTGAAAAATTCTGGGTTAAACAAAAGTTAAGCAGATTTCTGTGCTGAAAGACTTCCCTAGAGTCTCTAATATGCTGTGTGTATATTTTGAATCTCTACTTCCTCCTTTCCTTTTTTGGTAGGCTATCTGTTAATATGATGCATACGACTTTTTCCTGTAAGACAGTTTGGGAAAGCTACTCGATTCTAAGCATACAACGAGATGCAATTGTTTAATCATGACCAGAGGGATTTTAGCCTCTCACCAGATGGCTGTGAAAGTAAGGCCCTAGGAGCAACTGTTAGCTCCATTTTTGGAAGGCCTTGGGAAAAAGATGTCTATTTAGCTCAGATACCATTATATAGTCTTTTTAAGAAGGAAAATGAACCAGAAGACCCTATAACTCCCTGATTCTAGAATGTAGTCTTTTAGAACACTTTATCATTTTATCAATCATGTTTGTCTGAAAATGTTAGACTAAATCTAAAAAAAAAAAGTGTCTCTGCTATCTACCTTTGTGCAGTAATTTCCCTAATATGTAGTGGGTTAAAATGAAAAATGTCTCATGGTTTTTGTGACTTGGGAATTCAGGGGTTATTTAGCTGGATTGTTCTAGCTCAGAGTTGGAGTCAGGAGGTAGGCAGAGACTGCAAATCCCAAGGACTGACTGGGGCTGGAAGTTCTGCTTCCAAGATGGCACACCTCCCCATCTATTGGCTGGTAATCTCTGTTCCTCACCAGTTGTACTTTGCCTTAGGTTGCTTGTGTATTTTCATGGCATGATAGCTAGCTTCACCCACCATGAGCAATTCAGGAGGGAGAGGGAAGAGGAAGCCACAGTGTCTTTCAAGATATGGTCTCTGAGGTTGTATAATGTCACTTCAGCTTTATTCTTTTTGCTAGAAGTGAGTGACTGAGTCTAGTTCACACTCGGGAGTAGATTTGGGCTTCACCTCCTATACAGAAAAGAATGAAAGAATTGTGGACATAGGTTAAAGCTACCGCGGAAGGTTTCAATAACAAGGACATGAGAAGGGGCAAAACACGGCAGTGCCTAGATGATTTAGTTCAGCAGATGAGTGCCATCATCAAGGATCCAAGTTCTTTCCATCTTCTGTTCTGCCACACTCACTGACTTGGCTTTGTGTTCAAGTTAGTTCCCCACATAGTTGCCAGATGACTGCACAAATACTGGCTCTCATGTCCAGTCACAACAATATCCAGAAGAACAAATGGATTGCATCTTTCTTGTGACACGATTTTTCCATTGAGAAACCTTTCCTGGGATCTCTCAGTGGCTTCCTGTCTTGCCAGGGGATCAGAACTGCATCATATGCTCAAGACTGAACCAGTCACAAGCAAAAGGAGTGGGATTGCCATGAATGACTTAGGTAGATTTACATAGACTTGGGGTCAGGGTATGTGCCCTCAGGGTGATCCTGAAACAGATCAGAGTTCCCTTGAAAAGGAAGAGTGGGAAATGACTACTGTGTTGACAATGAGCTGGTAGTTTACTGTGGATCCTTCAGCTCTGTCCATAATGGTCTCCAGTCACCATGCCGTTTGTACAGGGCACCATCACTTCTTTGGTAGAGTATAAGGGTTTATGCTTTAGACAGAAGACCAAGTCTAGGTAACCCTTTATATAAACAATCCCTTAGTTGTTTATATAAAACTCTTCCTAGTAAAAAGTGTAAAAAAAATTTCAGAAAATGTCATCTCAAAACACATCTTTAATAATATTCAGTGTTGTTGGAAGAGAGGGGTTATGGATTAAAATAAATCTACCACTCAGGATGGGACCATTATATCATTAGGGCTGTGGGGAGGCTCCATTTCTTCTTATTTGGAGTTCGTAACAGAGTAAAATTTGCCATTTGTCTTTATGGAAACCTAACATTGAAAGAGGAATCTTGAGCTGTGTATTAAATGGCCTAGTATTGAATTGGTTGTCTTATATTTTATTTCCCCTCTGTTTCATATCCCTCAATAGTCTTGCTAAATCAGAGCCTTGCATAGGGCCTTCCTCTCTCCCCTCCATGCTCCTGAGACCTGCAGAGCTATTCAGCTTTTCTGAGGTGCTCACCCCAAAGTGAATCTCCCCAGCAGTTTGTCATGTCTCAGCTTTAATCTGTTTTAGTCATTTCATGGAGTTTTACAATTGCTGGACAACTAACTGCCTGAGACAAATTCAAGGGAACTGAAAGGAGAGGAAAAAGCAAAAATAATCTGCCCCTTTTGAGAGGAAGGCCAAACTTGCTTAGTTCAAAGGAATTCGGTTAGGTTCTTTGCATGGAGTAGGTTTTTCCTCCTTCCTTCTTTCCCTTCCTCCCTCCCTCACCGAGCACTCACTTATTTAGCTTGAAGTCTACCTAAAAGCTTCAGTTTCCAGTCACTCAAGGAGCAAGTGAATGACTGGGGGTGGAAAATGTTATTTGCCACACAGGAAATGCCTTGACAAATTGAGTAATGGGAGTTCCAGTACACGGAATTAATTCCCTCAGGATTTTGCCAGCCCTGAAAATATGTGAACATTGCTGTGCAGATTTCTTATTTCCTAAAAAATTCTGCGTCAGTCACGCACATGTTAAGAAAAAGAAAGATTTTTTTTTTTTTTAATCAGTTTGACAGCAATCAGGGTATCTAGCTTAAAAGCGTCTAAATATGCGTGGTCAGCACAAGCTCCTTAGAGCATGTGGTGAGGAAAGGTCCTTGACCGGAAGCCAGACCTCTGCAGGCGTGGTTTGCTGGTATTGGCTCCTGAGGCCCGGAGGCTGACCATTGGGGTAGGTGGAGGACTAAGGACTCCTTCCCCCCTCAATCCATTGGCTGTCTTCTTTAAAAAGCTGAGGCAAAATCCCTTACTCTCTTAAAGTTGCCTCGTTTTGGATTGTATACTTGCTCCAAAAGACATAGCAATTTATAAAATATTCATATCATTTTACAAGAGCAAGATTTTGCCAAGATTAATTTGGAACCAAAGGCATCGTAGGACCCCATAAAAATTTAAGCTTTCACAGCTAGCTACCTGCTCGTCAACCCAGTAGTCCTTTCCTTCTCTTCCTTGTAAAGGGAAATCTCATCGGCTTCAGTGTGTACCTCAGGACAGATGTGCCGACCTGAGCTCAGGAATATATCAGGATCTGTATGAGTCACTCATGACAATCCCATTCCTTTTGCCTGTGATTGGTTTAGTGTTGAGCACGGGATGGTGTTATTTCTACTTGCAAAGGCAGTAGGAATCAATGTATCATCTAAACTATTATTTCCATTTACTAAATGATCCTTTTCCTTTTATTGGGGAAGGGCTGGGGGAAAGAGTGTTAACCACTCTACCATAGTGGCCTGTTTGGCTCTAAATCTAGACAGAAAACATAGACATTTATTATATTTATCCTAATGGGAAGTAGATGTATAATGATGTAAAGAGTGCCGTGTTAGATATTGCTCCAGGATAGGGGTGTGTGTGTGTGTGTGTGTGTGTGTGTGTGTGTGTGTGTTTAAATATTTATTTATTTATTTATTTGACAGAGAGAGATCACAAGTAGATGGAGAGGCAGGCAGAAAGAGAGAGAGGGAAGCAGGCTCCCTGCTCAGCAGAGAGCCCAATGCGGGACTCCACCCTGAGATCATGACCTGAGCTGAAGACAGCGGCTAACCCATTGAGCCACCCAGGTGCCCCTGTATGTATGTATGTTAAAGTGGGACACACAGGAGTGCCTGGGTGGCTCAGTTGGTTAAGTGACTGCCTTTGGCTCAGGTCATGATCCTTGAGTCTCAGGATCGAGTCCTGCATCAGGCTCCTTGCTCAGTGGGGAATCTGCTTCTCCCTCTGACCCTCCCCTTCTCATGTGCTCACTTGCTCTCTCTCTCTCTCTTTCAAATAAAAAAATGAAATCTTTATAAAAAAACAAACTGGGACACACATACACCAGGAGGTACGTGAACATTTTCCAGTGAGTATATAAGTTGGTATCGTTTCAGGAATAAACTTTCATTCTTTAACTTCTAAAAGTATTCTTTCTTAAATAGTCTACCTAAGAATGTGTCTGTGGTCTATAGGTTCTCTCTTCCCATCTCCCCTTTTACAGTTACCTTCCTTTCACTTCACTCACCCTAAATTTGGCCATGATGTATTGTCAGGATTAACCATCAAGGTGCTGAAGGGAACAATTGGAGACTTCACAACTCATAGGGAGCATTGTGTGTGTGTGTGTGTGTGTGTGTGTTTGTGAGGTGGGTGGTGGGAAAGGGCTTCTGTTAGATAAGTCTTCAGGAAGAATCACAGTATTTCATCAGGTTCCAAACTTAAGGATCCTTGTTTGCATTATCTTTTTCAGGATTGAGATTCAGAAGTCAGATGGTTAACAAAGAACACAGATTAATACACGCATTTTGATTCAAATACCATGCCAGATTTTTTTTTTTCTGACAAAAATTAAATCTGTTTTCCCCAACTGATTTGAAACTGAGAACTTTGTCATTTTCCCCCTAATGACAATTTCTATAAATTAAAAAAGCTAAATCCAAGACTTCAAGGTTTTGAGGGAAATAAATTTAAAGCATGCATATTATATGCCAGAAATCACAAACTTCTTAACTATTTAATTTTATGATAAAAATTCTAGATGTTAAAAATCTGTGGGCGCAGATAGTTGGGAAAATTCTTTAGGAGATGTGTGACCAAAAATATTTGGAGACTGCTACTCCAGAATGTCATATTATCTCAGATGAAAAGGAACAGGGGGTAGCTCATGGCAAAATTGTCAAGTGAGGAAGCCTTTGGCATTTATCCCTCCTTCTGTCTCCACTTTTTCTTTTCCCTAGAGTCTTTCTTTATAAGATTGCTGGCAGTTGGGCTTCTCCAGTCCAGAGCCCCCAAAGCAGCAGACCTTTTCATAGTCTTTGCTCTTCATCCCACTCTGAGTTTCAGTCTGTCAGAGCCCTGACCCACAAGAGCATCACTTGGCTCATCTTTTAAACCGGTCTATCGGGTTATATAATGGACATTGGCCATTCTTTTATGCCTGCCATCATGTGGTTTGGAAATTTCCCCATCTTTTGAGTCTTGATTGGGTGTTGAGCCTGTCTCCCATAATAAAATCTGAAAGGTCCAGATATTTCCTTCTCTAATTGCTCATGATAATAGACATCATCACTTCTAAGCATTTGACATATAGTAATTCAATCAATCCTCAATAATCTTGTGAAGTAGGCACTATTATCAAATTGATGCAGTTCAGGAAACTCAAGCACACAGAGAAAAAGTAAATTTCTCATGGTCACACACAAGTAATTGCAAGAGCCAAGATTTGAACTCCAGGAGTTGATTCCAGACTCTAAGCTCTTAGTCACCATGCAAAGGTACATGGTCCAGGTTCAAACAGGTATAATCATTGCAGACTTTAATTCAAGAGCTGGTGTTTCAGAAAAACAGAGACAAGAGACTCCACCTCGGACCAGGGAGAGCCACCATTCAATACCTAGACTCTCACAGAACAATGACAGTTGGACCTGGGCTGGCTCAGAGTACTGGCTCTCTACAGTGCAGCTTGAAATGCCAGCAAGGGCAGTTGTGGACCACTTCGAGAATGTGCCTATGACTGTGGCTTTGGTCATGCAACTCTCTACCTGATTCTCCATCTCTTTTGATAGACTTGGGAATGACAGCTAACTATCCATCTTTATCTATCTATCCGTATCTATCTAGCTATCTAACCATAAAACTCTTTATAGTTATATTTATAACTATATTCTATATATAATAGATAGTTCCTATCATTATATATAGGCTGATATAATATAATTTCATATATATATATATATATATGTATATATGTATATATAGACTATATGTAACAACCTAGTGCTTGCAACTAAGGACCCTGATAGTCTGTTTCTAAAGGTGAGGGTGGTTTATTCCCTTGTACTCTTCCTGGCTTCCAGAACAAGGCCCGGAATGAATCAGGTGCTCAAAACACATCTGTTAAATGAATCATGAGCTGATGCACAACAAGGTGTTAGCGGGTGATAATCACTTATAGGGCAATTCTTCTAGTAATATTAGCATTTGGATGCAAGTCCTTAATGTCCCAAGGCACTGGTTGTAACCCACTAATGAGCCCTGAAATCAATTTAGTTGGTTGCTGCTGGCATTTAGAAATGAAATAGATTCATTTATAACAGAAAACATTGGAAAATAGAGTGCATCACAGGTAATAAGAGCAAATATTTCACAAAATGTTTGTTTTGATTGTGTTTATGTTTAGTATGTACGAGCCTGTGTGGTGGTATATTGGGTTGTGGGGTTACTATGGACTAAAATGTTTGAGAACTATGGCCATAGGGTTCATGTGACTAATGATCGGTATGTTACATCCTCTGACAGAAGAGAAAGGGGAAGGATTGGGGGACAGGGTCTGAGCGGTCTCAGTGATTATCTATACTGCCAAGTTTAAGGCAGATCCAAGAAACATCAATATTCACTCACGCTGTAGTAAGGTGGAAAGAAAAGGCCACAATTCATTTTGCCTCTTACTCTCTTCCCTGCCACACACACATATACCTTTCTAGGGCAAGATGGATTATTTCTTAGTGATCAATTCGAGAATATAAAGTAGTTATACCTATGTGAAAGGCCACTAACAGTTTTAAGTTGGCATGCCTACATCGTTCTTTATGCATACAAATTTTCGGTATATATAATTACTAGCATACTTTCAAGTTAAAAATATTTACAGGAGGGGTGCCTGGGTGGGGGTTGAGGCACCCCTCCTGTAAATATTTTTAATATTTAAAATTATTGAAATATTAATTTCAATAATTAATTGAATTATTTCAATTCGGTTGAAATACTTGAGGGTCCAGCTCTTGGTTTTTGGCTCAGGTTGTGATCTCCTGGGTCATGGGATCCAGCCCTGAGGCAGGCTCCATAGTTCAGCAGGGAGTCTGCTTGAAGATATTCTCCCACTGCGCCCCCCCTCCACTCACTCTTGCTTGTTCCCTCTCTCTAAAATAAATAAATACACCTTTTTTTTTTTTAAAGATTTTATTTATTTATTTGACAGAGAAGTAGGCAGAGAGGCAGGCAGAGAGAGAGGGGGAAGCAGGCTCCCTGCTGAGCAGAGAGCCCGATGTGGGGCTCGATCCCAGGACCCTGGGATTATGACCTGAGCTGAAGGCAGAGGCTTTAACCCACTAAGCCACCCAGGCGCCCAATAAATAAATCTTGTATCTGTGTTTCATAAATGGCTTTTTTTCTGCTCCCCCTCAGCTTCATTCACATGTGCACCCTACAACTTAACAGGATATGTGTGTTTGCTTGTGTGTGTGTTTGTGTGTACCTCACCTAGGTAACCAGTCTTCTGCTTCTAACTTGAGTGTCCTTGGATATGACTGCCTGAAGTTGGGGAAAGCTGTCTGCAGTGAGGGGAATGGGATAGCTAGATGCCAAAAAAGACACACAAAAGATACCAGACCCCTATGTGTAAGTGACACGGACATGTGCTGAGGAGAGGAGCACTGACTGAGACTCAGACGCTCTTGAACGCTTTCCCAAGAACACGCAGGGGGCTTTTCCTATGCCTGTCATGGCCTTCTTCACAGTCTTACCCAAAACATGCAAGCGAGACTTTATTTGTCTAGTGTCTTAGGTCACGTTTCCTAGAGGATAAATGAGATGAGAATTCATGAGCAAGTAATTTATTAAGGAAGTGCTCCCGCAAGAAGCTGGAAGGATGTGGGGAGGAAAGCACTCTAAGAGAAGAGGAGACGAAGTTGTGACTTCTGGTCAAGTTTATGGAAGGTTGGGCTCCCTTGACCAGAGTCCGGAAAGCTGGACTCTGATTGTCCTACACCGTCTGTCACTGGGTTAGGACTACCTTTGGGAGAATGCAAACTCCCAGGCATGCCTGGTTCCCTCTGTGTACATCTCAACAGCCTGAGGGGGGTCCCCAAAAGAAAGCCACTGAATAGCACAACAAAACCAGTGCAAAGGCACACAGAAGAGGTCTAAGGAATCCAAGGGCATCAGGCTGGATTCATAGCTTTTGCTGTATCCGGTCGGGGTGGGTAGCTATGCCTGTAGTTAAAAGGATATTTTTGGTACAACATAATCATTTGATATTTGTATGTATTGTGAAATGGTCACCATACTAAGTCTAGCTAACTTCTGTCATCATATAGGAATTTTATTAATTCATATTGTGTAGCTTGAGAAAAGCAGTTAAAGAGAAAAACAAGATTTTTACAAAAATAGGAAGGCCACTCCCTGAAAGTGTTGTTGGGCACATTCCTAAGTTCATATCCAAGAAGGCTGCACATTTAAGTTTCTTGAGGTTCTCTACCCACCTAAAGTGGAAATGTTCTGCCTTAAAGGTGTGTTCTGTAAGCAGAGGGAGAGAGGCTGAGAACCTTTCTCAATAAGTACTTCAGCTAAAGACTTAGCATGTCAGGCTAAAGATGGCTCATTATGGTGATTTTGGGGTCTGAAATAAGAATATTTCCCTTAGGCTGGTGCCTACTTTTGCACATGACTGCTATTTCCATATCAGGTTTTTTTTTTTCCCTGTCAATGAATTCTAATCTGAAAGTACCTATGACCACCAAGTCATCTTTGCTTTTTGATGCCTAAGGATGCTTGCATTCCTTATCACCTATTCCTTTATCAAGCTGGGCATGCTTTTAGTTTTCGAAAGTACATCTCTGGCTTGACTTGAATTTAATGATGAGCTGCCCTCATCTATCATTAGGTAAAAGCTGCTATTTCAGAGTAGAATCTGTCCTACTTCTCTTATCTTCTCACACTTTGTTAGTCTTTTTGCAAGAATAGTACCATCCCTCTAATCAGAGCCAGAAATGGGGAAAAGAGAGAAATTGGGAAATTGACCCTTCACCCTTGTGAAGCAGGAAAGCCTGTTTTCAGCACCCATGCTTCCTCACCTTATTCTATTAGTTCCTTCTTTTGGCTTCTGGTTCTGTTCTGGCCGTTGGGTGCCATCACCTTACTTTTTGGTCATTTAGGGCCCTGAACTCTATAATCATTTCCCTGCTAATCTGGGAAGATACCTATTTAAATATTCTGAAACATCCCTTTCTCACATCAAAATGCACCTACCCTGAATTCTGTTCGTAGGAGGTCATTCTTTCTGCCTGGAGATAACTTGATGCTTTTGTCAACAAGTCTGTAGTGGTAGATGAGAGACAATATGCTAGCTCCCTATCTCCTGAAAACACCTGCAGGTGTTAAGAGGAATGTTTTTATGAGACACTCTCAATGAGGTGGTGTGGTAGAGTGAAAAAAGTGAAGTCTCCTATTTGAAATTAAAGTGACATTGGATCCAGGCCATCTCTCTTATTCCCTAAGAGATCATCCATAGTTACCTAACCTCTCGGAATTTGCCAACTTGCCTTTACCAAACTGTAAAAAGGGGAGATACGAATACTTATTTACCTTCCATATTTTGGGGACTGTTTAATTAAAAATTATAAAAGTATTTGTTAATTTCTGATACATAGCAGGTGCTTGTTACTGATACAGTAACAATATGGTAAACCAAATAAGTAACACGGGTAATCTTAATGGACAGATATTC
The DNA here is from genome assembly GCF_011764305.1 of Mustela putorius furo. Lineage (NCBI taxonomy): Eukaryota > Metazoa > Chordata > Mammalia > Carnivora > Mustelidae > Mustela > Mustela putorius. Next base: position 4,003,489 of record NW_025421553.1, read on the forward strand.
CTTAGGCACTCTGTACAGAAGGAAAGAGATGCAAGTGGTGCCTCTTAACTTAGATTGTTTCACCCTATACCAGTTCTTCTATAGTCTGTTCATTCCACCAGCCAACTATCCATTCATTTATTTGTGCTCTTATTAATGTCCTTACCATGTACAAAATGCTGGGCTGCACACTCTGAAGGACACGATGATATATGGTACATAGTCCCATGCTGGCTTATCACAGAGTGTGGCAAAGTCTTGAGGCATTTTGGATATTGGAAAAGCAGGAAATTGAAAATACCTCAATCCTCTCTGAAGTGTTGTCCGTGAAAGTTCAGAGTCAAAGAAGAGAGACAAATCTGTATCTTTCAGGAAAGTTGAGGAATAGGTCATTTTTGGATGTGTAGAAGAATAGATTATGAGTCAAGCTCCACGGGCCGGGTCAGTAAATGGACATACAGAGGATCTGTGACAGACTGGTCGTCAAGGGCACCGGGAGAACAGGAAGGGTGCTGAGTGGATTAAGAGCTTTCATAGGTAAATCATGCTCACTTGAAATGTGGCCAGCCAGACCCTTACCCATTTGGGATTCAGTCACTAGCGGGAGTTACACCAGACTGAATGGGGGGGTCTGAGAGAAGAGTATGATAAATGCAGAGAGGAAGGAAAAGGCCAATGAGTGTTGTCATACCAACTTACACTAATTCATGAAATGGGAAGAAAAATACAAGCACACAAAAAAGTATGAAGACCATTCTAATTAAAATGTTGCATATTCTAGCATAAAATTTGTAACCTTAGATATGTTAAGCATACTAGATTTACGTCTGTATAAGGCAGATGGCGTAGTGCTTATTAGCTGAACTCTAGAGGCCGTGAAAGACCAGAGATTACCTTTGTCCTTGCCAATGGTCAGCTGTGTACCTCTGGACAGGTTACTTAACCCCTTCACAACTTAGTTATGTCATCTCTAAAATGGGATAGAGACTAGTATTTGCTCATGGAATGGTTCTGGATACTAAATGAAAGGCTATACGTATATGTCTAGGCACAGGGTTTGGCACATAGTAGGTAGGCAATGAGTATAAGTTATTCGGGGTTTGGATTTTATGCCTGTTTAGAGGTCCCCTCAAGCTTATGCAACCCGTCATATGGTTGCGCCTATTTTTATGTCTTTAGCTGCTCATAAAAATAACTTTCAGACCCTATGACCAAAGCCAAAAAGAAGTCAAGCTAAGCCTGAAGAATAGTAGCACACATGTGAGTCATTTAATCTCTTCGGCATTTCCTTTTCTTTCTTATTTGTGAATTATTTATGGGATCTGTGTTTTTGGGGAAAAAAAATCCAAACACTTCTCCAACTCAGACTCCTGGGGGAGGGGGTGTCTCTTTGGGGCTCAGAATGAATTCTACCACATAGCAGGTTCCCAGTCAGTGTTTGCCTTGATGAATGGCATTAGAAATGTGGATACTACCAAAGCAGATATTTGGTATTTATTGGGTTGAACTAGCAATAAGTACTGTTTCTGGGAAAATGTGTAAGGTATGAAATAAGGAAAATAAACAGGTCATTGGTCCATCAATTTACTCAGAAAAACCTGCTGAGTAGCCACTATGTGGCAGACCTTGCTCTGTGCCTTGGAGATACGCAGAACAGTGGGTGACGGGGGGTATTTCTAGAATACTCAACAGCCAGTATCACTTAAATACTAATCATAACTGATACTAGTGATGGGAGAGGCGCTCTTCTCTGCCAGGTGATGCCCCCCACTGAAGCATCCCCCCTAGGAATGGGGTAGGGTTGTAGGAGACCCTTTGGGGGATGCACACCTGTAACTATATGGACTAATCAGAAGGTAATCATTTAGTATTTGGAAACTTGTTCTTTAAAAAGCCAGGTTTGCTGATGTATTCTGGCAGTGAACAAGGCAGAGAAGGTCCCTTTTCATGGGGTTTTCTTTCTTGGAGTTACTCCAATGGCATTAGAAGCCTTAGCTCCTGAGAATGCCTTGAGTGTATTGTAGTTTGAGGCCAAGTTCCTCAGCTCCACAGCCCAGGGGCGTGATCCTACCTAACAGCACCATGCCCAAACCCATCCTTGGCAAGTATTATCCTTAGCACCTTTCATATTATTTGAATCTTATCTTAGATCCAATTTGCAATTTACCATAAGTTTCTTCTCATGGAGTCAGCCAATTCTGATAAGTACGTGAGGCCCTCTGAGTCGTTCATTTCTTAATATCGTTTTGGTTATGAGAACACCCTGCTACCAATCCCCCATAATAAAGACAGCAGCCAACTAATTCCCACACATTGGCCCTCTCTGATAGTCCCTGTGAGAACTCTCATGATGGAAAAAAAAAAAAAAAGATGATTTAACTTACCCTTATAGAGAAGTGACAAGCTCTTTATTTAGTCTATATTTATAAAAAATTTAAGATGCTTTCATGGCAGAGACTAAAATGAATGTTATCTTTCTTTGGGACCCAAAGTGAAAATTCCGGGAGGTATGTGGACAGTCAGGAGTGCGGTTGGCTTTTACCAGGGTATAATCAGGATAAATCTGGCTAGCTGAGGATAATCGAATTTACGGAAATGAATAATATAACGTTAGTCTACAAAAGAATCAGTAATTTATATTTTCTTGTAAGTGCGCATTATATGATAACAGTAAATTATATTGTGCCTGCCCGAGTCTTACTAATCAAGTCAGTCTTCTGTGTAGAAAGAAAGAAAGAAATCACAAATAAAGCTGTGGGCCAGAGACTTAAATCCTAACTGCCTACCTAACCTACAAAAGGAGGATTTTACAGTTAGAATTGCAGGGATGTCAGTGTGGTGATGTCGGAGCAATCTGTATCTGATTGTGTCTCACATGTTCCTCACAAAACTGTCAGATGAATTGTTACCGCTCAGTCTGTTCTCTGTCTTTGATTGGAAAGAGAACCTGGGAGAACACGGTTTGGTGTTGAGGCTCTGGGTGGAATTTGCATCAGAAAATGAAAAGCACGTGGAGATGGAATACATTTGAGGTGTAAGCCATTACAAAAGGATACATGGGGATCCCCACAAAGAGACTTCCCAGCTGTAACCTCTGTTCCAGTATCTCTGTTCTTGTTTTGGTGCTTTTAGATCATAAAGACTTAGAAGCCAGTTGGGCTGGAAGTACATTTGCTTCCCATGGGAAAAGCAAACTTACCACCCCAGTTCATTACCCAGCGATACTGTGAGCGGCTGAATTCAGTGACAGAGAAGCTGGTCACATTTCATTTCGTAAATGCGTAAGATAACGCTTGATAATAAATCCTTTAATGAAATGATCATCAATATAAAAATCAATGCTATTCAAAGTGCAGATTACGAAACCAACCCCAATTGTGCCAATGAGCACTTTATTTGTTGTTCTGCGCTGATGAAGGGAAGAAACTCAGCTCCGTGTCCATCTTCTTGTGCCGGCTTAGTTTTTCACCGAGAATTTGTCTTCCCCTCGCTGTGTGTACGGGGAGCGATGGGGCTAGGAATAGGACTTAACAAAAGATCCATATTCCTGAGAAAAGGGGGGCAAGCGAGTATTTTATAGGTAAGAACCCACAACTTCAGTGAGTTTTTAAGAGCAGGTTTAAGAAATATAAAGCTTTCACGTGCTTTGTCTTTAAATTATAGGCTTATCGTATTACGTATTTCCTAAATATTAAGAGATTAGTTCGTAGATGTGTTGGCCTCATTTTTCGTCCTGAGCCGTAGAAGTATTTCCCTATTTGCGGTGGTGGGTCCACGAAGTGATTTTCTTGCCCCCTCCCTCCCCTTTTCCAACTTCTCCCTTCCCCTCTCCTCACTTCCACCGCATTCCCTCCCTCCCCTCCCTCTTTTTTAATCTAACAGGTGTTTATTGAATACTCATTAGGGAAGATTCAGTAGTCCACATATTACGAATTTAAAACATTAGTGTCACACGAAAACTAATCACTAATATTTAATGTTTATTAGACTTTGGTTATTACAATTAGAATAAAACATGGTTCTGTGAAATCACAGGGTTCATTATTCTAGACAGAAAGGCTAAATTGCTTCTTAATTTTCTTAGACTTCTTTTTACTTCTCTGGCATTTTAACTTTCTAACGTACTTGGTCTTTTAAGTTGAATTATGCTAGTGCTCTGCCTGAAACTCTCTAGTTATCCTGTCTTTCACTCCAGTAAAAGACAACATTTTCACAATGGCTGACAAGGCCCTCTATGCTCTGTCATGTTGCCTCTCTGAATTCATAGTCTTCCTCTTCCCCACAGAATCTGGCCAAAGTTGTACTTGGAGTAAAATTTGTAGACTTGAATCTCCTCACTAATAACAAGAAAGAATTTTAAATTGTGAACTAAGCATTTAATTCAAAAAGAACCCAAGTAATCAAGCAATCATATTTTACTCATCTTGTTTTAGTAGGAGTGTTGTAATTTATATTTTATTCTTTGTACTTGTATGTCATTTTTCTGTATTTTCATAATAACCTATGTTAGTCTTGAAATGGGTAAAAAAAAAATTTGTCAATACAGAATGAAAAATTTAGGAAAAGGGAGTCTATTAATAATGGAGAACCAAAGTTAGAGTAAACCCACTAAGCATGGAGAAAGAGGCTATAATTCAAGTTTCATAGTCTGTTCCACTGTTTGAGTCATAATAGGATTGAAGTAATCATGGAAAAGTTAGGGTGCCAGCAAAGAAGTCTCGGGTAGATGTCAGCTAGGACAGGGATGAGCCAAGAGAGCAGAAGGAAAAACAGCATGTTTAACACAGAAGGCAGCCACATAAATTTTATCAAGCATGGGAAAATTAGATTGCAGAGAAGGAACATAGGAAAATTTGCCTGGGTTGAGACCCAGTTCAGATTCTCTTCAGGAAAAAGTCAAGCAAGAGTTCACTTTCAGTGTCATATGGTATGAATTAGGCTGTAGAATGCACTGGTGGAGTATTTTCTTTCAGTATTGGGTTATCAAACACTTATGTTCTAATTCTGTTTTTAATAATTACCAACAGGATCACGGGCAAATCATTGACTCCAGGTGGGGAAACAGTTTTCTTATTTTAAAAATATATAAATATTTGCCTTTCCCGTGTCACAAATTGTGGTGAAAATAAAATTTTATCCACATAGGAAGTACGTTGAAAATCACAGTGTGTTATTAGAATATAAGATTTCATTTATTAGGGCGCCTGGGTGGCTCAGTGGGTTAAGTCTTTGCCTTCAGCTCAGGTCATGATCTCAGGGTCTGGGATCGAGGCCCGCATCGAGCTCTCTGCTCAGTGGGGAGCCTGTTTCCCCCTCTCTCTCTCTGCCTGCCTCTCTGCCTACCTGTGACCTCTCTCTCTCTCAAATAAATAAATAAAATCTTTAAAAAAGAAAAAAAAAGATTTCATTTATTATTAATAGTAATGTATGCTGACCTTTGTGAGCACCATGTTTGAATCTAATGAATGACACTTGGCCTCCAATATCAATAGTATAATCAAAAATTTAATATTACTAAGTGACATGCATGATGACTAAATGTATTGAATATTGAAAGAATAGATGGTATTTAATTGTGGGTTCCTGGACTGTCTGGGACTAAGAATAAGAAATTATATTGTGATCCAAACATCTTCTGTGAGTTTCTACCTCTGTTCTTGCCCTACCCCAGTCTCTAATAGATTTACATTCAATTTTCCATTATCAGGAAAACTTTGAAAAGGACACAGGGTTATTTGCTCAAGATTTTTCAGTAGAAAACTAAGTACAAAGGTCAGTATGTTTGTTGATTAACATTAAATGAGGCTGATCTTAGTTAAATGTAGGGGGGGAGGGAATCAGAAGTGCTGGTAGGTAGGCCATGAACTATGGAAGTTATTCCTCAGAAAATGAGCAGATACTCCAGTCCCAGTGGTTGGTGGCCTTTCCTGTATTAATTACCTAAATTTATGCATAGGTTTCTGGATATTAGTTATTTCCATATTCCATATGCTGGTTAATGTCACATTTATACAAGTACCCAAATGGTACAGGTACTTGTTACACAACCTCTTGTGGGTGCTTTATAGGCATCTAAAACTTAAGGTACCTAAAATAAAATCCTTGATCTTACCCCCAAAAGTCTGTTCTTCCCCTAGTTTTCTCCATCTTAGTAAATGACTACCATTTACTCAATTGTTAAGCCAAAACTTCATTATAATCCTTGATTCTTCAGTTGCTCCCCACCTCTAGTATGTACTGTGATCACTTTGACTTATCTCCACTGCTGTGACTCTACTCCAAGTCACCACAGTCTTGAATACAGACTTTTCCCAGCAGCCTCCCACTAGCATTGTTGCTTCATCTCATGTTGCCCTGCTCTGACTTCTAGTCTCTGCTTAGCAGCTAAGGCGATCTTTTTGAAAACAATTTGAAAAAAAAATCATTTTGCTCCCTCCTTTTTTTTTCCCAAGTTCTTATTTTAATTTATTTTAGAAAGAGAGAGACAGATGAGCTGGGGCAGAGGCAGCAGGAAAGACTGTCAAGCAAACTCCCCATTAAGCATGGAGCACGACTTAGGGCTTGATCTCCTAACACTGAGATCAAGACCTGTGTGCTCCCTTTCTTAAAGCGCTATGAAAGCTTTCAGTCACAATTGTAAGAAGATCTGGACTCTTTACTGTGATCTATGGCAGAGTTGATACTCATCCAGGATCCAGTGGTACAGCCATATGTATTATTTATAGACAATGCCTATCTTGTTTGGCTGCTGTTCATGCCCCATGCGGTGTTACATATTTTGCCCATTACTCCTGCTTCTAAGGCCTTCCACGAGCTGGTGGTTCTCAGCTGGAGAATTTCGGACATTTGGCGAAGTCTGGAGACATTTTTGGTTGTCCTGCTTGGAGAGCATTCCTGGCATTAGGGAGAGGCCAGAAACAACACTTCAGTTACATGATAGGAAGAAGAGTTTCTCTGCCGCAGCATAGAGAACAGTGCCTTGATATTTGCTGAGTGTTTGTCGGTCCCTTTCATACCCATCCACCTACCCCAACCTCATTTGCTTTTTCACTCTTGCCGGTTCCTAAGCTCTAGTCAATCCCCAATCTCTAAAGCGTGTAGTGAGGTTTTAAGATAACATGTGCGTATCTGTTCCACACATCACTGGGTACTAAAAACAGTCAAAAGTGTATTGGTTTGTTTTTTAGTCCCCATCAGATTGTCTTTGTCAATGCCCCCAGCATCAGCAGCACACAGCAGCTTCGAAAGGCATAAATAAAACCAATCTTGAGAGCCTTCCCCTCAATGGTATTCTAAGAGCTGTGCACCAGGACTGTTTGCCAAGACATCCTCTGCTTACCATGAGTTATAACTTTCCTGGTGATTAAACATCTTACAATGCTGTTGCAGATCTGATTTCAATTTATCCTGATAACTGTGTAAATATTGTGGTGGTTCCTCACTTAATGTGAATAGCCTTCCCATCCTGACCTTGAGATAACTCCACTCTGGTCATAATCTTAAGGTACACACCCACAGGGCTGTCTGCTGTGTCCATCAACAATTACAATCTCCGTGCCTGTCCTTCAGGCAGGCTGGATCATCAGTAAGAAGCTGGGCCAACGTTTGAGTTGCTTCGAATCAGTAGATTAATTTGTCTTTGGAACTGAGGAAATCAGGTTTCAACACAAAAGTACTCATGCTTTTGGAAAACATGGTTTTCCACTTGGCTTGACTCTGAAAGATCAGATTTCAAGGAAGAATCACAACTGAATCCCCAAATTTCACCATCCTGAATTTTGTTCCAACAGGACCTCAAACAAATGAAAAAAAAAAAAAAAAGAAGAAGAAGAAGAAAGAAAGGAAAAAAACAGGGCAAAACAAAACAAAGGGGAAAAAAATGCCTCAAGGTGTGCTGACAGAAACCATGAATTCATTCTAAGCCTTAATTACAGAAATGTCCATTTCTCTTTAAACAATAAAATTGCCTATCTTAAACATAGCTATTTAAACTGATTCTACTCAATGTGTTCTGTTTGAACTGAGATGAACCAAGAGTTTTTATTTGGAAAATGCATTATTTATCATTATTTACAAACACTGAAGAAATTCAGAGGATTGCAGTTACTGTGTTTTTCAGACCTCTCTGTAAAATTTCTTCTCTCACCCTTTCCTGCCTCATGATAATTGTAAGACTGTAAAAGGAATCTCGAATGCTCAGGCACCCCCGATATTAAATGGTAAATCAACTCTTCAGATTTAACCCTTAAGGTAGATGTATTTTCACACACCATTTTATGTGGCTTTAATTTGTTATTTTCCTGTTCTCAGCTGATTGTGAAGTTCTCATACTTTAAGTTCTTGTTTTGGAAATAAGGAATCAAGTTTCCCTAGAAACATTTTTAAATGATGCTTGAATGTCCCCCCTGAGCTAGCACCCAGTAATAGCCTAGAGATAGAAAAAGTGCCCTAAGGGTTTTTCCATTTTGTCTTTGATCAGTGAAACAACTGCACCTCTTCGTTTCTAAAAGCCTTAATTTTTTCCTTGACTCAACTTACAGTGTATATAGAATCTACCAACTGTCTGAGTATTGCCCAAGTTGGTGTTTTCGTGTTATTTCCCTATTTGGCCCTGAGCTTTTGTATGGTAATCGCGGTGAAAGCAAAGAGCCATTCTGATGACTCGACAGAAATTATTTGCAGCTGCTAGGCTTTTTACCCTCTGTTTTGTTTTCCTGGGATTTGGATGGTATCTTCATCTAGACAGGAAGGTCTGGCTGCAACTGCCATGTCACACAGCAAACACTCCGCCTGAGCTGACTTCCTGTGTAACATCATGGGACCTGCTGCTGGTAGGTCAGTGGCAGACATGGGGAATCAATAAAGTTGTTTTTCCACTGGAGTTCTAGATGTTCTCCAATTTAACATTTGGCTCAGTTAATCAGTATTTTCCTTTCACGTAGTAGAAGGTGGGCTTGGCTTCGGTTAACAAAAGATTCACTGACCCTGACAGCCTAAGAAACCCAAGACCCAAGGTGGATGGAAGCCCAGACAAGTGTCTTGAACGGTTGCCTGAGGGGAGCCGCTCTCAGGAGACGCGCTTTGTGTCTTCTGAGTGGTTTTCTTGATACACGCAGAGGAGAAATCACGTTTTTGAATAAATAAGATTGTAGACATCTGCATGTTCAAGTCTTGACCTACATTTTCTTCAGACATTCTTACTGTGTTTTTCTGCAAAATAAGGAGCAAGGGAATTTTTTCAATGTATCACAACTTTTTTTTAATCACAATAAATCACTCTTTCAATTTTTAGTTTTTAATCCAAGTTAACATGTTTACACAGTGAAAAATAAATTAGTTTATTCTTGCTCAAAATAAAAAGAGCATACCTTCAAGGAACTTCTCGGTGTAAATGGTGTGGGATCATCTCAATGTCATAGTGCACACACTGGTTCCCTTCTGGTGTGTTCTGAAATGTGGCTTCTCTTCCCTTTTTCATCCAGTCCAATCTATTCAGTGTATATTGCAGTAGGTCCCCAGCTACCACGTGCAAAGCACATTATTATGAGTAATTTAAATGGGTACCCTCTATTATATTTGTATCCCTTCTTCCCTAATCCCCACTTTCACTTCTCCCCTATTGGAACCCCCAGTAATGTATTGATATGCCCTCAAAATATACAATATGCAGTTTTTATAATATGTTGTGTATTTGAGTCTTTCATTTATACAAATGATATTGTGCTTTCCCATTCTGTTTGTACTTTTGTCACGTAACTTTCACTTACTCTGTTTCTCGCTTTTCTACTCACTGCTGCCCAGGGCATCACAGAATGCATTCACTCCTCTTCAATTATCCAATTCCCTTAACTTTCTTCCAGCAACCCACTACCATAATGACCGCTGTGTACATATCCAAAGGCTATGTACCCAGCACACCTAAGTGAGAATGAGTCTGATCTGTATCCCAGGAGTGAAATAGCTGGGTCATAGCCTACGCACATCTTCCCATTTTCTGTCTTTGATAGATTTGCTGAAACCCATCAATCCATTGATAATCACCACCCCACTCTCATTCTCTGTGCTGTTATACATTTATTCATTTTGCAATTATTCTTTATTTCAGTGGAATCTTGAGGAGGATTGGAAACAAATGTGTGTGCTCAGTCTGACATTTGAACTGGAGGTCACTCATCTTTTTTTCAGTGTATTAGAGTTAGCCTGGGGTGTGGCCCAAGGAGGAGGACTAGGAGAGAGAGTGCAAAAGACATTCCTGTTGATGTTAAGCTATATAATTGACCATAAACTTGTCATTGAAATGCATTACCTCAAAGTGGAACATAGACTAAAAGGAAAGATTGCATCTAACTAAAGGTGGGAGTTGGCAGTCATCCATGTTTCATAATTTATAGGGTAATAGGCTGACTTTCAACCCAAAAGCATGACAGTTATTTCTGGAATCAAAGGCCTATTGCCTTAGCTGACCCTCGCCCCAGGCCAACAGCTGTTGGGATTGTATTCCGAGTTTACGGATTCTGTTCAGTACTACAACAGACCATTCTGTGTAAGTTTGCAAAGTAAAACTGTTTCCATAGTTCATTTGACAGGTAAGGCCTTCAATTTGGGATGGTTTTGTGATGGCTCTAACAAGACACCTCTGGGAATACCGCTATGAACTAATCAGAATTGTATTTCCTGGGCCAGTCAACTAGGTGGCTATGAGAGGGCTAAATCCAATTTGTACTTGGAAAAAGCCAGAGCAGGACTTTATAAAAAGGTGAACGCGTTGCCATCAGGTCAGCCTACATCTCAAGAAAGACGCCTGTAGTCATGTCAGCACTTTTTTAAAATTAGAGTATTCTGGGTGCTGCCTGTCAGGGATGTTGGTTGGATTTGAACAGACTCAGTGAAAAACAGCCAAGCAAACCCCAGGTGACAAGGTATTCAGCTACATTTCAAGGCATTTAACACCCCTGTTTCCATTATTTGCATCCATTAAATTTTCCAGGGTACAGGCTACTATTCCATATTGTTTGGGCCAGTTGTCCCACGGCCATCCTCCTCTGCTGCCCAGACCGGATCTCCGCTATCTCACTGAGATCAGTGGAGGTGACAGCGTGTAGGTACCGATACTGTGATATTGGGGCCTGGGCACTTGATTTAGAGTCACGATGCTACTTATGGTTACCCTCAGTCATCTTATCTATGTACTAGAGAAAATACAAGTCTCTTTGCTATGTTAAAAGTTGCTGCAGGTGGTTCCATCAGTTAAGCATCCGATTCTTGGTTTCGGCTCAGGTCATGTTCTCAGGTTGTGGGATCAAGCCCTGTGTTGGGCTATGTGCTTCATATGGCATGTGCTCGAGATACTTTCCCTCTCCCTCTACTTCTCTCCCTCTCCCACTCTCTCTGAATAGATAAATAAAATCTTGGGGGGTGGGAATAAGTTGCTGTGAAGACCAAATAAAATAATGTAACGAAAGTTCTAAAAGGTTTGTATTCTTGATGTTATGGGCTGCGTTGTGTGTATTATGTCCACAGTGCTCCCCTCCCCAATTCATACATTCAAGTTGTAAGTCCCAGGACCTCACAATGTGACTATAATTGGAAATCAGGTTCTCAAAGAGTTAATTAAATTAAAATGAGGTCTTTAGAGTGGGCCCTAATCCAGGATGACTGGTGTCCTGGTCCCATCAGGAAGAGGAAATTTGGACCCACCAGAAACACTCACAGACAGAGGGAGGATGGTGTGAAGACACAGTGAGAAGGTGGCCATGTACATCCACTTGTGTGGTATTTCGCTGCGGCAGCCTGAGAAGACTGATACAGGTCCCCCCTAGCACACTGGAATGAGTTGCTTTCATGTTATTCTCTTCATCCTTTACAACACCAACAAATACTCATTTAGCACCTACCACATTCGACCAAGCACTCAGCTATGCGGTGGGAACAAATCAGTATTGTACCTGCCTTCAGGGATACAGACAAATATCTTCTAACAGTGCCATCCATTCTGTACTTTTAATTTGTCCTTATTATTGATTACTCTTCAACATCCTATAATTTTGTGTATTTATTTTGTTGTGTAACCATTTTCTCCTCTAGAACGTAAGCTCCATGAGAGTAGAGATATTTATTTTCAACACTATATTCAAGGCTACCAGAACAGTGTCTGGCCCACAGGGAGGGATCAAGGATATTTGCTGAATGAGTCATGACAGCTTAGGCTAAATAACATAAAACATGAGAATGAGGTGTCATGATCAGGAGGAACGTAGGGAGTATCTAAGTCTCAGAGACGGTTGGGACCTTCTTCTCCATAGTTGGCCTGTGCATGGTGGGGGCGCCAGGTAGGAATCCTATGGATACCAAGCCTCTACCAGTTTTCTGCATCTGTTTGCTCGCTTCTGAAAGGTTTCTTCACCTTTATGAAGATAACACAAGGATTAGCTAAAAACTAAAACTATTCTATAAAACAGACTTCTTATTTAGCATATTAATATTTAACTTTAGCAGGCAGAGCAACAAATGATAAATAATATACAGACAACCTTGGGCTTGGTGGTCAATTACTCACTACAGCCTTCACCGGGGGAGATTCTGGCCCTGTCTGGCCAAGTCTTGGCCTGGGTCTTCTTGTTCAGTTGTCCCCCTTCCATATCTCCAACCAAAATTACCCCCAGTTGAAACTATTCTCTTGGCTTCCAGTATCAATGAAGATATTCCCTGTGGTGGACCCTACTCCTCTCTCCCTTTCGCATAGCCATAGCTAGGCCACCATATTCCAGTGCGGCTCTGCTGGTGTCCTTGGTCATACCAGATTAGCCCAGGGGAACTTGCTCATTGATTCCACTTGGTCATTGAGCTGCTTCTCTGAGAATCCAGTCAGTATCTCTTTAGAGTCTACAACTATGAGATCTAAAACTTGGGAGTTCTGTCAGCCATGCTTTCCATCACAGGCAGCAAGACGGAGGAATGGAGCCGAGCTGAGGAGTGGGGATATTCCCAACAGTGTTCAGGTCCCTGGTTCAAATTATCCTTCATCTCCAGCCCCTCTGCATTCTTAAGTCTGAGTTTTGTAAAACTCTCTGATATCATTACACATAAGATTTTCCTTTTCACCGTACTAATTCTAGTTGGTTTCTGTCATGTGTTTATAGCCTCTCTGCTTTCAGTGGCTCCGAGTGTGTTTCTAAAGAGCAGGCTTTCTATGTTAAACTGCACAGACTTCTAGTTCTAATACTTTAATATGTGTCTAAAATTTCTACTGTACAGAAAACAAAACAGTGATAAACACAGCTTTGCCAAGAAGTTTCACCTTGATGGACACTGAATGTAGCAGTGGGAAAGGTTTTATGGGCCTTTTTTGGTTTTAGGCAGGTAAAGGGTGACCTGAATGTGGTCTGGGATGTTGCTTCTCTTGTCACCTCTAAAGACACTTACTCTTGCTTTGTCCTGATGTGGAGTTATCCGTTGCAAGGAGCTTTGTAAACTTAAGAGCGGTCACTCAGCAAAAATTGGTCCGTATCTCTCTCTCTCTATTCCAGGCTCTCTAGTAGAAGTAGATGTAAAATCCAAAAGCAACAGATATTACCCCCGAGGAGTTGACAGTGCAACAGGAGAGGCAGGTGGGTAGAGGAACAGCACAGTGCCTGCTGGAAGGTATGGGGACAGTTGGTGAGGAGAGAAATGGAGAAATGATTCATTTGCCTAACACAGTGTATTCAAGGCAGGACTCCTGGAATAGGCGATGCAGGAGATGTGCTTCAGAAGATGGTCAGAGCTCACTGTCCCAAGCACACAGGGAGCTGCATGCACGGAGGCAACACAAAGGCATAGCACAGGGGAGCCCCGCTGAGGACTTTCGAACTGCGCAGCGAGCGGAAGTCCTCCCATCCAAGAGATAGGAGAATGAGCAAGGACTCAGGCATGGGACACCTTTGTGCCCTGCCTTGAAAGTTGAAATTTATGTGATAGATCTCTGATTCTCTAATTTTAGTACATTCAAAAAAAACTCCTGAAGAGTTCATTAAAATCCAGACTCCTGGGACCCCTCTTCAATGATTCAGATTTCATATGTCTGTGGCAGCAACTACAAATCCTAATTTTTTAAAAAAAGAGTTTATTTCTTTGAAAGAGAGAGAATGAGAGAGAAAGAGAGAGAGAGCACAAGAAGGGGTGAGAAGGAGAAGCAGACTCCCCACTGAGCAGGGAGCATGATGCAGGACTCGATCCTGGGATTCCAGAATCATGACCTGAGCTGAAGGCAGTTGCTTAACCAACCAAGCCCCACAAATCCTAATTTTTTAAAATAACTTTTTAAAAATAAACATATATTATTAGCCCCAGGGGTACAGGTCTGTGAATCGCCAGGTTTACACACTTCACAGCACTCACCATAGCACATACCCTCCCCAATGTCCATAACCCCACCACCCTCTCCCTATCCCTCTCCCCCCAGCAACCCTCAGTTTGTTTTGTGAGATTAAGAATCTCTTATGGTTTGTCTCCCTCCCGATCCCATCTTGTTTCATTTATTCTTCTCCTACCTCCCAAGCCCCCCACGTTTCCTCTCCACCTCCTCATATCAGGGAGATCATATGATAGTTGTCTTTCTCTGCTTGACTTAATTCATTAAGCATAATACCCTCTAGTTCCATCCACATCGTCGCAAATGGCAAGATTTCATTTCTTTTGATGGCTGCATAGTATTCCATTGTATATATATACCACATCTTCTTTATCTATTTATCTGTTGATGGACATCTAGGTTCTTTCCATAATTTGGCTATTGTGGACATTGCTGCTATAAACATTCGGGTGTATGTGTCCCTTCAGATCACTACACACAAATCCTAATTTATGAAAGGTCTTTGGAATGACTAATAATGTGTGTGTGGGTTGTGGAGAAACACTTTGTGAGTCACTGGTTGAGAGGATAGGAAGTTGTGAGAGGGATTTTGTCAGCCAGAACAGCACGATCAGGGTGCCTTGTAGAATGTTTGGAGAAAGAATAACTAAGATGTGGGAGACGTGGCAGGGTGGCCGTGGAGCCTCCTCAGGGGTCCTGGGAGAGCTGACAGGGCCATAGTAGAAGCAACAGAGAAAATGAGAGTCTGGGAGATCAGTAAGGAACAGAATTGGTAGATGATAGGGTCAGAACAGCTTAGGTAATTAAGAAGAGGGTATCTGACTTAGGTTAGATGGGTTGCATGGGTTCTACCTGTAAGCAGAATCAGCCACATGGTAGAGTACAAGCAAGTTCCACGAAAAGATGGTGAATTCAGTAATTTGCATTGTACAAAATGCGTCACTATTTTATTATTAGGGGATGAGAATCGACTTAGTATAATGGTTAAGAGCAGGGACTGTTTGGGTGTATATCCTGGTTCTGCCACTTACCAACTTTGTGATCTTAGAGAAGGTATTTAACTTTTCTGGGTCCTTAGCATCTTCATCTATAAAATGAATTTAATAATTTTTCCTTCTTCATGGGTTCCTCATGAGGATTAGCTGAGTTAATATTGGAAAAAAAACACTTAGAACAGTGCCTGGCAGATAGCAAGGACTATATGACGAGTGCATAAATCATAAAATCTGGTTAGTAGGATAAATATGGACAATTAGACTGAAGAGTGTTGTGCTTCACTCGCTATCCTGAGCCCTGGTCATATCACAAGTTTTACAGCAGGAGGTACATTTGAAATGTGAGAACGATACTGATTAGTTGCTCCTCATGGTGGATTATGTTTTCTTTTGTTTGGCTTTGGGAAGTGGATGGGTTTGACACTCACAGCCCAGTATCCCCAGTCCACCTGTGGAGGCTGTGTGTGAGAACTGAACATCATCGGAAACCAATGAGCTGCCTTTTGGAAGTGCTTTGGGATTCCTGGTCAAGGGAAAGAGAACTGAAAAACTGGTCTCCAGACCTCACTCTCAGTTCTGAGCCCCATCATTTCCAGTGGACACCTGTAGAAGAAGGAACCAACTGGAAATGACCTCTCTCGATCTGAAGTATAGTGAGAGTTAAGGGGATGGCAGTGTGATTGTTTCTGAATCACAATGTTTTATCCATAATGTAAGGAGACAAACTGAGGGGGAAAAAAGACTGGGAGTAAACTTACTATCTAAGGAGTTTGAGCTGGCAGAGCTCGGTGCCTGAGAGCCATGCAATGCGTTACTGTGGATGTTCTGCATGGTAGAAACCACAAGCCTCTACTGTTATCTAAAAAAAAAAAAAAAATTTTTTAAATATATTTCCGAAAAGTGATTCTCTCAGCAGAAATGTAATCGGAGCAATTTTTGTTTTAAATGACAGCTCCAGAGTCAGTGGAAAACATTTTCAATCTCCTTTTCTGTTAGTCCCATAAAGGCCTATTATTAACGAATGTTTTTAGGAAAAGTATTATTTTAAAATTGAGTAGTTAAGGGAAAGTTTGGAAGGAGGAAATGTTAAGTATTTTTATAACAAAGGAAGTCACAAAATGAGGGGAAAAAATTTTTTCCCTTGGCAAATTTTTGAAGTAGATGGGCCTTGTCTTAGGTACTTCTGATTGTACTTGTAGGGAAGCACTGCTTGCCCTCACATTTGCTTATTCTCCATGATTCTCCTTATAAAAATCTACTCCATGGACAATTTCCAATATAATCATTGTCTTGTTCAAGAGAGGAGTGACTGGTAAAGTTAATTGTTTTCCTTTCCCTGTGGCATTTGTATTTAACAGAGTTGGTAGTGCAAAGTACAACTCTTTATTTATTTATTTTTAATTAATTTTTTAAAAAATTTAATTCCAATATAGTTAACAACATACAGTGTTATATTAATTTCAGGTGTAGAACACAACGATTCAACACTTCTGTACATCAGCTGGTGCTCATTAGCAGAAGTGTACTCTTAACGCCCATCACCAAATTCACATTTCTACCCACCCACCTTCCCTCTGGTAACCAACACTTTGTTCTCTATAGTTAAAAATGTGGCTTTTTGTTTGTCTTTTTTCTTTCTTTGCTCATTTTTTGTTTCTTAAATTTCACATGTAAGTGAAATTGTATGGTATATATTTCTCTGACTGACTTATTTCATATAGTATTATACTCTCTAGATCCATTCATGTGGTTGCAAATGGCAAGATTACATTCTTTTTCATGGCTGTGTAGTATCCCATTATATATGTGTACCACATCTTCTTTATCCAGTCATCCACCAATGGATACTTGGGCTGCTTCCATAATTCAGCTGTTGTAAATAACCCTGCAAAAGCATAGAGATGCTTATATCTTTTTGAATTAGTGTTTTCATATTCTTTGGGTAAATACCCAGTAGTGGAATCACTAGAGTGGATCCTAGAGTAGTTCTGTTTTTAATTTTTTGAGGAAACTTCATACTGCTTTCTACAGTAGCTACCTCAGTTTATATTCCCACCAACAGTGCACGAAGATTCCTTTTTCTCCACATCTCACAGAAACTGTTGTTTCTTGTGTTGCTGGTTTTAGCCATTCTGACACTGTGAGGTGGTATCTCATTGTGGTTTTGATTTGCGTTTCCTTGATGATGCTGAGCATCTTTTCATGTGTCTCTTGGCCACCTGGATATCGTCTTTGGAGAAATATCTGTTTACATCTTCTGCACATTTCTTAATTGGATTATATTAGTGTTTTGGGTGTGGAGATTTATAAGTTCTTTATATATTTTGCATCCTAATCCTTTACAGATATGTTGTTTGCGAATATCTTCTCCCATTCCATAGGTTGTCTTTTACTTTTGTTGTTTCAGTTGCTGAGAAGAAACTTTTTATCTTGATGAATTCCCAATAGTTTATTTTTGCTTTTGTTTCTCTTACCTCATGACACATCTAGGAAAGTGCTGCTATTGCCGATGGTAGAGAAATTATTCCCTGTGCTCTCTTCTAGGATTTTCATGGTTTCAGGTCTCACATTTAGGTCTTTAATCCATTTTGAATTTATTTTTGTGTATAGTGTGAGAAAGCAGTCCAGTTTCTGTCTTTTTCATGTTGCTGTCCAGTTGTCCCAACACCATTTGTTGAAGAGACTGTTTTTCCCCCCACTGGATCTTCTTTCTTGCTTGGTCATAGGCTAATTGACTGTATGATTGTAGGTTTATTTCTGGGCTTTCGGTTCTGTTCCTTTGATGTATGTATCCATTTTTGTGTCCATACCATACTATTCTGATTACCATAGCTTTGTAGAATATCTTGAAACCTGGGATTGTGATACCTCCAGTTTTATTCTTCTTTTTCAAGACTGCTTTGGCTATTTGGGGTCTTTTGTGGTTCCATACAAATTTTGGGATTATTTGTTCTAGTTCTAGTTCTGGTATTTTGATAGAGATTGAATTAAATCTGTAGATTGCTTTGGGTAGTAGGCACATTTTAACAGTATTTCGAAGTACAATTCTTGAAAGTGATTTCAGACAGGTTAGTCAACTCAGGAGGAAAAAGACATTGTTTTAGATCTGGTGTGCTGACTCCATCTGATTCATCCTTTTAAAATCACTTTTTAAGTAGAGAGTTTCAAAGAGAGCGGTCTTTGAGCCCTCTGCTCTGTGACAAGTGGCCAGGAGCAAGGCTACACGGAGATAGGCCTAAACACGGGCTGTAAGGTGCTAGGTAGCCATGTTCACAAGTCACCCAAAATGGGTGTTTTTGGAAGGAGAGGCATCTCTCTCCTTAGTCCCAGCTCTGTGTAATTCTCAGAAAACTTCCTCTAAAGGCTTGTGACCTATATAGACTTTGGGCTTATGTATCTATAAGATAATAAATCTGTGTCTTTTTAGCCGCTGAGTTTGTGGTCATTTGTTACAGTGATGATAGAAAACGAACTCACCTCTCATTCTCTCTGTCCCTTTTATCATCACTCCCATATGGCTCTCTTCTGGCCTGGCAAACATAAAGATTAACAATAATAATGGAAAGTTTTAGGAAGTGCTTAAAATGTGACAAGACATTATAATAAAACATGTTACCTGAGTTATTATGTCTCATTTTCACAATGGTATTTGAGGGTAGGTGCTTTTATATTCCCCAGTTTACAGGTGACCAGGCAAAGGCTTGGATTGGGCAGTAAACCAAGATCACATTGCAATTAAGTAAGTAACATGACCTACATATCACCTGGGAATACCTTATCCCTGGGATCCTAGTGAGAATGGCTGAAATACTGGCAGTCTCTCAGCCTGTGAAAAGTTAAAGCCCATCCCAGTGATTTAGTCATGTACACATTAATTAATTAATTCTATTTTGGTAGTTGAGGTGACACAGAAGTTTGAGAAATGTGAAGGTTAACTTCTTTCTCCCAAAACTTGCTACCAAGATATTAATGAATTGTCTTGCCTCAGATTATGCCATAAACACGAACACTTGATAAGTGAATATACATTAGAATGCTAGGCTAATACTGTTCATAAATCTATAGTTTAGCAAGTTCTAATATTTTGTCCTTAGGTGCTCCACCTGTACAAAAGGCTTACTTAAGCAGAATTGACTATATTTCAGAGACCAGATTCTGTTACCTTTATAGGTGGCCCAGGCAACCATCAGTTCTTTCAAACTAATGATAGAACATAGGACCTCTTAGAGATCAAACTTGAATGCTGTGAATTATAATTTTATGGGTCAACTTGACTGGGCCATGAGATGCCCAGATATTTGGTCAAACATTATTCTGGGTGTTCCTGTGAGGGTGTTTTCACATGAGATTAACATTTAAATGAACATAAATTGGTAGCTTAACTGGAGAAGATTCCCTCCATTTTGTGGGTGGGCCTCATTCAGTCACCTGAAGGACTGAATGGAAGAAAAAGCACGACTCTCCCCTAAGTAAGAGAATTCTTCCTGCCTGACCACCTTTCAAGCTTAGACACCCCCCCCCCCCCGCCTTTAGACTAGAATGGAAACTGGCTCTTCCTATATTTTGAGTCTGTCAGCTTTCAGGTCAGAGCTATACTATGAGTTCTTCTGGGTGTCCAGCTGCTGACTCATCTTGTAGATTTGGGGACTTGCCAACCTTCACAGTTGCATAGGCCACTTCCTTATAATAAATAAGTATATACAGAGAGAGAGAAGGAGGGGGGAATATAACACACACACACACACACACACACACACACACACACATCCTATTAGTTTGGTTTCTCTGGAGAATCCTAACTAATATAGATGCCTGAGGGTGCAGGGTATGATCCTCTCCAGAATCTTATATGTTGTGTAATAGTTTCAAAGTAATAAAGTACCACAAATTGGATGCCTTAAATCAATAGAAGTTTGTTTTCTCATAGTTCTGGGGACTAGAAGTTCAGAATCAGGACGTCAATAAACCCATGCTATCTATGAGGCTCTGGGTGGAATCCTTCCTTGCCTTTCTGGTGGTGGCCTTCAGTGCTTGGCATTCCTTGGCTTACATCTGTACAACTCCAGACTGTGCCTCCATCTTCACATGGCAACCTGCCTGGATAGGATTCTTTCTCTTCTTTTTAACAGACACCATTCATTCACGACAATGACCCACCTTACTTCAGCATGACTCTATCTGAGCTAATTACATCTGCAACAGCCCTATTTACAAATAAGTTCACCTTTTGATGTACTAGGGGTTAAGATCTCAACATGTCTTTTTAGAGGACACAACTCAACCAAAAATATTTGTTTGTGCACTAGTTTACCAATCCACATATAATGAAGACCTTTTAATTTCACCAATGAAATCCATTTCAGAAATTCATCATGCTAACTAAACCTTTAATTTCACCAAAGAAAATCCATTTTTGATGTGCTAATGATCAGTGTCATGCTAAGAGCCTCAGCTGTTGATGAAGATATGGAGAGCTTTGGGAACAAGCTAGATGACCACTGGTGTGATGCATTATTAGTCAATAGTCTGTCTTTAGAGTCGAAATTAAAACTAACTGGCATATACACAGTATCACAGTTTCTTTTCTTTTCTTTTTTAAGATTGTATTTATTTATTTGACAGGGAGAGACACAGCGAGAGAGGGAACACAAGCAGGGGGAGTGGGAGAGGGAGAAGCAGGCTCCCTGTTGAGCAGGAGCTGGATGCGGGACTTGATCCCAGGACCCTGAGATCATTACCTGAGCCAAAGGCAGGCGCTTAACGACTGAGCCACCCAGGCGCCCTAGTATCACAGTTTCTATGCTGAAGAAGTTTAAAGTAAACCCACATTCTAATGTGCTCTTTTTTGCCCTACATCAACTCAGCCACACATGTATTTCTCTATGAAGAAATTAACTCACAGAAAACATTTCTTGCATTTGGTCAACTTTACACTCATTCTTCCTCTTCTTACCCACTCTTTCTATCAGGAAAGAAAGCTTTCTCTCCCTGCCCCCTCCTGTTGCTTTTAGTATGCTCTAAAGGTCTCTAGAACTTTCCTCTCTAGAACTTCTCAAAGTATATTCCTTCCAAACAAATCCATTGTGTCTCCTAAGAAGAATTTTCCTAATTCAATTTGTTCTTTCTCTCCATGTGGTTATACTGGATCATTTATATACTATTAAGCATAAAGAATGGTAGGAGTGTAAAACAATGAGAGCACAGCATGCAGTTGCTGATAAAAACTTAGGATATTTAGTTAAAACTAAATAGTTAACGACTAATAATTGAAGAACAACCACACCGCTCAGTTTTAGAAAAGAAGTAAAATTTAAATAATTGTGGGTAAGTTTTTGCTTTTTTGTTGAAATGGGGTGATCAGAAATATGTATTTTTGAAATAACTTTAGAATAGTTTCTAGCAGCATATCAACAAATGGAATTTAAGGAAATTCTAGTTATTGTTCTCCCACGGAGCTGATGTACAATTTTGAGTAAACCTCTGTGCTTCACTTGCTTCCTCTGATGTGGATAAATGATTCTCTCCTTAACTAGTATGAGGATGTAAGTTCTATAACTATACCTGTATCCGTGCCAGTATCTATATTTGTACCTACACGAGATAGACACACATATGCAAATAGACCCTCTTTTGTAAACTATTTGCTTTTGCTCAAATTACTCCCACCTTATGGTCCCCACCATTTTTTTTTTTTTTAAAGTTCAAAGTGAGCTTCTGTGTACCTACTATGACAACAAATATACAATGGCCATTTGCCACTCAGGCAGAACTTTCCAAATACCTTTCAAAATAGTCACATTTAGTCATTCGCCCTCCACTCAGAAACTTTGTACTTTCCAATCCACTTGGTAGATCCATAAGAGTGGTACCCATCATTCATGTTGAGTATGGAAAGTTCGAGATTGTGGTGAAATATCAGACGATACTTCAGGTTTGCCTGCCATGAAGAGGTTTCGTGCTTGAAGTGCGGTTAAAAGAATGTGCCTCGGCAATCTCTCTGTAGAGGCTGTTCTGCAACAGGAGAAGCAAATTCAAGTGCCATCAGCTGTTAAGGAGCTAGCACCTGAGAGAAGTGGACTCAGTGGCAGCTGTGGTCAAGTTGGATATGCGTACTACTTCTAAAACAGCAATTTTTTCTCACCTTCACCCAATTGTTGCTGATACTCATAATGGCCCAGAGTTGCCTCTTAACCCAGTATTTTTAAGCAAAGCTAGAAATTGATGTATTTTGTATGAAACTTACAGGTAGTATATTATTGGTTCAATTTCCTTGAAAAACAAAATCCATCTGTGATTTTGATCCATTTGTTGTGAAAAAACACCAGGTTGCAATTGGTATCCTACACTGATAATTAAAAAACCAATTCTCCCTGACAATGCTCTATTCATCCTCTTTGCTTGGCCAAGAAATCTGTTAACAGTTTAACTTAGAAATTCCTAAATGTATTTCAACAGAAAATCTGCCTCTTTGTTCAGGAGGCTGTATGAGGACATGATATCTGTTGCTTTTTCTTTTTCTTAAGCTGTTTGGGATAACATTTGAAGATACCCTGGAAACTGAGATCCTCCATATGATCTTGACCTCTGTGTTTCTGTGAAGTTGTCCTTTCCTGATGAATTAAGACACAGCCTCAATTTCTATGTGAAACTCTGAGTTAGTGGTAACAGTATTTTTTTTTAATTGCGTTATTATTTTTTCTTAGTGGAGAGAAGAACTAGCACCTCTTCATAACTTCCTCTCCTGAACTTTAGAAGACCAGTGCCAGGGACTTGGGGTAGAAGGAATGGGAAGTGAGTACTTAAGAGGTACAGGTTTTCTTTTTAGAATGATGAAAATGTTATGGGCTTGGGTAGTGGTGATGGTTGTACAGCCTTGTGAAAGTACTGGAAGTCATTGAATTATGCACTTCAAAATGGATAAAATGGTGAATTTTGTTAGGTGAATTTTACCTCAGTTGAAAGAAAAAAGTCATCACCACAGGGCCAAGATGTGTATTCCCTAATCGAGGGATATGCAGTATCAGGTAAGGGTGCCTTATTTTCTTTTGTTTTCAGAAGAGATGTCTCCAATTTTCAAACCCTTCTGATGTGATTTTTTTTTTAAGATTTTATTTATTTATTTGACAGACAGAGATCACAAGTAGGCAGAGAAGCAAGCAGAGAGAGGAGGAGGCAGGCTCCCTGCCAAGCAGAGAGCCCAATGTGGGGCTCGATCCCAGGACCCTGAGATCATGACCTGAGCCAAAGGCACAGGCTTTAACCCACTGAACCACCCAGGTGCCCCTTCTGATGTGATTCTTAACCTCTCTAATAAGTAACCTAAAATTTCCTTGATGCTAGTTATTTATTTATTTATGAGTTAGGAGTTTATTTAAGTAATCATTACACCCACTATAGGGCTTGAACTCACAATTCCAAGATCAAGAGTCTCATGTTCTTCCAACTAAGCCAGCCAGCCACCCCTCCTTACTGATATTTAAGTATTTCTTATCTGTGTTTATGTGTGCTATGGCCTATATGGTGAAACCCCTTCTTCCCCCAAATGTACATATTGAAACCTCAACTTTGGATGTGACTATCATTGGAGACAGGGCTTTTAGAGGGTTAATTAAGGTTAAAACAGGTCATAAATATTAGGTTCCTAATCCAATAGAATTGGTGACCTTATTAGAAGAGGGAACTCTCTCTCTCTCTCTCCTCTCCCCTCCTCCCCCCCATCTGCAAGGGCACTGAGAAAAGGCCCTGTGAGCACACAGCAAGAAGGAAGCCATGTGCAAGACAGGAAGAGGGTTCTCACCAGAACCAGACCATGCTGGCCCTCTCATCTCAGACTTTCAGCCTCCAAACTGTGAGGAAATAGATTTCTGTTGTTTAAGCCACCAATGTATGACATTTTGCTGTGGCATCCTGCCATTCTTTTTCTAGCAACTCCTACTTTGAGTGTCCATAGAGAAGCCCACAAGAGAGCTCTATATTTCAAGGCAACAGAGTGCATCTGAAGTTGGCTGGGAGTGGCTATGTATCCCCGTAGTGCTTTTCAGCATTAGCTTTTATGCACTGTTGAACAGAACTTATGGTTTAGGCTGCACCACATGTATTCACAATCTTTTCTAAAAGACGGTGGTGATCAGAGCTGCACACAGAGTAACCAGGGAGTTAATCTGGGGAATGATGGATGGTCTCAGGGCGCTTTGTATTATCCATGCAGTCTCTGTGGAATTTCTATGCAGTTAAGTCTGCTTCTTCAATAACAATTGGGACCATTAGAGGGAGGAGATAGGAACTCTGATAACAAAATAGCCACTGTTTTCCAAGACGGTATCAGCCAAGCCATAACCCTTCACTGCTTCCAAGTCTCTTCCTTATCATTTCAGTCTGTCCTGGTGGCAACAAAGCACCACATAGCCTGTGTCCCCAGCAGCTGCCTGCAACACTGGGCGAAGCCGATTCCCTCACTAAGACATGGTCCAGCTCCCAGTGTTACATGTTGCCATCCACATACTGGGGTCAAGTCTAATATAGCTCATTCCCCAGGGACTTTAGCAGTTAAAGGGCTACAACCCTACTATGAATTTCCAGTGCTAAGGAACACAGATTTCAGCAAGGACATGTTTATTCGGCCAGTTTTCCAGATGGGTGAGCCAACAACAGGAGGATTGCCAAATATTCACCATGGCCACATTTTTTTGTAGTGTTGATTGTGCCTTCAGTACAGGTTAAAATTTTTTTCCAAATCTATATGTTGCTCAAGACTTTTAATTGTTCCTATTGCATCAACCTCTCTAGACCATAGAGTTGCTTCTCCTATCCTGGAGTGTGAAGAAGAGAGCACTCGAGCACTGAGAAAACTCCAGTGGTCCTTCACGCCCCTGGGATGGGAAGGTGTTCCCTATCCCTTCAAAGTGAAGCAGGTTGCTCCACTGGCCTGTCTTTAAAACTGTTCCCCTTGAAGGTATAACAATCAGTGAATTTTATTTTATTTATTTATTTTTTTCAATAAGTGAATTTTAAAGTTCTGCCTAAAGTGTCACGTTACCAGCTTCCCTTTTGAACATTTAAGATAAGTAAGTGAAATTATTTGTTCCTTGCCCAGACCAGATTTTCTAAAGTGTAAGATTTATATATAGTGTGATAAATGCTGAAAGAAGTCCTATTCAGTAATACTATATGATTGAATAAAATGGATAACTGCCTTTTAAATTTGGTTTTTAATTTAAATTTTGGTAGATATTATCTTCCCTTGGTTCTAATATCAAACAAAGTGAAAGGGTACACCTTGAACATTTTTGTTCCCATTGCTTCCCTTCCCCAGTACCCCATGTCTACCCTTTGAAACAGCCCTTTTGACTCATTTCTTTATGTCCTAGCATCAGTGTTTCCTAAACTTTTTCATCGTCAACCCACTAAGGAGTCTTTGAAGACATTTTCCTTCCTGATTATTTCACCTTCACCCAGATTTTAATATGCAGATACAGTGTAGATCTGTTTTTATATTATATAACTGTACTTTATATATAAAAGGATTAAGATTCCCCCTACCCAAGAACTAGTTTTTGCCCCCTTGGGGGTGATATCATCCCATTGAGAATGCATGTTCTAGGCATGTTTTATGCATATGCAAGTAAATACAAAAGTGTTTTATTTCCCTCCTTTTTACCATTTGTTACAAATGGTAACACTCTATCCAAACTTCTCTAATCTTTGCTTTTTAACCCAATAATATCTCATGGTAATATTTCCATAACATTATATTAAAAGTTTTCCCATTGTTTTTTAATGGGAACATAGTATTTTATTTTATAAATTTAAATAAATTTATTTAGCCAGTATCCCAGTGATGGAGGTTTAGGTTATATCCAAGTTTTTCTGCTTATAAAATATGTTACAATGAATAAATGGTTCATGTCAAATATTGATGTCTGTGGGAAACTAAATCTGCCATGATTTCTCTGATAATACTCCTGCAAAAGTTGTGGTCTATGTCCCATACTGTTGAATCTTGGTGAACAACATGACTGTTTGACCAATAGAATGTAGTAGAGATGATGTGCCATTTTCTAAGCTCAGACTTCAAGAGACTTCCTATATCTTAGAATGTTTGCCATGGTGTGAGGAAGGCCAAACTGTCCTCATGGCATGGCCATATGGAGAACAACTGAGGATTCCAGGTGACAGCTGGAAACCTGAGTTTCCAGCTGAAAGATAGCACCAGCTTCCTGGCCATGTTTATAAACCATCTTGGGTGGGGAATAAGAGATCATTGGATTACGGTTTTTATCTTATTTAACTGTTCATCACTAATTGACATTAATTATGATTGCTTCTTGAAATATTCCTTTCCCTTAATTCAGTGGGACTGTACTCTCAAAGTTTTCACTTCTCTACCATTTCTCAGACTCATTGTCTCATCCTCTTGGCCTCAAACTTTAGATGTTAGTTATTAAGGTTTGGTCCTAGACCTTTTGTTTTTTTTCTCTTACTAATAATGTCTCTAAGCAAACTCATCTATGCCCAAGTCTTCAACCTTCTGGGAAGAGACAATTTCCAAATGTACACTTTCAGCACAGACCTCTTTTCTGATTTTCAAACCTGGGTATCCAACCACCTACCTGCCCAATTCCACCTTTCTTTCTTTCTTTCTTTTTCTTTTCTTTTCTTTTCTTTTTTTTTTTTTTAAGATTTATTTATTTATTTATTTGATGGAAAGAGAGATCACAAGTAGGCAGAGAGGCAGGCAGAGAGAGAGGGGGACACAGGCTTCCCACTGAGCAGAGAGCCTGATGTGGGCCTTGATCCCAAGACCCTGAGATCATGACCTGAGCTGAAGGCAGAGGCTTAACCCACTGAACCACCCAGGTGCCCCCACCTTTCTACTTGAATGTTTTATGGGTATCTCACATTTGGCACATAAAAAAATGAACTCCATCTTTTTTTTGTTCTATTGCAGTTTACATCAGTGAATGGCACTACCACCAAAGAGAGACCAGGAGATCATTCTCTCTCATTCATTCTCTACATCTAATCCATCACCAAATCGGCTTGATTTTAACTTTTAATCTTTTTTATGTTTTTCAACCTTATCTATTTCTACTGCCCATCATTCTGTACCTAACTACCACCACTTTGACCTGGATAGTACCACAGCTTTTTAACTGATCTGCTGGGGTCCATTCTTGCCTCTCTTGACTCTGTTTCCAACCAGAAGCCAATGCAATCTTTTGTAATTGCAAATGAGCTATATCATCCCCTGACTAAAAACTTTCAAGGGTCATCCTCTTAGAATCGATATCAAGATATGTAGTCTGTTTTCTAATGCCCCACATAATCAATTTCCTGTTTACCTAATGGAGCCTACTCTGGTCTCACCTTTCTTTTTGTTAGATGAGATGAATTATACTGGTGGGCTCTAGATTTTTACTTTCTTCTTTGTTTACTTGTCACAATTATAAACAAATAATTATGCAATGGGGAATTTTAAATCTGTCTCCTTAATTAGGTTGTAAGCCCTGTCTCTTAAGTTAGAATAGAGTCTAAAAAAACCTAATGAAAAGCATTTCAAGTTGTACTCTGTAGCAATGTAGCAGGTGCTGTACTCTCATAGGTCTGAAATCTAATCATGAAAATGACATTTATGTTTGTGATGGCTCTTTCTGTTATCAAATACAATGCAATATAATGACTGATAGAAGGGAGATCTGTCGACAATACCATGGGCACAGAAAAAAATGGAGCCTAACTAGTTCTGGGAAATCAAAGACTTCACTGAGATGATGTTTACCTTGAGAATTCTAGGTATGTGGCATCAGTTTCTCCTTGTGATTAGCACTCCCTTCATTCCCCCTTGTGTATCAAATGCCCACCAGAGGCACTGCCACATCTAAAACATCCCATGCATTAGCCTGAGGGTGAAAACCTTTGCGGCCACCAGTTAAGCACATGCAGAAGTCAGATTGCACATTTGGGTATTCCAAAGTCACCACCATGGCCGTTGTCACAGGGGCACTTCCCAATCTTTGTACCTGAAGCCTTGGAATCTTTAGTTGCCTTTGACATTTCCTACTCTCTGAGAGGTTCCCTTCTTTTTTTGTTGTGTTTTTTTTTTTTAATTTTTAATTTTTTATAAACATATATTTTTATCCCCAGGGGTACAGGTCTGTGAATCACCAGGTTTACACACTTCACAGCACTCGCCAAAGCACATACCCTCCCCAATGTCCATAATCCCACCCCCTTCTCCCAAACCCCCTTCCCCCCAGCAACCCTCAGTTTGTTTTGTGAGATTAAGAGTCACTTATGGTTTGTCTCCCTCCCAGAGAGGTTCCCTTCTAAATGCAGTCTAGGTTGTGGTTTTCTCCATTATTCCTTTCTCATCTGTTTTCTTCAGGGATTCCTCTTCATTTTGTGTTTTTTCTTTCTTTTTGTGATTTTAAGAATCTTTTCTGCCACATTTAGGGATTTAGGGCAGAAGTGTGTTCTCAGAGCACCATCTTGATCCAATATCTGGAGCATTCATTGTTGACATTTTTTATATGCAGTGAACCATAAAATTATGCATAAGCATGTTACAAATGTTTCTCAAATGTTTCTGAAAGGTTTTTTTCTTTAATTGCTTACATTGGTATAATGCTTCTGAATACATAAGGCCTTTCATTTGAATTATCCTACTCCTTCCTAACACAACAATTTTTCACTTTGCTTTTTCAAAATGATGTCTCTTGTATGTTGGTTGATGAATAAGAACTAGAGTTTAAAATAAAGAGTATCACCCTTTTGGATATTGCCCTGGAAAATAGGCAAAATGGTTTTTCTTTGGTGTACAGATTGGAAGCTGAATTTAGGACAGATTGAAGGAGGAAGGGGTTGGAATCTGTGCGGCTAGCTAGGAAATTTATGCAGTGAGCGAAGCACTATGTGATAAGACCCAGGATTAATGTGCAAATAGAATGGACAGAAGGTATAAATGAAAGAAATATTTTAAGTAACACATGATAGATGCTGGTGAAAAGCTAGATATAAGTGATGAGAAAAGGCAGTCAAAGGGAGGTCAAGCTTTTCAGCAGAATCTGAAGAAGGCAATGGCATCATTTGGGGAGACAGAGCACTCAAAGGGAGCATCTCCTACTTCCCAAGTGTACACACACTCACACTGGTGCCTTGAAATAGTTGCTTTAAGCCTTGAATTTAGTATAAGGTGATTTCATCTTCAACCCCATCCAAGAAAGTTTATTCCTGGAAGTCCTAGAAGGATTTCATTACAACATCATTTTTCACTTACAACATGATTATGCAACTCGCATGTAAGAGGAGAGTCAACAGTAAGGCTCCAGAGTATTGGCCGGCCCTGTAAATTAGTCCAAAGGCCTGAAATCTGAAAGAAATTTTGGTGAGCCAATAGAGCTAAATTGATGAGGAATAAGAATACTAATAAAAAGTTCAACATGATCCCAAATTAGTTTAGGTTTATATTCACTGCCCCAAGAAACATTACCGGGCACTGTTAGTAGTCGGATGACCTGATTAAAAAATACTGGGCAGATAAAGTTGCCTGTGGGATGGTAGATATTTTTGGACTTCTCAGCAAGATTCCTGGAACCATTTTGTTTTCAGCATGGCCGGGCTTGACCTCCTCTTGCAGTCCTTGGAAAAATAAATACCAACAGGTATGGTAGGGTGGGAGAGGGGTGAGCCAGCAGGGGGAAAGATTGTGCCTGGCTCTGAATCCTTCCTTAGCAGATCTGTGAGCCCATTAGCATTGCCCTTTTAAGCTTTGTCCCCTTTGCTTCATTCCCCTGGCCTCCAAGGAGCTCCAGTTTCCTAATTTATACTAAACAGCAAGAGGAGATGCTGTGGGACACAGCTGCCTGGGATATTCTCATCTCTGACTCAAATATGCCTTTTTTTCCCTTGGCAAAAATTTTCATTCGGAAAGCAATTTCTCCTGTCTAAACTTGTTATCATTTCCCTTTCTATGGATAGATCTTAAGCTGTACCATTGAAATTGTGCCCAAGATTTTCTTTGGCTAGCCAGGACTAGTGTCACCTACTACTATGGAGTCCCTTGTTTTTGGTATCCAATAATGAAAGAGTAAAATCTTTGCTCAAAATGACTCTTCAGAGAAGGGATTTTTTTGGGTGAGAGATAAGGAAGCATGCCACTTAAGCTGTAATTCGAAGTATTCGAAATGATCTCTTTGACCACCTTTGTTCAACCCTAAGAATTCACATTCTTTGTCAGCCCATCTTATCAGAGGCATGTGGTCAGCAGGATTGACCCCCTAGAGCTGCAGAGTAGGAGGTAGAACTTAGTTTTTTCCTGACTCAGTCATTTTATTTTTCAAGACTAGTTCTTTGGCTGGCCATCCATACGTGGCCTTTTACTTCGTTGAAGGTTTCTCAGTGAGAAATGGGAATGAGGCTGAGGGTGTTTGTGAGAATCATTATGACATAAAAGGGTTCCGTGTACTCTTGTTGGTGTTGGATGTTCTAGAAAGATAGATCATAAGTGTAAGTACGAGGGTTTATGAGGCATTTTGCAGTAGTGGTGGGGGAAGCTGTCTATGTGACCAGATTGAACTCTAGTCTTCTAATTGTTTTTGATCTTGGCTAAGTTATTTAGTGACTTTGAGATTCATTTTCCTCATGTATAAAATGAATGATGCAGAATGTAGGATTTCCAAAGCACCTATTAGCTCCCAGAGTCTTATGAACTTTGCTAAAGTTTTTGTTTTGTTTTTTTGTTTGTTTGCTTTTATCTAGAGCCCCTTCATGAGTGCTACCCTGTTCCTAGCAGACAAAAAACTGGACCAGGTGCTCTCAGTACATATAAAGCGAGGCTAGACCAGGCAATCGAGACTTTTTTGGAAAGACGTGGGCTGTGAAAAACCCAGATTGTATAGGTGGATAGAGGTAAAATGGAATAAAATTAAGAGGAACCTCACTCTGTAGGGATGGGTGGGGGTGCTGTAGTACAGGAACAAGGACTGTGGTGGACTCTAGGTGGACTCTGTGGTGGACTGTGTGGACTCTAGGTCAGTGATTCTCAAACTTTAGCATGATCAGAATCACCTGGAAGACCTATCAAAACACAGCTTCCTGACCCCACCTCCAGAGTTTCCATTGAATAGGTCTGGTATAATGCCTAAAAATGTGATTTCAAACAAATATTCAATGATGCTAATGCTGTTGTCTCTGGGGACCTCTCTTGAGAGCTATTGCTCTAAGTTGTTTTCTCATTTTTCGGTGTTGTAGCCTGAAAAATGTTTTTAAATGCTCCAAAGTAGGTTGACATAGTCGAGGATCACATGGGTCATTTTTTTCATATCCTCCACTGTTGGTTCCAGACTTGGTATTAGAGGGTGCTGCATTTGGGGCAGTGGCTGTGGTCACTTCCTATTGCTTTTTCGGTGCCACAGGAAGGTGGACAGCTACTAATGTTCTCTGCTGCCTTCCAGGGGACAACAAAAAACAGCACATGCATTCCTTTGTTTTTCTATTCAACATGTATTTTGTTGAGTTCTTACTATGTTCCACTCACTGTTCTAGAAGCTGGGGATCTAATGATGAATGGGACAGTCAAAAATCCATCTATCATGGAGTTTATATTTCCAAGTATTGTGAAGAGAGCTCAACTCAAGGAATTCCTTTTGTCCCAAGAAAGACAACTTAGTGATCAGCTATTTTTATTGCTTCCCTGCCCTACACCCAGCAGCCTAACACACAGCTCAGGCTAGTAAAATACCCAATGATCCACACATTTAAGAGACTTAAAGCTTATTGAGTTGGTAAGACCAAGTCATAGGAAGTTACTAGAGTTTGATTGGGCGAGAATTGAGTATATCTTTAATTTTTCCCAACTGCTAAATTATGTGATACTAATTTTAAGGTCAAAGTTCCAAGAGGGAAAGCCATAATGCACGCCAAAGGACTGTCCATTGTGCTATCTACGAAAGTTCTGCTCTCTTGTCTGTAATGTTGGCTACTTGAGCTTATGGCAAAGCCAGTATCATGCAGCTTTGTAGTCCGTGACCTCAGTGCCCAGCCAAGTTCCTGTGCAGAGAAACTTCTGGATGTAGTGACCCCTATGACCCACAATGTGGGGATGACAGACAGTTGTTTGCAGCTAAAGCCTCCCAAGCCTGCTCTTGGTAATCCCAACCCTGCTTTCCAGGAAAATGTAAAGGCCAGCTCCCATTTGGAAATCCAGCATGTGCTTTTTGAATTCTGTGGAAATTTCCCATTACATCTGTGTTTTATCATCATGCAGTAATATTCAACTAGGATGTTTCTATAAATAGACAAACTGGAAGTAAAATGAAAAAGACTACACTGAAACCTACAGAAATGAAAGCAACAAAATTAAGAGAAATCAAAGTTGGTATCAAGCTTATAAAAACAATCTAACACACAGACAAGAGCTGTATGTTGAAAGTATGAATAGTCAGCAGTCAAACATCCATATACCATATCAAGCTCTTTCCTTTGGGCTGCAAAAAAAGATACTTGGGGCCTATTGTGACTGCAACACATTGAGCATCTTTGTATTTTTTTCTGTAAAGATTTTGTTTAAAAAAAAAAAAACTATGTTCAGATTTTCTATCCCCTTGAAAACGGACAGCACTGCTAGATTTAGTAGACCGCTGGAGGGATCATTTTTGTGGACAGGTAGCATCCTAAGTGGAAACATCCCAGACCCTCAACCTTGCTTCCTTTCCACTTCATTGGCAGGTGGACTGGCCTACACCTAGCAAGGGAGAGAGAGGGATGAGACCAAGAGACACCTCTCCAGCTGGAGCCCAGCAAATCCACCAAACTGGTCCAGCTATCATCTGTTCTCATTTAGGTCTTCTTCAAAACACAGGATAGACGAAACAAGGCTTTTTTTGTATCTTTAAAAACATCTTTACAGCTGCAAATAGTTTCTTTCACCTTTCTTCTCCCCTCCAAGCTGCCTTTGGTGGTCGTTTTAGCCTGAGTTTACCTGCATAAAAGCACCCCTGGGGAGGAGTACGATTTGTCCTCATCCTGTACCACTAGGAATGGATGGCCTTGCATGTGGGGTCAAGGTGGCCTGTGTCCAAGGTGTTTTGCTTCTGTAATATTAATGAAGTCAGCCTCCTCCAAGAATGTCCTCAAATCCCCTGAAGGTTCTTAGATGTTGCAGTTTGCATTTCGCTATTTACATTAGCAAAAACTGTTGTACAAACAGGCCTGTCAGTCAGGGCTCGCCTGGCTTCACTTCAGAGAAGGAATCAGAAGTGTGAGTTAAATGAGCCCAGCAGGCATTTAACCTCTGGGTCTGGAAAAATCCTGACTCATGGAGTGATCTGGGAGGTGGGAAGGCAGCCCCATTTGGTGAAGAAGCTTGAAGCATCCCAAACCAAGGCTAGAACAAATGATGATGGTCACAGCTACCATAGGATAGTCACTCTGTGCCAGCCACTGTGCTGGTAATCCTCAAAGCCATTTGTTGTGTTAGAGAGGTTTTATTCTTAGTTTACACCCATGGAAACTGAGCTGCAGAGAAATGATCTTGACCAAGGTCCGAGCACGATAAGTGGTGGTACAGGAGTGAATGCTTGCCGTCTGTCTTCTGATCTTGTGCTTTTAACCATAATCCCATATGGCACTGTGAAAATGTATGCCCTATAGGTATGTAATTTGGTAAAGATACTTTCCGAAACAAGTTAGTGGTATATGTTAAAACAAACACTCATAAACTAACTCAGCAATTCCACTTACTAATGTCCATCTTAAAGAAATGTACTCACTCATTTACCACGAGACATTGGTTGTACGTTTTTGTTTGTGTTGGTGAAAAAAAATGCAGTGACCTAGATAACCATCAGTAAGAGTATGGATGAATAAACAACAGTGCTCATACTATGGAATGACACCTAGCTATTAAAAAAGGAGTCAAGGGGCGCCTGGGTGGCTCAGTGGGTTAAGTCTCTGCCTTCGGCTCAGGTCATGATCTCAGGGTCCTGGGATCGAGCCCCACATCGGGCTCTCTGCTCGGTAGGGAGCCTGCTTCCTCCTCTCTCTCTGCCTGCCACTCTACCTATTTGTGATCTCTCTGTCAAATGGATAAATAAATCTTTAAAAAAAATAAAAAAGGAGTCAAGGTGGGTAGGTGGGAGGTTGGGGTAAGGGTGATGGCCATTAAGGAGCGGACTTGTTGTAATGAGCACTGGGTGTTGAATGTAACTGATGAATCACTAAATTCTACCCCTGAAACTAATAATACACTGTATGTTAATTGAACTGAATTTAAATTAAAAAATTTAAAAAACAGAATGAGGCATATTCTGGAGCGATCTTTAAGACCTATGTGATAGAGTTGCAGAATGAAACAAGTAGTATGATACAATTTATGTAAAACAAAAACAAAAACAATACTGCCTATTTTCTCTGCATCTATTTGGGTGTGAAAAGTTCTGGAAGGTTGCAAGGAGAGTGCTTATTTCTGGGAAGGCATGGAAGGAAAGGTTATGGAGATGATAATCAGGAGGATTCTGGCCTTATCTGTAAAGTGGGGTTTCTTTTCCCCCCATCTTTTCTTTTCTTTTTTTTATTTATTTATTTGACAGAGCGAGAGAGCACAAGCAGAGGGAGAGGCACAAGCAGGCTCCCCACTGAGCAGGGAGTCTAACATTGGGGCTTGATCCCCAGACTCTAGGATCTTGACCTGAGCTGAAGGCGGATGCTTAGCTGACTGAGCCACCCAGGTGCCCCCTGTCACTCATTTTTATTTTTCCATTTTCATGTTTTACTCATACGATAAAAAAATAAATAGAAATTGATAGATGGATAGATACATGAATTAATGATTAGAAGTATTTTTAGTGTAGTATTCCAGATCAGGAGAAACCCCTAGTAGGGATTTGGAATCCAAAGATGATGGGGTTGGAAGGGACCCTAGAGATTTTCTAGTCTAACCTGCGTGGTTCACCAATGAAGCAAGTGAACCTCAGGGAGGTTGTGTAGCCTGAATATGGTCCCCCAGAGAGTGCTCACCACAGAGAGCTTGGGATAAAAGCCTCTGACTCATAGGAAGTGCTTATGGCACTCACTGTGAGCTCATCAACCAGTGCTCCCCATTGGCAGGTGACCGTCCAAGGTGCCACGCAGCAGAGCAGAAGAGGTTTGGTCTTGTGCTCCATGAACTTGGTGTATGTGCTCCAGAAGCCCTGAGCGGTGAAAGCTGCTGGGCCCCTCCGATGAACAGCCTTTGTTAAGATTTTTCTCAGACTTTAGGACAATTCTTCCACATGCATATTCATCATGGAGAGTGTTTCTATATTTGAAACTATTTTTTTGTTTGTTTTCGGTGGCTGTGTGGCTTGGATTTTTGTTTTTAATTCTTCTTTGAGAATAAAGAGAAGGAAAAATCCTACATTGCTTTCAGCTTATGCAGCTTCCCCAGAGGTGTGAGATATAAACACAGTCTGTTTCCTGTATGGATTTCCCAAGGGCACTAAAAATGTGATGATATTTAATTGGCTGTTCCATGTCTTCAGTGCCTCGGTAAAATAGCAGACACAATCATAAAATGAGAAAGAGCATCTGTGGCTGAATCATGGAGAACATGAGCAGCTCAGGAGAAAAGAGCAGCTTCCATGCAGTTCAGACCTTAGAAGCTCAGAGAGGAGATATTTAGGAGGTTATATTCACCTTGAAAAAACATGAATATTTAAGTAGTCCAGATTGGGATGGGCCACTCTATGTTGCCCATGTATGTGCTCTGTTCCCTACAAGATGTATAGTCCAGGCCTAGGTACCTTGACATGTTTCTAAGGGTGGGGAGGAACCACTTTGTTATTATTTTCTAAGGGAGGAATAGTAACTAACTTCGTGCTTATTTCTGTTAAAGACCTCTTTTGAAAAAGATTAACATTTTATTTTTTAGGATAGTTTCAGGTGTATAGAGAGTATGAGCAGAAATTAAAGAGGTGTCTCACATTCCCCTATCACTAATATCTTATGTTTGGATAGTACATTATAACTGATGAACAAGAATTGATCCATTTTTATTTTATTGATCCATTGATCCGTTATTATTTATTACCTAAAGTCCACAGTTGACATTAGGGCTTGCTCTTTGTGTTGTAGTTTCTATGGGTTTTGAGACCTGTGTAATGACACGTATCTGCTGGCACAGTATTCTAAAGCATAGTTGCATTGCTCGAAAAAATCTCTGAGGGATCTAGGCACAGAGAGGTTTACTGATTTGCTCAGGGTCACACAGTGACTAAAAAGGTGGAACCAATATCTGAAGCATGGTGATCTGTACCCAGAGCTCATGTTCTTGGTGTCTCGTTATGATTTCTTAATGCCCTACTTGTGCACTGCAGAAATAATGGTACTTAGGTACTTACTGCATCAAAGAACATAGGGTTTGGTTTTGTTTTTTTAGAACATGGGATTTTTAAGGAAAATTTCCTGGGGTGTCTGGGTGTCTCAGTCAGTTAAGCCTCTGACTCTTGATTTTGGCTAAGGTCATGATCTCATGATTGTGAGACTGAGCCCCAAGTTGGACTCCATGCTGGGTGTGGGGCCCCCCGAGATTCTCTCTCTCCCTCTCCCTTTGCCCCTTCCCCATCCCTGCTCACATGCTCTCCCTCTCTCTCTCTAAAAGAAAGAAAAGAAAGAAGAGCCTCCTAATTTACTAGTAAAGTATATATGCCCCCCTCCACCAAAATGGAAAGGGCGTTCTCAAGGTCCCAAATTAAGCAGTAGGCTAGAACTAGAACCCAGGACTCCAGACTTTAACCAGTTTCAAGAGCATGCTATGCTCATAATAGGCACTTCATTAATATCTCTTTATTTGAATTGAAGTACATTCAGATTCCTAAGGGAAGTGATGATAAGCCAGGGTGACTATGAGTCTGAGAAATTCTAAGATGCTACCTACCCATGTCCAGCCTTCGAGGACATGCCAATATTTTGAACCATTCCCCTGGTCAGAGTGTTGTGTGGAAGGCCTGAGGGTAGCAGGAGGACTGAGGAGCTGAAGGGCATCAACATAACTGGATGATAAAGTGCCCTTGGGGGGTTTGATTTGGCAGCAGGAGATACAGGAAAAGAGATTATACATGAGAAGGTAGAGAAATTATACAACATCGCTTCTCTCTCCCTACCTCACCTTCCAGCCACAACTTGAAGAAAAAAGCTAACTGTTGACAGCCCATCCCCCAGCTGGTCTCTAGAGCTCCGGTCTCCTGACTGAAAGCTCATTAGCTATTGCCTGACTTCTCTGGAGGAAGAAATCCTTAGGAAATGGATTCGTGTCTTGTAGGACACTAAGTCTTTATCACAAATATTCTGTGTTGGGGGAAAAAGGCTAAAAAGATGGTTCTGAAGTCTCTGACATTATTTATGTAGGCAAATATGGTAACTTGTTGTCTAACCTGGTAGTATGGCTGTAACCTTTTTTTCTTAAGTCTGAGGTGAAGTAGTCAGAGGTTTCCTTTCTAAGCCACAGACATTAGAGTAAAAGTAATAAGAAATAGTATTTGTCAATTAATTACTATCAGGGAAGAAATACCAAGCGGAAATGGAAAGGAAGTGTGACTGATAAATTCTCCAGCCAGAAAACAACTAGAGAACAACCAGGTGCAGCACAGTTAGCACAACAGCAGTACAGAAAGAAGAACATTCTGTAGCGGGTCACTAGAGTATCTGCAGAGGCTTTCTGGAGCTTGACCACACCATAGAGGCTGGGTAGGATTTAAGCAAGTGGCTAAAATGATACCTGGTTCATGGAACATTACCCATAAATACTTGCTGAACAAAAAAGAAAGAAAGAAACTATATCTCTCATGGATAGAACAGTATGGGCACCATGAGCACACTCAGCCTGAAGGAGGCTAAAGAAAGTGAACTTAGATGTGATAGATAGAGTAGCACTAGGCTGTAGTGGCCCTGAAGGGAAATGACATTTAATGGCAACTTCCACGTGCCAGACACTATAACTGAACCAGCGTTTGCTCCTCGGTATGTCAGAAACTGCACCAGGTTGAGTTGTCCCACAACAAAAACTTTTATTTGCAAGAAGTAAGGAGATCACAGAGAATGGCTTCCAAAGCCATGACTCCCCAAGACGGGTTGAATGGGTTCCTTTGGTTTAGGGTTAGGATGAACAGATAGGGAGGCCTTGTCATCCGATGTAGAGGTGAGCATAAGGTAGCACATGCACCTTAGGGAACCATGCCTGTACCTACACTGTCTGTTGGGTAAATGAGGCTGAGGATTCTGCTTGGGCAGAGACTTTCCTTATAATGAGGTGAAGGTGATGGTAGGTGAGCCCATAAGTCACTCTATGGTCCATCTGTGCAGGCCTGAGTCAGACCTAGGTCTGGGTGGTCTGGATTGTCTGGGTCTTAGGGAGATTTTGTCAGGGTCAAGGTCACACACCTAGTGATCAATAGATTAGTGATTCACACCCTATTCTTTCTCTTGCATTACGCTCTTTTTCAGGGCACAAGCTTGGGAATGGTGTGGTAAAGCCTAGACACCCTCTATTCTCAGTTCTTGAAGAAGGAAAGGGAAAAACAGTGATTTAGGAAATTGTTCACAATGCTTCCTATTCAGGACAGGGTAGTAAAGGTTGAGAATGGGAGGTTGAGGGCCTGGCCAAAAAGACCACATTGAATAGTGGCAGAGACAGACCAATGCAGCAAGGTTTAGGGACAAGTTAGAAAGGAAGGATGAAGGAGAGGAGAAGCTCAAGTTAATCATAAGATTTGAGGGCTGACAGAATAGGAAATTTTAAAAAAATGATACTGCTTTGGAAAGCAATGACTGGCCTGGGAAATAGAATCATGTGGGTGAGGGACATGTTGATTTGCACATGGTATCTGGAGACATAAATGGAAATACGCTGCAGGCTCCTGAAAATATTAGTCTAGCCAAAGATCAGGCTAAAATATAAAACTGGAAGTCTTTTGCGCTGAATAAAATCATGAGTCCCTTGGTGGAGAAGTGTAGAACCCACAATAGCAGAGAGAAAGACAGAATCCAGGAAAGCGGCTACACAAGCAGTAGTCAGAGAAGTGGCAGGAGGGCGGAGATTATAGATTAGATAAACAGAAAGGGACCTGTCATGAAGAAGAGACAGTGAACAGTTTAGAGGAGAAATGGTTAGCTCCCAACGCTGTCAGATGACGGAAAGACCTCTTTATTAGTTAGGCTGAGATTCTGTAACCGGTAAGTCAGAATGACACCATTAAATGGTTCAGGGCTGGTCTGGAGGTTCCAGTCATCCGAGTCCCAAGCTCTGTTTGTTTCATTGATCTGCCCCCAACACTGGGCACCATGGATTGAACATTTGTGTCCCTCCCCTCCCCCAAAAGCGAAATCCTAACCCGCACTATGATAGTATTAGGAGGTGGAGGCTTTGGGAAGTAATAAGGTGATAGATAATTTGGGATTAGAGCCCTTGTTACGGGGCCCGAGATAGCTCTTTCGCCCCTTTCCACTGCGTGAGGCTGTAACCTGAAGAGGGTTGTCACCAGAAGCTGGTGGCGCTGGCGCCCTGATCCCAGGCTCGCAGCCTCCAGAACTGTGAGAGACACGTTCCTGTTGTGCATAAGCCATCTAGTCGGCAGTAGTCTGGTAACAGCCTCGGCGAAGACACCGCGCTTCCTTCGCACAGTCTAAGTGAGTTCCTGCACTTCCTGCCCTCACACCTGTGCTCAAGCCTGCAGGAAGGAGTAAAGGGGGAACGGGAAAGGCCTGCTTTGGAAGCTACACCTCAGTTGCGAGTACATGGCCACACCCGGCTACCAGGGCATCTGGGAAAGGCAAATCTGCAGCTGCACAGCCTTGGGCCCCACTGAATTTTAACTACTGACTGTATAAAAAGGGAA
Organism: Mustela putorius furo; assembly: GCF_011764305.1. Taxonomy (NCBI): domain Eukaryota; kingdom Metazoa; phylum Chordata; class Mammalia; order Carnivora; family Mustelidae; genus Mustela; species Mustela putorius. Next base: position 4,043,679 of record NW_025421553.1, read on the forward strand.
GAAGTACAGTATTAGGGGCCACCAGCAGTCTTCACCATGAATGGTCAAGGATAATAATAATTCAGAAAAGACCCTTGAGGGGCACCTGGGTGGCTCAGTGGGTTAAAGCCGCTGCCTTCGGCTCAGGTCATGATCCCAGGGTCCTGGGATCGAGCCCCACATCGGGCTCTCTGCTCAGCGGGGAGCCTGCTTCCCACTCTCTCTCTGCCTGCCTCTCTGCCTGCTTGCGATCTCTGTCAAGTAAATAAATAAAATCTTCAAACAAACAAACAAAAACAAAAAGAAAAGACCCTTGAATTTGACAAGCAGTTGGCTACTACAAAAGCTAATTTAACTCGGGGCGCCTGGGTGGCTCAGTGGGTTGAGCCTCTGCCTTCAGCTCAGGTCATGATCTCAGGGTCCTGGGATCGAGCCCCGCATCGGGCTCTCTGCTCAGTGGGGAGCCTGCTTCCCCTTCTCTCTGCCTGCCTCTCTGCCTGCTTGTGATCTCTCTCTCTTTCTGTCAAATAAATTAAAAAAAAAAAACAAAAGCTAATTTAACTGTCCGTTCCGTCATCAGCCTTGCCGTCTTCCAATCCATTGTCCATGCTGCAATTAGAGGTAATTTGCTCAAGGGTCCCTCCTCTGCTCCAACACTTCACTGTCTCCTCTGTACTTTCAGAAGACAGTCCAAAACGCTTAACATAGCGAGGCTTTCATGATTAGAACCTTACCTACCTGTGAAGATTCACCTCTCCCTACACCCCTCCCTTCCACAGCCCATTGCAACCCATATTCCTCCCTCAGTTTCTAGCTTTGATAGAAATGCATTGTTAATCTCCTGTCCTGTCCCTCTGAGACGTGAATCTCCCATTTCCTCTTCGCGGTATGCTGTTCCCCGTTTTGCCTGGATTCCTCCCGTCTTCCTTCAGACTAAATACCATGTCCACCAGAGTGCTGTCATGGACTTCCCAGGACAGACTTCTGTGCCCTATCCATATGTTCCAGAAACACCCTGCAGGTCACACATACCACTGATTTGAATCTGCTTGGGAATGTTTGGCTCCTCTGTGTTAACCACGAAGCCATCAGCAACTTGAGGAAAAAGGCCCCGCCTTCTCCAAATTTGTGCACACAGAGGCCAATGCACAGCCTGGTACAGAGTGGGAAATCTAGAAGTATTGGCTGAATGAGCGAAATGCCCAACTCTGATGAGTAGAAGAATCCAAAGCTATTATTTACTGATGCAAGGGAACACACTTTGAATTTCCTGCCCACTTACTGTTGTTCCTTAGGCTCAGTCCCCTCTGCTACATAATGAGGAACTTGTTAATGTGCTGACAAATGGCAAAGAAAATGAATTGCTTTGACAAGGAACATTAGAGTGCAGCATTCATATTATAACCTGAAACATTGTTGGATGTCATGATTCCATGTCTTGGAGTTAGTCGGCAATCCCCATTTCAAGGGAGGGGAAATTGCCTATTGTAAGGGATGCATCCACAACCCACTATTTAGCAGAGCTGCGAGAGCTTATTTGCTTATTACCATGGCAACCACCAGCCCAACATGGCACATTAGTGTACTTGTCTAGACGGCACCAAATTTATCAGCACTTCCTCTTTTGTGTGCCTGATTTTAAACAGGCAGGTGTGGATCCAAGGTGCTACTGGGAGAGAAAAGATTTTTCTCTCCATGTGGGCAAATGAGCGTGTTGAAAGCATCCCAGGAGCTCCTAAATGGCTAGCACTGAAATCTGCACTAATTTGAAAGCTCTTGCGTTAATCTGTGTTTTTCTTTTTTAATAAAACCGTACTAGAAATAAAGAACTAGAAATACATCCATATGGCCTGCCAACTGAATCTAAAAATAGTTTATGTGAAACAAAGAGCTCACTGACTTTTACATTTATGGAAAACTAAGAATTTAAAATGTCTTTTAATTATGTTTTTCTCCTTGTCGTCAGTATTTGGACACAGATAGCCAACACCATAAGCCAAACATTTATCAGCTTAGAATATTTGTAATATTCTCTTCAAGGGAAGAATTTGGGCAAGACCAAACCCTTGGGACCCAGTCTCTTGAGGCTTGCTGAATCTCAGGGTCAGGGCCTTCTGCAGACAGAGCCCTTCCTAAGACTTGCTGGGTCTTAAATCTTTGACAGTGCTAGAAGGTCCATCAGCAAATGTCCTCTAGGAATGTCTTGGAATGGAGGACCTAGCAAGGACAAATGTTTATTTCCCTGTGTTGATGCAATCAGTGTTTTTGACTAGCTTATTTTTATGAACAGAAACTTTAAATTGTATCTGTACACAGTTAGCTATGTGACTGGTGACTGTGTGTGCAATTTATTCTAATTCAATAGTAAATAACTGGGGTCAGGAGGGATATTTGGCCCATGCCTCCCATTCACAAAGGGCAGCAAATTGAGAAATTGACCTTGTCTACAAACCTGCGTATAGAAGGAGTCCAAGACATAGCGACAGCATTGGAACCAGATGGCATTCTTCATCTAACTTTAAACCTGGGTCTATCACTGGACCACAGTGCTTTGCAGAGCACTTGGAGATGGTATAGTTTATAAATCTCATCATTTTTGCATGGAGAGCATAATTATGTCACATTGATTTTTGTGTATAAAAAGCAATGCTTTGTTGCATGTAAATATTTAACATGGAAAACAAAACATGCTTCTCATATCTTCGTTTTTAGAAACCTATCACTAGCCTCATGAAACCAAAGAGACCACGTTTCTCTCAGGGCTGGGAAGCCTCTGGGGTCAGGCAGCATTTGGTATTAGCATTTGGTCCTCTAAGTCTTTTTGCTTGACTTTATGACATTTGGTGGATGCTTAATAAAACATTCGTTTAATTAACGCATGAATGAATGAACCATGAATATGAATAAACACATTTTGGTTTCTAATAAGATTCTCTTTTTTTTTTTTTTAAGATTTTTTTTATTTATGTATTTGACAGAGAGAAATCACAAGTAGATGGAGAAGCAGGCAGAGAGAGAGAGAGAGGGAAGCAGGCTCCCTGCCGAGCAGAGAGCCCAATGCGGGACTCCATCCCAGGACCCTGAGATCATGACCTGAGCGGAAGGCAGCGGCTTAACCCACTGAGCCACCCAGGCGCCCCAGATTCTCTTAAATTATATACAAACAGCTTTAAATAGGCCTTGGGCAAGGTTAACTAACGAAAGCAATGTCACATCCAGGGAATAAACCCAGGTGATTTTGGTATCCTCTCATGAAACTGAGAGTCACAGGGAGGAACACTAAAATATCAGTGACTGGGAAAAATCAGGCAGAAGGTGAACTTGACTTAGGGGCAAGTGCACTGTGGTGTATCTTTTAAAAGAAGTAAAGTTTCATTCTTCTCAAGTTAATGTCACCCAGAAGAGACTGATCTCACAGAGGTCAGGTTAACCGTTTAACCAAAACATAGTGACTGCAAGAAACCCTCTGTATTAAGGTGCCTCTGGCCGCGGTAATAAGTTACCACCAATTTACTGGCTTAAAACAACACTCAATTTATTCTCTTACAGTTCTAGAGATCGGAGGTACAAAATCCACTCCGCGGGACGAAGGCGAGGGCTGGTTCTTTCTGGAGGCTTTAAGGGAGAATCGGTTTCTTCGCCTTTTCGATCTCCTGGAGGCTGCCTGCCTCCCTCTGCTCCCATCGCTCCATCTTCCGCTCTCAGGCTCTCATCTCCTACTTCTTCCTTTGACCTTCTCGCCTCCCTCTCCTAAGGACCCTTGTGATTACATTTAGGGCTCTTGTGGATAGTGCAGGATAATATCCCTTTTACAAGATTTCTAAGTAGAATCACATCTGCGAACCCTATTTCATGACATGGGGCAACATTCCCAGGTTTCGGGGATTAGGATGTGGCTATCTTTTGGGCCACCTAGCAGTTTGCCTCACCTTTTTATCCCATCCGTGCTTGTCTGGGTTTCCTTGTCTGTGCAGTCAAATTGTATGACAGTCGTTGTTCCCAACCTCTTTTTCAAAATTTTTATAGTAAGAAAAACCAAGGCTCGCTCTCTTTCTACTGCCACCCCCCCAGCATACACACACAACACACACACACACACACACACACACACACACACAAACACACACATGTACACACCCGAGTCTGGTTAAAAGCACGGCTTCTATAACCAATCTGCCTAGCCTAGCATGCAGTGTCCACTTACTAGGTATGCGCCCGTGTGCAAGGAACCTCCCCTCCCGGCACCTCAGCTCCCCCATCTGTGGAATGAGGATAATAATAGTACCTCCCTCTTAGAGTGGTTGTATGGCTGAAATTCATTAAAATGTGTAGCGTGCTTTGGTTGTTCAGGAAGTGTTAGCTGTTAGTACTTACTAAATCTAAGGAACCAGTCATACGTCCGCTTAGGCAAACTCAGCAAAGAGTGACATCAACATAAAAAATGAGAACATTTTCTCTCACTGTTCTACTCAGCGCATGCTGACTTGGGGTGGGGGGCGGGGGCAAGGCAAGGGAAGGTGTGACTCATTGTCCCTCAGCTGATCTCCGTTCCCTTGTTCTCGAGCTTCTGTCCTTCCTTGTGTAAACATCTTGTAGCCCTCGGTGTGATTCTATAGTTTTAATATCTGTGGTATTTGGATAACAGTGTCACCCTCATGCAAGCTAATTTGCTCTTTTCAGTTGAAAAAGAAAATGCACTTAGCGAAAAAGAGAGCAAGCCTTCAGTAAGGGTGGAGCCTGATTTCGTTGTACCAACTGGGAGATGCTCAGAGTTCAGTCCTTCTTCCGAGGAGAGTGCAAGTGCCTTTGGTTCTTCCCAGCTGAACTTGCAGCTTACCCCTGCACTTAGGTAAAGCTCCTCGGCACACCTAACAGTATATCTTGCAACAATTCTTGCCTGCGAAAGATTGATATCTATGATATCTCCCCCAGCCAACCTTCTAGGACCTCCATTTCGACCATAAATTCGGGGCATGGATATATTTTCTTCTAGAAAAAGGAAAATGCAAAGGCATTTCAAGAACATGAGAGCATTAGTTCAGTGAAACAGGAACTAGTGTTGACACTAGCCTTAACTATCAGAGGAAGCATATAAAAACAAAGTGAAGGGATATACAGAAGTGTGTGCACCACCAGACCTCAACAGTGATGTTTAGGAGCAAAAATACCATGACACTGCAGTTTTCCATCCAGAGCCCCCTGTGTGTTTCAGGGCAGCATCGTGGAGTGCTGATTGAGGTTTGTCACTTACGCATGTCTTTGACGTTGGGCTTCTCATCTATACCTTCAAAAAGCATGAAACATGAACAATTAGAAAAAATTGAAATGTAACCTTCAACCTAGTATTTTTTATCTCTACTCTGATTATTTCTCAGCACTAGAGCTCCTAACCTATTCTGGATCCCTGAGTCCTCTGAAACTCTAAGACGTCCCCTTAAGAAAAAAATGCATAAGAGCATGTGGAGAAAGAGGAACCCTCCTACACTGTTGGTGGGAATGCAAGCTGGTGCAACCACTCTGGAAAACGGCATGGAGGTTCCTCAAAAAGTTGAAAATAGGGCCACCTGGGTGGCTCAGTGGGTTAAGGTCTCTGCCTTCATGATCCCAGGATCCTGGGATCGAGCCCCACATCAGGCTCTCTGCTCAGCAGGGAGCCTACTTCCTCTTCTCTCTCTCTCTCTCTCTCTCTCTGCCTGCTTCTCTGCCTACCTGTGATCTCTGTCTGTCAAATAAATAAATAAAATCTTTAAAAAAAAAAAGTTGAAAATAGAGCTACCTTATGATCCAGCAATTGCACTACTGGGTATTTACCCTAAAGATACAAATGTAGTGATCCAAAGGGGCATGTGCACCCGAATATTTATAGCAGCAATGCCCACAATAGCCAAACTATGGAAAGAACCTAGATGTCCATCAACAGATGAATGGATAAAGAAGATGTGGTATATATATACACTGGAATAGTATGCAGCCATTAAAAGAAATGAAATCTTGCCATTTGCGATGATGTGGATGGAACTAGAGGGTATCATGCTTGGTGAAATAAGTCAATCAGAGAAAGACAACTATCATATGATCTCCCTGATATGAGGAAGTGGAGATGCAACGTGGGAGGATTGGGGGTAGGAAAAGAATAAATGAAGCAAAATGGGATCAGGAGGGAGACAAACCATAACAGACTCTTAATCTCACAAAACAAACTGAGGATTGCTGGGGGGAGGGGGGTAGGGAGGAGGGGGATGGGGTTATGGACATTGGGGAGGGTATGTGCTATGGTGAATGCTGTGAAGTGTGTAAACCTGGTGATTCACAGACCTGTACCCCTGGGGCTAATAATACATTATATGTCTATGAAAAAATAAAAAAAACTTTTTAAATGCATAGCTACACTCACATAAACAAACCTGCACATACAATTCAGAGGTGTGCCCTCCGCGGGGGGGGGGGGGGGGGGGAGGGGATGGGGATGGGGAATCCCAGGATTAAGAACCTTCTATAAGAATTCAAGGGTTTGAGGTGCCTGGCTGGCGCAGTGGGTAGAGCATGCAGCTCTTCATTTCAGGGCTGTGAGTTTAAGCCCCATGCTGAGTGTAGACACGTGTTAAAATAAAATCTTTAAAAAAGAGAGAGAGAGAGAATTCAAGCTCCTGCCTACTTTTCTAGTCTCTTCTCTAAATATTATCTCTTCCACTGTGCCCAGACCATAGTGTATCAGACTACCTTTTATGCCAGGCCTCAGATCCTACTGGTGAACATTTTATTCCAGCTATTGCTGCAGAGACCAGCTTCCTGTCCATGTAACTTAACCATATTGTGCTTCAGCTGTTCCTTTTCTTTCTTTCTGCCTGGGACTTTTCTGGAAGGTAGGCAAAGATGCTGTTGAGAACTTTCGTGACATTAGCGCACGTGCAACCTGAACATGCGCAGTCATTAACAATCCATGGCACTTGTGGAGGATAAGAGCCATTTTCTAGCCCTTGAGTAGATAATTCTGTGTATCCTTGCAGAGTCCCAGCAAAGTAGGGTCTCACTTGATAATCCCCCCTTGTTTTGGCTCTTCCCCTGTCCTTGCTTCCCTTTTCCCTGACTTTTACACCTTTTCCCTGGATTATGTCCCCAAATAAATTACATGTGTGCAAGCTGTGGTCTCAGACTCTGATCTTCAGGAGAAACTCAAGTTCAAGCACACAGAAACTACACAAAACAGTTTCTAACTCTACCCTGTCTTCCATTGTATTTTAAGCCAGAACTGCCTTTTTTTCCTTTATTTTTGACAAATCGCTATATTCAAAGTCTTGCTCAAGTATCTTCTACATCAGAGGTCACAAGCTGCATTTGGCATGGTCTGGCCCACATAGTTTTTCCTGTAACACATCTACTCTCTATACTTGGGTACATGTTTGTTTTGAGACTTGGCTTATGTCAAGTAGAAGCATTGTGTCATGTTTCATGTAATTTCCATGGACTGGCCATTTGTAAGCATTAGATAATGTGTTGTCATCTGTTGAATAAACAAGACATTTTTTGGAAAGTGAAAGAGTAACTGCCTTAAGTCGGTCTCATCTCTGCCCTTATAGATTGTGTGAACTTGGAAATGTCCATTTTATGCATCGAGTCTCTGCCTCCGTGGGGAATCCATTTGGAAAACCTAGCTGCTTGTCTTTTAATCATATAAGGGCCTAGATTTTTAAACTGTAAAGTCCAGAAATAAGCTGCTGAACAAATATTTTGGGGTTGTTTTGTTCTTTTTTTTTTTTTTTTTTTTTGACCTTTCCTTCCTGGTCGCATAATGGCTATGGCAGCTCCTGCCCTCCCATTCACATACAAGGCAGGAAGGAGAGTGGAGGGCAGAGATAGCCGTGTCCTTTCCTTTAAGCAAAACGCAGCAAACATACAAAGATGTCCCAGAAAAGCCCAGCAGATTTCTTGTTTCTGAGTCATGAGTCTGAACTGTAGCACATACCCCTAGCAGCGGGGCTGGGGGAAACAAATACCTAGACTATGACAGATCAGTCTCTCTCTCAAACACAATCAGGATCTGGTTAGCAAGGAAGGTGGGGTGGTGGGAAGAATGGATGTCAGGTAGGCACGCAGTAGTGTCTGCCACCGTCTCACTCCACAAAATGGATTGAATACCTACCCTTCCAACTCTCCAGAGTTGCATGAGACTCAAAGAGGACCATGTTTGTAAAAGTGCTTTGCAGAATGCCATGCAAACTACTAAGCAGGTGAAATGATGCCCATAACAGGAAAATTCCTGTTCTGTCCTACACTAAACTACATAGTAGCTGCACAAACATTCATTTACAATTCATATTGATAAAACAAATTTGCCTTCTACTTCTGACAGAGGACCTTTATAAAGCATTATGCATGGACTGGTGGTGTTTTCTTCTTCCGAAATGTATAGACTGTCGCCATAGTAATGATGGTAGTCATAACAGCAAGGCCATCAACACTGCCTTACAATTTAATGACAGGAAAGGAAGGAAAAATATCTCATCATTTTAGTTGTATGGGAGAATTTTCCTAAGAACATACTGTAGCTTGGCCAGGACATCTGCACTCTTAACGAAAACAATACAGAAAGCCAAAATATTGGTTTGACAGCTGACTTGAAAGAGTCATTCTGAGGCATGGTGCTTGTCCCTGGGTGTCATGTGGAGATGTGGGCAAAGTAGGAAAAACGCATATTTTGAATCACCCACATCGTGTCCTAGGACTCTGGTCACTGGCCTGCACACTCTGGAAGTAGAATGCCTCCTGGTCCCCCAGCTAGTGAGTTGACTACATCACACTTTAGATTCCCTCTCCTTTACTTTTGTCTTTTAAATCAAATGATCATGCAGTAAAAGTCTGTTAAATATTTAGCTACAACTTTGTTAACAAATACTTGTTATGCTAGAGATGGTGTAGTAAATGTCAGTGAGAATGAGAGCTAGATTTATTTCCTTCATTTTACTAAAGGTTATGATTTCATGTAAATTTAGTCAGAAGAGCGTAATTCAGAGTCGTCATCTAAATACTAAATGCCTAATACTTGAGAAGGCATCTCTAAAAAATATGGACATTTCCCTCCATTGATAAATTTATGTTACGCCACCTATCAAAAATGACAGCGCCTCCTTAATTATTTAAGCCCATATTTAAAATTTTCTAATTGTCTCCAATGTGTCCCTTAGAGCTGGCTTATAATGTATACAGATATAAATATAGATATAAATATAGATATAGAATAGTATTCTGCATACATTGGGTTAGATAAAATGTACATAGAATGTATTACTAAAACTAATTTTACTGTTTCATTTTTTTGAAGTATGCTTACTAGAAAAACTTAAACAATGGATGTGACAACAATAATTTCTTTTGAGTAGCTCTGCTCCAGCTTCTGTATTTTCTGTAATTGAAAAATTAGACTGTAAAGATTTTATTAGATTAAAGTTGAACCTTCCCAGCAAGATGACATCAAAGGGTTACTTCATAAGGCAGGAGAAAGTATTATCTTGTATACTAGTGATTAAGAGTCTGGCCACTGGATGACTCTCTGATTTTTCCATGGTAAGATTATGTTTTTTTCTCCTTGTGACCAGAAAGTAATCTTCATGCTGTTACTTTGCCACCGTAAGAATGTCCAGTTTCTCAACAACAATTCTCCAAATGGTTTCAATAAAACTAATAATCCTTCCTTGAATAAATCATTTCATCAGAGATTACAAAAAGCTGACATCCATCTGTTTCATTCCTTATACGTAATTAATGGTCATTATTCTATAAAGTTTTCCTCTTCACCTCAGGGCCACTGGTGGCTATGAATGCTCATTGGAAAGGTAAGATAGATTTGCTATTTCCTTTAATAAACTGATTTTCAAAGTAATATCATTATAAACTTATGAGCTTGTTGAATATCTTTCAATCAACTTGAACCATTATTCTTTTTGATGCTTGAATTTTCATAGCTTGGACTATAGGAGCCCTTTCAATATGGTTCCAGTGTCCTTTTGACACAATCTCATCAATCCTGGAAAGATTTCTTACTTTCTGTCAGGGTAATATATCCCGGCCTCACCTTGTACCTTTCTGCTCAGATCTTAAATCAGTCATTGCTCCAAGAAGCTCTGACTCTTTGTATTAGGAAATGAACTTAGAAAGCAAGGTTTTATGCTTAGAGTCATGACTTTATTTTCTTGTAATTCTGAATTTCATAGTCAGAAACCTGGGGTAAAAAAAAAAAAAGAAATGGAATTTCATTTTCCTATAAGCAACCTGAATTTCCATTGATGTCAGAAAACCGCAGCTTGCCAATCAAAATAAACTTAGTCCCTTCTGGATTCTTCTTAGCTTCAATTGGGTTAAAATTCAATCAAATTTAGGCCTGTCTCCTTCCTCTCAATCCTTTTCTTTCTGCAAAGATGGTGCAGACTTGGGGTTTCGGGTGGAAGGAATGTTTTGTTCTGTCCTAGTGCCCCAAAGTGGTGTCTTATTCACTTATGGGATGCCAGATTTTTGCAACACATAGGATGCTTTTTTCAGTGTCCACCGTCCCCACAACTAAAACGCTCAGGTTCTCTCTGTTTCTTGGTCACCATGTCTTTGTAGACCACTCTGTGTCCTCTGTCTCCCAAATGCTTGGAATTTTTAGGTCTAATGATGCATTCACAATGAATGCCAACACCTCCTGGGATATTAAAAAAAAAAAAATTAGGATGTTCTCTTCCTCAACTCTGGGGCTCTGAAAGATTCAAGGAATTGTCTTATTCCTCACCACACATTTCTACTTTAATGCTGTCTTCTCTATGAAGTGCTTTGTGTCCTACCCGAGGCAATAAATATGGCTAATATTGATGTAGAGTACAAAAGGCAACGTAAGGTATGAAAGTCTTGCGTTACTGTTTCCAAATTTTATTTCGCTGTACCTTCCTCGGGACGCATTTGCTGTTTTCTGTGTTCACTCCTGCTTTTTCCTACCTCCAACATTTTGCTCATGTATTCTTTGTGCAGAAGTGACCTAACCCACCCTCTAACAGTCTATGTATATTCAGATCCACCCATTCCCTAAGGCCTAAACAAACCTAAAAATATCCCTTTCTTCTTCTATTCTAATTATATTTCATCTCACCTTCTTTGTGGGATTTATTACTTTATTCGTTATTCATTCTGTAGACATACACTAAGAAGCTACTGCCTACCAATGTTTGTGTTCTTTTATCTGAACTAGATTGTAAATTCTTTGGCAGGAGAATCCGTTCATCACTGTATTTCCATATTCAGTAAACATGAAGGAAGGAAGGAAGGAAGGACTGAATGAGTAAGTGCATGAACTGCTGACCACCTGGATTGCAGGAACCTTCTCTCCTTCTCTCCTTCCTAGGGCTGGGGCCAAGATGCTTAGTTCCGGCTTCTTACACTTCTCTTTCAAACTTACTGTCATCTTTGCTTATGTTTTCTTTGCTTGTCTTTCTAATGGGAAGAGACCCATTTTTGATCTCAGATGAGGCTTATCCACTCATCTTCTAGAAACTACCTTTTAATCTTAATTGAGCAATAATCTCCCTGCTTCTGTCTTTGCCCATTCTATTGGCTCCTTCTATTCAGCTTATCAACAGGATCAGTGTTTCCAATCTTTAAAACTCCCTTCCCCTATTGCCTATGTGCTCTTACCTGCCTCTCCATCTTTACTTCCTATTACTTGTATCCCTAAAGCTCTGTTCCAGCTGTATTGAAATATCTGACCCTCTCTTGGTTCACTTCTTTTTCCTGCTTGTATATAATCCACTCATTCTTTGCTTCCAAGTCTCAGCTAGAGCGTTTCCTTTGGGAAGACTTCTGAGACTCCTACAGAAGAGCTGGTCATTCTTCCCTTCTATCATTTTATCTAGTATCGGATATAATTATCTCTTGGCAGATCTGCCTCCCCCAAGTAATTGTGGGGTCCTTGTGGGCAGGTTCAAGATCCTGTTAATAATATGTGTATCCCCACTGGCTGGCTATAGGAGGTCCTAAAAGCTTTAATTGAGTAGACGAATGAATGAACACATGAGACTGACCATCTCATTATCTATAGCTCCTGCACTATGCCCAGGAAAAAACCTATGATAGTCTGCGCCAATGGGTGTGTTCCTTCAGTAGCAGCCCTGGCGGGGACAGCATGACCTTGGCACGGCTGTGTCATGTATTGAGTAGGAAATCAACTACCTTTCCTGTTTATGTAGTGTGCTGGCCAAAGGAAAGATGGCTGTGTGTGGTGAAGGCAGCAAATGAAAAGACCTTCTGTGCAAGGAATGCTCTGCTTTTATATTTCATTTCAGAGGAGGTACCTCCTTGGAATGTAAACCCTAATTCAAGGAGGGTTAAAACAGATCTTACAAGGGCAGAGATGGGTACAGGGTTGTGAAAATCATTCTTTATTCCAGTGTCAGAACCTTTTGCTAAAACAAACAGGAAAAAGAAAACTTCTCATGATTACCCATCTTAGCTTTAAATTCTTTCTACAATTCTTTGAAAATAAGACCTAGGGAAAAAATACTTAAAATTATCTAGCAAAACCCATTCATTTTGCCCACCCAGATTCAGTTTTAAAGATGAAGAATCGAAGTACAGAGGAGTGAGAGGTAACCTGTCAAAGGACCCACAGCCAATAATCGGAAAAACCAGGACCTGAGCTTGGTTTCCTGATATTTTACCCAATACCTTTCAACTTCATTATGCTAAGAATATGCATACACAGAAGAAGTACATGAAGAGAGAAAGGGATGATTGCACCCCTGGAATATATTATGGTACTGTAAAATAGTTTAATGGCTTGAATCTGTTTCCAGGTATTACTGCATTTGTCATTTCCTTACATTGATCTATGACCTAGTGTCACTCTTTCTTGGCACTGGAAGTATTTTAGTTGAAAAAAGAACTGTTTCATGTCTTGGTCCTTTAGCTACAAAATGCATGGTTGCACTTTGGGAAGGATCATGCAGATCAGTGACAGAACTAATGAGAGTCACAATGTTTAGTAATGAATCTGCCAAATTGCCATCATGTAGCTGTTAAGAACTGTGACGAGTTTGAAATTTTATCATACTTGTGGTCTCACACGTTAACTCAATGGTTGGTGACAGAAGACATGAAACTCATGGGTCAGGGATCAAAGTGACGAAGTTTTAGAATATGGGTGAGGTTCGGTGGTGTGAGATCTGGAGCCGAAGACCAAGAAAGAATTCTTAAGTTGCAGAGATGCTTCTAGTGCAAAAACAGTGATTTTATTAAAGCACAGGAACAGGACCCATGGGCAGAAAGAGCGGCTTTGAGTTTGTGAGCTGTGGCTGATTATATACTTGGGAGCTGGGGAGGTGAGGGCAAAGGGGTGTCCTGAAGGACTGTCAAGTGCTAAAGAAGACTCTCGGGATAATGGAGACCTGGTTCTTGTTGAGCCAAGGCTGTTTTTCCCTCTAAGGAGGCACTAACATGAAGACAATTGGGAGTTTCCTGGAGGAAAGTTACATTACTCCTATCACACATCCTTATCAATGGGCTTCAGGTTTAGAAGAAATACATTTATATATATATATATATCAGCCTCCCTCAACTTTATGGAGGGGACAGTGATGTTAGGGTTTCAGGAAACTGAGTATGGGTCTCTGGAAGTTAGGCTATTGATAAGAAAGCTTCTTCCTTATAAATCACTAGGACATTTGTAAACTGAGGGAGACTCCTGTCCTGCAGGACTGGGATCTCTATCAGTTAACCATTTGTTTTTCTTTTAGGGAAGCCAGGAGTGCCTGAGGAATGTCACATATATCACAGGGTGGAGAGTGGGGGGTGTAAGGTGCCAGCTTCTGCTTTGTCCTCAGCTAGCCTTCTGCTCCCTTATCAAAAGGACTTGATCACCCATGAGAATAGCAGTGGCCAGAGTATCAGCATGGGCACTGGTTTCCTCAACCCCAGTTCCCATAGGGGGAAGGCCACAGAGAAGACCAGGGGACCTCTGCCCTCACAGTGGAGTGGGTTGGTGCGATAGAGGAGGAACCTGAAGCCTAAAGAGTTTAATCTTTTTTAAAAGCCAGCAGGGCTGCCTGCTCTTTCTCTAGAGAGAAATGCTCTCTCTATCTTCTAAGGCTGCCTGCTATACAAACATACACAGATATCCTTCAAAAGATAATCTGAAGGGGCACCTGGGTGGCTCAGTGGGTTAAAGCCTCTGCCTTCGGCTCAGGTCATGGTCCCAGGGTCCTTGGATCGAGCCCCACATCTGGCTGTCTGCTCTGCAGGGAGCCTGCTTCCTCTTCTCTCTCTCTGCCTGCCTCTCTGCCTAATTGTGATCTCTGTCTGTCAAATAAATAAAATCTTTAAAAAAAAAAAAAGATAATCTGAAGCAAAGACAGTACTCTGCTCATAAGACATTCTGGAACAAAAAGAACCCACAGAATAGTCTCCCACTAACTCCCCTTCAACTCTATACTGCAAAGACAGTACTCTGCTCATAAGACATTCTGGAACAAAAAGAACCCACAGAATAGTCTCCCACTAACTCCCCTTCAACTCTATACTGCCTTGGCTTCTGGTGAATTTTCCTGTAAGTGTGCCTCTCCATCAACTACTCTGATCTGAGCTACACAGGCTGGGATCAAGTTTGTCAAGTAGTTGTATAAAGCATTTCCTTAAGGCTACTATCATCAGGACTTCAAGCGCTGGAATGAAGACATCCTGTTGCACTAAAGAGTTGTACCCCCAAGGTCTCAGACCCCCCTGGATTTACAAATCCTATAAACCACCCCTGTCTGCTGGAGAAAGTCAGGTGGTTTCTCATTAAATTTTTTGGCCTGAGGCATTCGTCCAGGTACAGCAAAATGTATTAGTGATTGGATAGATTCCATCTTGGTCTGTAAGGAAGAAAGAAGACTAAGACAATTCTGTCATTCACGCCAACTCTGGCCTACAAATTCAGACTGACCCAAATGCCTTCCAGTGCTAAGGTGGTATCATTGATCAGTTCGGCTAAAGTCGGGGGAACATTTTTGTATTGTTTTTTATAATTCAAAGATCTCCATTGTAGGGCAAACTGTTCTGAGGGTGCCCATAAATAGCAAGTCAGTTCTCCCTCTGAGAATGTTCCCTGAGAAACTCAAAGTAGCCTTATTTTGGAGAGACCTTGACAGTTGTCTAAGGACTACACAATCTAGACATAGTGTTTCTTTAAACACTTTCAGTTCTCTCTTGACCATCTCTGAAGTACAAAACATTGTGCTATAGGAAGGAAGGGAGGTTTTTGCCTGGCTTCCACAAAGAAGCCCAGTCCTGGGGAAGTAACCATTCTTTACACTCGCTGGGGCCCATCAAGTGGATCTGACTTCAGTCAGAGGCGCAGGTTGACAGGGTGTTCTGTGTGGCTTCCTGGCCAGTTCAAGTTCCAAGTATACTTACAGTAATTGAGTATAATCCTTGCTTTTAGAGGAACTGCCTGAGGGTGTCCAACCTGGCCTTTTGGTCCATGGTACCACCTATGTGGCATTTGTCCAACTCCTCAAACTATTGAGTCTTGGCTATGGCAGTGGGAGTGATAAAAGTGATATGAAAGTATGGGAAGGTATTTTACATAGGAAGTGCAGAAGCTGGGGCCATACTCTGTACCTTCTGAGATTTCTTAGTGAGGTGAAAGGAACTGTACCTAAAGCAAGGTCAGAACCATCTGGTGGGGAATGGTGGACCCAGAAGCTAGCTAAATTTAAAATGCTTACAACAGTCAGGGTGATCTGCACTAGGGCATTTTCTTCCTAAGAAGGCTCCAGGGTGGTTCTGAAAGACAAAGATCACTAATGTTCCTCCTTCTCCTTTATCTACCAAGGTCTAATGTGTTCCTTTCCCTGGGGCGAGGGTTGTGGTTATCCTTCCAATGCCAAAAAATCAGTATGCCTCATTCCAGTAGAAACAATTCCAGAAAGTTACTTTATTTCAAGTCATTCTTTGCTCACTGTTAGAACTTTCATCTAGAGGGTTTCGATGCAAGAAGTTAAAGAGTTACAAAACTATGTAGATGCTTTATATCCATCCCTTTGGCTTGCATGGGCTACTTGGCAAGCCATGTACTCAACCAAATGGCTATTATCCTTATGATCTAGAACCATATCAAATCCACAGGAAAGTCATATGTTGGCACCAGAAGTAAGTTTAAATTTGTCGGGCCCCTTTTGTTGGGTTACCACCAAGAGGGTGTACCAACCAGGTTGACCTGAGGTAGCCATTAAGAGAAAGAAAGAAAGTCTGGTTGTCAATGTCTAAGAATAGTCTGGAGTGGAATCCAAGTTTTCAAAATAGATCTACGTAACACTCTGCCCCTTTCTTCCTAATTATTACCCAGGAAATGTCTGAGAAAAGATGATTCCTTTCTGGGGACATCTACATTTAGTGAACAAATTCCTTTGCTAAAGTATATGGACCAGGAGATGAGACAGGTAGTCATTAATGTTTTGGGGTTGTTTTTTGAGAAGGCCATTTCAACACTCCACTATACAGGATGTTTGTGGGTGGTAGAGAGAATGAAAGGCCCATCAAATACCTTGACAACTAGTCCATGTTCAGTGTTTTTTGCAATAAAAGTCATGTATTTTCAGACTCTGAAAAACTGAAAACATGGGACACCTAGATGGCTCAGTTGGTTAAACAGCTGCCTTCAGCTCAGGTTATGATCCCAGGGTCCTGGGACTGAGTTCTGCATCAGGCTCCTTGCTCTGTGGGGAGTCTGCTTCTCCCTCTGCCTAGTGCTCCCCCCTGCTTATTCTCACACTCTCTCTGAAAAATAAATAAAATATTTAAAATAAACAAACAGCAGAAAACCTGACACAGATTCATTTGAAGGGGCACAATAGTGGGACCAGAGTTGGCTGATGGGACTGAATAGTAACACAGGAATCTATAAAAGTGTCAGTGGGGGAGAGGAATCACCAAGAGCCTCAAGACAGAATAAAAGGTACAATGTAGTCAGTCTGCAAGGAACAGATAGAGTCCATGTGTGTATGGTGTGGTCTCCTTCACCTTGACAAACAGGTCAACCCTTGACAAAAGTCACCACTCTAACATGTAGTAGTAGCCTTGGCTTCGGAAAAGGTGTTCTTTTTGTTCAGTCTATGATGTGGATGTATTGCCATAGCTAGTAGGAACATGGATCTCAACAGAAATAGTAGCAGTCTGAGTGGCACAGATTCCACCAGCAGCTTGATTCTAGTTAGTCTCATTAAAGAAGAAGCCCTCACTGTGAGTTTCTACGTGAATGACCCAGATGGTTGACCAATAGCTAAGCTAGACCTTCAGGGTACCCTAATACTAAACCTACAAACCTAAGAGTGAACAAAAATAAAACGGGTTCATCAAAGGGAATAGCGGTCAAAAGTGTAAGAACAGCCTTGAGTCTTGTCCACTGAGGATAGTGACTATGCCCACTCCTGGCTCTGCATCGATGGCATTGAGATTCAAGTATCATAGCAGCACAGGGAACACCGTTTGGGTTTTAGCTTACTGGGCCATCAGTGAACCAGGCCCAGTCATTTAGGGGAGCCTCTGAGCATTGAAGATTCCATTGACCTAGTGGCTTTGCTTTAGGCAGGATAATGGGCAATAAAATTTCCCCCAGGAAGACAGTGCCATTTCTTCATGTGAAGCCAAATCCTGCCTGGGCCAGACTGGTTGCATTCTTGAATATTTCCCTTTGACAAGTGAGTGCTTGTTGTGCCCTTCATACTTTGTTAGGTGTTGAGTCTGAGTAAGCCCACCCCAGCATGGGATTATCAGTCTGGAGAGTTATAAGGCCTTTATAGGTCAGGTGTTCAGTGTCAACAAGATCCCAGTGGCAAGCTAATAGCTTCTTTTCAAATGGGATATAGCCAGTAGCCTTGTCAGAGAAATGAGTCCAGAATCACAGGGGTGTTTCTGGGTAGATGCTTCTAGTAGGCAAAATCATCAGTCACAGAGACTTACAGCTCCAAGGGGCCATTAAGGTCAGTTGGCCCCACATGGGCTCAAGAGAGGGTTGGATAGTAATTTATGTGTTTCACTTATACCATTTTACTTGCAGCTCTTCCTAATTAGGAAAATTCCTTCTGGCACTTAAACTGGAGAATATAAGCCTATAATGTCAGCTCTTCTTGTAGTCTCAGATGTGGAAGCTGCAACAGCAGTACATTGAATTGGTCCCAAGGGCACCACCGTAAAATCACATTACCTTCCCTACCCGCTGTAGGCCCCACCAATCCTTATTAGTAAAATCCTGATGCCCCCACCCCTCTGGGATTGGTAGGATGGTAGATTGTGTTCCTTTATCCAACAGAACTGTAAAAGTTTGAGTCCTTCTCCTCCCTAAAACTCCCCAGCATACTCAAATGGTTGTATGTAACCACTGGAAACAAAGTGACCTTGGCCACACCCCTAATCACACTTTCTCTTAAAGTAGCTCAGACTAGAGGGAAAAGGAGAGCTCAGAAGCATGGAGGGAGACAATGACTCTGCGCCAGTAAATATACCTTTTCCATTTACTCTCAGGTTAGAGTATTGTGGTAGTGGTTCATGGATCACTCAAATGAACTTCTGATGTTTGGGGCCTAAAGCTCTAGATCAGAAGATGAGATCCACATCTGACACCATCAATTTCAACTTTGGATACCTCTTGACTCAGAAGTGACAATCAGATTGTTTTTTTTTGTTTTTGTTTTTGTTTTTGTTTTTTTTTTAAAGATTTTATTTATTTGACAGACAGAGATCACAAGTAAGCAGAGAGGCAGGCAGATAGAGAGTGAGAGAAGGAAGCAGGCTCCCTGCTGAGCAGAGAGCCCGATGTGGGACTCGATCCCAGGACCCTGAGATCATGACCTGAGCTGAAGGCAGCAGCTTAACCCACTGAGCCACCCAGGCGCCCCTCAGATTGTTTTTTGACATGGGGTGTGAAATGCCCACTCTTGGCCTGAGTGGAACTTGATTCTTTGAGTGGAGCTTTTTTTTTTTTTTTTTTAAGGAGTCCACCTTAATCTGGGGCATTTGCAGCTTCCTTGTCATAATGACATCTCTTAAGTGTCCACCTGATTTGATGTAAGGTCTAGGAGAGTTTTCTAAGGCTAATCATAAGAATTGATCTAGATTCGTTTGGGTAAGTTTCTCATCCTGTAATGAGTTACCTTCATCAGTGTTGTAAAACTCAGTCCAGGGCAGTAAGAGCCAATATAGGTAGTTGTCAATAACTCATCTATGATTTCTTATGGGATTTCTCTAGCCTGTGGCACTGTATTTGTGTGAGGTAGCTGAGTTTAGAGGGACAAAAATGGGTTGGACTAATTCAGTAGCTATTTGACATCCAGGTCCTTTCTCATCTAACAAAGAGGATGAATGGGGTGGTCGAGTGAGAAGCTGTGTTAAGGTAAGGTCTGGACTCACCAGGTCAGATACCAGGTATTTACTACGTATTTGCTCTGTTCAGTCATTGTGAGGAAAGATTTGTGATGGGAGAACTAAGCAAAGAAAGCAAAAAGAGTGGATGTAAAGGGGCAGAATTTGGAATCAAAGGTCAAAAACCCAAAGGGAAGTTGGTATGTGTGAGTACAGATAGGGAAAAAGCCAGAAGTATCAAGAAATACTGTCTTTATGGCCCAGTGGGTGTCAAACTATCTTTGAGGAACAGGTTCAAGATCATTGCCTCTCCTTTGGTCTTCTGAAATAGACTCAGCTAGTTTCCCTGACTCCAAGGCTCTTCCTCTGCCAATTCCTTCCCCATGTAGCTGCCAGAATTCCATTTATGAAATACAAATCTGATTATGTCAATACACTGCTTGAAAACCCTTCTTTGGCTCCCTCTGCAAAAGGAAAGTCTAAACTCTCCTGCATGACATTTAACATCCTTCACAAGCAGGACACAGTCTGCTTTGCAACCTCATCCCTGTGTCTCTGCAACATGTACCCAATGATCTAGCCACACAGAATTATATGTTTTTCCCCAAATACACCATCCTCTTTCATGCCAGTTTGCCTTAATTTTCTTACCTTGAATGACCTTGTCTTTGCCTGGAAAACTACTAGGTTCGAGCTCAGCAGTCTTCCCCTCTATACAGCTCTCTAATTAGCAGGCTATGTTCCCATGGTATCATATGCACATTGATTATGATGCCCTTCTATTACAGTGTCTATGCCTTTGCTGTCCACCAGACTGTGACCTTCTTCAGGCAACTTGTCTTATTGATTATGGTAGCCCCACTGCCTGCTACAGTCCTTAGCATATAGTAGGCACTTATTCAGTATTTGTTGAATGCATTAATATCATTATCATGCACCAAATTGTTTCCTTAAAGCAATAAATATTTCATTTTATCATGTTAAAAATTAGATGAGGGCCCAAGACTCTGGATTATTGTGAATAATAGCACCAATTCATCAAGTATAATATTAATGACTTTATATTAGATAGCCATTTTTCATTTCCAAAGCAATCAGCAGTAACTGCTATAATTAAGCACTCTAATCTTTAAGGTTATTAAGTGTGAAATTAAGCTGAAGTCATCCAAGGGACAGCAGGTGAACATTGTTTTAGGAAATGAATATTTGTGTATGGTTTTTTTAAAGAGACACATAGGTCGTAGTATATTAACTGCATTTTTTTTCTATAATACTCTTACTATGTTCCCAAATACAGCACATCTCTCCTGAACCTCCCACACACATACACATGCCAACCTTTCTCTTCAAAATGAATATCCAAAGGAAATAGATATTTTTGTGTCGAGACACCCATAATACAAAAGATACTTATATGAGCACTATTTGAAATGTTTTCTGAAACCCTTCACAAAAATCTTCTTATGAACTTGGTACCATATTGAATCTCTAGAGGGTGCTCTTCAGTCTGAAGGGCAACTGACATGGCCACACTCAAGAAAAGGATAGTAAACAGAAAATCTTGTCACTTTGGAGAAGTATCTTGGTTTCTCAGTATCTTAGGCATCAGGTGGCCATTTTGTGTTATGGAAGTGGAATGAAGAACATTTTGGCATCCCATAACACCCCTTCTGGTGGTAACACATTGACCTTCAAGGTACCCTAATACTAAACCACAAGTATATGTAGGAAGCAGACCAAAAGTGCTCATCTCTTACATTGATAAATATGATGCAGTAGTGCCCATTCTTCCACTAGTGAAGCTTTATTACACTTACATATTTAGACAGGAAATGATCCTTTAGTATATATGGAAGACATTACCAGTCAGTCATGACATTTTCCCATTGAGCATGGGAAAGCCAGATATTAACAAGCAACCAGAATTGGCTTTTGAGAAAGTATAAAGTATTCATTTTTTATTTTTATTCTGGTGTGTATGAATACATTTTCAAATATGAAAATAAATCCTGGGGCACCTGGGTGGCTCAGTAGGCTAATCCTATGCCTTTGACTCAGGTCATGATCTCAGGGTCTTGGGATGGAGCTCTGCACTGGGCTCTCTGCTCAATAGGGAACATGCTCTCCACTCTGCATCTCCCTGCCTGCATCTCTGCCTACTTGTGATCTCTGTCTGTCAAATAAATAAATAAATACTCTTTAAAAAAAAGAAAGAAATCCTAATTGCTGTGAAGGAAATTCAATAAATACTAATTGAGTATTGGAATGTATTTTGAACATGGACTCATTCAATGTCCATTTCAACCCTCTTTTAGCTTGTTGTCTTCCATTAAATAGTCTGGAAAGCTAAAAGTTATAATTCCATACTACCTTGCAATTAGAATGTAGCCATGTGACCTAGGTGCCCTGGAGTTGCAACCTAGGTGTCCTAGGTTGGCCCTGGAGGAGACTTGAATATTAAAATGAGAAACTTGAGGCTGTGGCCTCCAAAAGACAACAGGTTTTGGTTTTTGTTTTTGTTTTTGTTTTTTAAGATTTACTTATTTTAATGGGGGGGGAGCAGAGGGAGAGGAAGAGAGAGAGAGTCTTCAGATCTCCAGTGGACTCCCTGCTGAGTGAGGAGCCGAACCTGGAGTTCAACCCATGACCCTGAGATCATGACTAAGCCAAAATTAAGATTCAGACAGTCAACTGACTGAACCAACCAGGTGCCCCTAAAATAAAATTGTTCTGATGTGCACAGTTGAGTTAGAAGCTGATTCTTCTGGATTTGCTGTGGTGGAAGTTGTGATGTTCGTATGTAAGCATGCTCAGTGCTAAGTTTGGGGCTGCAGTTGCATTAGTTTATTTGATAGTCTATGACATGAACTGGGCATTTTTTGTACCCTCATCGTTTCTGGTTAAGTAACAGCCAAGCCTGCATCTCTAGCCCTCCCAGAGATTTGTGAACTACTGAAAATCCCTTCTATTTCAACAAATCAGAGTGTTCTCTGTTTATAACCAAGAATTCTGCATGTGTTTTTGTGAACCAATCACATACATATTCTCTCCCTGTTCTTTGGTCTATTGTAGAAACAGAGATACAGAGTAAATACAAAAAAAGAAAAAAAAAAAAACCAAAAAACCATGTCCTTGAAATTTTCTAATTAAAATCGAAAAAACGTAGGGAGATATGGGAAATAATGGAGTCAAAGTTTGAAGCTATGGCCCTGCCCTGGTCTCCTATCCCAAATACTCATCAAACTATTTGTAACTGAGAACAAGAGGGAGAAACAAATGAGCAACTTGCTTCACTGTCAGTATCACTGGCTGGGTCTCTTCTGAAAATAGAGAGGAGCTCTGAGCTTTATTTTTTATCCATTAAGTGTCAAAGGATCTAATATTAATATTCATGAGCATGTATAATAGAACAATAGAGTCATTTCATGCAAAAGGAAATTAGATTCTGCATGATAACTATGTAATATACACACTTGGTAACTGTAATACAACATCATGTCCTCAATTCTGACTCAGACAGGAAGCAGTTAATGGGGAGACGTACAGCTCTTCTCTGATTAAGAATTAGCTCAAGGACAACATACATGGGAAGATAAATAATATATGTAATGCCTGTGTTGAATTGTTCATAGCACTTTACATAAAGACTCACCTTATTCCTTTCCTATTTCATGGAATTCATTTATTTTAATTAATGTATACCCTAGGCATTCCAGGCTATATAACTGGAACATAGGGTGCTAAACTGATCTGGAGAAGACTATAAATAGTAGCTGCAAAATTTATGTGTAGAATTCTAAATGCCATAGAAATATGAAAAATATGAGATCTGGCTTTGATGAACTATCTGACCACACTCAAGTATGGAGTGTAATAACCTTCATATAAAAACTCTATTAAATTCCCTTAAAAGGATTATATGTTCTCAAATTTTAACAAATCTGCACGTCCATCTGTCTGTCTCTACATAGAAAGCACAGTGTGCTGCAAAGAACATGGGCTTTGAAATCAAATAGAACCATGTTTGCATTCCACTGCTGCCGTATACTAGCTCTGTGCCTGTGATCATGTTACTTAATTTCCCTGCACATCATTGCATAACGGAAGAAGTAATACCCACTTTACAGAGTTTAGATGTTAATAATATTTCTTTTCCCTTTTTTCCTAAATGCTACCTCCACCTCTGGCCCCTCAGACTTTCTAGAAAACACTCATTTCATTAATCTATTAACCAATTTTAAAAAGTAAACATTTATATGCATGCATATGTTTATTTATATGTATAGATACATGACACCCTAAAAATAAACTCATAAAATACTTAAATATACATTTGTAACTAGGAAACATCTACTAAGAACATTCGTAACTAGGAAACATCTACTAAGAACATTAATGATTTTGCTCCTGCTTGTCATCTGACTTTACAGAGTACTGACTTTATTAAGTTAAGTAAGAACCTGAAATTTTTTACTCAGAGACCATATTGAATTACTCTAGACTCTGTTTAGGAAATGTAAAACCGTAAGAATTAAGTGCTATTTTGAAACTCAAAAACCTTATCTGTGATTAACAGACAAATTAGAATATAATCTTGTAAAGAGAGCTCAGCTCAAATAAATAGACTTTTTCATTAATAATGGAATTTTAAATAATCCTGATTAATAAATACTTTTATATATGTCTGATTATCAGTTTAACAACATGACACATTTGGACGTATATGACATATGTAATGCTTTTATTGAACTGTTTCTAGCATTCTATTTTAACAATTAGACATTCTCTTTCCTTAGAGAAAAAGTGTATTAGAGAAAAATAAAAGAATATACATGGGTGTTGTAATTTAGATTAGTCCCAGTCATTAGGGGACAGAGCCAGATGGAGTAGTAGATAGAAAGACGGGGGTCGATGTGAACATACACGGTTTTCAGTTTTATCATTTTTACTTAATCCTTTTCTTCTTTTTAGATTCCCTTTCTCTGCTGGTGACCTCCATCTTGTCATTTGTTCTTTGTGCATCCTAATGGCAAGTATTTTAAAGTCTCTCTCATAACTATAATATCTGGATGTCCTGTGGATCGGTTTCTATCATCACTTTTTTTTCCTATTGATTTTGACTGTTTGATATTGTCAACTGGTATGGCTGGCGTGTTTTTTTTTATTATCATCATTGTTACGTGGTGGACAACATCTGTGAAAGTTGTAGAGAGAATTTCAGGCTCTGAATGATTTTGTGTTCCTGCAGAGAGCATTTACTTTAGATTACGGCAGGCGGGCGGAGCAAGAGGGCAGCTTAATCCAGGCTGATGGGAAACTGATAGCAAGCCCTGTTTCAATCTTTGTAAGGACCATAGATTTGCGATTGGCGTTCAGCCTTACTTCTAGCCATGTAGCCTCTCAGGAATCTCAGCTGATAGCCCGGGATTGTCTCCTCCTTTGTGGACCCTGAACTCTACTTTCTGTCTCCCCACTTTTGTGAAACTCTAAAAGCTCTGTTCAAGGGCTCGTCTCAACTCCTCTCTCCGTCTCTGCCACCCTGCCTTCCCTGCTTCTCAGGTATCTACCTTAAATCGGTGAATACCTTAGAGAGCAAGGTCGCACCAAATGCTGGGCTCCTTATCCTACACATTCCTTCTCTCCAGGATCTTGGACTCTCAAGTCTGGCTACGTAGCTAGTTCTCTGATGCCTTCAAAGAACTCACGTCCATTTTTTCCAGATTTTCTAGTTGTTTTCAGTGGGAAAGTTGGTCTGAAGCAAGCTAATCCATCCTAACTGGAAGGTTCCTATGCTTCTGTGTGTATTTATGGAAATATAGGCAACTCTTGCTAATACAGAGTTTGATGAACCGATTTTCAAATTAATTGTGGTTTAAAAATAGTGAAAAAGTAGGGATGCCTGGGTGGCTCAGTGGGTTAAAGCCTATGCCTTTGGCTCAGGTCATGATCCCAGGGTCCTGGGATGGAGCCCCGCATCGGGCTCTCTGCTCAGCAGGGAGCCTGCTTCCTCCTCTCTCTGTCTCTGCCTGCCTCTCTGCCTACTTGTGATCTCTGTCCGTCAAATAAATAAATAAAATATTTTTTAAAAACTGAAAAGTACATTTAAAATATAATAATAATAAAAACATAAAAATAATAATTCAAGTGTTTTCATAGTAGAAGAGGTTGTTGGTGCCATTTAGAAAACAGCATAACCTACATAATATTGTTGTAACACGGGATCATTCTCTACCTTCAAAAAAAATATCTAAATATTCTTTCTCCTGTAAACAGCCTCTTCTGAATCCTAAGCAATAGCCAGGAAAATAGTGAAGGCAAGAGGGAGCTAAAGAAGGAGTTTCCAATCCCAGAGCTAGAACTAAGATGCTGAATGAATTAGGGGAAGAGAGAAAGGGACGAAAGGACACATGAAACTAGAGTTACATCTCTGTCCTACTTGTTTCCTCCTGTTTTGATATGTTCCAAAAAAAAAAAAAAAAAAGGCCAAAAACTCAGCTAAGAAATACCAATAACAGATATTTAAGTAGAGTAACTGTTGGCAATTGTTTTTGTCAAGAAACTTCTTTGGTGTTTTCCATTCTTAAATACTTCTTCTTGATTTGTTTCACATATTTGGATTCAGATTTAGAAGTATGTGTATCCCTAAATATGATTACATTGCTGACTTTAGGATTACATTAAATCTATTTTAGAACACATTTGTAAGTTTTTCCTTTTTCATATATGCATGCAGGATTTAAGCAACTTATTTAAGCCAAAGAAGGGAGTTGACTCTTTTTTAAAAGAAGGCATATGACAAAATGTAACTAAAAATATATGTATCAGAAGCTACGTTTCATGTTTCACAGTCTTGAATGAGTCATTAGATCAGTGTCCTAATCAGGAATACAAAAATAATATACAGAGAGAGCACATGAGTCTAACAGGACAGACACACTGCACAGCTCCAGGAGGCACCAAGCATGGGCTGTGTGTGTGACGTTTTCTTAAGTATTATAGGGCAGAAGCCCTGTGTCTAAGGTTAACATCTAGTTGGTTGGTTCTCAGTCCTGTCTGTTAGAATCCTCTAGTAAGCCTGTCAAAAAAATTGACTCCAGACCTAATAATTGGAATCTGAGAGATTGGGACCAAATATCTGTATTTTTAAAAGCTACCCTGGTGTTTTTGCAGCAGAGCCAAGTTTGGAAACTTCTGGTCGAATTCATTCCCATCTTCGTTTCTAAAATGCTGTTACAGATTTAAACTTTGTTGTTCTCAGACATCACCTTCAATTAATGGCCTTTTTCATTTTATCTCAATAATCCATTTTAATTCTTGACGAGTTTTATCACAAAAAATTTTTATTGCTTATCCAGTAACATTCAGCTGGAAATCAAAGTTTTTTTAAAGTCTTTTAATAAAACGATGAAGGAAGACAGATCATACCTCTATAATTTCTTATTTTTAAGTATAAAATATTTTAAGTATGTGCAACATTACATGTGTATAAAATTTCCATCCACTATTGTATATTTATCTATTCTTTTATTTCTGGCCATGTTTTTCTTTTTTTTATAGTTTGTGGGCAGGTTTTTAGTTATGTAAGAATCTAGAAATATAATATCTTCATACTGAATTGACCTTTCTAAAGAATAAATTTTGTCTTTTTTGAGTAATACTTCCTATCTTAAATCTGCACTTGTTATTATTAGTATAGCGGCTTCAACTTTTTTTTAGCTAGTATTTTCATGGTATATCCTCTGCCATTCTTTTAGTTTCAGATTTTTGGATTAATATTTTTATAAAGTCTGAGAATCCTAGATGTTTCAATGGAAATATGTAGACCACTTACACTTAATGGAACTATGATATATTCAATTTAAATCCATTACCTTACTATTCTTGGGTATTACGATTTTTTTGTTCTTTCTTATTTTCTTTTGGGTTAATCAATTGTTTTTTATCATTCTGTTTTTTTTTTCTTAGTTTACTGACTGTACATTTTTGTTACTACTTTATTGTACTGTAGATACGATGAAAGGCGCTTTGACTTATTAGTGTCTGTCCTCAGTAATCTTCTAACATCTCACAGACAGTAAAAGAACCTATTAATACTTTAAATCCATTTACCAAACTTTTACCTTTTCACTATTATTGCTATGTATTTTCACGTTATATAATTTTAATGTCACAGACATTGCTGTCAGTGGTTTAAACATCTATATTCATTTAGATCAATATTCTTATCTTTCTGGAGTTCTTCATTCTTTCAGGCAGTACCATGTGTCCATGCAGGCTTATTTTCCTGTTGCTTAAAGAAACCTTTTGGTTATTTCTATGCGGGCCTGTTGGCAATGAAGACTTTCAGTTTATATTTATTTGAGAAGTCTGTACATTTCATTCTAAAATTCCTTTTGAAAGAAATGTTTTTAAGAGATTTAAAAAATAATCCTCAGGGCAAATCTTTTTACTGATTACTGGATTCTTTTTTTTCTTTCAGGTTGAGTGAGGTGTCATTGACATAGAGAACTGTATACATTTAAGGCATATAGCATAATGACAACTTGCACTGTGAAATAATTATCCACTAAGTGACATCCATTACCTCATACAAATATTTTAAAAATGTTTTTTTTCCTTGTGATAAGAAGTTTTAGGACTTACTCTTTTAGAAAATTTCAAATAGGAGTGCCTGGGTGGCTCAGTTGGTTAAGTGTCTGCCTTCAGCTCAAGTCATGATCCCAGAGTCCTGGGATCAAGTCCCACATCAGGCTCCCTGCTCAGCGGGGAGTCTGCTTCTCCTTCTCCCTCTGCCCCTCTGCCTGCTTGGGGTTTCTCTCTTTCTCACTCTCTCTCTTTCTCAAATAAAATGTTTAAAAAAAAAAAGAAATTTTCAAATATATCCTATGACGATTTTAACTATAGTTATCATGATGTACAATATATCCCTGATACTTACTTGTCTCATAATTGCAATTCATTCCTTTTGACCACTTTATCCAATTCCTCCCCTACCCTCTCTCCTTTTCTTCTGAAAAGCAAAAATATGATCTCTCTTGTTTTTAGATTTCACATATTAGTGAGAGTCTTACAATATTTGTCTTTCTCTGGTTTATTTCACTTAGCATAATATCATCAAGGTCCTTCCATGTTGTTTAGTATGGCAGGATTTCCTTCCTTTTTTGCTGCTAAATTATATATATATATATATATATATATATATATATATATATGTATATATATATATATATATGAAATTTTATTTCTTATTCCGTAATTTCCATAATTTCTTCATCCATTTATTTGTCAGTGGTTGTTTCTGTGTCTTGGCTATTGTAAATAATATTGTTTGTCTTAGGTCACACTTTTTTTCATCTAACCGCTTTTCAAAATTTTCTTTGTCTTTGATTTTCAGCAGTTTCACTCCATTGTGACTAAATATGGTTTTTCTTGACCTTATGTTGCTTAGATCTGTGGCCTGATATGTATTTTCTATTTGTTTTTCTGTGTATGCTTCAGTTTGGGTCTTTTTAAACTGATCTATTTTCTATGTTACTGTGTTCTGTCTAAACGTCAAAACCCAGTCTTTGCTTTCCTTATTTCAGTGATAGTATTTTTCAGTTTTAGAATTTCCATTTGATTTTTCATACTTTCTCTGGTGAAAGCTTAATTTTCTTTTCCATTTCCTTCAAGATATTTACAATTGCTTTAAAAATCTTTGTACAATAATCCTCTCATGCCTGGAAATTTTCTTTGAGTGATAATCAAGTCTTTTGGTAAAGTTATATAGGTTGTAGATAGCTTTCTGCCTCTATAGAGAAGATTCACTTTTCTTCTGGAGAGAAATTAGAATAAAATGATTATCTCAATCCAATAAAATATGGAGATGACCTGAATTTTAGGCTTGTCAATTTCCAATTTGCTTTTATTACTAGATGAGAGGCTTACTGGGTTCTCAATTGTCAACTGAAAGCCTGGGTTTAATCAGCCATATCTTCCATGGTAGATCCCTGACTGAAATTCTGGTCCCTCTAGCCTATCAGACTGTGAAATCTATGCCATAACAGGTTTCTGCTTGGTTTCTTTCCAATTTTGCCCTCACACAGTTTCGTATTTGGCAAATGCTCAAGAGCAAAACTCACCTGGTGACTGGATTGACTTCTACGGTCCCTTGATAGATGTAGATCCCTTCCCGCAGCCTTAGTTCCTTTAGTAGTCCACATGCCATTTTTCTTCTCCCTAGCCTACCACAGTCTTTTCATTCCTTTCAATAACCTCCATACTCCTATACTGAATTCAGAGCCTCTCTATTACTCCTTTCCTACTCAATGTTCCCCAGTTCCTACTGCCTAGTTAACTAGCATCCCAGTGCCCACAGACCAACCCATTTTCTCTCATTAACCCCTAGATGAATTTGCTCTTCCAATTCTTTACACATATCCCCATTTCCTTCAATCTTTCCAAGTCTCTTTGGCCATTTCTTTAAATCCCAGTCTTTCTCGGCAGATAATGAAGGGGTTGTTTAGCATCAGTACCCCATAAAGTCCTACGAAGTAGCTAGCACTGTCTGATACGTAGTAGTTTCTCAACAAATATCTGTTCTTTGCACAAGTCAATGAATGGCAGACAGTGAAAGTTTCTAGGCCTGGGGAACACTTTAATTCCAATATTTCTCAATGATGAGCAGAAATCAATCAAAAAGAATGTTATGGAAGACAGTGGAGAGGGAAAAAAATTTCTGCCTTTGCCTTTTCTTGAGTGTTAAGCTCTTGGAATGGTAATTATTTTCACTTTATTATATCCCATAATATATCTTGATACAAGAATGAATATAAAATTGTGTTTGAATGTTTGCCTGTTCCTTGTGTCTTGATTAAACATTTGAAAATTTGTATAAATAGGTAAATCAGGGACTTAACTTCTTTTGAATAATTTTTTTTTCTTTTACTGATCATATCTGCAGGTGTTCAGTGTTCCAAGTAAACATATCAAATAGTGCAAGAACATTATATTTGCATAACTGAAACTCATGCTTTTTGATTTGCATATGACTATCAGCCTTCCACAGAATTCCCAGCCAGTCAGGTATGCCTGCAACAAAGAAAAACTGGCTGAAGGTGTTAAGACTCCCTTCTTTATCCAACATTTACACAGTTTAGTATTATAACTGTTAGTGTGTGTTCAGGGCGCTTATCAAAATTATTTAAGAGGATACACACAAAAGCATAGGGAAGGCCGACTCCACATCAGTGGAATCTGGAATATGTCAGATACCAAGAGAATTAAGAAAGAGCATTTCCAGTTTCCCACGCTTATGACTATTAGTCCTCAGTTTCCTGAGAGGATGGTGAGGTAAGTCAGGCAGGAAATTGTTAATATGACCATTCCAAACTCAACTGTTTCAAAGTGACCTCTCTCCCTCTCTCTTTTCCTCTCTCTCTCTCCTTCTCTCTTACTTTCTTTCTATGGTAACCATAACAACCAGGTCCTTTCAGAGAGGTCAATTACTAAAAACAGTGTGATCCATACATCACATAATATGATCATCTATAAAGTATACTTTGGACAGTGCTCATTTTTTACAGAAATTGGTTTAGGGCTGTGGAAATTTCTAAAATTGGAGGTTAAAATAAAAGACGAAAAATATATAGGTGTTTCTAAAAAGTCCAATGGAGATGACATATTAGAACATAAACGAAAAAAAAAAAAAAAAAAAGAACATAAACGGCCCGTTCTAATTTTGAACCTGTTACTCATAACCATCAGGGTTTGGTACATAGTTTATCCTCAAACAAAACTATGATGACGGCTAATTTTGGAAAAAATATTTTTAATTGTTATTAAGAGTTTTTATTGAAACTAACAAGAAAAGAGACTCCTTTATGCCTCTAACAATATGTGCTATGTGCCTTCAAGAATATTTGACAGAAAAGTTGATTGGTGGAATTGCCATCAGGAGGCCAGTCCTGCCACTCACCAGCTAAATAACTTTGGGAAATCCCTTAACGTCCCTGAGCCTCAGAATTTCAATTTTTGAAATGAAGATTATAAGGCCTACTTCAAAGGTTGACTCTCAAGGTCAAAAATGTACATACTACATGTGAACCCCAACAGTTAAAATCCCTGTAAGACAAAACACAGGGTAGTAACTAAAAGTGAATATTTGGGGTTAGGCTGGCCCAGGTTAAAATCTGTAGTAGCTATTAACCGCTGCCAAGTCACTTAATTGGTGAAATCTTCAGTTTCTTACCTACAAAATGAAAATGAGTAATTCTCAACTCTTAAAAGATTATCTCACATGTGAAATTCTAGGCAAGATATCTTATTACTAATATTATACAAGCATGATTCTAATGCAGCATATAGTCCATGTAAGCATAATATGCATATAATACTGACGGCAATGCAGTGACCATCATTACTATATTAAAACTACCACTTGCATTATATAAAAATGGTAGCTTTGAGTTATACAATCTGGGAATAAGGCCCTGGAGAATGTTAAATATCCAAAGGGTTTGGCGTGGCTATGACTTATTAGAGGAGGGAAGTAAAGAGATTTATTTTACAAAATTTTATCACTTTTTATCTATCACTTTTAAGCCACTGGTTTAAATGAATTAAATACGTTGATTATAATGTAGAATTGGATCTTGGTCTGTGTTGAGTAATACCAAAGAAATTTTACTCCACTCTCCCTTTTTAACTATATTAAATGAAGAAAATAATGCATAATATTGCATGGCCTTTGCTTAGATCAAAGCAAATATTAAAAACAGCTAGGCCACAGTATCTTACTTTAAGGTGGGATTTTGTAGAAATTTTTCAGGGATCAAACAGATGAAATAAACTGAACCCAACTTAATCTAATTGAAGAACATTAGTCTCTAATTTTTCTAAAGTTACACTTACCTTTTGTGAACTGATCATTGCTCCTCTGAGACCAGGCATCAGGGAGGATAAGACTGAAAAAGGATCAGAATACTGATTCTCATCCTAGTTATTCATCATTATATAGAAAATAAAACCCTTTATATTGCTCCCAGTACTTGTAACTAACAAAAATCACAAGCAGTTCTGAGCTTCAGATTAGCACCAGTGTCTCTGAACAGAGGCCTCACTAATGTCAAGAGAAGAATAAATATCCCTGTAGATCATTGTCCTACTCTAGAAAACTCTTAAAACCCTTTTATTTGGAAGCTTTTTACTCTAGATGAGATTGAAGTTTGATGCTTCCAAGCCTCTGAGATTGGACAGAAGGCTAAGACAGGTTCAGATGCAGGTAACTTGGAGTAAGAATTGCATGCTTGAAGGTTCCTATTTTGAGTGTATGTGTATGAAAGGGAAAAGAATGTCCTTGTTGAAAGAGATGGGTTCTGAGTTGGAAGACTCAAAAAGAGCACCGCCATCTTGTTTTCTCCATTAGCGGAGTAAGAGTGACCATTGAGCGAGCACATAAAGATATCACTAAGGGGAGGTTGTAAACAATACATGTGTAATGCACATATCTTCACAGGGGTTTCATTTTCTCAGTATAGTGCTCAAAATTCCAATAATAGTAATAGGATAAAATCAGAAAGGTTATTTCGAGTCTGGGTCTTGCAGAGTAGTAGGCCAAAGGGCAGGGAAACAGAGAGATTAAGGCTGATGGCAGGAGAGGGGTTGAAGTGAGGCATCTTGAATGTATACTGCTTAGAGAGGGTAGTAATATTTAGAGGTATCTGAAGTTTGGGGAGAAAAAAGAAGAAAAGATTAAGGGGCACAGGTCCAGAGTGCATCCCACATTTTTGTACAGTTTTTCTCAACAATGTGTGTAGAGCATTCTGCTCTACAATTATTTCATGTAAGGCGGCTTGGCTCTCTCTCCCCAGTGAACACCAAGAATCAATTCCCTCAATTAATTTACAGAGTATTGACCAGATAAGCCAAGTAATTTTCAATAAGTATGCAGTACTTGTAATGCACTTGAAAGAATTACTTCAGTTAACATTCAATCTTACCTGTCAACGTTGAAACATAATTATAGTGCTCACACAATTCAGTAACAATTTTGTACAAAAAATAAATAAAAGACTCAATATGCATGAAACTTGTTAAGAGGGAAACCATTTTTAGCAGAGCAAGATGCTCATTCATTCTTTGCGGTGATGGAGCAGCTTACAAAATTTCAGCACCAGCAGTAATGCGACACAGAGACTCTATCGTGGTCTCCATGTCGAAAGTTATTTCTATTTTATGGGATTCCTCCCAAAGAAATCGTATCCCACTGTTTCATAAAGGCAAAATGAAACTGTGCAGTTTTTCAGAGTTTTTCAGGGACAGAGATTCACTCAGGATACCTTAAATCAAATGCATGATTGTTATAACAGTACAGGCTCTCTAGGTATTGGGTATTACAGAAATGAGTTGTGGAGTTTGACTCTGTGGGGACTGGCTTATGGGGCAGGAGCAGAAAGGTGATCGGTCGTCATCATGACACGTGTGACCCGGTGATGCTCTTGCACCACACCAGCGGAGGGCCATTAGCTCCCGATTTTCAACTCCGATTTTCAACTGCCTCCAACTGCCTCACACCCTGTTCTGTGTAGTTTTCTGCTTTTTGTTCACAGCTTCGATTGCCTTCCGGGCTCTGCCCACAGGGCATATTGCCTGCTTTTCTCCTATGTATCTGCTACTTCCTCTTTAACTTGCACTCTAACTCTGCTGTCCATATTAGTCAGAACTTGCCCCACAGGCTCCTTTGAGATTCTAGCCCATCTAGAGGTTGGCCGTTGTTGTATCCATCATGAGCACACACGCATGAACACATGAACACACACCCCCCCATGAACATGCACACAGAAGCATACCAGGGCCAATAAGCAGGGTGGCAAAGTTTATGCATATTGCCTTCATGGCTCTTACAAATAAGACTCCTTGGAGGAGGGGCTGTGGTGAAACTCAAACTCCACACAGAGTGGGAGCTATGGATGTAGCCGGTGTTTTTAGGGTTGGTACTAAAGGTAGATCACAGAATCACAAAGGAATGTACAGTTTTGTCCAGAGCCCTATAACTCTGGACCAAGGCAATTGGCCCAACTCCAGTGGAAGCAAAGAGAAGTCGAGAAAACTAAAGGAAGACTAGGGAAGGGGCCATATGAAAAAGTCTCTTCCCTTTTTGAGGAAGCTCCACACTGTCTTCCAGAAGGGCTATCCCAGTCTGCATTCCCACAGCAGTACACGAGGTTCCTTTTTCTTTTTCTCCACATTCTTGCCAATACTTGTTGTTTCTTGGGTTTTTGATGTTAGCCATTCTGAGAGGTGTCAGGTGATACCTCATTATGTTAACTTACCAGAATTAAAATTGGAAAAATGTTTTCAGCACCTTAACATCTAGACATACAAGTTGAAGTTTGATTATGACTAACTGACATTAAAAGATGTTGGGCAGTACGTTGATAGAGGCAGAATTTAAGAGAGGCCATCTGGACAGTGGTACAAAGGATGGAGAAGAGAAAGAGAAGCTGAAGAAGAGGAAGTCATTTGTGATTATAATCACAAAATAATCATAACAATATAATACTACTTAGTACCTATTTCTTGAGTGCATACTACATGCCAACACATACCATATTCTGAAAATATAAAGGTTGATAATGTGGGATGGTCCTTGCCATCATGGGGCTTACATTCTGGTGGAAGACACAGAAAGGCAACAAGGCAGTTACAGTGGGAACAGTAAAGGCTATCACAGGAAAAGTGTAGCATGTTAGGGCAGCACATAAGAGGAGTATGAAACCCTGCCCAGAAGGTCAAGGAAGATGTCCTAAAGGGGAATGTTATCAAAATTGAGACCTGTGAGCTAAATAGAAATGATCCAAGGAAAGAATGAGTTTGAGGGGGGAAGGGTGGGGCATTCAGTTCCGGCAGAAAGAATAATTGCCAAACATAAAAAGAACACTATGAAGCAGTTCTGCTTTTACAGGTTTATTTACTTATTTTATATATAGAGAGAGAGCATGAGCAAGAGGGACAGAGAGAGAGAGAGAATCCCAGGCAGACTGAGCATGGAGCCCCACACAGGGCTTGATCTTAAGATGCTGAGCTAAGGATCTGATCTGAAACCAAGAGTCAGATGTTTAACCGAGTGTGCCACCCAGACGCCCCTTGGTTTTGTTTTAAACATCCAGTGTTGAGCACTGTGCTGGGAGCTGGAGATAGGACTCTGACTGAAAGACATGGCCCACCCTTGTGGAGAATGACAGCACAGTGCAGGAGAGCAGGAGAGCAGTGATAGTAAGTACAGGAAATACTCTGATGAGAGAGGACCTGAGATGTTGACGGCTCACTGGAGGGGGCACTAACAGTGTTGACTGTCACGGCAGTAGAACTTTAGTGGCATTCTTACGTATAACTAGAGGTCAGCCAAGGAAAGAACAGAGAAAAGATTTTTGTTCCAGGCATCAGGAAGACCAGTTTGTGTGTGTCCAGAGGCAAGAGTGTGTACAAAACTATTGAGAAGTTGTAAAGGAGGGGAAAAAGGCCTCTCTCCATGCTCCCCCAAGAAGGAAAACCACATTTATACCCTACTTAATTGGATACTTGAGAATAAAGAGCTTTGTTTTGTTATCAACATGAGATTTTCCTCTTTTAAGCATTATCTTGGTAGATTAACTTCAGTCATGGACTATTGAGTCAATTTCTGTGGAAATTTTTTTCAACTTATAAAATGTGCATAGTGAAGAATGTCATACATGTTTCCAAATTGTCCTTAGATTGATTGATCAATCTATCTATGTATTTATAGAGCTCTTTCATTTTCTTTGGGGCTTCTAGTCATACAAATAACTATCACTTGATTATTTCAATCCCATCTAATAAAATCTACTTTTATCTTCTATTATTTTTCTAAAAATCGTCTTTAAAAATTGCTATTTTAAAAGTGACAATTTCTTTGTTTAAAAAATTAGCAAGGAGATTTTTAAAATATATTGCATAAAGTTTAAACCCTAATAATAGGACAAAATTGGTTGAATTATTTTAATCCACACACATTTACATAATATTTGGTAACTTTCAGGCAAGATTCCTTCATGTTTATTAGTCACCCCTCAGAGTCATCTGAGAGAAAGGTTAGGATTGTTATTCCCCAATAATTGAATAACCTGATGGGGTGTAATAAAGTTAGTGATTTTTTTCCATCTTATAAGAGAGTCTGCCCTAAAATTGGGTGTGGAATAAAAAAATCTGTGACTTTCCGGTTGTTAACATTGAGTCAACAACTAAAAGGTATAAGGTGTTAGTTAGGATTTTATGACTTTATTGAAGCTGACATCTATAGTCAGATACATGAAGTAATTTTTTAAGATAAATTAGGTTTAATTGTCTTACATGAAGCCTTGTAAAGACATCAAAATTTGCCAGCCCACATTTTTTTTTTTAAGCAGACTTTTCAAATAGCCAATTCCCCAGCACAGTCTGTTCCCTCTCCTCTAGCCAAAAGCCACATCAAATCTGGCTCTCCCTGGAGGTCCAGGGAGGATGGAGGCAGGCAGGTCTCTGCTTCAGGAAGCTTGATCTGTGAGGGTCTTCTTCCCACACCAGAAACACATTACTAAAATACATCAGCTTACTCACGCACTTAAGTTTATGTCAGGCTTGTGACACAGTCCATAGTCTAGTCCATTCCTGGGGGCAGGATCGAAAGGACCTGTTCAAACTTACAAAAGGGAAGAGCTGGTAATTCCCTTCAGAAAATAAAAAAAATAAAAAGAACAAACTTTTGGATTGCTACCAGAATCCAAATAGTCAGGGCTAGGAGTCCTGAATTAGATGCTTAGTATCCTCCCCAAGTTGGACCAAGAATTCAAGGCTAAATGGGTCTCCAAGGCTGGTGGTAGTTGTAACAAATACTCTGAGTAATTCCTCTTCCACCAATAACACTTGGTGAGAGAATGTTTTTTCCTTCCTTTCTCTCCTCCATATCCCTTGTCAAGGCTGCTGATGAGTAGGGACATACGACTGGAGATCTGTGACCACTCACTGAGGAGCCCTGGAGTCTGCCGTCTCTGCGGTGGGCTCGCCATCCTTCCTGATGAATAGCACACATTTTTAGAGCCGCTTGAATTCCCCTCCCACTGGCCCTATACGGAAACACTCTGGACAGCCCAGAATATCACTGTGTGGTCAAGGCTGTATCAGCAGACCTACCAGTACCCATCCATAGGGACAGCTGGGTATGTGTGTTCTTTGACCCAAGGTGGCAAGGGGTGGCATGAGAGTGGATTCCCACAGCTGTCCCTGTCTCTCACCTACGTACAGGCTTCTGCTCTTCCTCCCCCATCCCCTGCTTATTTTGGAAAGTTTCAAACTTACAGAATGAAAAAAGCATAATACAGTAACACTCCTAGACCTTTTCCTAGATTCACCAATTGTTAACATTTTTGTCACATTTGCTCGATCTCTCTCTCTTCTCTTTCTATAATAAACATACATTTTCCATTCAATCATTAATTCATGTATTTGCTAAAGCATCTGAGAGCTAATTATAGGCCTTGTAACATTTGAGCCCCCAACAGTTGCATGTATATCTATAAAAACACACACACACACACAAAAGGACAAATCCCATGTAAACATACTACGATTATCACAGTTAGGAAATTTGATGTTCATACCATACAACTATCTAGTGCACAGTTCTAACTTTGATTGCACCAACTGCTCCCCCTAAGGAACTTTGCAAGGTTTTGTTTTTTTTTTTTTCCTTTGTACAGCCTGGCGTCCAGTTAAGAGCCTGCCTTGGGTTTCATTGTTGTGCCGTCTCAGTCTCCTTTTTATCTAGAGCAGCTCCCCAGCCTTGTACAGTTTTCGAAGATCACAGACCAGTTGTTCTGCAATTGCTCTTCCGTTTTGATTTGTCAGATGGTTTCCTCGTGTCACTTTCAGGGCACACACGTCTGGCTGGGATACTGCCCCTGCGACGCCGCGTCCTTGTCAGCATGTCCCTCAGGGAGCTCATACTTCCGAAGTCACTGGCTTCTTTCCTTCTTCTGTGTGCTTATGTCACTGCTTGGATGTGTAGTTGGGTTTATTTGATTGTGTTTGCATTAAATTTTGAAGCCCCATCCTTTACTTAACCTTATTACTTAATGTATAAAACATTAACATGGCCCCAAAACGAAAACTGGAAGATGTTATGATTAGTGAAGTCCTACTCCATTTTCTATAGCTTCCACTTTTTTCCTTACAGATTTCCTATATATAATAGATTTCTTTTGATACAAAACAGATTTCATTATTCTTCTTGCACAAGCACACACACACACACACTCATGCGTGTATATTACATATTCTATTTTGTGGCCTTCCTTTTTTTTTTTTTAAGATTTTATTTATTTATTTGACAGAGAGATTACAAGTAGGCAGAGAGGCAGACAGAGAGAGAAAGAGGGAAGCAGGCTCCCTGTTGAGCAGAGAGCCCGATGCGGGGCTCCATCCCAGGACCCTGAGATCATGACCTGAGCCGAAGGCAGAGGCTTAACCCACTGAGCCACTCAGGCGCCCCAATGCCTTTCTTTATTCAGTAAACCATGTGTTCCAAAACTCACTCCATAGAAGTTAATGTAGACCATCATCCCTGTTTTTAACCACAACATAATAGTCCACTATGTGCCTGTATCCTAGTCTATCCGATTATCTCCAGTGCATGGGCATTCTGGTTGTTTTTTAATATTTAGCTACTATAAACACACAATGACTAATCTTGTGCATATTTTTTCTGTTTTGTTGTAGGTATACCTATATGGGAAAATGCTAGATGTAGGATTGCTTGTTTGAAAAATAAGTTTGTGTAAGGCTTTTCTCCCCTCCAGAGTCATGCAATTTTGCATTCCCACCAGCCATGAGTGAGGGCCATTGTCTCTGCATTGTTAAGCTTGTCAACTTGAGAGGTGAAAAATGGCCCTCAGGAAGATTCAAATTAAAACCACATTGAGATACCACCTTACACCAGTTAGAATGGCCAAAATTAACAAGACAGGAAACAACAGGTGTTGGAGAGGATGTGGAGAAAGGGGAACCCTCTTACACTGTTGGTGGGAATGCAAGTTGGTTAAGCTTCTTTGGAGAACAGTGTGGAGATTCCTCAAGAAATTAAAAATAAAACTTCCCTATGACCCTGCAATTGCACTCCTGGGTATTTACCCCAAAGATACAGATGTCGTGAAAAGAAGGGCCATCTGTACCCCAATGTTTATAGCAGCAATGGCCACGGTCGCCAAACTGTGGAAAGAACCAAGATGCCCTTCAACGAATGAATGGATAAGGAAGATGTGGTCCATATACACTATGGAGTATTATGCCTCCATCAGAAAGGACGAATACCCAACTTTTGTAGCAACATGGATGGGACTGCAAGAGATTATGCTGAGTGAAATAAGTCAAGCAGAGAGAGTCAATTATCATATGGTTTCACTTATTTGTGGAGCATAACAAATAGCATGGAGGACATGGGGAGTTAGATAGGAGAAGGGAGTTGGGGGAAATTGGAAGGGGAGGTGAATCATGAGAGACTACGGACTCTGAAAAACAATCTGAGGGGTTTGAAGTGGCAGGGGCGGGGTGGGAGGTTGGGGTACCAGGTGGTGAGTATTATAGAGGGCACGGATTGCATGGAGCGCTGGGTGTGGTAAAAAAATAATGAATACTATTATGCTGAAAATAAATAAATTTAAAAAAATAAATAAATTGTATTTATCTTATTATAAGTGAAGTTGAACATTTTTCTTATGTTTGTGAGCTATTTACATATATAGTTCATATCTGCTCATGTCGCATGCCCATTTTTCTAGTATATATAAATATGCACCTCTATATCCTTACATGTAAGGATATATTGATTTATTGAATTCTATATCTATATATTTTGTTCTTATACTCCTTCACTTAAAAAAAATTTTTTTAAGATTTTATTTATTTATTGAACAATGAAAGAGCAGGAGAACACTAGCAGGGGGAGGGGCAGCGGGAGAGGGAGAAGTAGACTCCTGGCTGAGCAGGAACCCCAGCTTGGGACTCCATCCCAAGACCCTGAGATCATGACCTGAGCCGAAGGCAGATGCTTAACTGACGGAGCCACCCAGACACCCCTCTCCTCCACTTTTTAGAATTCTATTCCATATTAAGGGAGGTAGGTTTTTATCTAAACTATATGATGCAGATATTATCTACCAGTTCGCATTTATCCTTGATATTGTTTATGGCATTTTCGTGTCATGGGAAAGGATTTTTAATGTAGTCTGTAAGTATCAATTTTTTCTCTTACTGAATTTGCATTTGAATTCATAGTTAGAAAGTTTTCCCTCCACTCAGGTCATAAAGGAATTTACCTGTGTTTTCTTCTAGTCCTTGTGTGGTTTCACTTTATTTTGACGTTTAATTTGCAGTTTATTCTTGTGTAGGTGAGGTGTGGTGTCTTTTTCCAGCTGGCTGTCCAGTTGTTCCAAGTCATTTGTCCGGAAGTCTGTTTCCCTGTATTTGAAGATGCCACCTTCATCATATTCTACATTTCCATTTGCCATGTCTTTCTGGATTTTCTTTTTTGATCTGTGGTTCTCACTAAGCATTCAGCAGCAGGTACCATGCTATTTTAATTCTGGAGATTTCTGTTAAAATTTCTAAGGGACCAGTCCCTCCTTCATTTCTCTTCTCTTTCTCTTATCTTATCTCACATTCTTCCTTAGGCCTGTCCTGATTACTCCAGAAACCAAATTCGGAATCAGCTTGTTAGTTCCAGGGGAGGTAGGGGATCATGGATTACTAGTTGTATGGGGGTGTCATTACATTATACATTAATCCATGGAGAAGTCATAGTTTTATGATATTTATTCACCTCTTTCAAGAAAAGGGAATATCTTTCTATTTGTTCAAGTATATTTTTGTGTCACCGAGGAGGACTTGCACATCTTAAGTTTATTCCTATATATTTTATCTTTCGCGTCTATGCATGATTTTGTATTTTCCCCCTTTCAAATTTTAACACTAATCTCTATGAGGGACACAACATAAAATGACACTGAAAAATTCTATCAGGAAATATAACTAGAGATCAGATTTTTAGACGATAGGTCTATTAATAATGCTAGATATTCTTTGTGACAATAGTAAATATTAATAGGCATTTAAAATGCAACCTTGCCTTTGCACTTATATCAACATAAGTGCTTTGAGCAACAAAAGATAAACTTAATATCTCTTACAGAGGGAGAACCCCAAACATTAAAATATTATCAAAGCAAGCATGTAATTAAAAGGAAGCAGATAAGAAGTTCAGGAAAGAAGATCATTGCAAAGATGTGTGCCGAATGCAGACATAGCAGTTTACTGTGTAGCAAATGCGCATTTTAGACAAAATATTCCCATTGGTTTCTGTAACTCTATATCAATCTAGATTTTTTTGAAACCTCCCTGAATTAGTTTTCTCTACCTTCGTTAATCACCTCTGTCAGTTCTTAATCAAGACCTGCTCTTATCCAAAACTGCTTCTTCGAGGGTTCATTTACTATCATAACTTAATTTCTTATCCAGATAAAATAAAACCCCATCATTAGACCTTACCCAAGTAGTAATTTTTTCCTCTGCACTTGATTGTGTGGTCGGTTTCAATGGCACTTGCTCATTTCCACTGATTTGCTCCACAGCCATATTAAACTCACCTTATCCAAAACCAGAACCAAATGAAATCCCAGTTTCTGTTTTTGGCAACATTACACTCCCTGTTTTTTATTCCACTGT
Organism: Mustela putorius furo; assembly: GCF_011764305.1. Taxonomy (NCBI): domain Eukaryota; kingdom Metazoa; phylum Chordata; class Mammalia; order Carnivora; family Mustelidae; genus Mustela; species Mustela putorius. Next base: position 4,085,769 of record NW_025421553.1, read on the forward strand.
TCCTTAGTCATTTACAATTGGTCAACAAGTTCTGTGACTTTTCCCTTAGACTATTTCTCGCTTCTGTTAGGTCAAGTTCATTCTTACAGTCATTGCCACCGTCTGCTGAAAGGGCCACCGACAGAGCCCACTGTCCCTTGCAATCCACTCAGGACTCCGCAGGATGTTTTGTGTTTTCAGGAAAAAGAGCCGTGAAACTATCTTTTCATGCACATTAGTACATGTTGAATGGAAAATTCTAATTTAAAAAAATACATTAAAAAATAATTTCATCCTTTTACATATGCTGAAGGACTTGCCAATTTGAGTATGCCAATTTAAGGTTCACGTAATGGGACGCATTCAAGTTGACATTTTTCATATCACGAATCTGTTATATTTTACATTTGTTAAATTGTATTTTTAAAAATACTGTATGCTGATCCAGTCATCTCTTGCCTAGCGCTCTGCAGTGTCATACTCACTCTCTTCCCTGCCTCCCTTCTCTCCATTTGATTCTCTCTCCTGCATAAGGCACGGAGTCCATTCCGTAGAAGCATTCTGTGCTCCCCAGTGTTTCCAACAGAAAGGTTTTATCCAGTTAAGGGGTCATCGGCTTGATCCTTCATCTGTTTCTTTTGCCCAAGGCAAATTGTCTCCCTGTCCCCTCTAACCCTTTATCTGACACATCTTTAAATGTTTTTGTTCATTGTGTACTTAGCCTTAATACCATCCCACTTAAAACTACACGCAACTAAATCTTATTTTTCCTTCAAGGCTCTATTCATATTATTCTTCAGTGAGCCTTTTCTGACCACTCCAGGCAGCACGGTCTTCTCCTGAAGCCTGTAGTGGTGGCTCTTAATCAGAGACACTCACCAGAATCCTCCCGTTTGCATTAAAATTGTTAAAAGTACAAATGCCTGGGCCCTCTGCCTGGAGATTTTGACTCCATAGGTCTGAGGTGCGTAATCTGGGAACCTCGTTTATTAAAGCTCCACCAGGACTCAGAGCTGGCCGCATAATTTGTGGGGTCCCATGCAAAACCAACGCAGGGCCTCTTTCTCAAAAAGCAGAGGAGAAAAATCTTTTTCCTTTCCTTCCATGATCTCAGAACTTGTCCTGATATTTTTTACCTGCAGTATAATGTTGTTATTTTAAAGAGAGTAATATTTTGAGTTGTTAGAATGCATTTTAGTGTTCATCTTTATATTGTACAGTGCCGGCTTTAAAGGCAAATGTAAGAGTATTTAAGTGACCTGTGAGATCAGTGAGATTACACAATTCATACACCATAGTTCATGCATGCACATGGGTCATTTCTTATCAGACAGTGGAAAACCTCACAAATCGTACTGTTTTTATTTCCATTCCTGATAACACTCACATTCTACCAACACTCTCCACCTTCCACTTACTGAGGAGCAAAGAAAGACTGAAGGAAACACACCTATGAGCAGCTTTCCCTTCCTTTTTCCTTTTCTGTCATTATTTTTAGAATAAAGTGTTTGGTGAATGCAGGGAAGTAACACAAGTAAGAGAGGAAAGGTTATCATTCCTTGGTCTCCATGACCTTCCTTCTGCACTGAAGGGGAGTGTGGGGATAAACAGAAGCATGGTCTCTTGGGGCCGTCAGCACACCCACCACTCCCACCTCAGTCATGGTGTAAGGGCAAATGCAAACTTAAAAATAGCAATGGCCACGGCTGCCAAACTGTGGAAAGAACCAGGATGTCCTTCAACGGATGAATGGATAAGGAAGATGTGGTCCATATACACGATGGAGTATTATGCCTCCATCAGAAAGGACGAATACCCAACTTTTGTAGCAACATGGACGGAACTGGAAGAGCTTATGCTGAGTGAAATAAGTCAAGCAGAGAGAGTCAATTATCATATGGTCTCACTTATTTGTGGAGCATAACAAATAGCATGGAGGACATGGGGAGTTAGAGAGGAGAAGGGAGTTGAGGGAAATTGGAAGGGGAGGTGAACCATGGGAGACTATGGACTCTGAAAAACAATCTGAGGGTTTTGAAGGGGAGGGAGGCGGGAGGTCGGGGTACCAGGTGGTGGGTATTATAGAGGGCACGGATTGCATGGAGCACTGGGTGTGGTATAAAAACAATGAATACTGTTATGCTGAAAAAAAAAAAAGCCCATATACACTATGGAGTATTATGCCTCCATCAGAAAAGATGAATACCCGACTTTTGTATCAACATGGATGGGAGTGGAAGAGATTATGCTGAGTGAAATAAGTCAAGCAGAGAGAGTCAATTATCATATGGTTTCACTTATTTATGGAGCATAAGAAATAACATGGAGGACATGGGGAGATGGAGAGGAGAAGGGAGTTGAGGGAAATTGGAAGGGGAGGTGAACCATGGGAGACTTTGGACTCTGAAAAAAAATCTGAGGGTTTTGAACGGGTGGGGGATGGGAAGTTGGGTGAACCAGGTGGTGGGTATTATGGAGGGCACATATTGCATGGAGCACTGGGTGTGGTGGCGCATAAACAATGAATTCTGGTACACTGAAAAGAAATTTAAAAAATAAAAAATAAATAAATTTTAAAAATAACTATTAAGGCATCTACCAAGAAAATCCTTCAGACTTACAAATAAAATCTTTCTGTGAATTAAAAAAAAAAAAAAAAATAGGAGGCTTAACTCCTCCTGTATAAAATACGGAAAGCTCCCTCCTCCACCGTTTTCTTAGAGAATTTATTTTAGAAATCTTGTAATTGCAAGTTCTTTCTGACTCTTTGAAGTGTATGTAAATCTTGAAAAACTAAGTAAGTCTTTTGCTAGCTTGAGGACCCAGGAATGTCTTTCTCAAAGACCTCTGAACCAATATTTGAAATGCGATCAAGGAAGGTAGTACCCATATCTCCAACCTCTGTGGGAGGGTAGGAGCCAAGTTTGCTCAAAAACTACCTCCTGGGGGCACCTGGGTGGCTCAGTGGGTTAAAGCCTCTGCCTTCGACTCAGGTCATGATCTCAGGGTCCTGGGATCAAGTCCCACGTTGGGCTCTCTGCTCAGCAGGGAGCCTGCTTCCTCCTCTCTCTCTCTGCCTGCCTCTGCCTGCTTGTGATCTCTCTCTGTCAAATAAATAAATAAAATAAAATAAAATAAAATAAAATAAAATAAAATAAAAAACTACCTCCTGTGGAAAGGTATGAAGAGTTTATTTTTCCTTTGGATAGAGCCATTTAGCTAGCACAGATGGTCAGCCCAATTTCCAGGTGCATTTGAGATGACCTATGTGTGACGAATAATACTGTCAAGTCCTCTTACTTGAGGACTAGTTATTGTTTCTCTTGAGAATATGTGTGGTGATGGGTTATCTCTGCTTCGCTGCGTAAAAGAGTAAAATTTCTTTCTGTCTTCACTGTCTCTTTAGTCGATGCCTGTGATGCAGATCACATTTGGGTTGAAGCCTAGTCAATAATGAAAATGGTTTTCTCCTCATCTACTTTTGTGGAAAGGTTTTTTGGGTTGTTTAAATACATATCCCCAGTAATATCCATGTTGAGTCTTCTGAACTCCCATGAACTCCAGAATTCTGTGCTCTGGGGGCACCATGAGCACCATAAGTAAAAGGGGAGGTGAGGGATGACAGCAGCCATGCCAACACTCTCTTGCTCCATAGGACTTCATTTACAAAACACAGGTTTAAAGATGAAATTATTAAGAATTTCAAGATGGCATCAGCAGACCATTAAACCAAGGCGGGGGGCTTCTAAATGCAGGGCCTGTGCATCTCGAAAGGCTGTATGTCCACGAAGCCTGCTCTAGTGATTCTAATATGGACCCTGGATTAACAGTCACTGGCTTCCAGCAAATACTGTCCAAGCCGTTGCCCCTCAGCTCCACTAAAAGACCTTAAACAATGAGAACGCCAGTACTTTTTCTGCATGCTTATTATTTTTTAAATTCTATTTCATATAATATAAAATTCCATTACCAACAGGTTCGAAGAAAATGACAGAATCCCTCCACTGAATTTTATTATATCTACCTTTACTCCAGAGAAGTGGATTATTGCCCAAGTCTCAGAAACACCTTATTTCCAAGTAATTTGCCAAGTAAATAACCTCATCCTTTACCTGGTTCAGAGTTTCTATAACCAGAAGTAAGGGACTGTAGTCTCTTGATAAACTTAAGTCAGAAATAACCAGTATCAAGCCCAACTATTTTTATTCCTTAGTGGGGGGCACGGAGCCTATCTCAGGCTTTGAAGCAAACATTTGTATATACATGTCAGGAGTAGATTAGAAGCATAATCGAAATGTAGGCAGTATAAACAGCAAGAATACAACAGAGGGAGGAAACAAAGGAGAAAGATTTTAAAGGGGTTGAATTATAGAATCAACCATCTCAGGGCAAAAGTTCTTCAGCATCCATCCATCCCACATGGAACTTAACAGGGATAATGCCAAATATCGCAGGAAATGTTAAAATAGCTCTTCTAGAATTTTCTATTGACCAAGGTATGGAATTATATAATCCACTGTCAAAGATTTTTATATTTCATTCTTAGAAAGCCTGTGGCTTAAATAATTTAATTTTCTATTTCTCTGTGGCCTTCTATAAATAGGAATTTACTTTAATTGTGTTTGTTAAAATTAAATTTGACCTGTCTTTCAAAATCCAGCTCTATCAAAGGAGGCATAATATCCTTTTCCAATAATCACTATAATTATAATCTTTAGGTCAAAATATCCAGGGGAGGTCACTACATTTAAAGGGGGAACTCTAACATTATCTAATTAATACCCAGTAGTCAGTGCTTAGTGAAAGTCCCAAATAAGAGCAGTGTGTGAGAGCTGCAGATGATTGAGGTCTGGTTTCTTGCACACCTGGTGGGTTTTCCTCTTGGTTTTTACCTTGTGCACTTTCTGCACATTTCTTCATGTTGCTTTTACCTAAACTCTACTTTCTTTCTCCCCTAAATGTGTTCTGTTGGCTTGTCTAATAACTTGCCTCATGCTGTTACATTCAGCTTTCTAGGAAAACCAGGTTTTCTAAAGAGGATAAAAAGCCCATCTTCATCAGGGCCCTTGCAATTGCAAGGCTGTTCTGACTCTGAGGTTGCTACCAGCGCTCTCATTTACATTCGCTTATTTAGTGGGCTCACTCCATTTGAGGATCAAACTGGCACGCTTTTGAACTCATCTGACATCTGAGACCCTGCAACCCAGCATCCCTGTCTGCTGGCCTTCCCAGTTTAGCTTCAGAGCCCTGGAGAGCTCCAGCAAGATTATCATCTTTATATTTAGTATCAGAAAGTGCATATTTAAGGGACAGATTTCATAAATTCGAGGGAAGACAGCCCACGCAGAACATGAGACCTCTAAGGTCCGGCTTATTGTTCAAATTGTCTTTTCTTCTCTCAATTCTAGTCTGTCTAAGTCTGATCCTAAAAGTGTTAATACTTCTTGTAGGATGGTGGTTGGGCCAGTATTCCTCCACATAATTTTAAGCTATAAGCAAAAAAAAAAAAAAAAAGCAATTGCAAGAAAAGGAAATGTCACAGTTTAAGTCCAAGCTGTGAGTTTTCAGTATTTTCTCCAACACTTGGATAGCGCCTGATGCATAATAGGTACTCAAGAAATAAAAATTTGTTGAATAGACGAATTGTTGAATCTTGGTTTTCTTCTCTAATTGATCCCACAGTCCATGTGTATTTTCCACTAGCAAGTTGTTTACTTTCATTTGTGTCTGTGCACACCGCACTTGTGTTTTCTCCTCTCTCGGCTGGACATTGTCATCCCCAAGGCTCCACTGTTCCTCTTAGCAGTCTGCGTGCTATTAATTCTTCGAATTTTCCTTCTAGTATCGATTTCTCCAGCAGGAACAGCAAACCCTAAATACAATTTAGTTCTTGTTTACCAGTTTGATAGTTGTCTAGTGGTTTTGTGTCAAGGTAGAACTGTCTTTGCAATGCGACTTTAAGCTTCTTGAGAGCAGGAAAAATACCGCGAGCCCCTTGGTTTTACCGACAGGTTGTGTAAAAGTATTAGGTAGTTAATAAGTGGTCATTGTATCCTGAATGTTGAACTAAGTCAGGCGAGCCATCTCTTAGGAGCTACTCATTCATTCACTCTTTCCTGAGCCACACTGTGACACCACTGTAGGCTTCAAGGAGGCAGGTCTTTTAAAATAGATTCCCTTTGTCATGAATGTTCTCATACTGTCTGTTTCATAATATGATTTTTTTAAAAAATAAGAATTATATAAAGAAGTGGAAGACCCCAAGTCTTGACTTTGGCTCTGTCTGCCTGGTTCAATGACTTTGGGTTGCCATTCAACAGGGTGGTTTGGATGGATGGAAAAATGTCCCTCAAAGAGGTCCCTGTCCTAATCCCCCAAATCTGCGAATATGTTGCCTTACATGGCAAAGGGTTTAAGGACTTGAAGTTACAGAGATTATTCTGGGTTATCAGGTGAACTCAGTATAATCACATGTGTCCTTACAAGGTGAAGGAAGGAGGTAAAAGAATCCAAGAGGTAGGAAGCCAAAAGCTAGAGGTGATGGAACATGAGTCAGGGAGAAGGAAGGAGGGAGAGAGAAAGAGGAAAAAACAATGAAAGGTCCTATACAGCAGCTCTGAAAATCGAGGAAGAGGCTATGAACCAAGGGTTTCTAGAAGGGAGAAGAGTCAAGAAAACAGATTCTCACTTGGAGCCTCCAAAAGGAATACAAGCCTTGGTCTTAGCCCAGTGAAAGCCGTTTTGGGTTTCTGACCTCCAGAACTGTGAGATAATACATTTGTATGGTTTAAGTTTGTGGTAATTTGTTACAGCAATTAAAAACTAATATGGTGGTTAATTCAGGCTTTTCTATTTAAACACCTGGCTTTGCCTCTCTTCTTCAAGCTCCGAAACAGGTATAATGAAAGCACATTCCTCATAAGATGTTTGTTACACCTGAATGTTGATAGATACCAATTGGCACCATGTATTCTATAGGTTTTCAGTTGATTTAAAAATACCTACTATAACTGTTATTTATGTATTATTTACTTATTTAACTAGCTATTCCTGGACAAGTTAGCCAAATTTTACCAAAACAATGTATTCTCAAAGTACTTAGTGTATTTTAATGAATGAATAGTTTCTTAAACAAACATATAAGTGACTAGATTTAGGTTAAGAGATATAAATTCTCTGATGTAAGTATGAATAGCGACAGAAATTTTACTTCAGACAAGATTGAGACAGATTAAAAAATTTTTTTTAATTCATAGACTATAAAAAGGAGGTGAAGTCTAATCACAAGGATGAGTCAAGCAACTGTGGAAAAATTTTGATGTTGAGGGAAATGGTTCAGAATAATTCAGATTGATTGTCCACACAGCTTGAATTTGCCAAATGAAAGCCAAGTTTCCACTACATTCCACGGTGTGGTGCTTTCTTGTGAAGCCGTGTCAGGAAAATCACCTTGAAGTTTCCTACAGGAATCAGCAGTCTTGAGTAGAACACAGCCATGAGGTAGCCAGTCCACTCCCTGGCCTGCTGACATCTTCCTTTTATTTATTCTTGTGTGTTCATTTAACAATGATCCATCTGTGATTCCCCATTTATTTATATAAAGTAGAAAGATTTAAAAAGAGCAAAGTAGAGATACAGTATGGGAGAACATCAGTGTCTCCTCATATTAGTCATTCTAATACTCCTTGAATTGAAGATACTTGAACTGGTTAACCGTTTTAGGACAAAGCCATTTGTTACACTGGATTTTTATATTGATTTCCCAATGGAAACACCAAAGTAATTCTTTTATGTTTACTAAAGAGGCTATAGATTGCACTTAGATCTCAGAAATTTTTTACAACAGACATTGACTCATCAACTTTCCTTAGCATTCATTGAGTATAAAGCATTATTCAAGAGAATGAGGAGGGCTCCTAAAGCCTAACACTTCTCAAAATGAAGAAAAAAAGAGTTCACTTGGGAAATTCCCATATTTTATTTGATTTCATAGCACTCACTTGACTGCATGGCTTGGGGAGAGCGCTGTCATTTCACATTCCTGGTTATAATTGTTAATCAATACAACATGTCCTCTTTCCTTTCCAAAGATCCATTTGTATTCTTTGTATGGTGATGTTCAACTTGGAAGAGCTGGAAAAACTAGATATAAGAAGAAACATTATCCCAAAAGAATTTTCACATTCTGATGTGGCTTTAATATGGGCCAATTTAGCCAATTGCCAACCGCATAACAAATGACACACAGAAAACTAAGTTATGGTTGAATCATCAGTAGAACTGAATTTTGTATATTCATTACTTTTGAATAATTTCTTCCTATTTTCTCCTCTCCCTTTTGTCTTTTCTCCTCTCTTCTTTCTGTTATTTTCACATGATGGAAGATTGCTAAAATGTTTTTTCCTACTGGTTCTTTGACATCTAGCCATCTCTCTTTTCAGAACATGATAGATATTATTTATATAAGTGAACTATCTCAGAGAGAATTGTGCTTTGCCCTTTTCTTTTGCCCTGTAAGAGTAGAACCCCATTTTTACCTGGCTTATGAAGACTATACCTTTTTGTGGGAAATCAAGCCATGTATTTTGTATTGTCCACCCAAGTTTAATTTATACAATCATTATAATATTTTTCTTCTAATTTTAGGGTGTTGGGAACGACATACATGTTAAATCTTTTCTGAAAATATTATACAGTTGGGTTAGTTGATTAGTTAACTACGGTCTGTCTTGTTCTAACAGGACATCTAGGGAAGTATATCAGACTCTAAACAAGGCAATAGAAATTAAAAATAAAAAATTTAACTAGAAGAATGAGCCTAGGTCTGCATTCATGCAGGCCATAAGAACTTACAGGGTTATCAAACCTGAACCATAGAACAGGCTCTAAGTAATCAATTAAATGTGAATTTCTTATTGTTAATTCCAAATTAATATATTGTCCAGAGAAACAAGAAGTTTCTTCAGATCTTGGTCTAAAGCAAATTATTTAGGTAATAATAAAAATCCCCCCCCACCCCCCCCCCACACACACACTCACACTATTGGGCATTGGAGTGGGTGTGTATGTGTAGTTTCAGAATGTTTTCTATTAAGACCAATGAGGAATAACAGTGCCAGACGAGGAGTGGTGGTGAGGGCCTTGAGTAGAGAATACTACTGGTTGGGACTTGGGAAGAAGCACGATGAGGACGTATCCCACAGGGCCGAGAATGTAAGACAGAGATATTTCCTAAGCAGCCAGATCTAATGGCTGCTGCTGGTTCTGTGTGGTCTACTCCAATATGCAAAATTCTGATCATTTCCCCCTGCTAGGGAGATTAACACTGTCAAATCTTCAAAGATCCTAGTTCCCTGAAAGTGCTACTGTTCAACGCAGCAGCATTAGGTATGTATTGTACATTGATTATATATACTTCATAATGAATTTTTAAGAAAGGCATCGAATACGTGACATGTATCCAGAGGACAGTGTCAAGAATGAAGTTTTCTCAAGTCATTGTACCTGAGGACCCCGCGACAGACTTGGTGATATTTGGAGGACAAGAAAACACTTAGAAGGGCCATACCAAGGATCTTTAAAATTTAAGACGGTCATGTGAAAGACTTTTCTCTGTCGGTTAGGAGGCCAGCAGAGGAGCAGAACTAGAACCAATAAATGGAAATAAGCACAGAGGATGGATATTTTGACAAATAAGAGAGGATCCTCTAGAGCACTTAGAATTGTTGGAAATCAAATGAGCTGCTTTAGGAACACCCTAAGCACTCTGTCATTAGAAGCAAATGATCAGAAGTTGAATGAACATTAGTGAAAGATAGAGTCTCTGATAGAGGCAATTAGACAGGGTGGACTGTAAGGCCTTTTCTGGCTTCTGGACAACTCAGTGTTGAATGGTGGACTCTCTTCATTTTTCTCTCTAGATCTTGCCCTCCTCTTCCCTCTGCATCTCCTTCCCTCTACAGATCTACCTCCTTCTTACAGTTTATATATGAACTATGAGGACTCGGGAAGACACAGGAGTGCCTCAGACCTCGTGCCTGCCCCAGGGGTGCCTCTCTTATCCCCCTCAACCCCCATTCATTGCTATTGATAATTCCTGGCTTCCCCTAATAAGATGTGCAAGGCAGACACATCTTCAAGACCTCTTTCTTCTCCCTTCCACCAACTCACCACCCCAAGCCACTTCTTAGATGTAAATTCTGAAGTCACCATGGCATGTACCTATTTTTACCAACAGTAGCTTCCAAAACTTGGGAGTAATGATTAGTCACTTTGAGAAAGAAATGAGTCGTGTCTGAGATCAGCATCCCTATGTTTAACAAAGCCATGCTTCCCATTAATGAAGAAAATCATGATGGATATTTTGTGGTCCAAACAATCTATATTAAAGAAAGAAATGGAACAAGATCCCAGTGATGGATTGTTCCTGAGAACACTTCCTCCCCTTTCTCTCCAGGAAGATGGGATACAGATTCTGGGTGTAGTTCAGACACATACCCGATGTTCTTTTTAGGCAAGACAATCCATGACTCTCTAACTCCAGACCCGATGATGGCAGCAGAGGAGCCCTGGGAATACAAGCCTTCTCTTGGCTGGAACAGTTTCTCCCTTTCCCAGGCACACCCAGCCTGACTTTGTGGAAAGTGAATTCTGTTCCAGATATCATTGTATTTCCTTTATAAAAATAAGTGGAATGAGTGATGGTTAGGAACGCTGAAAATATAACTTTCTATCTAATTGCTGTCATTGAATATCCATTGCCTTAATAATTCTCAAGCCAAGTCCTATTGTCTTCATAGGTAATTTACAACAAACTAAGGTATGGAAATGCTTCGCATTCTATGCATTTTGGGAGAGTCAAAATGCTTATCAATACATTAAAGGTCCTGAGAAGACTTGCAGGAAAGAAACTTTTTAAAATATGTTTAGACTTACCATTTCCTCATTTGACCACACAAAACCTTTTTGTCAAAGACCACCCATGGTGCAGGACTTCATTGTTCTGCCGGACATAGTCTGAGAAATGCTACATTATAACAAACCAAAGGTAGCGTAGCATACAGTATGTCGCCTAGTACCTGACCTTCAAAAGATGCTTAATAAGTACATCTTCATTTTTGGCTTCTCAAGGCAGAGATAATTAGCAGTTCACCAAAAATTCATGCTCCACGCTTTACAGTAATTTGATAAGGAAACAGCTACAGGGAAACAGACTACATTGCCAATAAAGCTCTGGCCAGTGAAATATGAATAGAAATTAAACATAACACTTTTAGGCCTAGCCTTTTAAAAAAAGACCATGTGACAACATCTACTATTTTCCCCCAGCCCATTGGCTGGCTATATTCCTTAAGATAGCATTGAGAGCTGTATGTTAAAGAAGGAAAACCCTCTTGTTCCTAGCTTATTTGTGGAGCAGAGCCCTCTCTTCTGTCATCTACCCCTCCCCACACTGCATGTATATATCAATTGGATTTTATAGGAGAAATAAAAATAATACCTCATCCCAAATTTGTTTGCCATGCAGATTACTGAGATCACCACTACTTGTATAGGAAGATTTTATCATTACTAAACAGAAATAGAAGCCAACACATACTTGATATGTCTGGTGTCCTGAGTTCATTTATTCAATCATTCAACAAACATTTATTGGTCATGCACAGGGTTCTATGTTTAAGAATATAAGGATGAATACATTTGGGTCTCCATCTAAACATGGATATTTAGGGGCACCTGGGTGGCTCAGTGGGTTAAAGCCTCTGCCTTCGGCTCAGGTCATGATCTCAGGGTCCTGGGATGGAGCCCCACATTAAACTCTCTGCTCAGCAGGGAGCCTGCTTCCCCCTCTCTGCTTGCCTCTCTGCCTACTTGTGATCTCTCTCTCTGTCAAATAAATAAATAAATCTTAAACATGGATATTTATACAAATGAAGTCACAAAATTTGGACATTCCTTAAATTGTTGTATTCCGAGAATAAAGGAGAAAAGCCATATATCAATTTAATAGAAGTTTGTATGCTTGACAAAATTCAATACCCAGTCAATATAAAAAATGTTCAGCAGACTAGGAATAGTAAGGAATTTCCTCAAATGAATAAACAACATCCCTGAAAAAAGCAAACAGATTACAGCTAATGTTATATTTGAATGTTGAAAGACTGATTATTTCCCCCTTGAGATCAGAAACAATGCAAGGGTGCCCACTTTCATCATTTCTATGAAGTATAATTCAGGATGTCTTATCCAATGAATTAAGGCAAGAAAAATACATAAAATGCATAAAAGACAGGAAGATTTAAAACTATCCTAATTTGTAGATATGATTGTTACAGAAAATACTAGGGAAACTGAAAACTGGCTAGAATTACAACTAATTAATTCATCAAGATCCCAGGATACAAGGCTAATACACAAAATATCAATTACATACGATCTGCCAACAATTAGAAAAACAAACTTTACAGCAGAAATTTATTTTAGAAATTGAACAAAAAAGTCTTATATTTAAGTACTGAAAACTAGAAAACATCACTGAGAAAAATTAAAGATGACCTAAATGTGTGAAAAAGTATACCATGTTCAAGCACAGTTTGCAATTCTAACCAAATTGATCTATGGCTTTAATGTAGCCAAGTCAAAATTTCAGCAGCTTAATTTTGTAGAAATAGACAAACTGATTCTAAAGTTCATATGAAAATGCAAAAGACAAGAATTACAAAAGGAATTTTTTTGAAGATAGAGTTAGAAGACTTACCCTGCCAGATTTAAGGACTTGCTATAAAGCTGTAGTATTAAAGACATCTTTTTTTTTTTTTTAAGATTTTATTTATTTATTTGACAGACAGAGATCACAAATAGGCAGAGAGGCAAGCAGAGAGAGGGGGGAGGAATCAGGGTCCCTGCTGAGCAGAGAGCCCAATGTGGGGCTCGATCCCAGGACTCTGGGATCACGACCTGAGCCAAAGGCAGAGGGTTTAGCCCACCGAGCCACCCAGGCACCCCTTAAAGACATCTTTATATCAAAGTATTAACATAGAGATCAGAACAGACCTACATATATGTTGTCACTCATATTTGACAAACCAAGACAATTTGATGGATAAACAAATGTCCATTCAACAAACTGTGCTTGGTTAACCTCCTATGGGGGAAGAAAATGAACATTGATCTTTACCTTATTCTATACACAAAAATTAAATCAAACTCTATCGTAGACCTAAATGTAAAACCTCAAACTATAAAACTTCTAGAAGAAAACATAGGAGAACACCTTTGTGAACTTGGAGTAGGTAAGGTTTCCTTAGATTGCATCCAAAAATTATAAACCATAAATAAAAATTGGACTTCACCAAAATAAAAACATTTTTCATCTTCATGAGTTGAAAAAGAAATACTGGGAGAAAATGTTTGCAACAGATACATTAGACAAGGGACTTGCTCTACACCTCTATAGAATATTAACAACCTCAAAATAAGAAAACAAACAACCTAGTAAGAAAATGGATCAACAGATTTGAACAGACACTTCACAAAAGAAGATATAGGAATAGCCAAGAAGATGCTGAACATTATTAGTTACCAGTGAAATGCAAATACAATGGGATACCACTACACATCCATTAGAATGGGTAAAATTTTTAAAAATCTGATAGTACCAAGTGTTGACAAGGATGTGGAGCTCCTGAAGCTTTCCAACATGCCATGGCAGTTTTTTAAAGAGTTAAACTTACATCTACCATATGACCCAGCACTTCTAATCCTTGGTATTTACCCAAGAAAAACAAAACCTATGTCCACACAAGGACTTTTATACAGGTATTCATAGCAGCTCTACTTGTAATTTCCCCAAACTGGAAGCAACCCTAGTGTCTATCAACAGGTAAATAAATGATCTAATTGTGTTTTCTCTACATAATGGCATATTCATTACTCGGTAATAAAAAGGAAGGAACTATTGATGTATCTAACAATGTGATTAATCTCAAAATCGTGCTGAGTGAAAGAAGGAGGCTGAAAAGAGCATGTACTCGAGGAATCCATTTAACTATAATTCTAAAAAGTGCCCAATAATCCATAGTGACAGAGAGGAGATCTGTGGTTGTCCATGGATAGGGACCGAAGGAGAGAAGCCTTAGAAAAGGTCACAAGTTGGGGCGCCTGGGTGGCTCAGTGGGTTAAGCCGCTGCCTTCGGCTCAGGTCATGATCTCAGGGTCCTGGGATCGAGTCCCGCATTGGGCTCTCTGCTCAGCAGGGTAGCCTGCTTCCCTCTCTCTCTCTCTCTTTCTCTCTCTGCCTGCCTCTCCATCTACTTGTGATTTCTCTCTGTCAAATAAATAAATAAAATCTTTAAAAAAAAAAAAAAAGAAAGAAAAGGTCACAAATTAACTTGTAGGGATGATGTAAATAATTGTTATCCAGATTCTGGTGATGATTTTGTGGGTATATGCATATGTCAAAGTTGATCGAATTGTACACTTTAAATATGTACACTTTAATGTACCTCAATTATCCCAAGGTGAGCTGAAAAAATTTTAAAAATGAAATAGATTGGCGTGACAGTTTTCCACCTTATTCAATGTCATGCATTTCAAAATTGATTTGTTAGGCTTTGTGAAAAATCTGTTGGAATCTGTACACACTGAGACATCTTTTGAGCAAAATTGATTTCACCTCCAACAGACATCTTAACTAATTCCTCTTTTGTGTTGTGTCTACATGGCTGGTAAAGTTAAAGTGAAAAATGACAAACTGATTTGCATATTTGAGCCAAACAATCTCCTATTGTATATTTTCCCCAACTTGAAGAATATCTGAAGTAACCTTGGGAAGTTTTTTTTTTTAACTCTTTCGGGAAATTGAAATTTCAAATTATGAAACAATAAAATAGAAATTTACACAGTACGACTGAGTTGCCTCCAGGAGTCAGCACACTTTCTCTGCTCCATCTCTTAGAGGAACAATAGGGATGAAGATTTTAGTGGAGATATTATGACCAATTATGGAGTTAGTAAGTCTCTTGAAGTGTCACCTATAGTTTGGGGTTGTTTCCTACTGCTACTGTAGAACAATGAGGCCTTCCTACTGCGAGTTCACCCAAAGCCTGAAAAGGGTCTCTATTTAAAAAATAGCATGTGGTTCTTTGTTTTCCAACACCCACTTAGTTGAATTTCCCAATTATCGTGTGTATTATGGAAAATTTCTGGGTTTTCTCTGCTTTACTCATCAAAATGTTATTTATAGAGTTAATTTAGAACTATCAGATGCCCAGAGAAGCTATTTTCAGCTCTATTTTACAGAAGAGTCAGAAGTTTCATGTAGTTAAGTGTAAATGGAATTAACTACTCAAAATGTAAGAGTCTAATTTGAAACACAGATCCTCCAAGTTATGAATATGTTCCAAGATTGGCACAACATATGATCACATCTCTAAGGATTGCCATTTATACTCCAACACATGTAGAGATGACTCAATGCCTTTTTAGGCTGGTAGCTAACAAATGGCTTTAGGTTAGGACATTTTGAATGAGTTCAATTTTATCATGAGCTTACTCATTGTACTGGTATTGGTACATTCAATATACTACAGAACTTTCTGTCCTCTTCGTATGCAAACTAGAGGGACATGGCCATGGACCAGAAAGGCAGAATTTAGTGATACAGATTAGCATGTTAGAATAAATACTTGGAGCACTACAGTAATTTCAGCCACCATTTATTTAGCCATTACCTAGTGTTAGGTGCTATGCTAGGCATTATTAATAACTAGCTAGTATTTATAAATGGCTTATTCTGGACCAGACACTATGCCAAACAGTTTGCAGGCATTTTCTCTATTAATCCTTACAATATAAACATGGGTTAGCTGAATTTGCAGGTGAAGAAACTGAGAAAAAAAAAAAAGTAATCTTCCAGTAACGTGGTTAGTAAAACCTGGAAACTGCAGGAATTAATTCTTTAGTGTGTCAAGCCACTTGTTTTCTCCTTGACGATCTCTGGAGTATGCTTTTTATTCCTGAAAGATGAAACTGCTCCCTTCTTGTCTTAGTATGTTCCAGCTGCTGTAACAGAATACCATGGGCATTTACACAACACGAACTTCTTTCAGAGTCCTGGGGGCTGGAAGTCTGAAATCAAGGTGCCAGCATGGTTGGGTGAAGGCTCTCTTGTGGCTCTCAAACTTCTTGTTGCCATGTGGTGGAAAGGGCCATGCATCTCTCTGGAGCCTGTTGTGTGAGGTACCAACCCCATTCATGATGGTTCCACCCTCGTGACTTAAGCACCTCCCAAAGTCCCCACCTCCTCATACCATTACCCTTAGGGGTTAGGATTTCAATACACTAATTTCGTGAAGAGTCGGGTGGGTGTTCAGACCATCCCTTTTATGCCCTGATCACCTTTATCTTTAGACTACAGAATTCTTCCTCTTCCTCTCCCCCTCCTCTTCCTTCCCTTTGTCGTCTTCTTCTTCTTCTTTTTCTTCTTCTTCTTCTTCTTCTTCTTCTTCTTCTTCTTCTTCTTCTTCTTCTTTTCTTCTTCTTTCTCCTCCTCTTCCTCCTGCTTCTCCTTCTCCTCCTTCTTCTTGTTTTTTGTCATCGTCATCATCGTCTTCTTCTTCTAAGATTTTATTTATTTAAGAGAGAGAGAGAACACACGTGCACACAGGCAGGAGCAGGGCGACCTGGAGGGAGGGGCAGAGTGAGAGAGAGAGAAGCAGACTCCCTGCTGAGCAGGGAGCCTGTTGTGGGACTTGATCTCAGGACCTTAAGATCAGACTCTTAACCAACGGAGCCACCCAGGTGCCCCAGGCTACAAAACTCTTGACGCGCAGAGACTAGTACTTGAGATCTAACAAGGGCCATGAAAACAGATATGATGCCATTCTTTAAGCTTTAAGTAGAATTAGTCCAAATTTCCTCACAAAGTTCTCAATTCTTTCTGGGGATTCTGGGAGTGAGGATCTATTACTTATCTATTATAGTGTAACAAATTTCCCTAAAACTTAGGGGCTTAAAATAATAACACTTATTTCTTATGGTTTCTTTGAGTCAGGATGCAGCAGAGATGGCTGGCTTCTGCCACACAATGTCTGGGCTTTAAGCTAGAAAACTTGAAGAATGAGAATGGGAATCACTGGAGGCTTGTTTGCCCATATTTTTAGGAGTTGAAACTGAGATGGTTGGTTAGAATATATACACATGGCCTTTCCATAATTATATGCCTGGGCTTCCTCACATATGGAGGTGTGGTTCCAAGAGCAGGCATCCCGAGGGAAAGCAAGAGCAGGTGGAAGCCACATTCTCATCTTGGACCCTAGCCTCCGAAGTCCTATAGCATGCCTTTCACTCTGTTTATTGGTTGAGGCACTTATGAGGCACCCCCGGGTTCAGGGAGAAGGATCATAGACTCTCTCCGTGATGGAGATGCATCAGTGTCACGTTAAAAAACAAAAACAAACAAACAAAAAAATCGCAGGGTTTGGGGAATATACTGGTGTGGCCTTCTTGGCAAAGGAAAGGTTCCTACAGGAAATGATAGTGGGGAAGTGAAAAGTTTTCCATCACTGATGCCCCTTAGCTCCTGCTTTTCCTGAGTGAGTTCCATGAATGAACTGTCTGTTTTATGTGCTATCTCCCTATTCTCTATCACTTAGAAGACTCCAAGTCCGGCCTCCTTCCATGATTTACACACACAAAGAAGGACCCTCCCTACCAAACAAACACTCACAAAGAAAAGCACTCATTAAAGTTTTTTCTGTGTAGCTGACTTGACTGAGGTTTGCAGCAATGGATGGGATTTACACGGTGGCCAAAGAAATCACTTAAAAATAGAATATCGGAAACCCTTAATTTGAAAAGCTCTATGGACCCTTTCCTGTGTCCAGGGGCTTTCCTCTCTCCCTGTTGCCCTGTTTCCTTGTCTGCCTCTTCTCTCTCTCTCGGGAGTAAAAACTTTAAATACCTTCCATTTTTTTTATAAAAAGTAAGTCTTCTTGGCTGCACTGAATCTCCATACCCCACACTCAGCAGATGGGCTTTCTTTGTCTGAGCAAAGCCCGGAGAATGTAACCTGCTAAACCATGTAACCTGGCTAAACCACACAGGCCGCCTAAACTTCCGCCTCACCCCATCTCCCTCCTCCCCTTCTTGCTGCAAGGGGGAAGGAGCAGTGAAGAGAGTTAGTCCTGGCGGGATGAATTACCCCCTCTCCCCACCCCTGTCTTCTCCATGGAAAAGGCAGAAGTTGCCACATTCGGTTGTGGTTTTAAATAACATCCCCCCACCCCCACCCCCAGCATTGCACTAGCATGCCTTGAACGGCAGCCAGCACTATCCACTGAAGTTTTCCATCTCTGATTTCCAAAACATTCAGGGAAAGCTTCAGCCTCAGATGTTATAAATATGCCTTAAGAACAGAGCTTCCGAGGCAAAAATCACCATTCAATGGAGAGAGCCTCCGAGTCTCCATTAAAATCTAAATCAAGTAGGTAAACCCCACCGTTGTCTTCTCTCCTGTAGTCCCATTCCAAAGCCCATCCCTAAATCCTATGAATTTTCAGAACTAGATTGACTCTGGAGAAGCCTTTATGGAAACATGTAAATATGACGGAGAGGCTGTCTGCCTAGTCCCTAAATAGGCAGAGTCGGGAAGAATATTGCTTCCCACATGGCAGCTATAATACAAATTGTAACTATTTTTGCCACAGTCATGTCTTCACTGTTCCCCCAGTCCTCTTCTCAGCAAGTGTGCCCCGGGCTCGCTCCTCTCCACTCCCATGGCCCCGCCGAGGGGAGGGCGCCCTGGGATCCCACACACCTGACCACAGCTGAATGGACTATGGTGCCCACTGGCTCAGAGTAATCCAGTCCCATGGTGAGACAGGACTGAAAGACGGGAGCTAGAAGAGCCTGAACAAAGCAGAGCACACCTGTCAGCTGAGGCAGAAGCACAAAGTAGATGCTGAGAGATTTGACAAATATGCAATTGATTTGGCTTCCAGAATTGGAGAATGAAATCTAGTTCGCCAAAGCCAACTAGTTCTTGCTTCCAGGTCCTTGAGATCTGGTTACTCCTCTTGCCCCCAGGGTTGGTGGAGAGATTCCCAACAATGAAACAACAAGCTGACTCCATTTCTTCCAACTACTCCACAACCAAACAAACAGAGATGATTCTACAAACCAAACATGAGAAGGAAAATGGCAAGCTATTTCTATTTTCATTAATTTATCTACCTACCATTTTCTGGGCATCTGTGCTGTAAGCAATGAAGAATTTTAAATCAAGGAGTTTCTCTACAGTGTAACTGATGTTCCTCCTTGATACTCTAGGACCATTAAAAGGATAAAACATACTTTAATACTGAATGAGATGTTGCCATCGTGAACTTACCTGAGATAATCAAAGAGCTGTCTCGAGAAATAATATGCCATTGAAGTATCTTTGCATTTTTTAACACTTGAATAGTGAACTTTGAGGGGGCTTCATCACAGGGCTTTGCAAAATGCCAACGAATATGCTACTTGTCAGGGTTGGTTTTGGTTTTTTTTTTTTTTTTCCTTCCCAAGAGATCTCTATCTGCTCCCTAGGATGAGTGTCACAGCAAAAGAAACAGGCAAACAAAAACAAACTCGTAAGGCATTTCTAAGCAATGTGTGTTTCAAGAAATGGGGTCAAACGCATCAGCAAATTAAGATATGTAACGGATTGTGGAAAAAGCCTAAATCACGATGAAATAAGTAAGGAGTTGGACTCTGCATGCGTAATTCTTTACAGGAGAGTTCATCGGAATTCTGACTGGTGGCAAGCCACGTACTGCACAAACAGGGTAGGGTTTGGAGGAAAGGAAGTGTGGGCCCCACTCAACTATTGAGCAAGCTGCTTATACTCATTGAGCCTGTTTCCTCATTTGTAGGAGGAGGATAACAGCATCATTGCTCCAGCAGGATGCTGTGAGGATTTAACGACAGAGTGTACCTGAAGCCCTCGTGCACGCGCACTGATGTGTTCACTAAGCCTCCTGCTTCTCGTTCCATAGTACTTACTGTTCTCTTCATGGTTACACATGCATCTGGAAATTCTGGTGCAATTTTCCTGGTATGTGAAGAGCCCGATGTGCTGGTTGGAGATTGGAACCCAACTTGATTCTCCTCACCAAGACCACTCTAATTTCTGGGCCCTGTGTGTGTGTGTGTGTGTGTCCGCGTGCGCATGCGTGTGAAATTGGTCTGTACTAAATCCTGTGGTTTCCGCCATCAGGCTTCAGTTTCTTTGGCTTTCTTTGGCTTTAGTTACCTTGATTCACCAGCAAAACAGAGAAGCTATTTTGATGTTTTGCTGTTTAACCTTTAAAGTTACCAGCCAGACAGATTCCCAGAACCTCCCCTTCCTCCCCTCTTTATCGCAATCATCGGCTCCCTCTTTATCGCAATCATCGGCTCCTTCACAAGACAACTGGGCTTAGATGGGAAAAAGTGACCCAACCCTCTGAAAGAATATTATCGGAACCTTGCCATATTGAAATCATGCTCTTGACAAATTCCGTTTTCTTCCTCCACATCTACAACATCTGGAACTTTGACAGTCTTAAATCACATACTTTGCCATCGAAGTTTTTATTTTTTCTTTCTTAGAGAAACTCAAAGTAATATGAGTTTATTTATTTATTTGACTGAGAGAGAGAAAGAGAGAGAGAGAGAGAGACAGAGCATAAGCAGGGGGAGTGGCAGGCAGAGGGAGGGGAGAAGCAGGCTCTCCATAGAGCAGGGGGTCCCAGGACCCTGGGATCATGACCTGAGCTGAAGGCAGAGGCTTAATCAACTGAGCCACCCAGGTGCCTCATTTCTTAGTTAACATATAACCATACTGAAGCATCCCTGCATTTATTCTGAAGTGTCCCAGCTTTCCATACTCTCGCTGCTCCGTCTAGAAATTTCTGTGTTCCCATACACATAGTATACAATTCACGTTGTACAATTGGTCATACCGTTAGAAGTGAGCTACCAGATCCCTCTCCAATCACTATTTGTTTTTTGTGATAAATATATATTTCTAAAAAAAAAAAACAACATGTAGCATACATAAACATTCTCATCTAGGATTCCTTGAGAAAGTTAAGCTCTAGTACCTGAAGGTATCCATGCCATGTAATAAAGTAATATTTCTCCTAGGCATCAGGGAGTGTTAGGTACTATACT
Organism: Mustela putorius furo; assembly: GCF_011764305.1. Lineage (NCBI taxonomy): Eukaryota > Metazoa > Chordata > Mammalia > Carnivora > Mustelidae > Mustela > Mustela putorius. The sequence continues at coordinate 4,106,943 of NW_025421553.1, forward strand.
TGGGAGAATTGAGGAAATAGTTATAAATAATCCTGTGTGTGCAGTGGTTCAGATGAGAAACTCAAGTTGGGATATGCCTTCACTTAATACTCTAGACTACAGGTTCTCCACAGGGGTACAAATAGATCCACTCTCCTCCTACTACTCATCCTCATCTTTTTCCTTATTCTTCCTCTTTACTTTTTTTTATCAAAGTTAAGTCAGAAAGTGTGTGGAGTGCATCAATCTTAAGTGTACAGGGGGAAAAATTTTATATATGTATATGTTCCTGTAACCACCATTCAGATCAATGTATAGAACATTCTATCACTTCAGAATGCTCCCCCATGCCATCAGAAACAAACCTCTAGTCTAACTTCTGTCATTGCACTTAGTTTTGCCTGTTTTGAAACTTCATATACATGAAACCATATCTGTATCTCCCTTCTTTCCTTCAACAAGTCAGAGAGATTTTCCGTGTTGTTGCATTTCCATTTATTTTTATTGCTGAGTATTATACTATTGTATGAGTAGATCACTGTTGACTCATTCTCCTGTTGATGGACATCTGGATTGTTTTTATTTGGGGGTTGTTTTGATTAAAGCTGCTATGGACAGACTTGGGCATATCTTTTAGTGGATATAGGTATTCATTTCTCTTGGGTCTCTATCTGTGTGCCGACTGGGTCATGAGGTCGGCTTTTGTTTTGCTTTGGGAAACACTGCCAAACAGTTTTCCCAAATGGTTATTCCAATTTTGCTCATTCTTTTTAACAGCTGCATAGTATTAAGTGGATTTTTCCATGATTTGTTTAACTAGCCCACCAATAATAGACATACATGTAAGTTGTTTCCAAACACTTGTTATCACAAAATATGTCCCACATAGTATCCTTTTATGGAGATCACTGTGTAGATATACAGGTTTATCTTTGGGAAAAAGTTTAAGAAGTAAAGGTGCTGGACTGAGAGATATGTGCATTTTTAACTTTAGTACATATGAGTAAATGGTCTCCAAAACGTTTCAACTAGCATGGGCCCCTCCTGGCAGTATTTAACACTGTCTCACGTCATGTTCATGACCACAGTAAATCAGCACATGTTTTGAACTTGTCTGTCCAATAGGCTTAAATCATGTTTCTTTGTAATTTTAATCTGAAAGTCTCTTACTACAAATGAGTATCTTTCCAAAATTTAAAAGCATTCTTATTTCCTTTTCTGGGATTTCTCTTTTAATATTACCTAATCCATTATTCTTTTTTTAAAAAAAGATTTTATTTATTTATTTGACAGAGAGAGAGAGAGAGAGAGAGATCACAAGTAAGCAGAGAGGCAGGCAGAGAGAGAGGGAGAAGCAGGCTCCCTGCTGAGCAGAGAGCTCGATGCTGGGCTCTATCCCAGGACCCTGAAATCATGGCCTGAGCTGAAGGCAGAGGCTTAACCCACTGAGCCACCCGGGCGCCCCTACCTAATCCATTATTCTATTGAGTTGTTTGGTCCTTTATTGATTTAGGGGAGCTCTTTTGATAATAAAGAAGTTAGACCTTTGTGAGAATATTTTCCCTCAGACAGTTGCTTGTTTTCTCTCACGGTTAATAACTGACAGAATGATTTGGGATATTTCCTTTCCATCAGGTTTCCAAAGCGTATTTTACAAAGCTCTTGTCTTCTTTTTCTTCCACCACCCACAGGATGGGTCTTGATCATTATTCATCAATAAAAATAATTTATGCCATAAATTCATTCTCTGGATTATTAAAAATAATCTTGCCCTAAGGCACGCTCCAGAGAATTAAAAGAAAGCCTCCATATAAAGAAAGTGATTGACAGACACACAGAACCTAAGTGTAGCTGCTATCTTAGTTTTTTCAAGAACACAAAAGGCAAATTGCACTCTTAGTAATATTCTGTGTTAGAGTCATTTGTTTAGTTTTGAAAAGTTTTATGTGTGGTAACTAGAGGGCTCACGCTACCCTAGGGAGGCCAACAAGTCACAGAGGGATGGAAAGGTACTTCACACTGCTCCCAACTTAGACTGCCACATCAAATGCCTCCCAGATGAGGACTGGTATAGAGAGAGACTTAAGGTGCAATCATTGAGATGCTTAAAACTATTGGTCTTTATTGATCTCATTCTTCAGGAAGATTTCTCCTCACCCACTGACCCCTTATAAAAACCCTCTTAATGATAGAGAGCAAACTGAGGGTTGACAGAGGGAGGTGGGTGGGCATGGGCTAGATGGTGATGGCCATTGAGGAGGGCACTTCTTATGATGAGCCCTGGGTATTGTATGTAAACGATGAACCACTGGATTCTACTCCTGAAACTGATCTGCACAGTATGTTAACGAAGTAGAATTTAAATAAAACTTTGGAGGAAAATAATTTTTAAAAATCATCATGTTAAGTGGGTAGGAGAAGAATCAATGAAACAAGATGGGATTGGGAGGGAGACAAACTATAAGTGACTCCTAATCTCACAAAACAAACTGAGGGTTGCTGGGGGGAGGGGGGTTGGGAGAAGGGGTGGGGTTATGGACATTGGGGAGGGTATGTGCTTTGGTGAGTGCTGTGAAGTGTGTAAACCTGGTGATTCACAGACCTGTACCCCTGGGGATAAAAATATATGTTTATAAAAAATTAAAAATTAAAAAAAAAAGATTTAAAAAAAATCATCATGTTATAGCCTGACACTTACTCATTTTCTCCTCTATCAGATTCTCTGCAGCTGGGGACCATTTATTGTTTGTATCTGTTTTCCATTGACGCCATAACAAATTATCATAAATTTAGCAGTTAAAACAACAACCTTTTTTTTTTTAATCTCAAATTTCTGCAGGCTAGAAGTCCAGGTATCACCACTCAGCTAAATCCTCTACTTAGAGTCATGTACTACAGAAATCGGGGTGTGAGCAGTGTGGGATCCTTTCTAGAAGTTCTGGGGGTGAATCCATCTCCCAGCTGTTCTGGCGGTTGGCGGATTCGCTTCTTTGAGATCACAGAGTTGAGGCCTCTGTTTCCTTGCTGGCTGCTAGCCAGGTGCTCTCTCAGCTCCTTGAGACACCTGCACTCCTGTCTAATTGCCCCTCCAGCTTCAAGCCCATCATAGTGCATTGACTCGTCACATTTTGAATCTCTCAGAGTGCCCCTTCTTTGGCCTCTCTTTTTGCTGCAGCTGGAAGAGGTTCTCTGCTTTTACAGACCCATGTGATAAGGTGGGCACAGCTGAAAAATCCAGGGTAATCTTCCTCTTTTAGGGTCTATAACTTTAATTCCATCTGCCAAGTCCCTTTTACCATGTAAGGTTATCTATTCAGAGGTGGTGGGGATAGGACAGAGACATCTTTGGGGAACCACTAATCTGTCCGTTGGTTTATTCTTTTCCTCCCTCCCTCCCCTCCTCTACCGCCCCATCTCTCTCTTATCCAAAGCTCTAGCACAATGCTGGGCATGTAACATAAGGAGAACTAAGGGAATACTGGTTAGTTGAATGGTGTTTCCAGAGCTCTTCATCTTGAGGCTTCAGTCTAAATTCTGGGAATATGTACTGAATCAAAATTTGTCAGGTGCTTATTAACTCCTGGAAGAACAGAGTAGAAAAAACCACAAGGGGCTTTTTGTGACCTTTTCCCTACAACTGGAGTTGAAGGGCCTGCCTGGTGCGGGAGTGTGGTCCTGTGTCTTAGGGTCTAAGCTCACCTTCAGGATTGCCCTAAGTGCTTAGAGGTTGCTATGCTATTCAGGGCTCTGTGACCATTAAGAATATTAAGAATATTAAGGACTCTGTAGAAAGCAACATATTTTGAACAAAGAACTATCCCAAGGAAGAACTTTAGATCACTTAAACCCTTAGCTTTGGTTCTGGGTCCTCTTGGTAGAGAGAAAAGAGACATCTTGGCATGTCTCTTTTGTTGATCACCTTCTACCTGGAGGCAAATTCTTAGTGATGTTGGTTGGACAATGGAAAAAGATGGGTTCTCACCCTTTCCCAATAAAATTCACTGAAGACATTCTCACTGTTAAATATTCTCAGTGAAAGAACCAGTCATTTCCAAATTTCTTGAGCAAAGAACTTTTGACTAGTATTTCAGCTCCCACTTCTTGATTTCAATGAAATAAAAATAAGGCGTCATTCCTATTTTTTTGCATCAGTCAAGGACTAATGAACAACCTCTAAATACAATTTATTACATTTGTTTTAGAGAGTTACATAGTTATTAGAGTCTTCATGTATGTTTATAATTCTGTCTCTTCTACTAAGCTGCTCCTTCCTTAAGCAAAGATTTCGTGTTTAATCCAGGAACATAGTACAGTGCTGGACCTATGGTAGCTCTCTAAATTGTTTTTCAAACAAACAAAGGCTCAGAGAATCGAGGGAAAGTTATGTGCACTGTAACTTGCCTGCCTTACTGTCTGTTGTAACCTCAACTGAGGACATATAGATGATGTATGAACATAACAGTTAAAAGTGTGTTTATATATAGTAAAATTTTGGAATTATCAATACTATGTTGACTTTAGTTGAATACAGATGAACAGGGAACCTAAAATAGATCATCTGAATATCATCGTTCTGCTATTTAAGAAAAACCAAGCAGCAGTAACCATTAGTAACAAGGTAACATTACCTAAACTGCAATGCTCTGAAATGCAGCATCATTTATGTTAGGTCTCTTGATTAATAACATGTAATAAGGAAAATTCATGAAAAGGAACATTTCAGGAAAATGACATCTTTCAGAGGCTGAATCTAAGGCGATTCAGCCTTATGTTGTTCTCTAGGGGAAACATCCAGCCCCCCGGTCAAAGGCTGAGATTACAGTTCCCGTAAAGAACCAGAGACGCCTGTGGTCTCGTGTTTGGTGAGAAGCTGGAAGAGATGACTTGATTGTGTAATACTGAGGCTTTTCACCTTTTCCTTGATGTGGGGCTGGACTAAGTAGGCTCACCTCCGTCCAGCACCTCTGATCGTTTATCAGGAGTGCAAAGAGAGAGACCCTTGACCAAATAGAGTGTGATTGAGATGATAATTTTCCAAGTCATCACAGTTTGAGGGTAACTAGAGGAATGCGTTTAAGTAGGAGACGCCATTTGTCAATTTTCACACAAAAATTCAATTCCAAGCTTTCAAGTCATGGGAATTTTTACAACGTTAGAACCAGAAGGGATTTGGAGAACATTCTAGTCCAACCTCCTTGTCTCACAGACCTTGGAATACCTCATAATTCCATTTCCTCTGAAACTTTTCCTGATGGTGGCAGTTTACAGTGGCATTCATAGCTAAGCTATTGTAACAGCAGATAGATATTTTTAAATCATTCTAAAATCATAGTTCTTTTGCTTCAATTATTTAGCCAAAACTGAAGTCATGCTGCAGGTTCTTAGGGACTTTGGTGTAATTTTTGGTTTATGTTAGGAGGATAGGGAAATACTAAATTTTGATGGCACAATAAAACCCTGCCTCTAAATTTTCCATTGGCAGATAGAGATATAGAAAGAACATAAATATTCAGTTGTGTGTGTGTGTGCGTGTAAAACATATATGTGTAAAAGAGTAAGAAGCTTCTGGTCAGTCAGTCCTGCTTTGAAATCCTGTCTCTGTCATTTACTAACTGTGTGTGAGTGTGGGTGGGCTCAGGCAAATTATTTACTCAGTAATCCCATATCTGTTAAACTGTATTAAAATCTGTTCAAATGAGTTAAAGAATGTTTAACTCGAAGAATTTGGTGAAGTTTAAGGGAAGCACAGGTGAATGTGCTTAACACGGCGCCCCTGAGAACACACAGCTGCTCCTCTTGGGACTTGGGTCTACTCCTCCTATACCTTTACCTACCACTTAAATGCCGTCCGCATCATTTCATTGTTTCTAAGTGAACTATCGGTGCTGTTCTCCTAACAGCTGTAGGAAAAGAAAAAAAAAAGGATATTAACAAAGATGAGAGATAGAAGTTTGAGCACTTTTTCTTCTTCAGGTGAAACCCAAATCTTCTATGCTTAAAGTTCCTTTCCTAGGAGAAAAAATGGTTTTGTGTGTGAGAGTTGGAGAATACTTTGAAAGAACTCATTCAAGTCAAGCTCTAGTTCCTGTTTCCCTGCTTGCCCATCAGGGCATCGGGAATAACTCATTATCTCATTCATTCATTAACTCATTCATAATTCATTATCACATTCATTCATTATCTCAAATTCATTAACTCAAATCAAACTTGAGTTTTGGGGTGGTTAAGGATTCAAAAAAAATCATTTTAATGCCTCAAATAAATTCTGAAGAGCTGTCTTTATAAACTGAAAAGAGAAACTACAGTTTGTTTAGATAACTCTCTGCAAATTCTGTGCGTCTTGGAAATTACCTATTGATGATTTATTAAACACTTTAGTAAAACTTCACTATCTTGAACTGACTAGCCACTTTAAACTCTATTTTAAAGGAAAACACGTATTCTTTAATATTTATACACTAAACAGATGTTCTACCCACTGTGTCAAACATCAGGGGTCTGAAAATCAAAAGTAATGGTCCCCAAAGTCTGGTGATACAATGAAAGGCTTAACATGCAAAGGGGCATGTGCCAAACCAGAATTCCTGCCTTTGTGATCTCATCTTCATTACTCTTTTCTGTTTGTTCATTACTCTCCAGCCATATCATCTCAATCACACTCTTTCTATGCCTTTTTTTTTTCTCTTTGTTCAAGTTTTTATTTAAATTCTAGTTAGTTAACATAGTGTGATACTGGTTTCAGGAGTAGAGTTGAGTGATTCATCAGTTCATATAACACCTAGCGCTCCTCACAACAGTGCCTTCCTTAATGCCCATCACTCATTTAGCCCATCACCCCATCACCCCCCCTCCTCCAGCAGCCCTCAGTTTGTTCTCTAGAGTTAAGAGTCTCTTACGGTTTGCCTCCCACTCCTTTTTTTTTTTTTTTTTTTACCCCTTCCTCCATGTTCATCTGTTTTGTTTCTTAATTTCCACCTATGCGTGAAATCATGTGGGATTTGTCTTTTTCTGACTTACTTCACTTAGCATAATACCCTCTATTTCCATCCACATTGTTGCAAATGGCAAGATTCCATTCTTTCTGATGGCTGAGTAATATTCCTGTGCCTGTATGTATGTATGTATGTATGTACATACCACATCTTCTTGATCCATTCATCAGTCAATGGACATCTGGGCTTTTTCCGTAATTTGGCTATTGTAGAAAATGCTTCTATAAACATTGGGGTGAATGTGTCCCTTCAAATCAGTATTTTTTTTTTAATTTTTTATTTTTTATAAACATATATTTTTATCCCCAGGGGTACAGGTCTGTGAATTACCAGGTTTACACACTTCACAGCACTCACCAAAGCACATACCCTCCCCAATGTCCATAATCCCACCCCGTTCTCCCAAACCCCCTCCCCCCAGCAACCCTCAGTTTGTTTTGTGAGATTAAGAGTCACTTATGGTTTGTCTCCCTCCCAATCCCATCTTGTTTCATTGATTCTTCTCCTACCCACTTAAGCCCCCATGTTGCATCACCACTTCCTCATATCAGGGAGATCATATGATAGTTGTCTTTCTCTGCTTGACTTATTTCACTAAGCATGATACGCTCTAGTTCCATCCATGTTGTCGCAAATGGCAAGATTTCATTTCTTTTGATGGCTGCATAGTATTCCATTGTGTATATATACCACATCTTCTTGATCCATTCATCTGTTGATGGACATCTAGGTTCTTTCCATAGTTTGGCTATTGTGGACATTGCTGCTATAAACATTCGGGTGCATGTGTCCCTTTGGATCACTACATTTGTATCTTTAGGGTAAATACCCAATAGTGCAATTGCTGGGTCATAGGGCAGTTCTATTTTCAACATTTTGAGGAACCTCCATGCTGCTTTCCAGAGTGGCTGCACCAGCTTGCATTCCCACCAACAGTGTAGGAGGGTTTCCCTTTCTCCGCATCCTCGCCAGCATCTGTCATTTCCTGACTTGTTGATTTTAGCCATTCTGATTGGTGTGAGGTGATATCTCATTGTGGTTTTGATTTGAATTTCCCTGATGCCGAGTGATATGGAGCACTTTTTCCATGCTCCTGGATTGGAAGAATAAATATTGTGAAAATGTCTATGCTACCTAAAGCAATCTACACATTTAATGCAATTCCTATCAAAGTACCATCCATCTTTTTCAAAGAAATGGAACAAATAATCTTAAAATTTATATGGAACCAGAAAAGACCTCGAATAGCCAAAGGGATATTGAAAAAGAAAGCCAACGTTGGTGGCATCACAATTCCGGACTTCAAGCTCTATTACAAAGCTGTCATCATCAAGACAGCATGGTACTGGCACAAAAACAGACACATAGATCAATGGAACAGAATAGAGAGCCCAGAAATAGACCCTCAAATCTATGGTCAACTCATCTTCGACAAAGCAGGAAAGAATGTCCAATGGAAAAAAGACAGCCTCTTCAATAAATGGTGCTGGGAAAATTGGACAGCCACATGCAGAAAAATGAAATTGGACCATTTCCTTACACCACACACAAAAATAGACTCAAAATGGATGAAGGACCTCAATGTGAGAAAGGAATCCATCCACATCCTTGAGGAGAACACGGGCAGCAACCTCTTCGACCTCTGCCGCAGCAACATCTTCCTAGGAACAACGCCAAAGGCAAGGGAAGCAATGGAAAAAATGAACTATTGGGATTTCATCAAGATCAAAAGCTTTTGCACAGCAAAGGAAACAGTTAACAAAATCAAAAGACAACTGACAGAATGGGAGAAGATATTTGCAAACGACATATCAGATAAAGGACTAGTGTCCAGAATCTATAAAGAACTTAGCAAACTCAACACCCAAAGAACAAATAATCCAATCAAGAAATGGGCAGAGGACATGAACAGACATTTCTGCAAAGAAGACATCCAGATGGCCAACAGACACATGAAAAAGTGCTCCAAATCAGTATTTTTGTATCCTAAGGATAAATACTTAAAAGTGCAATTGCTAGGTCGTAAGGTAGCTCTATTTTTAACTTCTTGAGGAACCTCCACACTGTTTTCCAGAGAGGCTGCACCAGCTTGCATTCCCACCAACACTGTAAGAGGGTTCTCCTTTCTCCACATTCTCACTAACATCTGTCATTTCCTGTGTTGTTAATTTTAGCCATTCTGACAGCTGTGAGGTGATACCTTGTTGTAGTTTGATTTGCATTTCCCTGATGATAAGTGATGGGGAGCATCTTTTCATGTGTCTGTTAGCCATCTCTATGTCTTCTTTGGAAAAATGTCTATTCATGTCTTGTGCCCATTTCTTAACTGGATTTTTTGTTTTTTGGATGCTGAGCTTGATAAGCTCTTTATAGATTTTGGATAGTAACCCTTTATCATATATGTCATTTGCAAATAACTTCTATTCCTTGCTTCTCCTATGCCTTTTAGTTTTGTTGATTGTTTCCTTCACTGTGCAGAAGCTTTTTATTTTGATAAAGTCCCAAAAGTTCATCTTTTGGGGGCAGCTGGGTGAGTCAGTGGGTTAAAGCCTCTGCCTTCAGCTCAGGTCATGATCTCAGGGTCATGAGATCAAGCCCTGTATTGGGCTCTCTGCTCGGTGGGGAGCCTGCTTCCCCCTCTCTCTCTGCCTGCCTCTCTGCCTGTTTGTGATCTCTGTCTGTCAAATAAATAAATAAAATCTTAAAAAAAAAAAAAAGTTCATCTTCGCTTTAGTTTTCCTTGCCCCCAGAAATGTGTCTTCTTATGCCTTCAATACTCCATAGATTCATGCCACAGTACCTTTGCCCTTGCTTTCCTCCCCTCTGATAGAACGCTTACCCCCCATATCTTTCAGCTGCTGGCTCTGGCTCATTTTGAAGGTCTTATCTCAAGTATGAGCTCAAGAAGCCCACCCCCAATACCCTTTCTCCCACCTTACCCCCAAGCCATTCTTTGCCACATTGTTTAAGACATTGTTTTTTTTTTTTTTAATCTTAAAATGCCTTGCTTGCTAACTTATTTGTATTATGAATTGTGACTGTAGAATTAAATTCCATTAGGACAGTGCCAGTGTCTGTCTTGTTCACTATTCTATTTCCAGTGCTAAGCTTTTTCCTCTGTGCATAATAAGCAGATGCTCAACAAAGACTTAATGAATCGAATGAATGGTGTCACTAGGCGTAATGGGTCATCAGGGAAGCTTCACAAAAGCGGTAATGTTTGACTTGAGGCTGAAGGATGCTGTTTAAAGTATAGGCTTAACACCAACCAGAGATGATCAGAAGAGTGAGTTGAGGAAGGTTACCACCTGATGTGAGTGAGCACATGGAAGCATGACCATTTGTGAAAACAGAGAACAGAAGATATTCCCAGACTTCCAAGAAAGTAACTTCAGTTTGGGGGTAACATGAGTTTCTGATGCCTGCAGGACACACAGATATCAAAGTGCCAGGGACACTAAGTCAAGGGAGACTAACACGTCTGTGTTGAAGACAGACATTTCTGCTACTTTTTACCTTGGAAAGCCACTAGCAGAGTTGCCATTGAACTACTCCAAAGCATGGGTCTTTTAGGATTACTTTAATAAGTAAGTTCTGTTTTGTTTTGTTTTGTTTTTTTTTTTTTTTTGTAATTTACAGCACATTTTGTGAAAATTACTGAAAAGGTGCTGAAGCTCAACTCTAAAACATAAAGCTAGACTTTTAAAAGCTTGAACCGTGTTTATCTCATTAATTTATCCTGTAAAATCTTCCTTTTCATATATGTTGCAGAAATACAGTTCTGTCTCCTCTCAGGTCAGCCTAATTCGAGTTGAAACATCAAAATTCTTCACTGTTTGGATTCCCAAGGATGTATTTATATATCGCCAGTGGAGGCTTTGTTCATCTGTATCCTTAACTCCCTAGGATAGGAGAGATGCTGAAGTAAATTGCAATTTATGAAAAGTGGCCAAAACGAATTCAGGACAGGTAAGACTGTAAAACTGTACATTTGTTGGCAGAAGGAATGAAAAATTTTCTGAACTTAGCAACCAGTGAAGAGTTACCACCCAGAGGATTTATGTCAGAAAGAAATGTTCTCCCCTTGTCATACTGTTCCAGGAAAAAGCACTTTCCCACTGCTTTTCCTGGACCTTTGGCCCCTGTCTCCCACCTGAGCTGAAAAGGCACCTAATTCCACGGGAGAGAAATCAAGGGACTAGTCATGTGAACTTGAGTTTGTGAGGCGGAACCAACAGAACTCCGGGGGGATGAAAGGAGGAAGAGAGGGTGAGGCAGAGGGAGAAGAGGGGGAGAAGACCTAGTAGATGACGGTGGAGGAGGACCCAAGAGGAGAGGTTTCCAGGTATCTCCTGGGCGGAGTCAGTATGTGGGAAGATGACACGGCACTGCCTTGCACGGCCCCCTCTACACCTGTGGTCTTGATTATCTGCCTGAAGGGTTCTCTCTCTAGTGAGGAGCTGACGTGTTTGACCCTGTCAGCTCATCCGAGCACAGCTGAGGGATCATAGCTGGATGCTTTAAGTCACTTTAAGACCTTTTGGCACAAAACGAAGGCAAGTCCATGAAGATGAAAACCTGGCCATTTTTCTTGGAACTGTCCTGATTTCAGCTTCTTAAAGTACACATTCTCAGAATTCTCAGGGAAGTCTCGTGGGCCTTCCTAATCACAGCGTCAAATTCTCGCTACTTTATCATGATGCCTTTGAGGATCAACAAAAATAAAACTCTTTGACACTATTTTGAAGAAACAATTAGGACACATTTTCCATCTCCGGCAAGGTGTTTAATTTAGAACGAAAGGGTTACATACAAGGCCAAAGCCGAGGTAAACCTGAAGTTATGAAATCTGTATGCTTTCAAAAGGAACTGTAAGCACAGTTGCGTGTGTAAGTGAGTACGTGTGGAGTGGGAGAAGAGAATCTGGGTTTTTCGGTGTTTTCGGACGGTATATCATGACCAGTATTTGGCGGCGTAACTGGTTTATAGTGTCACTCAAAACCACTTATAAAAGAAATTGATCACCTCAGAGGATCACAAGCTGTTTTAGGGACAGTTTGGGTGATTTTTTTTTTTTTTTTAAATAAACTCGTCTGCCTGAAGGACCATCTCATTTCTGTAAACTGTCAGAATGGATGGTGTAGAAGGAAGATGAGTCTGTGAGAAAGTCAGAGAAGCCAGAGAGTATAGCCAAGAATTAGGGGAAGTCAGAGAGGGACAGGCTAACCAGTGGCCACCGGATCTGTATATATTTTGTAGACTTCAGTGCACAGCAGGGGGCTGAGAACATGGTGGAGAAGAGAATGGGTTCTGGAGTCAGACTTCTGGGTTCAAGTCCCAGCTCTACTACTGACGTCATGCTGAGCGCTTGGAGGGCGTAATCTCCCTCTGCCTCAGTTATTCATCTGTGAGGTGAGGATGTCACAGAATCGGTACAAGGAGTCCATGAGGTAACTGCCTGCACATGGCCAGTGCTCGTTGCAAATGCTAGTCTTGGGGCAATGGAGGCCCTTTGGCAAAAAGTAATGCAGTGCAGTCATGACTTAGACAGTCTAATCCGTGTTTACTAACTCAGCTATGATCCTAAAGGGCTCCCTTTGTTTTTCTCCCTTTCCCCCATCATAAATATATGTATGTGTGTGTGCATGTGTAAAAAGTACAACAAACATGTGTGATATTATTAGTTAAACCCAAATACTTTCGTTATTCTTTACATCTGTATTTCTATGAATTCCAGGGATATCTGATATCTGGAGCTTCTGGCTAGGTCTTCTTGTGTATCTCCACAATGAGAAGAGGTAAGTTACCCCAACTTCTGAGAAGAAGAAAAAACTCATTCTGAAGACAAAGAGCCTTGTCTTGCAATCAGCTATTTCTTTCTTCAGTGTCAGCCCCTCCTTCCCTCTCCACTGAGTGGTCAGGTGGGAAGGTGCCCCAAATGAGATCCCTGGGCATCTCGGGCTCTCTGGAATCCTAGAGTCTGAGGATGGCAGTAATGGGGACAGAACTTCACTCAGCTCTCAAGCTGCTCAAGTTAGTTTCAGAATTAGAGTTAGTATGTGTGGAACACTATAAACACAGCACAGTATCGGGGATGTTTAAATCTAAGGACATTTTTTTCTTACTCCACCTCTTGAATGATAAGACAAGCACTACCTTCACATCATGTAATGATATATACTTTGTGAGTCTTTTAGGGTATTAATTCTGCATTTCTCTAGCATTATGGAGAATAAACTCTGATACGTTAATCACTTTTCAAATTCAGAATTTCCCATAGTAAAAAAAGCATTCTTTGTTAGGTGTAATTAACTAACACACACATACACACATACAGGGGGCACACCCACTGGAATTTTAAAATAATTTCCTTTTACTTGTTTTGGAACAGCATTAACCACCAGTATTATTTTTAAAGTTTTGCACCACCATTCAAATAACTTTTAAGACAAGCAGAAGGCAAATTTTTAAATGTGTTTCATATGGTCTGTTTTGTAGAGTAGGATAATCTGGATAAATCTTCCTCTGAGGCATTCTTTCCATTTATCTCTTTGTTTCTGCAATAGCTAGCTTGTTCTTCACCTCTAGAAAGGTTAACTTGATTTTTCCAGGGATTTCCAATTATTTCCAGATGTTGGACAAAATATAGGCCTGTGGGTACCATGATTTTCAAAAGTTCCTCACCTCTTACATTTGTCCTTGATCTTTTAAATGCTATGCTCATCACTATGTTTTCTAGAGTGGCATAGGTTATGAGTCATCCTAAATTTGCTTCCACATTCATATTTCATATTTTGCTCAGTTTACACCTATTTTTCCTCCTTTCGTTGCCGGTGTCCCCAGTGTCAGTGACTTGGTTCTTGATGTTTTGTGTTCCTTCCTGAGGCTTACTGAATTTTCAAATACAGAGGCATTTTCTGAACTTATTCTCAGTGTAGGTTTCTAAGTGGTGAAGGGAGAATCCTCATCTGTGCTGTCTTCACCAGCTGTGTAAATACAGCTGGAAACTTCCAAGTAGACAGGGGCGAGATCATAAATAGGTTTCCTTATGCGTTTCGGAATGCTGTTCTGAGAACCACGGACCCTGAATTTCAGATGAGCCTCCACAACTCCAACTTTCATATACATATTTAATGGGACTTTCTAGATTGGGACAAAGCCTTGTCCTTGGAGAACACATTACTTCTTTAGCTTCCAGATCTTTCTTGGACCTTCCATTTTTATAGTATCCCCAAACTCGTAACAAACAGAAATATTACAGATCTTCTACCCTTCCAGATGTTTGGTGCAAGGAAGGTGCATAAATTTGCTAAGGCTGCCATAGTAAAGTACTACAGACTCGGTGGCTTAAGCCAGGGGGATTTATTTTATCACAGCTCTAGAGACTGAGAGAGAAAGAAACTGGCAGATGGCTATCTTCTCCCTATGTCTTCCCATGGGCTTTCCTGTGTGTGACTGTGCCCAAATCTCTTCTTACAGAGACACAAGTCGCAATGGATTAGGACCCACCCTCAAGACCTCATTTACCTTAATTATTTAAAGACCCTATCTCCAAATACAGTCACATTCTGAGGTACTGGGGGTTATCACTTCATCATACAAATTTTGGAGGGGACACCAGTCAACCCATCTTAGGAAGGAGGCACGAGGAAGAGGGAGATGGTGAGAAGACACTTATTCATGGCTTGTTGTTGGAACATAGACTATGTGGGTTCTACTCTCAGTAGATATAAAACTGAACTCATTGTCACTCCTCCCTCCCAAATCCATTCTTCTTCCCATATTTTCCATTTTAAGAAGGAACATGAGCAGTCACAAAGCCAGTAATCTGGGATCATTCTAGACTCTTTTCTCCAGCTAATCTCTAGTACTCTATCAAGCCCCCAAGGAACCCTGCAATTCTGCCTCCTTCCCTCTTCTCCTTTCCCATGGGTCATTCAGGATTACTCACCTGGATTACTATAAATAGTCTCCTAATTGATCTCACTTCCTCAGTTCTTCCCCTTCTCTCTACTCAAATGCATCCTCTGAATTGTGCAAAGAATAATCTCTCTAGGGGGAAAAATCTGTTCATGTCACTTTCAGATTAAATATCATCGATCATTGTATATTGCTTTAAGCATAGAATTTAAATTTCTTAGCTCAAGCATGCAATAAAATTCTTTCCTTTCAGTTTGATGGTTGAATTTAGGTCACATGCTTATCTATAGCCCATTATCAGCTCCAAACAATTTAATACACTGATGGGCTAAAACCACCAGGGTGTGTTCTTCAGATTCACGTTCCCTGGAACTTAGGGACTATATGGCAGGGGGGTGGGGGAGTGGGGGGGTTGGGAAGGAGGAAGACTAGGACAAATCAGGGTTTCATTAAGAAAGAGGAGGAGGAAAGAAACAATGGGTGTTAGGCAAGTTACCAGAAATGTCTACTATAGTCTGTTCCTTCATGGAATTTACAGTCTGGTGGTAAAGACAGAAAAATAAAGCCAAGGTTACAGCAGTGTGATAAGGGCAGTGGCAACGCCTGAGCACAAAGACTCCTTTCTAAATCGGGCCAGAGGTTCAAAGCACATTTCCTAAAAGAAGTGGTATATAACCTAAATTTATGAAGCAAGAAACACACTGAGGAAAGGGAAAGGGCCATTCTGGCAGCAGGTACAGCAAGTGAAAAGGTCCAAGAGTCATGCCACAGAGTCACTCACTCGGAAACTGTGCAGCATTGAGACTGAACAGAGGGGATAGGAGATGAGGCTCAGAGAAGATACATTGTATAAGTTTGGTTGTATAAAGTTACTTATAATACCTATTGTTTGAGCCTCTGTAACTTCAACTAAAGGCCAAACATAGTCTGTAGTTTCACCATAACACAGCACTCTGGTCCTCTGGTGTAAACCCCAGTCGAACAGTAAAGAAGGTTAAATCAGTTCTCAGGGGTCACAGAGCACTGACTCTGACCACTTTACATCCAGCCTTTTGCCCAGAGCCCAAACTCATGGAACTTGTTACCCGAAACGATGAATGACACAGAAGATAAACACAATTGCAAGACTATATATTTGAGATGCATTTGAGTATATGAAGATACATTTGAGAATGAAATACCTAAGGGAGGTTGAAGGAAAAGTCTGCATCTAAAGCCTATTCTCATTTTTTTTTAAGATGAATCTTTTTTTTAAAAAAGATTTTATTTATTTATTTATTTGACAGGCAGAGATCACAAGTAGGCAGTGAGGCAGGCAGAGAGAGAGGGGAAGCAGGCTCCCCACTGAGCAGAGAGCCTGATGCGGGGCTCCATCCCAGGACTCTGGGATCATGACCTGAGCCGAAGGCAGAGGCTTAACCCACTAAGCCACCCAGGTGCCCCAAGCGTATCCTCTTTTTGACCAAACCGTGGATGGAATGTTCTTTGGCAACCATGCAAAGGACAGAACACAAGGGTCAGCTTCTGACCTAGGATTCTTGCGTTCTGGAATCACCTGGCTATCCCTAGTCACCAAGCAAATTCCTTAGCTCATGATTTACCCCTGCCTCTACCCCAAATGTCACTTTCCTCCTTCTTCAGTTTGCTGGCTTTTCTTTGCTCTTTACAAATTCAGCTTAAGCATTGCCTCCTTTAGAAAACTGTCTTTGAGCCCCCTGGTGTGACTGAGAAAGGAACCTCCGACCTCACAGGGCACCCTGTGCTGAGCTCTATCTACAGTTGTCCTTATCACTCTGTGCTGCAGCTTTGGCTTAGGTTGCTTCTCCACCCTCTCGCCCCAGACTGCAGATTCCATGAAGATAAGAATATTGCCCACTTCTTTGCCATCTTTCCTAAGAACACCTTGCTTTTGTTCAGGTCTCTGTCCCTCCTGCACACAGTCCACATGACTCAGGCGAGGCCCCCTCTCCCACCTCAACAAATGGATCTGATTGTTTAAGACAATGGTTCTCAACCAAGGGCAACTTTGCCCCTTCAAGGAACATGTGACAATCTCTGGACATACCACCAGGGTTTGCTACTGGCATCCAGTTGGTAGATGCCAGAGATGCCACTAAACATTCTACAGGAAATAGGACCTCTCCCTTCCTCCACCCCACACCTTGGCCCCATCAAAAAGTCATTCAGGGGTGCCTGGGTGACTCAGGGGGTTAAAGCCTCTGCCTTTGGCTTGGGTCATGATCCCAGGGTCCCCGGATCGAGCCCCACGTCAGGCTCTCAGCTCAGAGGGGAGCTTGCTTCCTCCTCACTCTCTCTCTCTCTCTCTCTCTGCCTGCCTCTCTGCCTACTTGTGATCTCTATTTGTCAAATAATAAATTAAAAATAAATAAATAAATAATCATTGAGCCCCAGAAGTCAACAGCACTGACGTTGAGGCATCCTGTTGGAAGTCAGTGTTGGCGTGACTTTGCTTCCCCAATGGTCTAGGGATAAATGTATGCCCTAAGCAATCAAGGAGACTGAATTGGAGGGCTGCTATTCTACGACTTGGAAAGAACTGGATGATGAAGCTAGAAAGTTGGATTGAGGTCACACTGTGGTGAGATCTGAGTGGAAGGCTAAAGTGGGGTTTTTAACCTGTAATGAAGCAGGGGGTGCTGTGATTAGAAAGGTATTTCAGGAGAGTGGGTGTGCCGAACAACCTTCAGGACAGATGGGAGGGGCTGGAGTGTGCTAGCCAGGATTGCAGGAGCCGGCTATCCTCACATCTCCTGAGGTGGCGTGGTGCAAGCTCCTTCATGTCCATAGTGTCTAGTAAAGTCTCCTTTACCCAGAAGGGCTCAAGAATGTTTCTTCGATAGTCAGATTGTAACCATTTTCTGGAACACAGTAAATAGACTATGATTCTGACCCAGTGTTCTTGTTTCTTAAAAAAAACAAAACAAAGAAAAACGGTGTCACCCGTATGTTTGTGGCTATAGCAAAGAAAAAATAACATATAATAGATCCCAATTTCTCTGTGTCTTTAAAGGGCATCTTAGTAAGTTTTGCATAAATACTAAAGTCCGTGTGTTGTGTGTATGTTTTCTTGTACAAGTAATTTTTGAATGTATCTTCCTGGGATAGATTTTTGATTGATGTGGAAGTACAGTGCCTTCTTGGATTACTTTTGAGGCCAAAGATTTCAATGTTGAGGTGCCTTTGAAGCAGCCTTCTGGGGATTTAGACCTACCGAAGCAGCCTGAGTTTCTTCCTGTCCCACCTTCTGACTCACTCCCCAGACCATCTACCTGGGAGGTGAACATTGGCTCTGAAGGCATTTAGGAGGTTTGATGAGTTTTGTGTCTTCGATTTGCTCCTAGTAATGGCTCCAAGGTAAGTTTTTTTCAGGAAAAATGTGATGTTTTAGATTAATTCAGGTAAACTCCTAGCTGGTCCCTTATGTGTCACATTCACCAGCAGCTTAATAAGGATTTGCCTCGGCAGTGCCTTTTGTAGTATGAAAGATCTATGGGCCTGGCAACAACTTTATAATTTATTCTTCAGAATTAAGAGTGTAAAATATTGCTATTTAAGGTGTGCTCAATCTATACCCCTAAAAACCTTAAATCTAAAAAATAAGAGCATCCATAAACATGTTTCTGTAAATTCTTCCTCCCCAGCACCCTCTTGTCCGTCTTCTCTGTTGTGGTGGGAAAACACTGCTTTCAGTCATTAGAACTAAAATGTGAATGTAAATTTAGAAGAGGTTATGATCTTTTATATCTTTTTTCTTGGCAAAGCATTATAATTAGGAAATAATCTTCTCCTCTAACATCTGACATTTACCATAATATGGTAATTCTGTTTTGTTGGCAACAAAACCAAGTTGTAGCAAAATTTTGAGCTGTTACACTACTATGAAGATAGTCAGATTTTAAATAAGAACAATTTTTTAAAAAAAAATCCGAAATGTAAAGCACTTTTTAAAAATGCAATCTGCGAATTTAAAAAGTATGATTTTAGTAGGGCAAAGAGCAGGAGTAACCGGCTAAATCCTTCAAGGAAAAAGGAGCAAGAGCGGACTGTGTCTCGGGCTGATCACACCAGGTCGCCGCTCTTGCCTGTTCGGGCGCGTGCAGCAGTGTGCACGCGTGCGTGCTGCCTGTGCACAATTGTGTGCCCCAGTGTGCGCGCGCAGCCACGGGGCCTCGGGGCCGGGCCTTCGGGGTGCTCCCCAGCCCGGGCTTCCTGCGGACTGGGGCGGGCGCGCGGAGCCGGCGGGGCTGCGGGCCGGCCGGGCCGTGCGCAAACGCGTGCCTCGCGGCTCTTTGTGTGTCGGTGTGCGGCTCCGCGCCGCCGGCGGGCACCATTTTCTGCTTCGCTCGGGACAGGCACATAAAAGGGAAGGCGGCTGCCGCCCGTCGCCGTCCTCTTTCCCTCAGATGCCCTCTGCTGCAGGTTTATTATTACAGTACGGGCCGCGCCGCCTCTCCCCGCGGCCTGGCGGCCTGCCGGGCTGTGCAGCGCTCTGGCCGCCTTCACGCCTGGCGCGCCCCCAAACCGCCTCCTCCGCCTCCTTATTTGTCTGAAAAGCAACCGCACGTCGAGGCGTAGAAGCCCGCCCGGGGCGGGAGAGACCGGGCCGGGGTGTGCGCGCGCCGCGCTCTGGGGCGGGGCCGGGGCGGCGCGCGGGTCTGCAGGGGCCCCTTTGTCCCCCGCTCCCCCCCTACCCGGCGGGCGCAGTGGGGGCGGCGCGGCGCGCGGGGCGCCCGGGGTGCGGGGTGGCTGGGCGCGCGCGCGCGCTGGCCGCTCGCCGATGGGGCCCCGAGTCGCCGATTCCTGCCGAGTAAGCAGTCTGGCTCCGCCGCGGCCGCACAGTGGCAGCAAGGCTGGGGCGCTGGCGCTGCGCCAGCCCCATCAGAATTAGCTCATTGTTCACTAGCACACTGGCAGCAGAGAGGGAGAGAGAGAGGAGAGAGAGACCGAGACTCTTAGAGAAAGAGACACACACACTCTTGGAGAGAGCGGGAGGCAGGGAGACCTTCCCCTCCTCCTTTTTCCACGGCTGCACTTCTTGGAAGTGAACCCGGTTTGGGTTTTGTTTCCCTTCCCCCTCCTCTCTCCTCTTCCTCCACCCCTTTCCCCTCCCCCTCCACTCCCCCTCCCCTTCTCTCCCCCCCTCCACCCCCCCAGCTGTCTTTCTAGCATGATGCCCTTTTTCATCCACATTTGTGTTTCAGGTGTAGAGAGGAGAGAGTGAACAGGGAGCGGGGCTTTTGTCTGTAAGTATATGCTATTCCCATCCCCGGCCGGGAGCGCTGCTTTCTCTTTTGTGTCGATTTCTTGCCATTGCTCTTAGCTGGACCCTTCAGCCCTGCAGAGTTCATGCTTCTTCCCTCTCAATTTTAAAGAGCCGAAGCGTGTACCTTGAAGAAATACTGGTATTTTGGTCCTGCTGCATTAAGGCTGGAATTTAACTTGGGCTTCTTCTTCTTCTTCTTCTTTTTTTTTAAATGCACAAGTTAAGAGGGAGAATTCTTTTGGGAAGGGGTGGGGTTTTTTGCTTGATGGTGTGGTTAATTTTTGTTCTTCTTGCTCATAAAGCATTGTTAGGAACTGTTTTTTTTCTTTGCATTAGGTGCACTTTGGTGCATGAACCCCCACCCCCTTGATTAAATGAATTCGTGTCCCTCCATCCGTACACTTTATTACTTTCTCCGCGCTGCTGCCGCCGCCAAGGGTCTTCTCAGACATTCGATCTTGCAACACTTTTTCTGCATTTTCTTATAAAGCACTTGAACTTTGGGGGAGGGAAGGCTTAAAAAGAAATGATTGCTTTCTGCTTGATGATGATAATAACCTGATTTGCATTTATGTGTATCTATGATAACATTATAGGAAGACTCTAAGAGCTTATGATACCCTCTTGGAGAACTTTTAGTTTCTCCATTCATCTTAATTTTTGTCATAACTTATGTTAACAAAAGAACCGTGTTCTGCTGACATGAAGGGTGAGAGGAAAATCACTGCAGCATATACATTAGTGTTTGTTTGGTATAGAGAGAAGGGCATAATGGTGTATATTCCTGACTCCCCCCACCCCCCAGTGTAGTGTTGTGTGTGTGTGTGTGTTTTTTTTTTTTAAACACGGAAGGTTATGTAATGCAGTGCCATTTCCAAAAATATCCACTCTGAGGCATTACACTACACGGTGGAAGGCTGATTCCTATTCTGCTGTCTTGATTGCAAATATACTGCCAGTAGTATGTCTGGGAACAAAGAGCAGCCAGAAAACAATCTATCTTTATCACTTGGTTCTACTTTTAAGTTGCTAAACCTTTTGAACTCCTTCAATTTAAAGATGAACCAAACGCTAAGAATAGCCCAGGACTCTGCAAAGCGGGTACCAGGGATTCCTTTGTCCCCTGTTTAAGCTTATAGACCCTTGGAAAGCTCTCTCCAAAGCCCCAGTGGTTACAATAATTTGCATGTAACTTATCTTAACCATGGAAAATGACTATTTGTCCGTAGCCTTTCAACAGACATTTTTCATTTGCTGACCTGCGGAGAAGCGATTTGTCTATTGTGTTTAAACATATTTTGCAGGTTGGTCTCCCTGGACTGAAGAGAGGGAGGGTGCGAGGCCAAGACTGTTAGCGATTCTCAAAATGGTAAGAATGGGTCGTCAGAGGGGATTCTCAGGAGATTCTTGTCAGACTTTATTTCATGTAAATATCAACCACCCGCCTTCATCCTGCCTCAACCCCTTATTGTTCCTACCCCCATTTGACCTTTAAAAGGGTGTCTCTCTCTCTCCCGCGTGTGGGAACTTTGCAGTACAGCAATTTATATGAGCTGGATGGGGTGAATTAGATCTTTTGATTTGCATTCATTTTGAATAGAAGACTGAAATTCCTCTTTCAGAAGCGAAGATTTATTTAACTTGAACAACGGAAACTGTTCTGTTCTTTAAGAAGAGTGATGTGTTGTGACACGCAGAGAAGAGGGGGCAACAGTAGATCTCAGACAAAGCAGTGGGTCCTAGTTTAGAGATAGCTAGAACTTACCCGCAGAGTAGGAGTCCTTGTCCTGCTAACCAAACAGCCAGAGTATCTGCTCCCTTTAAGAGCAGTGTAGATGAAGAGCATGGACTTTGATATTACTACACTCTGTCTCTTGTATCTCAAATGGTATTGATACTTTTTATGGACTTGTAACTTCACTTCTGAGGGGCATTACTCAGTTTCAGAAGTCAAGCATGCTACCTCTAAAGGAAAGTGTGACTATTTCAGACAAGTATTATGATCCTCAGAGAGGGCAGTTTCGTGTTTGGTGACTGATTAAAGAGCAAAAGAGATGAAATACATATCAGAAGCCATTGAGTAAGTACATTGGCCTCGTATGAAAAAATGTCCTCCTTGGAAATAAGGTTGGACTGCAAAAACATAACAGAAATGTCCAACTTTTCAGTTAAGTACAACATGTCCCACTGCAGATGTTTATACTCTCTAAAACACCTCTTTGCCACTTAGAATGTGTGATTTCCAAATTTAGTTTTAGGGTTTTGTTTTGTTTTTTTAAACGAGGGTGGAATTTAATGAATCAAAATCGAATCTGATATACTGGATGTTTTCTTTGAGAACAACCCAAGTATAAGCTTCCAAGGAGAAGAATGAATCAGAGCAATTAAATGAGTTCAGTTTGAATCCTATTAGCAAGTAAGCTCTTTATTTTTTGTGTATGCCTCACCGTCAGTTCAACAGGTGGGTGTCCAAGCCTCAAGTAAAATAGCTCTTGCTCCGACTCAGAGCATAGAGGCCAAATTAAGGAACGTGAGGTGGAAGGGCAAAACGGATGAGCAGAAAATTAAACTGGTCAGGGGGTTTTGCACGAACATTCCTAACTTCCTATTAAACTCCTAATCAGTCATTGTCTCGGAGTGCTAGGATAAATAATAAATAATAAATAATAATAAAATGCACGGCCGCAAAGTATTTTTCTTTTTCTTTTTACTGAGACTGGCCCCATCCACTTGTCTGGTAGCTCTTTATCTAGAATCGTACCCCTGTGTCTCCGTAGTTAGACCATGAAGGTTCATGTATGTTGTAATATGTCCAGTGACCAGTTTGGTTAGACATAAATCCGACCGCTTTCCTTGTCAGAACTAGCCCTATAGGTCACGCTCTGGGAGTAAATATCATGTTTCTGTGTTAGTGAGTGCAGTGAGCTTCGTGAAAGGCCAGCGTGTGTGCCAAAGCCGAGAATGAAAGTTGGAACGATTTGAATGCACAAGAGTAAATCTGAATTATTATTGCATGTTGTTAATTTCTTACAGTTGTCCTTTATGTATGGTGGCAGGATGAGAAATCACAGTTTGTTGCTCTTGGAAGGATTTTTACTCAATGGAAAAATTCTCACAACTTTTTGGTGATCCTTTCATCAAGATGTCAGTCCCTTTTGGCACAAGCCCATTGCCTGAAATGAAACCACCGACAGTTATTGTCTGTGGGTGATTCCAAGTAACTTTCTAGCAATTCGCTTATTCCGGGAGGCCTGAGCTCTTAGAAGGCTTTGCATATGTTAATGTTTAAAAAAAGTTTCTGTTTTACTCTTTAAAAAATCCGTTATTAATGGCACCTCCTTTTCTCCTTTTTGGCAAAATGAAGTTATTTTCCTTCCTCTATTAAAACTGGAATTACTTTGCTGATCTCCGTGACTGGCTTACTTAGCGGAAAGATGTAGCCTGTGTACAATGGAAACCTTGGCTGGGGAGGCAGTAGCTCTAACACCTGGCTGCCTCTGGAAAATGGACGAACATGCCTTTTCTGTTAAATGTGTATTTCCATTTACATAATTTGAAACACTAAAGAGGATCTAATTTCAGTGTACTTAGCTGGTTTAGTTAAGAGCTTATGCCAAATACAAATTTATAATCAGCTCATTCCAGGGTAAGAAATTACTGGTAGACCTCAGAGTTTTAAACAGAGAGATTCAGTATCTAGACATTTTATAAACCCTAAAATGATGATGTTCCACAGCAATAATTTGAAGAAACTCAAGAATCCTAGAGTGCTTTTATTAAACAAACAAACAAACAATTTGTTAATTCTCCCAGGCACTAATCACATTGTATTCTGTGTAGGGGATTCTCTGAGCACAATTGAGGGTGGGGAGTGGGGGGGGGGCACATCATGTATATAGATAAAATGTATTGTGTTGTACAACTCAGTACTGTTAAAAGGTGTAATTTTGAGTATAGTTTGCTGTGTCTTAGTTGACCAGAGTGTTAGTTCAGTAACCCATTCCCAAACTTTTTAGGTTATCTAGTAAACGTGCATTTTTCCAGTTGCCCTTTTTAATTTTTATTTATTTTTTGCAATTAACAAGATATTGTGAGTCTGCAGAAAGCATCCATATTTCTTTAATTTATATTTGGCTTTTTGTTAAATTTGAATTCCTGAGATATATTTTATATGGGCTTTGGTATTTAGATGTTTTATTTTCAAGGTACTTGCTTCAGGTACATCAATGGTAAGAAAATACTAAAGAATGAGCAGATGATCTTATTGGACAGTTTGAAAAAAATGAATTATTTAATCCAGTGTCCAGGTTAAGTCCCGATTTTGAGCAGGACCACCCTCTGTGCAGTAAGCTTGCCCTTGCTTACGTGTGTGCACGGGTTCACAGTGACCTACACATGGACTCATGATGTTTTAATGGAGATCTAGGAATTGGAACAATTTAAGTTCTCTCTAAGGCTGATGCTGAGCTTTTCAAAAAGATGAGTTGACTCTATTGTACTGTTCATAGAGCTCTGCTTTTTGTACAGTCTGTGAAGTGGCATTCATGGGTTTACAAGGAGACTCTTTCAATAATCTCTCCATTAACATAAGGTTTTCTTGTTTAAAGAGAAAGACAAAGATTGAGGAGGGATGAGGTCCTATTGGTAGCTGTGCCCTTGGGCTTTGGAATGTAAATTTACAGGTTGCTCAGTTGATTGTGGAGATGCTGGAGAGTACCTAGGAGGGTAATTTTATATGGTGCTATCTTACACAAGGCCTTCCAGCACACTGTGAGGGGGAAATTGGGGATTGTTTGGGGAAGTAGGACAGTAGGGATTTTCTATCCAGCTTTAACAAACCCAGTCTAGCTTCCTTTAGAGTTATATAGATAATTCAGGCAGGAGAAGACATTTGAGCAGAAATCTTAGAAGCTACTCAGAGCGTCACTCTATTTTAACCTGATAGAATTCTTAAAAATTGGTATGTAAAGCAGATCATCATAACTACATTAAAAGAATTCGCTTTATTTTAAATCTTAAAATTAATACTTCTAAAGTAGAAAAACACACTTCTGAAATGCGACTACTTCAGGACAATGCAATAAAATACGAATACTTCACTAAATTAGATGAGGGACCTCTAAATGATGAGTGTTATACATGAAGCATTCATCCACCTTGGACTGAGTGGGGAGCCTTGGGGTGAACTACTGGCTTCCTTGGTCTGGCATATTTTTTTTCTTAGTGGTATTTTTGGCTAAAAAGTCTTTTAAGGTCTTATCCACACAGCCAAAGTGAAATGGAGCATTGATCACTTATTGGAATAATTGTGCCTAAAACAAAACAAAAAAAACTCCGATTTCCTGATTCGTCTTTGTTATTCAAAATGTTGCTAGAGTGATAGAGGAGTGGGAAGGACTTGCCTAAATGATCTGTGTAATTTCTTTGTGATACAGGAAAAGACTAGGGATAAGGAAATCTTATCAGCAAATCCAGTTTGAATACATCAGAGGAAAATGTATTGAATGTACTTGGGCTAGGTCATCTTGGTTGATCAAGATCTATTCAAAGATTCCAATTTTAAACTGCTCTTTTGCTTTGAACTGGAAAACAGATTAACCATAAATATTAGCCCACATCTGTAGAAATTATGGTTGCTAAAAATACCATTTATTGGGTCAAAATTTATCTGAAATAGATATTTCTAGACATATTTTGCAGGTAGGGACAGCTTCCAAGGATTTTTGTCTCAGTGGTTTAAAAAAAATAGCAGTGACCCTGAAATTGATCTGCTAGTGCATGACAAGTATTAGCAGCTCTAATGGCTTGGGATTTAAGCATTAACATGGCTCTCAACTAAATTCTAAATATCAATTCAGTTATTAGTAGCAATGACTTGGTATTAACCTGGGTGTAACACTAGATTATACTGTCCTGCATTATTTGTTGGTTGAGTCATATTCATTTCTTCTGTTGACCAAATAACTTATAGGATCCCAGAGGGTTCATAAACTTCATATGCAGTGCTTAATAAAGTTTTAAATACATGTTAGAAGCTCAATAAATATTGGGTTGGACTTGTAAAAGTTCATCCTAAATGACGAATCATGTTTAGTTTTAGTGATCTGGAAGTAATGTGCATCCTTACCTTTTTCTACGAGCTAGGAAGTTGAAGTAAATGTAATTTTAGTTTTCACAGTAAATTATTTTCCATGATTTATTAATAAGAGACAAAATTTGTGGTTAGGCCATAAAGCCACTTGCCAAAAGAGAGTGGCTTGCAGTTGTTCCCACTGACCAGCTGTTAGAGCCACACTCTGATCAACCTGGTGATATGCTGGACTCAATCCAGCTGTGGCGCTCAAAGCTTACAGCAACTTTTCCCATAGCCCTAAGAATCCCCTCTGAGATCCGGAGGGAGCTCTGACCCCCTAGTACTGGAACGTGAAAGCCCTCACTTATTTCTAGTATAATCTGATTCTGTGATATTATGAAAATGACCTTGAGAATACAAAGGTGCTATGACTGAAAGTATTGAAGAGAATGAGAAGAGTTAGTTGTAGGATTGGTGTCTGTTCCCATGCCAACTGTACAAGTACTTTCTGAGCATTTTATTGGTGCTTCGTTCTCCCGCATTACGGAAGACGCACACTTTGGCCCCTGCCTTCAGTCGACTTGTATTTTAGTTGTGGAAGGAAGACTAACGTGTGTGACGAATTTAATGTCAGATGGTATAATCTGGTTCTAAATTGTAAGAAGCAGAAGAATGATGTTATTGAACACTGGGGAATGGGAATGGTAGAGGAAACATTTTTTTTAAGGAGGTAGAAATTAAGCTAGACCCAGAGACAGCAAATATGCACACCTCCACTAACTCCTACTAACCTGGTGGCAGAAAGGCCAATCAAGCCTCATTCTTATTCTCATTATTCAGCCTGAGTAGAGAGCTCAGTAATAAGTGATTGGAGTCGGCATTAAATTTGAAACCTAGAAGTGGACTCTTTGCTCCTTGAGAGCAGGTACCATGCCTTCTTGAGCTTTTTACCCCTAGGGCTTAACACTAGTCCTTAATAATTATTAAGTGAATGAAGAATTAGAAATAATTGGAGAGATTTAGATGAGAGAGAAGTGAATTCCAGATGAAGGGATTGCATTAGAAAGATACACTTACTTGCAAGAGTAAGCATGGTGCATTTTTATACAGTGGGGACTGTCCTCCTTCCTGTTTAGGGCCTCTGTGCTGTCAAGGACAGACCTCACAAACTAAACCTACAAGTCAGGATTTGATGTGCTAAGTCAGAGGGAGCCACCACCAAGCCGGCATCTTAAAGGTGGCCTAGGGCTGTCACTCAGGTTCCAACCTGTCAGGTTCTTTGCCTTTGGACTGTGCCCAACAGAAAAGATCACAGATTTACACATACTTCTGGTTAGATGTCAGCTTACTGTCGTGGTTCCCCTCACTGTCCTTGGCTAGGGTGGAGTGGTGGAGAGAAGGAAGACCCCCTCGCTACAAGGAATCGCAGAGGAAGAAGAGAGCACAGCTAACCTTTCTCTCGAGAAGGTGGCAGCACTTCTGCTGGCCATGCCCAGCTGCTCCGTCAGTGCCCATGTGGCCAGAGGGGGTGTTGCTGCTGTGCCAGCACCACACTTCCCTTCTGTGAGGCTAACTGGGTGTAGCCATGTGCTAATCAGTTGCAACCACATGGACCCAGTTGGTTCTCTCTCTCCACTTCTTCCTGATTGGCCAGACATACTCAAAATTCAAGCCAACACTGACATCATCATCATAAAATTGTTCATAGTTTGAGGTCCTGCAGGCTGTTACTAAGTTAGTCAATAGTCTAGTGAGAAGGGAATCTCATCACAGGATAAACAGAAGTTGGGGAAAGCCAAGACTGAGAAGGACTTTTCTGGAATTTCTTCTCGATACAGCTTACCAGACTCCTAGCTTAGAATACATCAGCCTCGAGATTTTCAATGTGAAGTGATTCCACTAGCTCTTTTAGTCCTTTCAGATGTGGCTGGACTTACCCAATTCTCTTGATAAAAGTAACGTAGATAAGCATGGTTCCTTGAATTCTTTATGCCTACTCTCACCTCATTACTTCCAAATAATTTATTTTAATTTCAGTGTTTAGACCTTCAGAAGTTTAATTTCTGTGACTGGGCAGCCATGCCAAGAATTATATAAACTTATCTTCTATTTCTAACCACAGTGGAATGTATTTTCCTAGAGGGACCAGCCACTTGTTACTCTAAACATACCCCATGGGTCCTTCCTGTGTCTTTGCTTGCTCAGTCCTGGGAAAGAAGGTTCCTTCTGACAAAATAAATGTATTCTTCGAGACTGAGTGCCAATGACAGCTCCTTTGTGGAACTCAGCCCCACACGTCCAGCAGGAATGATCTCATGCTCCTCTGTACAGGCATCACCCTTACAACATTCTACTCGTTGGCTGGCTTATTTCTGCCAATCTGTTCTTCTACCCTCCAAGACTGGAAACTCAAGACAAGAACACTGACCCCTGGTAAATGAGCATCAACCTTCTTTTTGGTAGCAGGTGAGGCTGTAATGCCTTGGTTTGTTTTGTTTTGTTTTGTTTTGTTTTCCTCTACGGTTAGGATGGTGAATTCAGATGTGGGAAGGTTTTATCACTGAGAGGGAACTCTCGAACAGCTAGTGAAGTTGATTAGCATTCTCTTTCCACAAAGTGGAAGGAAGCCCTAACCTTCATTGACATGTTCTAATGGGACCTTGGGACAGACCCCTTGATGTCTCTGAATCAGTCTGATCGCTGCTTCAGTACCTATCCAGGAATTGGTGTATCCTTAGCGATCAATAAATGTCTGTGGAATAAATGAATGAGTCAGTAGTCATGGATACATGGAGATCTGTTATTTCTAGGCAGAACCAGGAGACTCACCTTGAGATTTATAGCTAGTAACTGCCCAGTGCTTTGTAGAATTGTGACAGCTCAGGTTATAAAACGTATGGCCCAGGAAATGAGATGAGCATGGACGGATTCTGAATTGACTACTGAAAAGCCCCCTTCCCCGATCATTAAAGGAGGCTAGGGGTATAGTGGTATGAAAGGAGGTAGGGGTATGACATGTAAACACACTACAGAAACAGTTCCTTTCTTGTACATGTCCTTCAACAGAGGAGGTCCTAAGAGAGTCCAAAAAGTTCACTTGGAATGGTGTGCTCAAAGAGAAATCTCATTCTGGGGTAGAGTCACATGTCTCCTCCAAAACATGGACCGTGTGGCGCTGCTCTGTGCAGGAGTAACTCTGTGTCCCTAGAGTTTCCACACATGGTGTGTTAGCAGCCTGACTGAGGCCGTTGTGACAGCAGAGCGTCAGCAGCTCTGGTGACCAAGGGGACCATATCTTCATTAAAAAAAAAAAAAAAAAAATCACTGCCTGTTACTACCTGAAAGTGCTTTCCATTCTAAGCATTGTGCCTTAAAAAGTGTTAGGATTATCTAGCTGGAGATGTTCTTAAACCCCCAATTTGAGACCACGCTTGTTCAACATCCATCCTTACTTTTGTAGACTAAAATACAAATGTGAACAAATGTGACTCCTGTCTGAAAAGGAGAAAGAGAAGATACATGAGAGAACGTGGCCAATGAAAGGAAGGTCTGTTTGCCCTGTTGAAGCCAAAATTGGGAAACAGAGCCCCTGAGTGGAAAGAAAGGGAGAATAGCTGAGTAGTCATTGCCAGTAAAAATACAAGCCAAAGCCTCGTAGCAATAAGTGATTAAAACAAGAGGGATATTCGTAATGTGCACAGACGTTTGGTGGGGTCGTCCAGTTCTAGCTCCTTTCCCTTCTCCACTCCAACTGGTACTCAGATCACCATCACACACCACTGTCCTTTGATTACTGGGGCAGGTAACAGCCTTCCTGTCTGAACTGTGTTTGATACACTTCCAGCAGGGAAAAGTACTGCAGTCCAGTGGCTGAACAGAGAAAAATCTACACAAGTCATCGTGTTTAAAGCAGGTCCAGGCATTCTGAGGACGCTTTTGTTGGACAAAGTCCGTGTCGGATATAGAGCCCGTCCCTGGACAGGAAAGAGGGGAAATTAGGAGAAGATACTGCATCTTTGGCAGCCAACATTCAGAACTGTCAAGGAAAAGCTAGAGTCAGTAGTTAGCTGGATAAAACTTACAAAGATATTAGTAAACATGACCCAAGTAAGGGATTGTTATTAAGTGCTTTTCCAAGAAGTACTGTTTCATGCCCTTCATCAAGTGATCGTAGTGAAAGTTTCCCAGAAGGCTTACTGGGACCACGATGTGGACGTCTGTTCTTGTTTGGCCAGGCAGTTGCTGAATCTTAGTGTTTCAGTGTGCTGTGTGGGTTTGGCGGCAGCACATGGTTGAATACTTAGCCTAGTGCCTCCTGCGTTATGGGGACTCTCTGAACATGGGCAAAAAGGATGTGGAGTGTGCAGGGGATGGAGCCACTCTTTGAAATATGCACGATCAGGGACTTCCAGTTGTATGTTTCAGAGAATTCAGACTTAAAAAGATGACTTAATTATAAGCCCACTCCTTTCCCAGATAGACATCCCAGGATTTGGTGGCTTTGTTCTAAAAAAAAAAAAGTTTTTGGAAAAAATGTGTTTGCTACCCTGGCACTTGCAGCCTGAATTAATAGGATGTACTCTTGATAAGATGTTCATTCTATAGGATTGAAAGCTACCTACCACATATTCAAGACCTCATGGAAAGTAGGTAGGTAGTACATATTTTCTGATTAATTGGCTGGATAATTGAGATTATATGCTCAACCCAATTCAGTTACTCCAGCATCAGAAATTCTGTCCACATCATCTCTGAGTCCTTCTCTTGTACATAATTGTGATCCTTAATTACCTGGATTTGACTGTTTCTGAAGCCTAGATGCTGTGGACCATAACTGAGTCTCCATTTCATGCTGCCCTGTGGACACTTGGGTCTAATTATACATCAGGAAATGCCCCCGGCCCTTGGATATTTTGCTCACTTCTTGATAATAGAATCTTAAATTGTTCTGATCTTGTTATCAAGGTCTGGAAGCCAAGTCTCTACCTCTTTTCATCTTTATTAAGCATATTCTTTTTCCTTTTTTTAAAAATGTTTTTTAAATGTTAATTTTATTATATGAAGCTTAACTGTCTACACTGTCACAATCAATTCAATCAGAAATTCAATTAAACTTGTTCTTTGGCCTCATAGAAACAATTCATCTGATTATTAATGTGAATTTTTCCTAAACTGATCAGCTGCCCTTACATCCCTCGGAGAAAGCCAGAGGGGCGCCCTATCTTTCAGTGTGATTGAATACAGTACTCCACACATAATCGGAGGATCAAATGCTATGTACCTTGTTAATTATTATTTCGTACCTTCATGATGGTAATAACTAGTGATTGGCTTGTTACTCCATCTCTAGTTTTTTCATTTTTTGTCTTAGAACTATTTGCATTTTTACATTAATTAGAAGTTTCCCAATGGGAAATTACTATTCTTAGTAGTTGATACATTGTCTCTCTAGGCTAATATGTGTTTATTTTCTTCCTCAATTGGGACCACTTTATATTTTTATGTGGTAGAACTGACTCTTGAGCAGCACAGGTTTGAACTACTCTGGTCCCCGTATATGCAGATTTTTTTTTTTTTATAAATACAATACAGTACTGTCAGTGTATTTTTGTTTTGTGATTTTTTAGTAACGTTTACTTTTCTCTGGCTGACATTATTGTGAGAATACAGTATATAATATATATGATATATGAAAGACGTGTTAATTGACTCTTTTACTGGTAAGGCTTCTGGTCAACACTACATTATTAATAGTTAAGTTTGGGGGGAGTCAGAAGTTATACAAAGATCTTCAACTGTGCAGGGCCTCGGGACCTCTAACCCCATGTTAAAGGGTCAACTATATATGGTTTCTATATTTGAAGATCATTGATAAAGATAAAATTTTAATTCTCCTTTAAGCAGCTTGTTTTTAAATGGAAATGTTGAAAAGCAAACTTCTAGTGAACACGGGTCCAAATACATCTGATGAGGGAAAGCTATTCTGAATTCAACTGTGCATTGCTAGGCCATCTGAGAAGTTGTCTGAGAGTTCATTTGGGGGTCATATTAAAACAATTTGGTTTCTCAGCAAATGCCCTTTGTAATTAGCTGCAGTGATGGCTAGATACTAATTTTGTTCTAAATATTTCCTTCCAGGGAAAACTGAAAAAAGACAAAACTGTGATGACCAGTGTAGCTTGGGTTTAACCAGATCCAAAGTGTTAACGTGACCCAGCCAGAGCTGCTGCTCTAACAGTCCTTCGAGGACTCTAGTGACATGTGGTTACTGAGAGCAAACCCTGTCTGCCCTCAAACTGTGCTAACTGGTTTGTAGGGAAGTTATTTTTGAAGGGCAGCCAGTTATCAGAAACACAGGCAGCAGAGCCGCAAATATTTTTGAGAAAACTCCTCTTGATCGTAGGTGTCAGAAATTCATCACCAGGGCAGAAGGCAGAGATGCTCAACACGCCTGGTTCTTGGGGGATGGAAAACAGGCCCTGGCTCTCAGGGGAGTTCATGGCGGTGCTCCAGGTGGCTCTGGGGAAGTGGGGAGAAGGGCCACGTTGACAGATAGTATTCCATGAGAGGAGAGGCAGGGTTATGTGACCGTGGGCAGCCTCCTCGACTGCTCTTCCACAGTATTCTCATCTGTAAAACGGAGAGGATGATGGAAAGGACACCCGGCCCAGATCCCCTTATGTGCCCCATGCTGTTGCCAGCACTAGATTGATGAATTTCATCTTTGGGGCCACACTGTGAGGCTTCAGTAAGTTCACGTGGGAAACATGCCTAAAAACATTATAAAGAACCCGTGTGTGCATTCCACCAAAAACCGCAGGTCTCCAAATTTACATGCTCTGCGTGTGCGGGTTCCAACAACTCCCGTGAACTGCTTATAGTCCTCTTCCTTTAGAGAAGTAGAGTTTTGACGACTGGTTTACAATAGAAGAAAGACTGGGGAAGAAAAACAAGAACATGAGGTCTAAATATTCTGTTGTTGGAGAATGCTGCTGGCACTTAGAAGGAAGGCCTGAGTTTCCAGTCCTACCCTTTTCGTGTCAATGAGATTTTTTTAAGTGAGGGAACACAGCCCAGCGTCCTCTAACTTGGCCTTCCTTCTGCATTTATCTTCACACTCTGTCAATTCTTGATTCTTTGGTGACTCCCAGCCCTGGGCTGGTTGGCTGCCCCTTTGGGTCTTCTTTACTTCCCACAGTACTGCCTGACTGAGCCCCTCATCAGAGAGAAGCCTCCTGAATCAGACCATGTCCACTCCTCCTCCTCCTACCACCCCTCCAACACCCTCCAGTGGGGTTGAAAATCCAGATGGTACAAAGGGGGCACATCCATCCCAATCTTACTCTCTTCCTTTTAGGTTTTTGCCTGTTTTCACAGGGAATCCCCTCCATAGCCTCTATGTGACTTGAGCACTTAACAGCATGCGGATTCAGATCTGGCTTGATTTTTCCTTTTTTTTTTTTTTTTTGATTTTTCCTTTTTTTTAAAGCCAAACTTTTAATGAGGTAATCAGCATCTGATTTAAACCAATTTTAATTACATCCTCTTGCAATAGAAATGACTTTCCCTCCAAATTTGGTGATGTGTTATGAAGCTGTTTGTTGTTGAAGAGCTAGCCATGTTTAAATGACCAAGGCAGGGTTGGGCCCGCATGGAGCCGTAAATGACTTCTGCTCAGTGCTGGGTGGGGGCGGTGGGGGCAGTCTGCAGGAGCCAGTAGGAGAGGGCACGCTGATGGAGAGAGTGGACAGTTTCTTTGGGACAAAATGCACTTTTTGGTAAGTTCAGTCTTGAACATGTCAGTCACAGGAATGCTTTGAGATGTCCACAAACTCCTCAAAAGCAACTGGCTATCTCATCCTCCACCCAGACCAAGAAGAATACCAAATCATTATGTCTAGATAAAAACTAAACAAAAAACCTTACTACCTTTTGATTGATGACTTTAACAAAATAAACTGATATTTGAGGACTTTTTCTTCTATGTTGGTGAAAATTTTCCTAAGATTTTAATGAGTAGCACATACTTGAGGACAAGAAGAAGGATAAAATGGCATTCTTAGTAGAAATCAGACTTCTATCTTAGTTATTTGAAGTTAAAACCTAGCATACCTAAAATTATTTAAACCAGCTAATAAAAGCAAGTCTAGATGTTTCCTATTAACCTTGGAATGTGCTCGGAAGAAGTCCTGCTAACTCTGATGTCTGGTACTGGAAAGCATGTCGGCAGCATAACCCACATTTGTGGCAGAGACTCCTGTTTGGAAATTCACGAGCACAGTTTGTTGTACAGGGCACAATATAGTTTTCTTCTTTCTTTAGCTCTCCCCTTCCGCCCCCCACAACTTCCCTTCTCTCCTTTCACCTTAAAAGTAGGAGAAACATTGCAAAATGTAGTGTTTGTAATTTCTTAATTACAAGTGAAAATCAAGTTCTATTAGGGAATAAGGTGGTCCAGACTTAGAAACTCAATGTGTTAAGTAAATATTTACTCTGGTTCCACTCCAGGGAGGTAAAAGATTTTATTAACATATTTGTTGAGGTCATAGGGCCAAGGAAAAGCTTATGCCATGCTTAAATGCCTGAGGGGCTTTTTTTTTTTTTCTGCTGCTAGTTAACAAAAGCCGGTTTTTTGTGTTTTTTTTTTTTTTTTTTTCCTGCTGAAAAGAGCAAATATCTTTTGTGGCCTTTACTTTCTTATTGTTCATTCACAAACTGCTTTATCTCAAACTAGAGCTTTAAAAAGCTGCTTTGTTTTTTCCCTTTGTCTGGAAAATCTCTTCTTAGATATCTCTTATGAATTTTGTTTCCAAGCTTTGTTCTTTTACTTTTTCCTCTGGTTTACTTTGAGCTGTTATCAGCTGTTTGTACTTTGTTTTGTCTTCATCACCAAAAAGGAAAATTGTCCACTAAAAGTCCAGATTTGAAGTGTTCAACTTCATTCCTAGAGTCCGGTCCGCAGTTTGGCTCTGATTATTGTACCAGGCTGACCTCCAGCCCAAGGGAGGGTGCCTTGGCAGAAATCTGAGAATTCCTCGATCAGTAACTCCCTTTTTTGGATTTA
This sequence comes from Mustela putorius furo, assembly GCF_011764305.1. Lineage (NCBI taxonomy): Eukaryota > Metazoa > Chordata > Mammalia > Carnivora > Mustelidae > Mustela > Mustela putorius. The sequence goes on from NW_025421553.1 coordinate 4,142,255, forward strand.
TGGAGTCTTTAGGTGGATTGTTTTGTGCTGAGCAGGTTCCTTTTGGAAAGGAATGAGGCTGGGTGGGAGGAGGAATTTGTACCATGCACGTGTCCGCAACCGACCATGTCCGCCAGCTGCCACTGCACCCTGCCTTGAACCAGGCACTGCCAAAGCCCTGACAGGTCACCTAACAGTCTCAGAGTGGTGAAAACGCAAGGCTGGATAATGATGTTAATCTCCTGTGGCTTGCTCCTGACTTGATTTGTTGTTCCTCCTGAAAGTCTTTGCTATTATTCTTAGAAATCAAATTTTTAAAGACTCAGCAGCCAAACCAGCAGCATATTATACTGTGGAGCAGAGTGACTGGGAAAGCTCTTTGTGCTGACGATTAATTTCACATGTAAACACTTTCGTTTTGTTGCCAGCGAGATTTCCTTTTCCTTTCTCTGCCTCCTTGAAATCTAGAAATAAAATTCCACAGCTGTCAGGTTCCCACATATTCATCAGCGGCCTCTCAAGATGGCTTCACCACAAGCAGAGTGAATTTAAAGGATTCTACTATTAAAGTCGACACAGTTTGCTTCAGACACCCCAACTCAGAAAACAAAGAATTACCAATCTTTGGCCTGCATGACGGGTAATGTTGGCAGGAACACGTTATGCTGTGTGTCTATAAAAGGTGGACATTTTCTGTGCCCATAGTGGACCTGTGCACCCGAAGCAAAGCAAATGCCAGTGGGCTTAAGCAGTTGGAGATGCCATCATCTTCCTCCTTGAACCACAGTTGTCTCCCCTTCCCCCATTTCTTTGGGTTAAGAACTTGTCAGGCCTTGGAAAAGCTGAGTGTGTCAGCAGGTGTTGTAATCGAGCACCCTAAAAGGCCACGGTCTCCTTTCCAGCGGGAGGGCATTTACAGCTGAGTGTGATGGTCAGGTGCGTAAGGGCGGGGTCCGTAAGCGTCCAGCTCGTGCATGCGTGCGTGTGTGAGGGTGGATGTATTTAGGTGGCTGCTTGTTTCATTTAGTTCCCAAACCAGAATGTTTGCCAATTCAGGCACCAAGTGACACTCTGCTTTCCCGAATGGGCAGAGGTTACATACATTATCTGAATGGCCTGGGGTTCTTTTTTGTCTTCTAGGAGCAGTGCATTTCCTCAGAGGTGTGCTCCAGCTCCAGAGAGCACTTGCAGGGTTAGGCAGATTGCTAAGACTAGGTCTCTAGAGAGAGAGCTCAGTGCATGATCTTTTGGCACCACCTAATCTTTGATGTAATGCTGTTCAGAGAAAATGATCCTTGTAACTCATTTATGGTTTCAGTTTACATTCTGCTCTCTCACATGGCCAGCAACACCTGGGAGCAGAGTCGTTTTAGACGGAGATTCTTAATAGCACCACTTCAAAGGGTATTTGCAGAAACGAAGTACAGGTATATGCATATAAATTCTCCTTGTAATACAGTACCAGCTTTCATGACCTCCCAGCCAATTAGGTGGAATAGAACATGTACACATGCGTGCACACACACACACACACACTGTTTAATTGGCAGAGAGATTATGAAATATGCTCCTTTGCTGTTAGAAGAATTAATTATGCAGGTTGGACACCTGCTGCCCTGCTCTGTTTTCCTAATTGCAGGGGGGCGGACACCTGTCCTTGTTAAGTCATAAAAGGGCCATGTGTGTGCATTCCTCAAGCACACAGAACTCCACCAAGGATAGAAAATAATATTATGATTATGGTCACTAACAACCAAGCCATGCAGCATCTTCATGGCAGGTTTCTAAGAAGGTATGTTACCCAGTTAAGAAAGCAGCATACACATATGTCTGGGCTCTGAAGAAAGTCACGGCCCTGATTTGGGGATTGTTCTCCTTTAACAAAGGAGATCAACAAAGATGATTGAGAAAGTAAGTGAACAAAGAAAAAATACAAATTCATTTATTTCCCAAACCAGAGTGTTTGCCAACTTGAGCATCAACTGACAATTACTCTGCTTTCCAGAGAAAAATACAGGTGGAAACAGGTTATAAACAGCTACAATTAGAATTTTACATGCTGCATCAAAGTGACAGAAGACATGTCAGTTTGTTAGGTTCGGTGTGTGGACCATACTAGGAAACATTAGTCAAGTTTTTAAATGAAAAGCTTAGGCGAGGTTTCAAAAAGAAGTTAAGTGATAACCCAGTTTGCATGGTTTTAGGACTTTGCAGGAGTGACCTCTGAGTTCCCCATTTTATTTTTCTAATTTGGCTATCAAGTAGTAATTACTGGCAAGCTTATTACCTTATGGACTTAAAAAAATGAAATTATTTTTCATAATGCATTATCCAGAGAGTAAAACCAAGAAATAAAGAAAGATTTACAAAGGTGAAACCATGAGCATTTCATTTCTCCACTTATAGGATAGACCATTGAAACTTAAATACCCAAACATCACATCCATGGAAAAGAATCTGTAAGAAAGAGCAAATTTTCACCATAAAACTGTTTTGAAATATATAGTGGGTTTAAATATATTTAATAAAAGCAGGAAATTGGTTTTACCTAAGAGTTGTTCATGGATATCTTTATACATATCTATCATTATTAGTGTGCTTAAGCCAGTGTGGTTCATTTTGTCAGTTCTGTTGTTTTTAAATTTAGCTGTCAGCGAGATAATGCAGCACTGTAAAAAAAGATGCATTAACTAATATATTCAGTGACAAGCATAAACCCTTAGCCTTTCCCAGGATTCAAGCAAAACCTTTGCATGTTCTTCAATTTAAAATAGTTCCCTTCCCAGTGTATTTTCTCAAACACTCCTGTGTTCGTTGTTGAGGATGTAGCTTGTTTCTGTGATTCCTAACTTCAAGAAGAACAGTATTCCAGGGGGTTCTGAGGATTTTACCTGAGCAAGAGCAAATAATTATGTCTATATGGAAGACAGTTTTAACAGAATATGTATCTTGTTAACAGGACACAATCTTCTGTTGTTAGGATTAAGCCGTACTTTGGTTTGCTTGTGTAACAGAGCAGTAGTTTTGAGGTAGTGCCATTCATATTATCTGGAATGCTTACATAGCTGAGATGCACGTCATCAAACCAATAGAGAACTCAGTAAATTTAAAAAAGAAACAGTTAATTAAGTTGGTCTTCATGGGGAACACAGTCTTGAATCCAGAAAATGGAATGAACTGGAGTAAGTTTAAGCCACGTGTCATCACGTAGCCATCAGCTGACTAGTACCAATATGAACGAACAAGTTTAGGGTCCAAGCAAGAACAGGTGGACTTCAGGAAGACAGATCAACTTCAACGTTTTCTGACCCATGTTTGATCAGTACTCAAAAACCCTAATCCTAGGGCCACTGGTAGCTCCTGATATTCTGAACGGAGCCAAAAGATGGGGTAGAGCAGCTGTGGGGCTGCATTTGTGCTGCTGCTTGGATGGCCACCGAGAGCTGCAGCGTGACCTCCTGGCCGTAGGGTGCTTTCACACATGGTGCTCATGACGCCCTGACCCTCAACCCACTGTCTTCCTTGGCTTACATCTGCTAGCCATCACGTGCCCTCCCAGATCGGCTCACTGCCATCCCCCATTTCTTCTCTTGACAGCACTGCTGGATGGCTTGCTGAATGTTTTTTCTTTTCTTTTTTTAGTCTGTTGATACATTTTCCAACAGCTACTCTATTTGACATAACCTATACATTCCTTTTTTTTTTTTTTAATTTCATTTAAAGCACATAATTAATTTGCCAGGGCTGTCACAACAAAGTACCACTGATTAGGTGGCTTTTAAACAACAGAACTTTGTTTTCCCACAATTCTGGAGTCTGGTACTCTGAAGTCAAGGTGTCAGCAGGGTTGGTTTCCTCTGAGGCGCTTTTTTTGGCTTGTAGATGGTCATCTTCTCCCTGTGTCATGTGGCCTTTCCTCTATGCGTGTCCTTTCCTCCTTATAAAGACACCAGTCGTACTGGATTAGGGTCTCCACTCATGACCTCATTTTAACTTAATAACCTCTTTAAAGACCCTATCTCCAAATATATGCACAATCTAACTGGGGATTAAGATTCTGACATATGAATTTTGTATGTGGGGAATGTACAGTTTAGCCCACAGAACACACTTTTATAAAATGATTGTTGGTGCTCCGAGAAGGCAGGGACTGTATTTCTCGTAATCCCTAGAACCTAGCAGTGTAGAGCACACTGCAGTTGCCCCGAAAACTTGTGGCAAATGCATGCTTAGACAAGGGTATTCTGAGGTATCTGAGAGCAAGGGTAATGTTTGTCATAGATTTTTTTCTCTTAAGTCCTTCACTTTAGAGTCTCAAAACACCACAGGTAAAAGAACAAACAAAGCTGTAATGGAGGTAGTATATATTTCCAATAATCAACCAACTTTTTCCAAATCCAAAAAAAAAGTTTAAACATCCCCTTCAGATGCTATATCCAGGGATATGCTGAGTTCTTAGAGACCAACCAAGCAAGATTTAAGGATGTAACAGATGCCTCTATCCCTGCCATTTTTTGGCTTCAAATTGTGATCCTGAAGGAGACTGGAAGAATTTACCACACGGCTAAAGGGACATTTATTTTTCCTAAAGTATACCATGACTACTTGATGATTCAAACACTAAAAAGTACCTAATTAGAAGTGCCCTTGGTCAATCTGTGGCTAAATTATGTTTCAAAAGAACAAATTGGGATAGGGTAAGAAGTTTCTTTAGTTGTGGGTTTTGCTATCAGATACCCACGTTCCTGAGTTCTTTGGCAATAAATAAATAAATAGATAGATAGATAAATCACTTTTTCTTAAGGAAAAAAAAAGGAAAATAAAAAATGTTTTTGGGAAAACAAATTCTAACAATAATAAGTATAATGATTTCTGACGCTATTTTTCCCTGCAGATTGGACTTGGGTGGCTTTTGTAGTGATGCTTTGAACCTGAAAGTTAAATGCTAAAGCAGTGACATTTTGTTAAAATAGACTATCACAGAAAAGCTCAAGAACAAAGATAAAACATTTACTTGATGTTTCTTTTCACTGTGTCCGTGCACCTAAGTTTTTACATGTATTTTTATCATTTATTTACAATAGAGCTTTATTTCTTGCTAATATGTATAAAACTTAAAATTTGCACTTTTAAAAGTAGTAATGTAGAAATTTATTTATATTAAGTGAATTTTATATCTATTTATATTAAGTGAATCTATAGTTGATACCAGTTGGGATCTCCTTAAATCAAGCACAAAGTGGAATTCAGTATGCTTTAACTTTGTTTTAAGCCTTAAAAAAAGCTGTATATTTTAGATGGCATTTCTTTTTCTTCACCCATTCCCAGTTCAAAGGTACGTTAGGGGTGACTTGTTTGTCCCAAACAAGGCAGATGGTGGAATTCGGAGGGGAAAGCTGAAGGAGGTTCAGGTTGGGGAAACCACAAGACCCAGAAAGCAGACCCAGTCTGAAGTCAGACTTCCATTCTTACAGAAAGAGCTCTCAAATATGTAAGATAGAAATGTGTGTGGTGTCTGTGGACTGGTGTCATTTTGAGAGAGGTGGTAGGCAATTTGCATTCTGGGGTGATTTGAGGGCATCAGGATAGTGGGAAGTTGAGACTCTGGAAATCTGGTTTCAGTTCAAGTCTTCTCCTGTTCTCACTGTGTGGCTTTGGACAAGCTGGTGACCTTTCTGAGTTTCTGTTTTCTTCTCTCTGAAATGGTAAGACTTAAGTTTATTATCAGGATGTAATTAGTGTAGGCAGAGCTGCTTGCTAACCTGGGATGTGCTGAAACGTTACTGGGGTAAAGCAAGGATAGTTGCTGTTGGACTATCCTGAAGAATCCACACAACCATCCACATTTCCTAGCTCAGGCCTCCTGACCAGGACAGTGAAGACATTGCAGTTGCCGCATGACTAGGCTCCCACATCTGTGGCTTCCAAAAACAAAAACGTCGTCCAAGCCTGTTTGTTAACCTATTAATGAGATGTGATTCTTCATATTATTTGTTGAATGTGAGACTTATTTAGAGCATTTAGTGAATCAGATCTGGAGGGAATCTTACCTAATTTCCTCCCCTCCCTTCAAGCAGGGCTGCATCAAATGTGAATTAACTCTGGCAGATGGTTGTTAGATTCTGTTTCTAGATTTCTTAAAGGAGATTTCACAGCTTTCCTCTCTAAATTCTTTCAGCAATTTAGCAATTCTTATGCCAAGTCCTTCCTTATAGCTGACCTAAATCCATGTTGTAATTTAATTCCTAACCCTCTACTCTTGTCTTTCCTGGAGATGGAGAACAGCTGGTCTGCAACTTTCTTATGCTAATAACCCTTTGTATACACTTAATGAAGACTTACTCAGTTCCACTCTGGGCTCTCCCCCTTGTCCTGCATGGCCCCTCCCCCAGATTCATCAGCTGGTATTCTCTGATAGTTCCTGGCCATGCCGCCCATCTCCCTGCTTCTCTGACACTTGGCTACATTCAGGCATGGGGCAGAGCGTCGCCAGTGGCCACGTGGACCTGGGGAGAATGCAAGCTGCTTGTTCCTGTCCTCCTTATGCTTTGCGCATAATGTTGGGCCTTTTAATTGATTATTGGGATAACCCCTCACAGAGTGGTATGGGTGTGTGGCATGTTTATCTTATAAACATGGAGGTTTGTAGGTATACTTACCATAGGTTGCTATTAAAGTTAGGCCTCCCCAGTGCCTTAGTTTGCTCAGCCAGTCACTTCAGGAGGCTGCCACTTAAGAGTGCTGAAGGTAACACTGATTGACATCTTTGCTCTGATGGACTTAGTCTTAGAAGACCCTGAGCCAGAAGTCCCCTGAGTGCTATACATCTGGATGCACACTGTCTGAAAGAGGTGAAGGGCTTTCCCACTGCTCTAAGTTATAATCAGGAAAGAAGTGACACTGAGGATTGAGCTCATGAAGTTGATCCCATGTGGTTTCAGAGTGGATGTTGTTTTTAATCTGAATATGTGTGCTTTTATGTCTCTGTAGGTTTATTACCCAGAGCTCTCTGTCTGGGTCAGTCAAGAACCATTTCCAAATAAGGAAATGGAGGGAAGGCTTCCTAAGGTAAGATCCCTAGCTACCATTTTGTTAAAAATGTTTTTTCAGTTTAAAGCCAACTAAAAAAGTCAGTTATTTCTTTTTTATTTTAATATCCATTTAGTCTACAATAAGAATCTAATAACATGATACTGTAATGATCTTACAAATAATATATAGTACATATGTACTACAGATACATATATATCTAAAAGTCCTATGATTCTTAAGGTTCACATTATCTTTCTTTTTGACAAGTTCAAAGCAGATTTTCATTTAAGAATCACGGAATCAATTTATCAAATGCACATTTTACAGGTTTTTACTTTGTTCCATTCAAGTATGATTAAACTAAAAGATATCTTAAAAGTACAAAATGATGATACTTTTGTCTGGTAATAGTGCCTAAATGTCTGATGAAATCACCCAAGAAACAAAACAGAACATGAACTATTATTTTTCTTTCTTCTAATTTTCAAGCTTAAAAGTATTTTCTATAAACATCTTTTCTTCGTTCTGACATCTTAGGTGTGATAATTCTCTGCATTAAGAAAATTTGTCAGATTTACATTTTGGATTTTAGCACCATTTCTAACAACAGCAGCACTTAGCAGTTTTAGGATAGATTCCTTTGGACTTGCTTGTTAAGGTAAATATCAATTTGACCTTAAGGAAGAGGACTGTACTTTTTACCACTGACCTGTTGATTTCGCAATTAAGATAGAAAATGTGCACTGAAAATAAAATTTCCATTCAGAAGTTTCATAAGTGTAACTGACACATGGTGACACATTTCCCAGCTCTTATTGACATTTTAATGTTTGAGAAACTCTTACTTAAACTAAATGGCTTCAGCAGTGCCCTTTTACTGACAGGCAGCATTTGGAGAGATTGTGTCAACTGGTAGTTAGCACTAAGAGAAAACAATTCTAAATCACTTTAAATCTTCCAGAGAATTTCTGAAGGTCCAGGTTGAAACCAGTGTTAGGAAAGTAGGTGAACAAAAGGATTCTGGACCTGCCTGAGCTACACTTGTGCCATCTTGTAGAGCTGGGGTGGAAGTGAGCTGGTGTCCTGGAGCTTTACTTAAAACACACGCACACCTCCATCACCCCAACACCACTCCAACACCACCTCACTGCCACCTCACAACACCACCGCCCACCATACCCCCCACCTCACCTCACCACCACTTTACCACCACACACTCCTACACCTCCACGCCAGCACTCCAGAAGCTCCCCCTCTCCCACCCCAGCAGCAGCAGTAGTATAACTCTAGGCATTCTTTACTGGGAAGCTCAGGGCATCATTCGTCTGAGCAGCTGAGGACAAGACATGATAATGGAGGGGAAAGGAAGAGTACAGTGTTTTCATTATTTCTGCCCCATTCAGCCATCCAGAAGTCCTTGCTTTGATACTGGTGACATCAACCAGAGTGGCAAGACTAGGCAAGTTCTTCAGTGAGGTCAACAGCCCCTCCCTGTTTCTTAGAAGGCCAACCCAGGACCTAGACCGTGCCTCCACTGAGTCACGTTTCACACGGTTGGCACAACGGACCCTGAGATTCAGGTCTTCTGTTCATTTCTTTTCTCTCTCCATATGTGAATAATCCTTTAAGCATAATATATTTGTCCTTCCCAGAAGTTTTCTTGTGGAAAAGCACATCTTTGTATAATCGACAAAAATAATCTTGTGTTGTCCGAGGTACATTATTGAGAAACTGGGGGATTCAGACTCGAACAGTTATCAGCAGAGAGGGCCGGCCAACCTGAGGTAGCTTAGTTATAGAAGCATCCGGGAGAACCAGTCTGGGGAACCACCAGACACATCTGTTGCTGCTGCTCCAGCCTTCTAGATTGATCTTCAGTTGTCTGGGAGCCATGAGGAGCTGGATGATGGAGGAAGATAGGATTATTTTTGCCTGAATTCTTATAAGGCCTAACTTCTGAAGAAGTAAGACTACATTGTATCTCCTCTTCAAAAACCTTCTCCCCTTGTTATAGAAGCCTATAGTTCTTTCAGTAAGGGAGCAGACTTTATTCTTTTCAAAAAATGAGGGGCAGGAAGTAAGGACTGAAATCTAGTAAATTCCAGCCACCAAAGGGAAGATGTGCAAAGCTCTTTCTGGCTGGTCAGGTTTGACCCCTCAGGGCACTTTCGCAGCATGCCTGTCCGCATGGCTTACCACTGTTGCCTTGCCATTGTCCAGTTAACTTGGGCATCTCCCATACAGAAAATAAAGGGCAGGATGGACAGGGACTATTTTTGTCTCTGTTTTAATCGCTGTAGCTTTAAAATCTGAGTATTCAAGCCACAGTAGGTATTCAGAACATGAATAATAAATGAAGACATGAACTTTTTGGGGGGGGGGGTGGTCTCAAAACAGAAAAAGTAGTAAAAATGGTAAATTCACATCTGAAATAATATCCTTCAAATTTTTTTTCCCCCTAGAAATATCTCTTTCCAGATTACCCAGAATCCCACCCAGTCATCATTTGGTTTTGTTTTGTATTTTCCATGAAGGTAATGGGGTTAGGAAAATGGAGACTTTAGAGACTGGCTAGTTAGTCATGTAGGAACTGAAGTAAGCCGCTTTAAGGGCAGCCATGGACAGAGTGTAGCTGAGTGAAATCACACTTACGAAGTTTTGATTTTCCTTCCTGGCCTGTGATAATTAGCAGCCACTGAATTCTTTATTCATCCGAAACCCAAGTTTGTCACATCTTGAACTAGGCTAACTGGTTGAGGGAGAGGAGAAAAACAGTTTAAAACCACCAGGATCAGAGTGGATTTTTTTTTCTACATCTTGGGATTATAGGTCAAAATTTCAAGATTAAAACTTTTTGCACAACTGAAAAAGACTGCCCATTATAATGATTCTAAAGGTTTACCTAGGTCCTTAAGTGTGTGTGAGTAATGAATTACATTTTAATTCAGTTTTCTGATTTAGTCCTATTGCTATTTAGTGATACCAAAACAACTTAAAAATCAAAATCTTAGAACATGGAAGTACACACTGAGTGGATTTTCTATATATCCTGAAAATGTATGTTCCCAGAGTCTGAGATTTTTAAACTCAAAATTTAGGCATACCAGGTGTTTAACATTTAAAAAATATATTTATAGGAAATAAGACTTACTAAAGCTGAATTATCTGTTACATTTAGTTCATCCTGTGGCTGCTGAAAACATTTACTCAGTTTCAAGTTGTTTGAAAGTTCCTGACTTCTGAATTCTTAAAAAGAGATTCAGATGTGATAATTTACAGATCTCAAAGCAAGATTATTATTTTAATTCAAGTATTCATACCCAGCCAAAATAGATTAATAAATGTCTAATTGGAACATATGATCTAAGCAAAAAGGAAAAAAAAAATCTTTTAAAACCATATTGCATAATGTGTCTGAGAAAACTCCAGCAATTAATGATATGGCTAAAAGAGAAGACTATTGTTAAATCACTATTTTCCTATCTGATTGGGATATACAGGGTATTTGTGGTAAAGTTAAAAGTCAAGACCTATCATCCCTTGAGCAAATGGTCTTCCTGTCCTCTTGCTCTCTGGTTATGATGAAGAGCTGCTCCCCTTGGGTGCCTGGTGGAGCATCAGTCACACTGTGGTTGGATTATTCGAGAGGTTGGATTATTCTAGACAGAAACAGAGACACCTTACTCACATTTGTGAGGACAGACTTAGAATAGCCGCAGGCCAAACAAGGTGGATCTCACTAAATTCTGTCCTGGGTGTCACACTGTCCTCTTTCCTGCAAACACTCCCACCTTTGGTACCTGCTTGTGGTTCTGATTATCAGGCCCACATGGACTGGGCCAGTTGTCCAAAGAATAAATCATACATAAGTTACCTTTGTATAGGCTGTCATCTCCTTTTAAATATTTTTTTATTATATATTGGAAAACAGGCAATTACCCATCTCCTTCACAGTCACTGAATGCTTTGAAGAGAAATGAGCACCTCTTACCCAGACTCATGTTGGGCCCTGTCTCACACTAGAAACTGTCCTCAGAAACCTGACTCTGGGGAATGCTGCCTCCCACATGGCTGGGCACAGCCATTAGAGAAGCACTTGATTCTCCCTGAAGCCAAGGCAGCGAGTGTTTAATTACTTCATGCCCCCACAGACCTAATATTTACATTCAGGTGAACTGTGTTTAATATGTAAACTCTGTTTGCAAAACATCTGGAGTTCAAGGATAAAAGGCAGGAGGGAGAAGAAAAAATTTCAAATGGTTTCAGAAACATGACTACGTGTCTTTGTGTGTGTGTGTTTGTGTGTGTGTGTCCCCACCTGGTTTTCAGGGAAGACTTCCTGTCCCAAAGGAAGTGAACCGCAAGAAGGATGAGCAGATTGAGGCCGCCTCCCTGACTCCACCTGGCAGCAGTGAACTCCACTCCCCAGGCATCGGTTACCTCCACTCTTTTTAATTGTCACACCTCCATTTGTATTACATATGGTGTATGGGTATTGATGAGGTCATGGTATCATATATGGGATTTTTTTCTGTGTAAATCATCAAGTATAAGAAGAAACTATGGGACTCTGAGCCTTGCTTTAGAGAATTTACAGTGGACAAATAGGTATCATCAAACCAGTTTTTAATCATTCTGACTCAAGTGAAACCGCTCAGAATTTCACACTGTGAATCCACGTTTACAACCCTTACAGGTGGGCCTTCAGGCCTGGTTCTCAACAACGGTGTCTTCCACAACTCAAACTCCCTCTGCTCTCATACAACCGGTCCACTCCTGCCTTTTCACTCACATAGCTCCTGACAGCTTCTCGCAGAGGCTGAGAGTCCCCATTTTTTTTTTCCATTTAGATGTAATAAGCCTAGTAGTTTATGTTCATCGATTGTCTGTATATCTATATTTTATCCATGTACTCTTTTGATGTATAGAAGTAGTTTGAAACTCATTGTTTCCTTGTGGTAAGTGACCGAGATGCTGCCACAGGACCTGAGACACTGATGAATGGTGCTATTTTGGACTTTCAACATGCTCCTTGGCGAGGTAGCTCTGATGGAGTTATATTTTATTTCCATGTTCTAAGAAGGTGTTGGTACTCTGTTTCCCTGAATGTTGTTCTCTAGACTGGATTGACTTGTTTTCCTCGTGTCTTCAGTGTGGCTTTCTTCTTCAGCGTTGTAGGTTGAGTGAACGCTACCAGAGAGAGTGAGAGACTCACGTCTCGCAGGATGGCACTCACGGACAAGCAGTCCCAGTAGCGGGAGCAATCACAAAACTGTAATTTACTTACCAAATCTCTTCTTTCCGGTAGCCTCGCCTGCCTAGCTTAGAGAAAGAAAAGCAATAATTTGACAGGCGTTTTTAGATGTCTCTTTTGGTTCTTTTTGTTTGAAAGGATATTTGGAGGGAAGAAAGGGCAAACGTTTCAAACAAATGCCCTCCGAAAAATAATCCAAAACAAAACAAAAAACCCCCCCCGCCATCTGAGTCAGAATCTGAAAATTACACCTTTCCCCAAAATTAAGTTGGAAAAAAGGTCTTTATAAAATTTTTAAAAACCTGAAAAAAGGCAGAGCACTTTTCTTCAGCAATTTTGATAAGCAAGGTATAGATTTTACATTTTTGTCCTTGCTCCCAATGAAATGGATAAATAAAAATAAAACCAGACAATACCATCTACTCACGGATTGTTGTTGTGTTAGCCAGTCTGAAAGCCCACCTTAATTTTTATATAACTGTCTTTCAGCTCTTCCTTGGACAGGGCAGACTGTGTTCCGCCCTGTTCCGCGTCTGACTGTTACCGCCCATGCTGCATGCAGCGCACTTCTTCGTTCTCTTCTCGCTCCCCCATTGGCCTGAGTTTCTTGTGCATCTTCCTGCCCCCTCCTTTGTTAGAATAGGTATATCAGCCGTGTAAATAGAGCAAGAAAACAGTATTCTGCATCTGTGGCATTTACGTAGAGTTGCAGTTGTGCACTGCTGGAAATGCAGGCTTTTGTAACAATGTGATCTTTACTGATGCACTCACAACAGGTACCCAGTGTATTTTAGCTATTTTAGTAGTATTTGTTCAATAAATATGCAAGCTGTAAGGTAACTGGCTTGGCTCGTCATTGGAGAGGCCTACTTCTGAATGCTTTCACTGGTTTGTGCTAGTTCGTGTGTTCTCAGAGCCCCCAGAGGAGACCGAAGGGCAAAGGTCAAAAGGGAGAGAATGAGCTCTGCCTTTCACGTGTGTTCCCATCCCGAAGGTTCTATGCGATTAGGGGCGAGGCTATGGCACTCTATCCAAAAGATACCAGACCTCCCTTCCTCAGGGAATATTTGCACTTACACATAGACAAAAGGCTTCCGCTTGGAGGAAGATGAGAATTTGAGGCGGGATTTTAAGTCATTAGTTCATATGTACCCAGCTACCTGGGATCTAGCACGTGATGAGATGGCATCACCAGAGGTCTCCTTGTGACCCCCACAACCAGAAATTCAGGCGGTTCATCCTCTCCCTGCGCATGAGAAATGCAGCTGCTCCCTCCTCCATGAGGACGTAACTTCACCCGGTTTACCACAAGTTGCAGAAGTGGCTGGTTGTGTCCAGGTACTTCAATTTCACCTGAACAGAGGCTAAGGCCCAGGCCTCTGAGATAAAGGCCAGAGGGGAGGGGGAGAGGAACCAAAGGGGGCACGGCTCCCAACTGGGTGCTCAGCTTCTGGAAACTGGGGATCAGATGCCCACTTGACACCCGTGTGTCAGGAGGGACATTTATGCTGGGGAGTTATTTTTGAAATTCACATGCATTGCAGATTTTGGTTAATTTTCCTATTTGCCTTCAACTTTTATTAAGAGAAAAGAACGTTAGAGCAGAACTAAATCCCAACTGCCTACCACATGCTCAGAATTTGTTCAATCCAAAAGAAAACTCTTTAAATGGAGCTACCGCTAGCTTTTTCGGTAATCTCATCCAGAGGTTAACATTTCCAAATATAAGATAAGTCGTCCTTAAACTAAATTGCCTTTCACCTTACAAACAACTGCCATATTCCTCATGCAGCAGCTTCCCATCCCCTGTATGTTTTCACAGCTCAGAAGGGATGCATCTTGTCTTCCTGCCATCGCTAAATGGGAAACCGAAGAAGCAATGAGGCCATGCCACAGAGGCGGTATGGCCTAGGTGGCTTTACACCCATCTGTGTCAGTAATCTGTTGCCACAAAACACATTACCGCCACACCATGCACCCTAAAACAACACTTTTCTTAGCTCACAGATTCTGTTCTATTCAGGAGCAGGTTAACTGGTGCTTCTGGCTCAGGATCTCATTAGCTTGCTGTCAAGTCAGCAAGCTGCGGTCTTCTGAAGGCTTGACCAGGGCTGGAGAATCTGCTATTGGCAGGAGAACTCCGTTCCTCCACTCATGGGCCTCTCTACAAGGCCTCTTAAGTGTCCTCATGACCTCTGGCTTCCCTCAGAGCAAGTAATTCGAGAGCTGGGAACAAGCCATAATGCCTGTGACCTATTCTCAGAAGTCACTATCATCCGTCATATTCTATTCATTAGAATCAAGTCACTAAATATAGCCCACATTCATGGGGAGGGAATTAAGCTCTACCTCCTAAAGGGAAGAATACTGAAGAATTTATGGCCACATTTTAAAACCAGCACATCATCTGAAGTTAAAGCACTGAGGGTAATCGTAAGCCAAGGGCTGAAAGTGAGAAGGGCTGAAATAGAATCATAGCTACTTCTTTCACTGAAGAGGTTTTCACAGTCTTTATAGCTCCAGAGTGAAGGTCCAGCTTTCCAGATTGAAGGTGTGTAAGGGAGAGCATCCAGGAACTGCAATATTGGGGATGCACACCCTCCATTTATTAAGACAAGTGGTGCCAGCCCCGAAAGGAAAACTTAGAGAATATATCAGGAACTGTAAAAACAGGAAAGCTAGAATAAATACTGTCTAAAGTTCTATTCAGTGCAGTGGAGTCGGGTTTGCCGATGACAATTCCCTCAGCCTCCGTGAAGCCTGAAATATTTGCTGCATTTTAAACTTGTGGGAGCCAGCTCTGACTTGCTGAACTATGCACTTCAGGGGTTAATAACTGCTGAGGCAGAGGTAAGAACTTGGAGTGCTAGCTGGAGTCCATGTGGGAGACACAAACTCTGATTAGGAGCTGCTTTGTTCTCTCAGGAGGCAAAAATAACACCCTGTGGCCTTTGGGCAGGGATTGCTAACCAACAACCACGGATCAGATAGGATGTGTAGACTTGTTTTGCCTGCTAAGTGTTTTATTAAAAAATCTTAATTTGATTGCCAAAGTTTACAAATGGGAAGATTTCATGTGAAAATGCAGGTTTTTGTCTTCCCTGGAAAACTGAAAAATCTGGCAATAGAGGGGTTAGAGCCACGTAGGGCCTCCCCCTTTGGTGAGGCATAACCCCCCTCCCCAACAATCCAGAGCTCATAACCTCTTATTTTCTTATACCCTGCCTGCCACCATCGGCTTGTGGGTCACAGCACCCATGGCCGGTTTCAGACAACAGTGGCCTGCTTATTCACCCACAAAGGATCAGGAGACCGTCTCACATCTTTTTGTTTGGCAACTGGAGCCCACGTGGGTCTGTGAACACCAGACAGGGAATAGGCTTCTCATACTGCTCCCCAAATAGGGGCTTCTGCTGTTCCATCTGCATCCACAGAGTCTCTTTTAAACTCTTTGGGACTGAGATCCCTATGGTTAAGAAAAATCTTGCACTGGGTCAGGTTAGGCTAGATAGGGGTCTGATAAACTCCTGATTTTTAAACTAGAGTGTGTGCCTCAGGGCATGTGAAGTCTTTCCAAGGAGCACATGCTCCTGGGTAGTTTTAAGGGAACTAATTTCCAGATCCCCTACACATATCCTACTCTTTCCCAAAATGGATCTACTAGAGAACAAATCTGTATTCATATTAGTCCCTGCCCCACATTATAAGAACAAAGATGTTAGTCTCACCTATCCCAAATCTTAATATGACACAAGGCCCTTAATATGAACCCAAACTCCCAGATGTGGCAAACAAAGGGAAAATTCCCTTTAATGGAAACTTTATGGTCCTTTGAAGGTTCCTTTAATCAGAAATCCATACAACTCTGGGCTCTCCTTTCTTAAACACATGTTAAAACTGCTATGTTAGAAAACACAGAAATAAGGTGTTTGGACTCATATATGGTTTTTCAGAATTCAGATATATATGGTAAAGTGGAATGATAGACAATTTTTATTTAATACCTTTTCCTCTTCCATCTCTTCACTCTTTTCAAAGAACGCCTTGCTCTTGAGGGGGAGGAGACCTGAGAGAATGAAGCACAGAGAAAATCAGAGAAACTGAATACCAAAAATGGCCTCTTTGCGCACTTGTACACAATTACTTTCCACAATTTTCCATACTCATCCCTAGGATATATCTGAACTGGGAAGAAATGCAACTTAGAGCAGCTACAGCAATATATAGGTTTGCAATGGTGACTACTATCAATGTAATTAGAATGCCTTCAGGCAATACTAACTTTTACAAGATAAGATGGATAAAACCCAAGGATAAACTTTCCTGTGCATTTTCATAGTCAATGCACATTAGTTAATACAGTTGTCAAAACCTGTTGTATCAAACCAGAGACTGAAATAATTATTTCAGTTATAGTCATATAGTTTTCATCATATTCTCTTGTTTAATATCTTTTTCATAATAATAAAAAATTATGTGCAGCCAGACTGATTAGCAGCATAGGACCTTTCCATATTATTAGTAGTATTTCTACTAATATTTTTACACTAGGGTTTGTTTTTTTATTGTTTTTTTTTTTTTTTAGATTTTTAATTTATTTAACAGAGAGGTCACAAGTAGGCAGAGAGGCAGACAGAGAGAGAGAGAGGAAGCAGGCTCCCTTCTGAGCAGAGAGCCCGATGCGGGCCTCATCCCAGGAACCTGAGATTATGACCTGAGCCAAAGGCAGAGGCTTAACCCACTGAGCCACCCAGGTGCCCTTTTTACACTAGTTCTTATTCTCCAAAGCCAGTCAGCCATATATACCATTTTTACCAGAGACATACTGCCTTTTATCATTATATTTTTAATTTCTTTTCAGTGTTCCAGAATTCACTGTTTATGCACCACACCCAGTGCTCCATGCAATACATGCCCTCCATAATACCCACCACCAGGCTCTCCCTACCTCCTACTCCCCTCCCCTCCAAAACTCTCAGATTGTTTCCATTCTTATTTTATATGAAAAGAGTCTATTATCTTGTTTTTATAATTTAAACATGGAATTAACTATATCATTTTAATTTTTATTGTGTTAGTGATCAGCTTCACAAGATATGTTTTTAATCTTCATTGATTATCATAGTCTTCAAAACAGCTAAGTGAACTGAAAAATGAAGTCAAAGTTTTTTTCTGACAGAAAGGCTACCTGATTTGGCTACTTGGTTTGGCAGTGAACCCTGGCTCTGCCAATGTGGTTTGTGACAGACATTTTCTATAAATGAGTTGAATCTGCAACTCTAAAGTAATAGTAACACATTTAAAGCAAAAACAAGGTCAAAGTATTTTATCAAAAGGCATTGTTTTAGCAAAACTGTAATGAAATTAAAAGAATACATTTCTGAAGACAGAATTTTAAAAGGTGAGTCTATGTGAAAGTGTTATGGCATAAAAACAATGAGGAATCTTAGCAGAGCTCTTTTGGTATACTTCCCATAAAACGAGAAAGTGAATTATGCTAATGACAAGAACAAAAGCTCTTTGCACGTCACGTGTTTTCCAATTCACTGATTGTAAGAAAAATGAAGAAGAACCTAATCAAGTTTTCAGGTGACTGAGCATTAAAAGTATTTTTTGATAATAGCTCATTATATGAATTTTGGCATATAACATAGAAGAAGTTCAAATAATTGAATTATATTGCTATAATAAAACACTTTCAATTCCTGCAGCTTACATCAATAAAAAACAAAAAACAGAATTGAAGCCAACCCATCTCATTCTAGCGAAAAGTAATATTCCTCTACAGAAACATGAACTGACAAAAGTTCTTCATCTCATTAAGAGATGCACTTACAATATAATTTCACTTTTTGTATTTAATAATTAGTATAATGTATTTGTTATTTTAATCAATACATTGCTAATAATGACAATTCAATCACACTTTTTTAATGCTTAGAGTTTTATGGTCACAGAAAATAAAAGTTAAAATTAATTTGAATACATTTTAGTAAAGTAAATGTAACAGGGTAATTAATAGTCTTTTTAAACAAAAATTATATTAAAGTAAAATTTGGGGGCAATGGAAAGAAAATTTGGGTTGAAGGAGAAAAAAAAAGTCAAATTTCTCCAAGTTAAATAAGTGGTTTTTAAAAATAGAATGATAGGGCATCTGGGTGGCTCAGTCAATTAAGCATCTGACTTTGGCTCAGGTCATGATCTCAGGGTCCTGGGATCAAGCCCTGTGTTGGGCTCCCTGCTCACTAGGGACTTTGCTTGTCCCTTTTTCTCTGCCCCTACCCCCATTCTCTCCCTCTTAAATAAATAAAATCTGGTGGATTTATTTAAAGTGAATGATGTATTATCAATTGCCATAGTGTTTAGATTTGATTGTATACATTTACAAAAGAAATTCAACTTTGATTTTAAAATGTTAACATTTATAATATGCTCCAAATTACATCCTTTGAAAGTATTCAAACTTATAGTGAAAAACTTTATTAACTTAAAAATTGCATGATAATTCATATTCTATTAAGATTCTTTCGGAGAGTGTAAGAACCAAAAAGTCTGGAAACCTCTGAGCTAGACAAACATCTATGCACCTGTGTTTTGAGGAACTCACTCTTGGGCAGAAATACTTCCCAACCAGCCACAATTCCTAAGTTTCCCCATTTTTCTGATGGAAGCCTTCAAAGTTGCTGACCATGAACTTATGGCACTGCAAAGTATAAGACCTTGAGGAAACAAAGCACCAATACATTTTGATGGACAAGTAAAAGAAAGATTCAGACTGCCTGTCAGTGGATGGTCTACTAAGGCACCAACTTAATCACATGGGGGTGAGGGGGAAGATCCTAGACATCAACCCTCCTGAGCTGCATATTTGATGAGTCTGTAGAAGACTGGCAATTTTTTTTAGAGCCTTTACTTCATTCCCTTACAAAGTCCAATCTCTTTAGTGTTAAAATCCCTCTTCTCCAGATTCTTTCAAGCATGGCATTATACCCCTGCCCAGCATATCCAAAAGGGCGGGTTAATGGTCACGAGAGAAAGGGGCTGGGCGGTGAGAGAAGAGGGATTGCACATCAGGTGCTCAACTCCATAGTCCTTGAGACCCCAGCACTTCTGGGGAAAAGCCTGTAGAGCAGCAGGCAGCTCGGGAATGAGGACGGAAAAGGGGGGGTCACCTTTTCTTTCATTGCATGTGTCTATTAGTCTTACTCCCAAGCATAACTACTGAAAGCAACACGAAATTAATCTCTTCCTTCACACAATACACAGTACCATTAATGCAAGACTTGGCTATTTCACCGAGACCCATGTGGCTAAATGAAAGCCTCACAGAGGTGAGAATTTTAAGAATGCATTCATTTGCTGATTCTTTCAAGTTGGGCAGCTTTAATTATTAGCTGAAACTTTTCTGAGCCCAATGCCTTCTATTACTTTCCACCCAGCCCTTGGTCCTAGCTGCATTCTGAGCTGCACAGACTAGGCTGGCTCCTTCTTCCACACAGCAGCCTTCTGCATCCTGCTCCCCTTGCCTTTATCTCCTCTAGACCAAACTGCCTCAGTTCCTTTAGCCAGTGTCCCTGTGACCCATTTTCTGGAACTCTCACCACTCCTATTGCCCTCTTGCAAGAACCTTGGTTCGCAGCTGACCCAGCTTCTTTTTAGAAATGACAGGACTGATGGCAGAACCATCCACAAAAAACACACAGTAAATGAGGCCCGGGCCATCAGGGTGCCCGGTGATATAGCTAACTTGTGAAAGGGGCGCCTGGGTGGCTCAGTGTTAAGCCGCTGCCTTCGGCTCTGGTCATGATCTCAGGTCCTGGGATCTAGCCCTGCATTGGGCTCTCTGTTCAACAGGGAGCCTGCTTCCCCCTTTCTCACTCTGCCTGCCTCTCTGCCTGTTTGTGATTTCTGTCTGTCAAATAAATAAATAAAATCTTTAAAAAAAGAAAAAAGAAAGTGGGAGTCCTGGTTACTGCCTAATGGCTGCCCTCAGGATACTTGTGCTCTGCTCCCCCAACCCAACACGTGGGGCAACCCCAGTACTGAGCCAAGCCCCCAGTATGCGCTTCCCTGCACTGCTGCCCTCATGGCCCCTGAGAAGGGGACACACAGTCCCTTCTTTTTCAGAAGCCCTAGAACACCCGCTGTTCCTTCCTTGAGCTGTATGTGCCAAAGGGGCCAGCTGGTGGGAGAGGGGAGCAAGCAGCAGTGCCTCCCCAGGCCTCCACAGGGGTGACTGCCCTGCTGGCTCATGCCTTCAAATCTCAAAACTAGTTTCTGAAAAGCAGATGTTCCCTGCAGAGCTGAGGGACACTGCTTTCTAGGAGAGAGGGGTAACTCTCTAATTTGTCATTAACAGCTAGGATTTCCTTTGTCAGATGTGATAATGAAGGAGTATTTGATGTGAGTTCTTGTGGAGGAGGATTAGCTCACAGGGACATTGAAAAACTGTGGTAGCAGCCCCTGGGAAGGGTGTGATAGGATAGCCCTTGCTCACTGCCACTGTGCGGGATACTTGAGGGGCTGTTACATCTCTTCACATATGGACCCAACTGTGAGGGCAGAATCAGCAGCTCAGCTGAAGGGTAATTCACTGCCTGGAAAGAATGAACCTTGTCTAAGTCCACAGAGCCTTTTCCTTAAATCTTTACATGTCCTACACACGCATAACATTGCTGGTGGGAAAGTAAAGTGGGGCAGCAGCTTTGGCAAACAGTTTGTCAGTTTCTTTAAAAATTAAACATAGATTTCGCATTGACTCAGCAATTCCACTCCTAGGTATAGAACAAAAGAATTGAAAATAGGGGCACATAAAGACTTGTCTATGAACATAAGTCGCGGCATTATTCAGATCAGCTAAAAAGTGAGAATAACTGAAATGTTCGTCAGCTGATAAAGAACTAAGCAAAATGTGGTTTATCCACACAATGCCATATTATGCAGCTATAGAAAGGAATGAAGCATTCATATGGGCTATTTAGGTTGAACCTTGAAAACATTACGTGAGTTAAGAGAAGCCAGTCATGAAAGGCCACATATTGTAGGATTTCCTTTGTATTTAATGTCCAGAATAGGCAA
Organism: Mustela putorius furo; assembly: GCF_011764305.1. NCBI lineage: Eukaryota > Metazoa > Chordata > Mammalia > Carnivora > Mustelidae > Mustela > Mustela putorius. The sequence goes on from NW_025421553.1 coordinate 4,163,598, forward strand.
GTCTTTTATAGAAACAGAAAGTAGATTAGAAGCGGTCAGGGGCTGAGGAAGGAGAGAATGGGGATTGATTCCTAACAGATAATGGTCTTTCTTTTTGGGATGATTAACATGTTCTGGAATTGTAAGAACTGTGAGGGTTACACAGTCTTCTGAATACACTGCAAACTGCTGGATTTTATACTTAAAAGGATGAGCTTCATATGTTAATTATATCTGTTTTTAAAAATTCAACAATAAACCACTGGAAAATGGCACAAGGCATGAAGAGATGTTTCATTGCAGAAAATATACAGGTGGCAGCTGAGTACACAGATGCCCAACATCATTAGCCACCAGGGAAATGTACGTGAAAACCACAATGCAGCATCACTAGACAACGATCAGAGATAGTTGAGACAACTGCTTATGAAGATGAGGAAAAGCTGGGTCACTCATACTTCGCTGGTGGGAATGTGAAAAGGTATGTATAGCCCCTTCAGGAAGCAATTTGGCAGTTTCTTAAAAAACTAAACATACTGACATATGACCCAACAATTACATTCCTGGGTATTTCTCCCAGAAAAATACAAAATTATGTTCTTTAGAAGCCTATGTGTGAATGTTTATAGCAGCCTGATTCATGACAGTCCCAAACAACCCAGATGTCTTTCAATGGGTTGTTTAAACAGACTGTGTGCACCATATCATGGAATACCACTCAGCAATAAAAAGACAAGCATCACTTATGTATGCAACAACCTGGAGGAATTTTCAGAGAGTTACACTCAGTGAAAACATGCTAATCCCAAAATCTTACATGTAATTTCATTTATATAACTTTTCTGAAGTGACAAACGTATACAAAAAGCAGATTAGTGGTTGCTGGGGGCTAAAGAGGGGGTGTGGTGGGCAGGAGGGAAGGTATAAAAGTTCGACATGAGGGGTGCCTGGGTGGCCTCGGCTCAGGTCATGATCTCAGGGTCCTGGGATCAAGCCCTGCATCAGGCTCTCTGCTCAGCAGGGAGCCTGCTTCCTCCCCCTCTCTGCGTGCCTCTCTGCCTACTTGTGATCTCTGTCAAATAAATAAATTTAAAAAAGAAAAAGTTCAACATGAAGGATCCTTGTAGTGACAGACATGTTCTGCATATTGATGATATCAGTGCCAATATCCTATGACATTGTGCTACAGCTTTACAAGATATCATTGGAAAAACTGGGGAAAGCATAAATGGGATCCCTCTGTATTATTTCCGATGACGGCATGTGAATCTACAATTATCTTAAATTAGGAAGTTTAATTTAAAAAAGAAGAAGAGAAAAACACTGAATATTTGCAAGATATTCCATTATAGCAAAACTTAGCTATTACCTACACTGGACATTTATGTTGTTTCTTATCTTTCACACTCTAAATAATGCCGTGATGAACCTTTATGCTCCAAAACCTCTTCGGGTATCTTTAGTGTTTCCTTTTATATTTTGCCAAAGTGCTTTCGCAAAAGTTTATACCAAGTTACAAGTTTATCAATATGGTAGTATATCTGCCCTAGAAACCCCATCAGCCTTGCAGTGCATACCTGGATGCAGACCTCTGCTAATTTCACAGGTGAAAAATAGTACCCCATTGCATCTATTTCCTCTTTCGTATTAGTGAGGGTGAACATTTTTAATGTTTTAAACCATTTATATCGTTTTATGATTAGTCTATTCCTCAAGACCAAGGGATTCCTCTGACCCTTCATGCATGAAGCAATGGGCACAAGAAACATTATGAGCTGGTTAAAAACTGATTGTAATCTTTTAAAGGTTATAGCAAAAGCAACCAACAGGTGTTAGGGGAATCCTGAGCTGAAATACAACCAAGAAGTGAGGAGGAGGAGCAGACATAGCCAGAGCGAGGTCAGAAGTAGGGCCCAGATGAGATATGATTCAAGTCCAGGTGAAGTCAGCAAGTAATTGGTACAGATAGCAACAGTATGAGGCAGGGGATGGGGGTCAGGAGTAAAGAGCTCCGTAGAGCCTTTCCTTGGTGGGGGGGGGGGGGGGAGGAGCAGGGAGGTTGGTAAATACACAAAAATTATGTAAGAATCAAATGGCATAGAAGTACAAATGACAGAAAGCTAGAGAGCGAGCCCAAGGCACAGATTTAATCCCAGAAACAAGATCCTATTGTTCCAGTAGAGACGGATCTTTTAAAACAAATGTGGGGCTAGGGTTATTTGAAGATGTGCACGACTATAGGTGTAAATAAAGAAATGGAAAATGTCGGGCTGGTGAATGTGTATGTACCTGAATAAATGTAGAAGCCGAAAATTATTTATACTGCTTATAATGGGACTAGAGATGCAGTGGAAGGTCTCCTGACTGGTTCCCAGGAAAATGGCACACACCAACTAACTTCTCAATCTGTAAAACTACAAAACAAAAGACCCTCCCTGTGTCTACACATGGATAATCACATCTAAATCATACCTACAAGGGAAGAAAATGGGCCAACATTACAAAATCTGTGTTGCAGAGAAGTGAAGAGAACTTTCTATATCCGATCTTCTACCTTTAGCAAGAATTTCTCCAGAAGCCTTGGGTAAACCTCTGATAAGAACTTAAACAGTTCAGGATGCCTGAGTGGTTTTGTTGGTTAAGTGCCTTCAGCTCAGACCAGGATCCCAGGGTCCTGGGACTGAGTCCCACATCAGGCTCCCTGCTCAGTGGGGAGCTCGCTTCTCCCTCGGCCAGCTGCTCCCCCTACTTGTGCTCAAAAAGAACTTAGTTTCTTCTTGGATACTGCCCTTGATAGGAATTTATTTCAGTAAAAAATAGTTTAATCTATTTTTATGATACTAAAATTATCAGAAGATTCTTTGTTTGAATTAACTCACTATTTTCCTATTTTTGATTCTCATCCATAAATTCTAGTTCTCCCCCCTGGAGTCACACAAAACAGTGACCACAACAGATAATTAATTTATTAAGATTTTGTTTATTTATTTGACAGGGAAAGAGACAGCAAAAGAGGGAACATAAGCGGGGGGATGGGAGAGAGAGAATCAGGCTTCCTGCTGAACAGGGAGCCAGATGTGGGGCTCAATCCCAGGACCCTGAGATCATTACCTAAGCTGAAGGCAGACACATAAGAATTGAGCTACCCAGGCACCCCAATAGTTGTTTTGTTGTTTTTTATGCTCAGTTAGCCAACATTAAGTACATCATTAGTTTCTGATGTAGTGTTCTGCATAGAACACACAGTGCTCATCACCACAGGTGCCCTCCTCAATGCCCATCACCCAGCTATACCATCCCCCTACCTGCCTCCCTTCTATAACTTCAGTCTGGTTCCTGGAGTCCAGAGCCTCTCATGGTTTCTCTTCCTCCCCGATTTCTTCACATTCGGTTTTCCCTCCCCTCCCCTGTATTCCTCCATGCTATTCCTCATGTTCCGCATATGAGTGAAACTGTATGATAATTGTCTTTGTGCTAAGTGAAATAACACAACAATAGTGGATACTTAATACATGCTGACTACTGGATTCTGTGTACAGCATCATTTTCTTTAGTTCTGACAACACCTTTTTTATCACCCTTACCTTACAGATAAAGAAATGGAAACAAACGTGATTATGTAACATCCCCAAGTTAGGGTATGGCTACAGCCAATGTGTGAATTCAGGTCTGTGTGTGTCTGGCTTTTCTCTCTTAAGTATTGTGTTAGGTTCTGCTAAGCTGCCCCAAAAGTCTGTACCTTTGGGAGAGTCTGTAAGTCTAGAAAGCCAGCTCTTCCTTCAGAGTTACACATTTCTGCCACCAACATATTGTCACATCTGCCTCCAGAGACTTCTCTATGAAAAATCTGGTCAGATTACCTACAAGGACAGAGAGCTGGCACTTCAGACTCTATGAACCACTGATGGGGACTTTGTGGAGAAGTAACTAATCTCACCCACTTCTAAATATCGCCTACCAAAAACAGCTATCATTATCCACAAAGCAAACAAAGAAAACATACTAAGAAAAACCTCCAATGTGGTGAATAATCAAACTGGTGTAGGACGGTTAACAATTCAATAACAAAAAGGAATTTCTTCTTCCTCTTTACCCTGGGAATTCTGGAAGATCTCCTTAAGCTTCTGGTCAAGCTGCAGAAGAAATGAAAAGTGTCAGATGTAGAGAGTAGTGGAATCTTGACATCCCAGTACCACTAGGAAACATTTTTTTTTTTTTTTTACGTGACTGCCGTCACAATGTGGAAAAGAAAGGAAATGTAAAGCAGCTGATTCTGTAAGTTTAAAGGGGGGTGCCACCTCCTTCTTGGCTTTAATTTCCTCTGAAAAAATGCCTTGTGTTTTGGTCTCTAACCAAATGCCCGTTACTGACCTCTCTCATTTCCAGAATTCACATAGCATCTGTTGCTCTATTTTTTCAGAAATAAGTTTCTTTCCCTTTTACCAACTATAAAAGCAAGCCATAACTGTAAAATCAAGTTCAAATATTCACAGAAGGTGAACATGTTCCAAAATCATAGACTCAAGAAATAATCTTTATCTTCTCGATCTTTCTGTTGTATATATTATACATATGGTTTTGTTTGCAAAGGCCAAACTGTGTTCGATGTAGTGTATACAACTTGTTTTTTTTTAATATATAACATACTGTGAACATTTTCCTTGCTAGTTTTTGTATCTCTCTCTTGTTTTGAATGTCTGCTTACTATTCTATTTTTTTACTATACCATAACTCAATAACTAGAACCATACTGACAGATTTTTACCTTGTTTCCAATTATCCATTACTATAGATACTTCTACAATGAACAAAACTTGTGTAAATTATCTTTATGTCCATGTCTGGGGATCACAGCAGAGAGAAAGTAAGGACTGTTCCCAGAAATGAAATCATAAGGAAAAAGTTTATGCATGATTAAAATGTTCAAATCTGTTGCCAAACTATTCATTAGAAAAATTTACACAACTACCAACAGAAAAATATCAGGGGTCAGATATATTTTATTGGGTTTTCTATGTGTAGATACATCATGCTAAACCAGTGTATATGCTTACATTCTACATGTGTCATGGATAGACCACACCGAGTGGAGCGGGAAGCCTTGTCCTCCCTGACTTTCTGGGGCCTCTAGTTCTGGAATACAAGTCAGTCAGCTGCAAAGAAGGCAAATCTCTCTATGGCCTGGCTTTCAAACCAACAAGGCACTTCTCAGTAGCAGAGCTTTACTGGCTGAGCTTGGGGCTCTGACTAAGAATATAAAGACACTCTAAGAATTTATCCTGTTCTAGCTCAAGACAGTCTCCAAGGAACCCTGAATTACAGATATTCGAACACAATGTTATAAGGTAAAAGAAATAAAAAATATCAAATGTTTGTCAGGGGAATTCCCAGAACCTATGAATATGTCACTTACAAGGTAAAAGGGACTCAGAAGTTGTGATTAAGTAAAGGATACTGAGGTGCAGAGGCTTCGTGGAATATCCGGGTGGGTCTAATATAATCACAAGGGTATTTATAGGGAGACAGGAAGTTCAGACAAAGAATGCAATGTGATGACAGAAACAAAGAGAGATTTCCAGATGCTACCCTGCTGGCTTTGAAGATGGAAGAGGGAGCCACAAGCTAAGGAAAGCCAGTGGCTTCTAGAAGATGAAAAAGGCAAAGAAACGGATTCTCCCCTAGAGCCTCTGGAAAAAAAACAGTTCTGTCACTTCAATTGTGCAAGCCATTTCAGACTTCTGACCTCTAGGATTATAAAAAAACAAATCTGTGTTGCTACTACGTTTGTGGTAATGTCACAGCAGCATTTGAATACAGAAAATTAAGAGAAAGTTTAATGGAGGGTTTATTTCAGCTGAACTTTGATACATAGGTAGGATTCTAGTAGGCAGAAATGAGAAATAGAATTGCAAGGAAGAGAACAGCATGGGCAATGGCACAGAGGTGAGAAGAATAAAGTGTGTGCCCTATAGGTATGGAAAAGCATGGGTCCTTTAGGAAAGGAGAAACCTGGTTGACGTGCCTACAGAAGACAATATCAGACATTATATAATCAGGGATCAGGGGGTGCTTAGATGACTTCGGAGAGGACGTGGACGGGATCCCTCTTGAGCGAAACCTGAGAAAAAGAATTTGGGTCTAGAGGTTCAGCTAGAATTAGGTGAAGAATAGCTTAGGAGGGGCACTGTGGGCAAGGTGAATGGGATAACAGGGGCGCAAGAACACAGCAAGACAAAGACGAACAGGGTAAGAAGCAGCTGAAAAGAAGGAAGGAGGGAGGCTTAGGGCAGGCTAAAAGATGCCTCTACTACTGAGGCAAGGGGTTTGATATTCTGTAGGGAAACGCTGAAGGAATTTGAGGAGACCAATACTATGACATGTTTGTTTTCTTTTTTAAAGATTTTATTTATTTATTTGACAGAGAGAAATAACAAGTAGTCGGAGAGGCAGGCAGAGAGAGAGAGAGGGAAGCAGACTCCCTGCTGAGCAGAGAGCCCGATGTGGGGCTCGATCCCAGGACCCTGAGATCATGACCTGAGCCGAAGGCAGCGGCCTAACCCACTGAGCCACCCAGGCGCCCCTGTTTGTTTTCTTTAATCCCTTTGTTCTCCGTAGAACAGGTATGTAAATCCACCACTGTTGGTTAGTGAGGAGGCAGACAATTCCTGAGGTGTGGAAAGGAGATTACACTCGGGTTTTTCTTGGCTGCACAGCTCATGTACTCAGACTTGTTATTTTGTTTAACTGACTTGGACAGTTCTATGGTTAGGGTGGCGTTGTGAGATGGGGAGGATGGTGAAGAAGACCTTGAGAGCCACCGAGAGTATGATGTCGTAAATGCTGAGCTGAAAGTCAGGAGACCCAAGTTACAGACACAACTTTACAGCAGTGAACTATATGAACTTGGGCAAATGATCATATATGTCCCTGAGACTCAGTTTCCTCACCTACACAATCAGGATCTGAGCTGGGAGAGGTGTGGCAGTGGTGAAGGTTGCCGTTCAACTATGCTGACAGCTCCCAAGCATTCCCACTTTGATTCTATGCCCAGAAATCTCGGATTTTAACATTCAATATTGTACAGTCCAAATCCTTCCCTGGCCACTTGTCACTAAGCCTTGGTTACATTTTTGCAAACAGCAGATCACCGAGCAAACCTCACCTCTTATTTGTCCAGTAGCACAGGCTGAGATCTAGAGCCAGAACTGACCAATCCTATTGCCAGCTGAGCAGGTGTTACTCTTAAAAACACCCGTCTTTGTCAAAGATGTAAAGAAAGCAGAATGGGAGACCCCAGAAAGAAGGAAACCCAACAAAATAAGCTTTGATCATTGATGCAAAGGCACAGAAAAGTGATAAGCAAAGAGCCAAATTTCTTTTTTTTTTTTTTTAAGATTTTATTTATTTATTTGACAGACAGAGATCAGAAGTAGGCAGAGACATAGGCACAGAGGAGGAAGCAGGCCCCCTGCCGAGCAGAGAGCCCGATGTGGGGCTCGATCCCAGGACCCAGAGATCATGACCTGAGCCGAAGGCAGAGGATTAACCCACTGAGCCACCCAGGCGCCCCAAGAGCCAAATTTCTGACATAAAAGAAAAACAACTGGCTTTCAAAAATGTTACAGAGGGCTTCCCTGGAATTTCATATTTATGACCAGATTTCAAGGGATTGACCATATGAGTCACTGATTAAGCAAGACTTTTTAGATCACCCATAGGCTAAGTGCCTTCTATCATAGCCATGACTAATGCTGTGAATCAAGATTTCAAGGGTAACCCAGGGTCACTGTTCAGAGTTCAGTTAGTGTATTTTCTTCCAAAATGTTGGAATACCAGGCCTTTTCCTGAGACTGGCTGTCAGTCAGGAGATATGGTAATATGTAGAGTTAATTCAAGTTCAGACACTGGCAGGGGAGTGACTTTGACCCAAGAAACCTGACAGTGAAATATATAGGAAATACTGCCTTTCTGCCCTGGAAAACTTCAATGGTGTGGTTGCATTGGAGTTTTCCTACAAGATTTAATGGAACAATTTCTTGTGCCCCTGTCTAATTTTATGGCTTGATTAATCAAACTGGTCTCCTTTGATACCATCTTCAGTCAAGGCAACCAGAAGAGAACCTGGGCAATGCCACGCAGTGTTACAGTGTAAAGACAAGAGCTAAAGGAGAGAACTCAATGGAAACCTGCTCATCTTCATACTCTGTGGTTGCTGTTGTCATTGTTGATTCAGTCAACTGGAGACCTGAGCCTGTGCCAACTAAACGTATTACGACATGGCCATGAACTGCTAACTGCTAAAAGGCAGATTGCTTCTGACCTGAAAATCCAGAGCTTGCTTACCACAATCATTAAGAATAATTGCACAGGCATACTTGAAGTTTATGCCAGTAATATTTGTTCTAGAAAGTAAAATTCGAAAAACTCTGAGGGGACTTTGAAGTAATCTGTGAGGCAAGTAGCAAATCAACATCCTGGACACTCTGTGTAATTTCCTCTGCCACCATTAACAAGAAGAATGAAGCAGTGGAAACCTGCCAGAGAAATGTTCCACAAGTGTTGGAGGCCCTGTCTTGAGTGTGTTTGAATGAAGTCCTGGATGGCCCAGGGGTACCTGGGAATTGGGAGCGCAGAAAGCAGATTTAAGCGGCACTACTTGAGTCTTGGCCAAGGCCCTCTTGCTGGGCCCAGGGTAGGGAGCTCCATTTGTTTCCTGAGTTTAACCCTGCAGTCCTGTCCATCACACCATTTCACTCATTCCTGAGGGAGACCTCCCAAAAACTCTAGAATGTTAGCATTTAAGACAGCCTACGGTTTCCAGAAAGACAATCAGTTAAAAATGATGCACGCTTTGCCTACAAGAGAGAAGATCAGAATGAAAAGAAGGAAGAGCGTTACCCCAACACTGATGTCTCCTGCATCTCCTCATTTTATTTTTAGGGGCCTGGATGATATTACATTTTGACATTTGTATGAACCCCTCAATTGTTCCTAACCTCCCAAATTCATATGTGGAAGCCTTAGCATGCTGGCACTCGAGCAGAATATGAGTGTGTGTGGTGATAAGGTCTTAAGGAGGGATTATGAAGCCATGGGGGTGGGGCCTCGCTGCACAGGACTGGAGTACTTATAAGGGTAGGAGACCCCAGTGACGCTGGTGCCCAGACTAAAAGACCACATGAGGACACAGGGGGAAGGCAGACATCTGCAAGCGAAGAAGAGAGGCCTCACAAGAAACCAGTCCTGCCTACACCTTGATCCCAACTTCCAGCCCCCAGAACTGTGAGAAAATAAGTTTCTATTCTTTAAACCATTCTTTTTATGGCAGCTCCGGCAAACTAATATAACCCCAGTGTTAGCAAACTCTCCAGCTTTTTGGGTAATCCTTTCAATTCAGAAAACAATGACAACAAACAAACAAACACACCAATAGTCTGGAATCCCATTCCGAGTGATGGAGAGATAGAGGTCTGGTGCTACCAGATTCTTACCTACCCTACTGCCCCTACTACCTGTTAGAGAATTCACTTAGGAATGTTTTCATGTTCCATTAAATGACTTGATGAACCTAAACCCCTCAGCCAGCCTTCCTGCTCTGAATGACATTCCTTGCTAACTAGCCATTCACCTTTTACCATCTTATAACCTGTTTCCTCTCTAAGTAGGAACGCTGGATTCTCCCACATAGACACTGGTAATTCCTCCAAGTGTACCAGCTGAGGCCATGTAGCAATGTTTAAGAAAGGGTTATTAAAGTATAGACTGTTAGGCAATAATCATGCCAAAAAAAAAAAAAAAAAAAAAAAGAGAGAGAGAGAGAGAGAAAAGAAAAAAGAAAAAAACAAAAAAAACCCCACCAAGATTAAAAACTAGTTTCTAGATAGGAGTCTACTAAAATCTCCTCCTAGGAGCTTCCACTGGGTCCTCCTTAGGCTATCTTGGTCCTGAGGTGCCACAAAGGAACCATCTTACCTCTATACACAAGAGCACTGACCTTGCTCTCCTTTAGCCAGATCGGAGGCCTCCCAAATCATCTCATTCCTTAAAAAAGGGAACTGTTCTGAAGCGAGGATCAAGGCATGATTTATAATCTGTCCTGGATGGTTGGCAGAGGAAAATCTCCACCCTCCAGAGAACATTCCTGCATCTACCAACAGGGTATGGTTTCATCCACAATAGGGCAGTCCCACACTCCTATGTTTCATTTTTCAAAATCTGGCACACTGTTGTGTAACCTAAGGAAGGAAGTTACACAGGAGATGGTTCACTAAGTTAATTAACTAAAAATTAATTTAAAAAAAAAAACAGAAAATGTCTTTGATCGGCACGGGACTCCATTCCTTGATTTGGTAGACAGCAAAAGAAATGTGCCTCTGGTTACAACTTTAAAGGTTTTCTTCATGGTGGTTGACAGTTGTGAACTAGGAAGAAGAAAACCTTTCCACATGAAAGAACATTTAGGGATAAGGAGAGAGAGCACTCAGGAGTCCATGCTTTTCTCATACTCTTCTTTCCCAGCTCTGAGCTTCCAACACCCCGACTATGATTTCCTGAGCCAGACTGGCAACTGCACTGCCCTGTGAAAACAGCAACAGTAACAATACACACAGCACCTCTCTGGGTCTCAAATTGTGAGGGGCCCTGTGATCTTACTTTACATTCTCCTGAGGCTCTTCATCACAACCTGCTCTCAAGTTGGGAATATAATCCCATTTTCTAGATGAAGAAACAGTTTAGAAAGGGAAGCATTTCCCCCATTAATGTCACCTCTCAGAAATCTTTTTTTTTTAACCTTCACTATCTTTGCTTTTTTCATTTTAAGCTGATTCTAGGGATATCCTTTTGTCTAATGATACTTTATTTAATTGGATACTGGCATTCCTCCTAGCCAAGACTGTAAGTAAGGACAGTTTGTTTTTCCCAGGAAAACCTAATATCCTAAATTGGTCTGGGAAGCATAAAATGGTTTTAAGGTCAACTTCTTTTAGGTTGGTAATTTAATTCACCAAGATTCAGTGAGAGGCTGGAAAGGCCACTTTGTACACTGTGCCATGGGATACCAAGTTGAACAAGTGAATGTCCTTGGTTTGAGGATTCTGCATTAGTATTGTTGGCTGAAGTCTCCTCTTTAGGGATGGGTTACATGGTACGTGCTCTCTGTAGAATGTTTCAGGTCTGAGGCTTTAAGGTGCTAAGCTTATCCTCTGCACTCTAGAACAGGAATCAAATTCAACCACATGATTCATTTTAAATGTCATCTGGAAACAATTAAGGACCAGCAGCTCTTCCAAATGGCTCATAAGTGGTACTTCTGGCAGTTGGTTTGTGGAGCAGAGAAACCCATTCTTTTCTAACCACAAATGAAAATACCGTCATTACTAGCCTGACCCCTCCTTAAATGGTCTTTCGGGAAAGGGCCAAGGTGGCGAGCTGTGCAGGTACACAGGTAATTAGAAAGTACATACCCTGTGGCAGTCACTGGTCTAAGTCATACTCAATTTACTGACAAAACAGCAAGAAAAAGAATTGGCAGAGTGGGCAATGATAAATAATGAGTTGCCAAAGGTTGAAGCTACTGAGATTCTTGGGTTGGAAAATGATGTCAAGAGAATTAGCTAGCATTGCACAATAGCATCTTATTTTAAGAAAAATAAAAAATTGCCTTGTATACCATTCAGAAACACGAACACTAGAGAATACTAGAACACTAGAGAATACTTCTAGCGTACACAACGTAACTGTTGTTATTATTTACCTGTATTGGTTTGTTAATGCTCATAATCTTATGAGACCTGGTTTCGAGATGTGGGAACAAAGACACTACAGTGTTGGGCTGGCATCACTCCAGCGTGGAATGCAATGGGGTCATCCCAACCAGGGCTGTATTAGAACTCTGAAAGTCCTTAGGGGCTTCTGCCTTTGTGGCCCCTTCTCTACTTTAAAAACCAAAACTAAAACTGTATTTTACAATTGCTTTGGTAGAAAGATAAATACAATCCAGGATGGATTCATTATTTGATACTCATGTTTACTACATTCTTTTTTACTTCTGATTTTAAAAGGAAAAGAAAAATTAAGACATTTTTGAGGTTCTTGAAACTATGGTGGGCTCAAGGTGCTATGCTTAATGGATTCGTTGGCCCTGTGCCCAATCGAAACTCCTCTCTACCAGACTCTCTTGCAGCCTCGGGTAGCCTTGTGACATGAGCTCAGTTTCTTGGAAATTTCAGGAAGGATTGCTCCTGCCTCTGCCTTATTCTTTCTGTCTAGGAGGGAGCACATGAAACACACAGAGGCAGCACGCATTTTGCAACCATGGAACCATAATGTCTTCTCAGTAGAAGAGAAGTGAAGATAGTAGAGAAGAAAATAGAAGGGTCCTTACTCCAAATGGTATTTTGAGTTGCACCATCAACCAAAAAGCCTTGTTCGATGAGGAAAAACAAATTACGTCCTACTTGCTTAAGTGGGGATTTGGTTTTCTGTTCTGAGCAGCTCCCTTCTGCTACAGGGCCTCAGCGCTGCTCCCGGGTGAGGCACAGTAGTGGGACTGGGTCCAATCTACTCAGAACCTCAGGAAGCAGCCGGAGGACCTGGAAGTGAATGCAGTAGACAGGAACACAGAGGGTGAGTGTAAGACTTCCTAGTCCTCAGAGAATAAACGCTGGGTGAAAAACTTTGCCCTCTCCAGATGGGACGATGGAGCCACAGGACTACAGGAAACCATGCTTGTCATCACAAATCTAGTGAAGTGGTCACTTCATCACAAGACAGAGGACCTTGAGCCCCGGGCTTCAGCTGCCTACACTCAGCTGACCTAGCTGTATCTGCAGTCGTTGAGAGGTCCAGAACGGGGGAGAGTGACAGCAGACAAAACTGAGCGCATCTTCTCCCAGGTATTTGGCCCCTGGGAGGGCCCCCTTCGTGGGAAGAGGGGGGAGGCCAAGCCCTGATGTTCCAGGTCCCATGCAGATGAGGAACAGAGCCTCCCTGTGGCAGAGGGTCTGTGCACCTGCACTTCTGGAACCCCGGGAGCTGGCTGTTGGGGGTCCCCGATCTGGGGTGGTGCTGAGTTCCCTGCCCACAGGAGCAAGGGAAAAAAATCAACCGTGTGAAATAAAGCCTGTATCAGAGAAGTTTCTTGATGGAATTCATAAGGCAAAAGGTGAGAAAGTTGAACATGTAAAGAGCAGCAGTTCCCAAAAGTCTATTCTGAGAATGTCAGACATTATTGTAGATAAAGTGTTTTTCAGAAAATTCTACTCTACTGAGGGCTGGTGGCTTGGGTAATGTCTTATTCATATTCATTTTGATTTTCATTTTTGTCACTTACTTATTCAACCAACACTAATCACTAGTGTGCATAAAACAGGGTGAGGGAAACAAAGACTCCATCCCTCCTTTCAGGGGGTTAATGAGCTGGTGGGACAGCTTAGACAAAAACAAAGACAAAATAAGCAAATGGGCACTAGGTGGAAGGAAAATATCATGGAGGCATGCGAGGTACTTTGAGTGTTTAGAGTAGCAGTTTCTCAACTTATATGTTAGAGTCACCTGGGGATCTTTAAAAAGCCCAAAGCACAGGCCATAAATCAGATCCATCATGATCTCTGGGATGGGACACAGGCACCAGTAGGTACTGAAGCTTCTCCAGGTGATTTCAGTGTGCAGACGAACACAGAAGAGAAAAGGGGAGCCCTCTTCCTCCAAAACAAAACAAAACAAAAACTAGAGGTATTCTGAGCTGAGCCTTGTCATCAAAATATTCAAAGTGGGGTCCCTGGGAGCATGTTAGAAATGCTAAAACTCGGGCTCCACCCCCCACCTACTGAGTAAGACCCTGCATTTAACAAGATGCTCCAATGATCACAGACACAACAACATTTGAGAATCCCTGCAGAGTAGAGCTTCTAAACCTATGACCTCCATCAGTGTCTCCTGGGAACGTGGTAGAAATGCAAATTTTTCATCCCCACTCTGGCCCTACCAAATCAGAAACTCCAGGAGTGCAGCCCTGCCAGCTGTGACTTTACAAACCAGAACCTGGGTGATTCTGATGGACACAGATATTGGAGAACTACTGGCTCAAAATATGAGTATGCTTTCCACAGATGACATAGAATGGTAGGTCAAGAGCACAGATGCGGGAAAACTCACAGATATTAGGGAACCCAAGCAACAAGAGTGTAAGGCACATGTAGGCAAGAAGCAGGAGTAAAGACTGGAGGGGTACTCTGGACACCGAACTGAAGGCCATCAGCACTCTTGCAAAATGTTTGCCCTCAAAGACCGTTTGTCTATCGTAACTTCAGACATTTGAGTCACTTCTAAAGAATAGAGATTTGAAGAATATAGAAATACTCAAGAGAAATTTACTGAGGACTCTAGACATTCTAGAAAAAACTTTTTCAGGGGCACCTGAGTGGCTCAGTTTGTTAAGCGTTTGCCTTGGCTCAGGTCATGATTCTAGGGTCCTGTTCAGTAGGAAGCTCGCTTCTCCCTCTCCGAGCCACCCCCCCCCCCCCCCCCCGCTTGTGTTCTATCACGCAAACAAAATCTTAAAAAAAAAAACAAAAACAAAAACAAAAAAAAACTTTTTCAGCATTACTGGAATTTAGGTACCTGTTAGGAAAAGGATATATATATATAAAGTCTGTATATAAAGACTCTGGTATGTGTAATCAGAAGTCAGCTTAAATAGATGAAACTGTTCTTACTCAATTTAAATTCTACTCTACCACTTCGTGATGAAAGGATGAATTCTAATTCTATGGCTATCCCTTTCTGAAAGGAATTAGTTCAGAAGGGCTTTGGTCTATGTATATTATGCAAATATAAATATGAATAGGCATGTGTTTATTTGTCCATGCGTGTTAACAATTCAGAAACAGGAAAGTGTTCATTTCTTCTGGGTGGGAGAATTTGAGATAATAGGTAATTCTTGCTTTTATTTGAGCACACCTATATTTTCTACAGTAAGTATATGTCACCTGTATAATAAAAATCTTTTTCAAGAAGGAAAAAAAGGTTAAAAAATAAAGTTCTGCACCACATGATGAAAACAAAACCTACAGGCCCTGAGCAAGGATTTACCAGCACAAGAGGGGACCTCCATACCACCCCACCCTGCACCAGGGTCTCCAATTTCATCAGAGTTGATCCCCTTTTTATCTACTTTCTATACTGAGATTCTTTGTAAGCTTAGCAAAAAATAGACTTGATAAAAATAATGCTTTGAAAAACTTTGCCTTGGATAAATGCAGTAAGGACAGGACAACATGAGTTACTGGGGAATAAAGCCATGCTGGGTTTTTAAGAGGTAAGACCCATTTGCTTTCCTTGTCAGATCTAGAAGTGGTGATGGGGACATCCACTGTATTTTTTTAGAATCCTCCAGAGAAACAGAACTAATAGGATGTGTAAACAGGTGTGTGCGCGCGTGCGCGTGCACACACACACACACACACACACATACACATACATATACTCTCTCTCTCTCTCTCCCCCCCCCCCACCACATAGGGAGAAAGAAAGGGATTATGAGGAATTGGCTCACTAGCCCGTGTGATTATGGGGGCTAATGAGTCCCAAGATTGGCAGTAGGCAAGCTGGAGCCCCAGAATTGCTAATGGTATAGCTCCAATTCAAAGCCAACAGGCTTGAAAGAGACCCAGGAAGAGAAGATGCTATACTTCAAGTCCAAAAGCAAGAGGGAAAAAAAGGATTTCTAGCTCAAAGACCATTAGGCAGGATGAATTTCCTCTTATTTGGAGTAGTGCCAGTGGTTTGGTTCTGGGTTCTCTTCAGGCCTTCATCTGATTGAATGAGGTTCACCCACATTAGAGAAGTCAATCTGCTTTACCAGTCTATTGATTTAAATATTGGGACGCCTGGGTGGCTCAGTTGGTTAAGCGGCTGCCTTCGGCTCAGGTCATGATCCCAGCGTCCTGGGATCGAGTCCCACATCGGGCTCCTTGCTCGGCAGGGAGCCTGCTTCTCCCTCTACCTCTGCCTGCCTCTCTGTCTGCCTGTGCTTGCTCGCTCTCTCTCCCTCTATCACTGGCAAATAAATAAATAAATAAATAATCTTGATTTAAATATTAAACTCATCCAAAGATAGTTTATCTTCACAGAAACACTGCAGATAATGTTTGACTATCTGGGAACCTGCTGCCTGGTCAAGGTAACTCATGAAATTAACCATCATATCCACGTAGAGAAATGTGACCTGGATGGAGGCCAGACCACCCCTAGAGGACCTGAGCTTTTTCCTGGGATACATTTTCCTCCAAACAAACTTGCCTTCCATGTTGTTTACCTGAGTCCATCCTGACTGCTCCATTGACAGTCTGAGGGGCCCAAGGCCAACCTAAAGACACTTCTCTGGAGAATCATCACCCTGTACTGTCACCTGGGGCTCCATCTGGCATCATCACAACAGTGCCCAGGAAGGCAGAGCATTTATTTTTAACCAGCAGCACCCTCTCTGTGGTCCTCCTCTGTGACCAGCCCTCTGTTCTGAGAAGCATGGTATTGTGGAGTGTAGAGGAAGGCTGACTGAGTGCACAATCAGGAGACTTGTACCCGGTTCTGCTTCTTATGAGCTCTGTTTCCTTAGACGGGTCACCGTTCCATCTTTTCTCCATCTGTGAAATGGGAAAACCTTTCCTACGATTTTATAAAGCTTAAACTAGCACAAATCATCAAATGCTATATAAGTAGCAATCCCTATGATTAATTTCTAGTAGCAAGAAAGGAAAGCATACAAAAGAATCATCCTTTATCACTGTGTTTTACATTGATAATGATTGTCTGACACCATAAACTCCTGGAGGGCAGACACCAGACCACAGAGTTGTGTGGCTGCTAGGGCCGCAGCCTTCCACAACTCTGTGCATAGTACAAACATAGCTGATGATAAAGGAATAGTTTTCTCATCTTTTCCAACTGGCTTCAAGTTTCCTCATTTTTTTGCATACTAAAAGGTCTCTTGAAATAGGGTTGCCAGATTAAATTCAGGGTTCCCACAGTTAAATTTGAATTTCAGATAAACAATGAATGCTTTTTTAGTATAAGTGCCCCATGAAAATCATTTGCTGTTTATCTCAAATTCAAATTTAACTAGGAGTTCTGTATTTTTATTTGTTAAACCTGGCATCCCTATCCAGAAAGGGAACTGGCAAAATTTTATGTTAAAATTAAACATTAACATTTTCTTAGGGGATGAATATTTAAAATATATCCTGTGAAAAATACCATATTTAAGAATTTTTAATGGTTCATATGATTGGCATTTAAAATTATTTACTTAAAAAGCTAATGGACCTAAGTATATGTTTTGACCTTAGGTTTCATCTATAAGACGAGAATAATAATATTTTGTGTACAAGGCTGTTTTGAAGTACATGTGACAAAGTTCTCTGTAAACAGACCCCAAAAACAGAGTCGCAGGGGACTGTGTTGTTGGCTAGATCTTCAGAAGAGTCCCAGTGTTGCCAAAGATTGCTCTGTGCCCTTGGAAAAGCTACTTAATGCCTCAATACCTCAATTTCTCATCCATATTATGGGGATGAGAATAAAAGTGACCCCATAGGGTTTTTGTGAGCATAAAAGAGAAAATCCATATACTGTGCTTAATGTCTAACAAAGCACTTCATAAATGTCCTCATTTATTAAAAATCAAGAAAGTGTCCCTTTCTAGAAAGTCACTAATGTATGGTAGTAGATAATTAAGGGCCTAACTCCAAGAAGTAGGAAAGTCCTGTGAGTGTTCTTTAAAATAGGGAACATTCTGGTCCCATGCCATCAGGTGCCACGCCATGGTGCTAAAGGAATGGACAGACACATGAGCAAGGCCTTTCCTGTGGGATCTCTTCCTAAACACCAAGACTGGTGACTCTCTTTGTACTCTGAACATGTCATTAAAGGCTTTCCTGTAAAGGCAACTTGTCTTGGGAGGTTTAAATCAGCTCAGATCATTCTGGTTTTAACTATGGAAAAAGCATTAATACCATCTTCAGGAAAAATACAGCAAGGTTTAAAATTGCTTACTTTCATCTTACAAATCAGCCTGGTGAAGCAGTAACAGTGGCTATGCAGCCATGTTCCTTATTACTACAGAGCTTTTCCTATGCTCCTTCTACACGAAGAAACCTAAGGAGACCAGTTAGCATAGAAGTTTAACTGCTAAGTCAGGCTCTCAGACCCACAGGCTGAGCTCACTGGGCATTAGGGACTGTACTGGGCTTGACCATCTCTAAAAGGGGCTAAAAGGTCAGGCTTGAGAGCAAAGAGACGAGGGGAAAGGCTATACATCCTCCCTCCCACCCCCATTGGATGAGAACAGGCTGTTGTGTTGCTCTTACTGGGTTGGAAGGTTCTAGGTTTCTCGGTATCTGATGAGTATTTATATTAAGGGCGTGGCCAGTCAATATACACTCCAGAGTGTTCCCTCTGGGATTATGCAGGTTTTTGTGATGCTTCACGAGTGATTAGATGAGAGTCCACCTGTTGTTCTCCTATGGTTCAAGTTTTTTTGATTCACTGTGTGGTCAGTGGCCATTTGTTCCAATAATTGTATTGTCTCTTATTCACCCTGTAATCATAAATCCTGTATTTTAAAAAGTAAATCTCACTACTTAGGCACAGAGGCATGCTTGAGTGGATGAAGTGCCAACTATTTCAAGTGAAGCTTAAAAAAAGAAAGAAGAAGAAGAAGAAGATGATGATGATGATGATTAAATTGATAGAGCTAAAGCAAGGAAAAAAAAAAAAAAGGAGTTGTGCTCTCTAATTCGTCTTTACGGCCAGCCCCGCTGCAGATGGCCCTGTGCCTTCTCATGTCCCCGCCAACCCCGCCCACTCACATTTCTCCACACAGCTGTGCCAGGATTTCATACAGGGAAGGCTTTATGCCACACAGCCCTTTCAGATGTCACATCTAAATCATCTTCATTAGCCCTGAGAACTTGGATCCCCAGCAGGGCTCCTGGCACCCCAAACAGCGGAAGCCCTGTGTGTGAACGGGAGGCGTGAAGCCACGGAAGCCCCGGCACCCTCTGGTCGAAATGCGTTCTCAACAACTTGTGCACCACTGAGCTGCTGCTCCTCTACTCCTCTTGGTGAAGGGAAACTTCAAAATATTTTGGGCATGTGAGATTTACAATGCATGCCAAACAGAGGGAGTAGTCATGCACCATCTAGAAATTTTTCTGTGCTTACAGAGACATATGGTGGTCGTGCTTTCTGATTTAAATATCAGAACCCCTGCCTGTATGTGTTGAGGGGACAGAGTATCTAACATCAGAACTACCTCAGAAAAGCCTACGTATATATGATTAGCACACCCCTCAGTTGTTACTAGACCGATGACCTTTCTTTGCCTCAGGATCAGGTAGAAAGGCAGCCCTTCCAGCCCTTCCCTTCTCCTCTTCCAATTTTTCTAGTCTCTCTTCCGTATTTTATGTTGATAAAAGTTCCTTTTTATTGGGCCACCATCCAAGTCACAGGGAGAAACATCAAGCTATCAGCATCTTTCATGCTGCTGGGAACCTCACTAGTTGAAAACCTCTCATACAGTTCCTTAAGGTAAATATGGCTAATTTCAGCAGACCCCAAACATAAATGTGGCTAATCGGAGCCGATGAGGAAAGGACTGTAGAACCAACTGTGTGCCCCTCCCTCAGGGCTAATTCTACCTGCTTATGGGTTCTTTTTGCATGGTAATAGCAATCATAATAATGGTAATAATAACAACTGACATCTAGCCACAACTTCCTAAGTGCTAGGAACTTACTCATTCATTCAAATACCCATGAAGCTTCCTTTAAACTCTTCCTGGAAGTTTTGAGAGCTTCCCTGGGGATAACATTTTTAAAATTTTAGACTAAATCTTGTCTTATGATTAAAAACAATGCTTAGGATTACAGGAGGAAAAAAATTCAGAAAATATGGAAAACCTAGACAAAATGAGATGCCGGAAGCATGCATTATCTCTTGCTCTATAGTGTTCACAGTCGGGGAGGCCCAATAAGGAGTAGCATTCCTCTGAGGCAGAAGTTAGGAGGAGTTGCCAGCCTTGCAGTGGGGAGTCCAGATGTGCCTGTGGGATGCTTCTCAGGCTTGCTCACTGAAACCTGAATTCCTAGCCCTTGGGCTGAATCCTCTATCGCCTGCTCTTCTGCTGCCTCCACAACTACCTGGAAAACTTGGCGAGACGGGGTGAGGTCCAAGATGTCTACAGAAGAGGTTTTCAATGGAAAAGGAGGCTGGCTATGGTGGATTGTTGGGGAGTGTCTTGAAGCCACATCTGCCCAGCAGGCACACTGCTTTTCCTCTGACAGTATGTTTAAGGAACGTACAGAACTGATGTCAGGACTATGGTGGGGCAAAAATCCTTCTATGCTAATGCTTTTCATTGGCTTGTGGTTGACCTCACTAGGGAAAGAAACTTTACTGCTGATTGTGCCCAGAGAGCCAAGAGAATAAGGGCAGCCTTGCAGGAAGGAAAGGGGCTCAAGACAATGACTCTTATGTCATCTCCTTGCCTGGGGCTGGTTCCCCCAGGACCCAAGCAGCAGCAAACTCAGCTTGCTTTCTTTGTCCTTATTGAATTAGAAGGAAGTCAAGGAAGCCTGTATGATTGTAAATCAGGGAAATGTGAGTGACTTTTAAAAGATTGCAACATCAAACTTTCCCATTGGAATTGAGCCAACCCAGGGGAGATGTGTCAAATGGCTGCTTTTGTCTGCCTTGCTAGCTTACTCCAGGAAGCGGGGGTGGGGGGGTATCAAGTCGGGGGAGGGGCAGGAAGATGAAAATATAAGCACTAATTTTGCACGCAGCCTCAGGATGGGAGAACTACAGGTAAATGGAGCCTCCTCCCCCCCCACCCACCCACCCCCCCCCCCCCGGCCTTTACTGCCACAAATGGACTGGGAAAGCAAAAGCAAAAAACAGAAAACCAGCAGCTCTCTACACAGGAATGAGAGGGGAAGGAGGCAAATTTAGTGGAAAGTCAGGGCTGCCTGAAGGCGAAACAAATAACCACGGGCTGGAAAAGTACAGTGGAGGGGAAATGTGGGCCAGGCAAATTCCTCACAGGGCTCAGGGCGATTTTCCTTGGCATCCCATCAATTATGTTACTGTTGCCTCTTTGAATTTAATCATCTCATGCTCTAAGTCAGCACACACACTGTATTTTCACAGACCTGGAGTGGGGAGAACTGTCTAAGGCTAACAGGAGTCCCAAAAACCATAAAGGAAAAGGCTGACAGATTGGAATGATTAAGAAGTCAAAACCTCTACTTGGCAAAATCTGCTCACATGAACAAATTTAAAAGTCAAATGAGAACTGTGGGAAAATATTTGCAACACATATAAAAGACGAAGAGTTAACGTCCAACATAATTAAAATGTTCCTACAAAACAATATAAAAGACCGGATTTGGGGGTGGGGGTGATGGGCAAATGATAAGAAAAGCATTTTAGAGCAGAAAATTACAAATGGTCAATGGCATTTGAAAAATGCTCAAACTAACAGTTCCACTGATTTAAATGGACACCAAAGTTTTTTGTTAAGTTGGCAAAATTTAAAAATATTTTGATGACATAGAGTGTTTATAAGATGATAAGAAGATAAACCCCTTTATATTCTGCTAATGGGTATGTTAATTGGTATGACATTTTTGAAAGACAATTTGGTAGAATTTAGCAAATTTAAAATAAACACAGTTTCCAACCAAGCACTCCCACTTACAAGATTCTCCTTCAGAAAAGTTCTCACTCTAGAGGGAAAGGTGTGTGTGTGTGTGTGTGTGTGTGTGTATACATACACACTGTGATGTTACTGAACAGCAACAAATTATAGACAATACAAACACCATCAACTGAAAATTGACAAATCCTAGAACATTCATACCAGTGAATATCATGGAACCACTAAAATGATGTGGTAGATCTAAATGTCCTGACATAGTAACGTGAAATGAAAATAAGACTCAGAAAAACACACACACAAATATAGTATATGTGTGCATATACACATATATATATAGATAGATAGATAGATGTATATTGTATGATCACACTTCTATAAAAATGAAAGCAAATATCTACATAGCTATATTTGTACATATACTAAAAAAATTATATATATATACACACACACACACACAATACATACACACCCTCTAAACTGATAAAAGTGGTTAAATGTGAGGGGGCTAAGGCAATTAGCTAACAGAAAATTGGTTTTATTTGTTGTATTTCTAAATTGTTTGAATTTGTTGTTATATATTACATTTAGAGTTAAAAAATACAATGAAAAGCTGTGAACAGAACATGCAGAACACACATGCAGTCATATACCCTCCTACTGAAGGCATCAAGGTCATTGTGGCATAAGAGTGTGGCGTACAGAACAAAATCCTTTCTTGCTCCTTTAAGATTCCTGGCTAGCAGGAATAGGTACTTTAGGAGACAGCTCTAACATGAAAACAAAAGGAGCTAGACACCCTCCACACCAGAGACCTAAAGACCAGGCATTTCAGCAAAGCAGCCTTTACCACATTCCCACCTCAGTGTCCATAAAACAACAAAAGTCACCTTCTGTAGAATTCCCACCTCACTGTGTTTGGAATCCTTGTGAGGGACTGATAAGGGAATATGTAGAGTATTTGAAATATAGTTGTCCTATAATAGGTGGTATGCGGATGTATTATTACTGAAGCAGTATCCCTCTTGATCTCACCTCCCAACTCAACTCACATCTGCTTTCCCAAAGGCAGAGCTCTTCCAAGACTTCCCTAGTGAAGTGTGGGCAGGTGCATAAAGCAGACACTAGCATCCCTGGTTATGGATGGTGGCAGGTGGTTCCTGGACCATGGGAAAAGGTCTTGGATGAGGCTTAGAGAAGGGTCATGAATGGTAAAAGGGCAAGGATCACTCCCCTGGTTTCCAATGGAATCAAGTAAAGGGTGAATCAAGAAATTCTTAGGTTCTCCATAAATCTGGGTGGACTGCAGAAGAAGGGGACATAGGGACCTGCTAGTTACTCTGTGAGATTTCCAACTGAAGTAACAAATAGTTGGGTCAGAAGGTAAGAGGGAGAAAATGGCAGCGATGAGTGGGAACCTCAACAAAGGACCAGTCAGGCCCATGATGGAGCTGGTTAGTGGCTATCATGGATGTAGCATGACAAGTTTTGACATGAGTTGCTGGCTGCCCTGGCTCTACCAAGGAGTTATCACTTGAATCAGCTAGCAAATTCCCTTTCTTCCCTATCTCTGTAACAAAGGACTAAAACTAGGTGGTAAAGAACAGGGAAAGATCCTTGAGATGAGAATATGTGGGGGTTGAAATTATAAACCAGAATTTTTATAACTGAAATGAACTAAAAAATATCACTATAATGGACTAAGTCAAAAGTGGAATGAGATAAAGATAAGGAATCTCTTCCAGGCAGCTTTTGCAATGTGTGTCTATGTGTGGTTAGGAGGAGGGCTTAAAGAAAAAAAGGTCAGGGTTTGGGGGCCAAGAAAGGCATAGAGAGTTGTGAGGGGAAGGTAGGTGTTATGCTTGCACAAATTTCCCCTTCTTCCAGTCTGCGACACTCTTTGTTCCCCCTCTTTGCTACTGATGGAACATTTCCCTCCCTCTTTCATAGAGTCATAAAGATTGAATTGGTCCTAGAGAAGAGAATTAGCTCACCTGCAAGGTTAAAAAAAAAAAATCTAGAGGATTTTTCATTATTGTTGGTTTGTTTGTTTTAAAATCCTATATTTTTAAAGCCATAAACTGGAAAAAGCACTGAAAATAGAATTCAGGAGACCCGAGACTGTGGACAAATAGGATCATCTCTTTTGGGCCCAGTTTCCTCATCCATAAAGTCTGGCAATTTGCTGGCCTCTAAGATTTTCTCCAGTACTTATGATTTCTGCTTTTTTTCTCAGAACTGAAGGGAGCCTTAGCTGCCATCTAGTCAAAACCCCCACTGAATATAAGAGTATTCTATGAGACAACCCAAGAAATGTATTGGATTTTATGAATGAATCCTTTTATACTTTGATATAAACTGGTAATTTCCTTGAAATATAAATTATTGAGATCAAAACAGTGGTTTCTCCCAGCTATGTTACCAAAAATAGACATCACCTATCCCTTTTGGGTGTGACTATAGCATTAATCCATGAAAGGACTCTGACCTGGAGCCACAGGCTGGGTTTCCTTGAAGAAGAGTAGAATGGCTAGATCACTGACATACATCAGCAGACACCAGGGATGCTGAAGGATAATACTAGTAGGGTTAGGTTGATAAATACAAGTAGGTTATGGCAGTAGCAGTGACAGGTAGACCTCTAAATCTCAGGGGCTCAATAACCATGCGAGTTTCTTATTTGTCTTATTTATTTCTTTATTTGTCGTCATGTGCATCAGCACAGTTCTCTGCCTTTTGGTGACCCAGAGGTCCAGGCTGTACTGCCAGTATCTCAATGCAAGACTCCAACTTTATACTTCAAGGGATGATAGAGACAGATAGAAAAGGCACGCTAATGGTTAAGAACCAGAGGTGCCATGTGACTTCTGCTTGCATTCCTATACCTGCTAGAACTCAGTCACATGGACCTAACCCACTCAAAAGGACCTTAAGAAATGTAAGAGAGCATGTGGATATTCCGGGAGCACCTCACTGTTTCTGGGTGAAGCAACAATGCCAACAAACACATAAAGTCACCAAGCGAGGAACCTGTCTGGCATGTTTGGAGTGGGTCAGCAAAAGCTGAGGTTTTCAATCTGTGGTTTCTTTAAACTATTCCTTTTTCTTCTCAAAAAATTATTTTAGCTTGGGAAAACTGAGGCACCTTGTTAGCAAGGAGGTCTTTGGAGCTCTATGTCATCACATCTAGAGCGAGGGTGGCCTTTAAATGGCCGCATCCCACTGTTGTTTCAGAAGAACCTAAAGCCAACTAAAACCCTCACGTAACTGCTCAGAGGAACTGCTGCCAAGCCAGGCCTTCACATCCTCTAATTGTGTTGTTCACTTTGCTTTAAACCTAAATGCAGGACTTTATATTTATTCTGTTAAGTGTCATCCTGTTATTTTCAGACACTTGCTTCAGCCTCCTGAATTTTTTATTCTGTCATGTATTGTAATAGCTATTTCTTCAGAATTTGCCTCCTACACCAATTTGATGAGTACATCCTCTGTGTCTGCATCCAAGTTCTTGAAAAAAAAGATGCCAAGGGCAGAACTCTCCAGTAGAACACCAGAGGACCTCCCTCGAGAGATACCATGATTCATTAATAAACACAGTTGGGTTCATTTGTTCCACTAGCTTCAGATCCTTCTTACCATAGTATCAACCAGTTCACATTTCTCTAATTTCTCAAGGATTTCTTAAGACTTTGTAACATGCCTGGATGAAGACTGAACTCATTATCTGCTCCCTTCCACTCCTACCACTCAGTAGTCTACTGGTTGATGACACCACCATCCAGCCCACTATGTTGGAATACTGGGAGCCCTCCTCAGAAGCAAACTGGTATAAAAGTTAGACTAGGGTAAAGCAATGAAGTATTGCCCCAATTGAACTGCACTCTTCCCCTTTAGGCCTGGGCAAATGCCTCTAAGCTGCTCTGCAACTTCCTCCTTCTGTTTCTGCTCTCCATCCTCACTGAAGTTCTTTCAGAAGGCAGGTCATATCATAGCACACCATTTAATAAAACCTACCCAAACTCTCCAAAGTAAGAGTGATATTAAAAATATCTAAAAAGTAGCTGACTATGGGTAATGGCCAAACAGAAAGTCAAAAGAGCTACTCCAAATGGAACAGGGAACTTTGGACCCTAATGTTTCTAGGTGGCACCTCCCACACCCTCCAACCCACCCCACATTTTGGGCAAACCCTACATTTGCATGTCAACACTCTAGCTCTCTTTTCTCATCTCAAAACTCCTTCCCCAACTCAGGAAAGGCCTCAGTTCCCTCCAAGGCTGGGAAGGTGCTGCTTGTATCACCATGCATTTTGCCCCAGTCCGTGGTAGAAACTGGCTAGTCTTTCAGCCTTTGCTCTACTGAGTCAGAGCCAAGGTTTTAGAATTCATAAATAGGTAGATAGATAGATGATGACAGATAGATGGATAGATAAAACAAAAGCAAACCCCCAATTCCCCTTCCCCCCCCAATTACGGGGCTCTTAGAAATGAAAGCTTTTAAAAAAGGCTTTCTTTTTGTATTCTCAGCCAGAAATTAGACTCTGTTCTGGCTGGATTCTTTTGTGTCTTTTCTTCTTTGGGGTAGTCAGCCTTACTTAGTCTCTTGGTCTGGTTAACTGGTAGAAGAACCACACAGTAAAAAAAGATTTTCTGAGAAAGAAAAAGACTTTTCAAAATGTTTCAAAATTTTATCCTGATTCTGTGTTGATCTGTCCACCTACCCTACAAAATTCAGCTCCGTGTGGGCAGGGATCCACAGTTAACATCTTTTTTCCCAGGGCTTGGGACATAGTGGATGGTCACTAAGTGCTTATTGATTGATGATTAAGCCAATGAACAAAGACCATGTCAATGGCATTCTGCTAATCTACCAGTATGCTATATTTTTTTTAAAGAAACTGATTAATTTGACTTAGTTCCTCTGCTTTTGCATAGCTCAAACTGCAGGAATAAGAAAATATATTGCTCCTTTTGAACAGGATTTCAGAAACCACAGGGATTTCAAGACCACATCTGTGGCGATCAATTTTGTAGGGGAAAAAACAGGATGTGTGTATAAAGAAAGGGGAAATTCAATAACATACTTGCAGATAGTGGCTAATTCCTGTGTACTGGGGATATGTAATTCTTCAAATAGAAAAGATATGTTTATTGTCTTCTCACCTTTATGGATGTTTTCTCTCATTATCATTTAATTAATGGAATTTTAGAAAAATAAATGAGTGGTTTTATCTGGGTCTTTCTTTTCAAAGTCCATCCAGCTTATTGGACTCCCCACTCCCAGAACTGGGCCTTAATTAATAATGGATTACCTACATAACAAAAAAGTAAAACCATATTTCCCAGGTGCTAATGTCAGACCTTCTGAATTGTTTGTTTATAAAAGGACTCCTCTTTTATGTGATTTCTGCTCTCCTTTATGTGACATTTCACAATCAACTAATGACCTTGTGTGGCTACTAACAGACTTCAGTGGCTTACTGATGGGTGCCCACAGATGGTGCCACATCTGTGGGATGCAGGTGAGAGCAATTATTGCTGGGCTCATGGAAGCAGCATGACAAAGAGGAGGTGAGTTGGTGAGTTCTGGGTCCAGAGAATCTGGTTTGAATTACTGCTCTGCAACTTGCTCTGATGGAATTATTTACTACTCAGCATATGACTGGGATATTTTATAATAACATTGATGGTTACACTAAATCTACTGATTAAGCAAGCAACCACGACCTGGATCCCTTTGATCTCTAAGACCTGGGGGAGAAAGTGGATGTGAAGTTAGGTTAGTGCGGGGCACTGGCCGCCCAGATGGTCAGGGCTGACCCAGGTACCCTGGCCTGATGGGGTGGTGTCCCCATTCTTCTCTCCACCCTCTTGTGCTTTTCTCAAAAAAACACAGCTTTTGCAGTCAGAAGTGTACCCTGAACCCCGGGAGTGAGTTATGCTTCCCAATGAGATTGGGCTCACAGGCTCTTGAAAGTCTATCTGTGGGTCAGGAAGTCTTCATGTTCCCCAGCTTCCCAATACTGTCGTCAAACAACCAGACAAGTCACGAAAAGTACAGGAGGAGAAGATTTTCTTAATGCATCCATGGCTACTATATTAGCTGTGCGTGTATGTGTGTGTGAACAACTAAATATAGTGGGTTTTCTTTATCTCCTGGTTCCATTTTTATACCCAGTTCTTGAAAAGACATTTTACTCATTCTTAGTTCAGAAAAAATTAGTCCTACTTCGCAGATCAGCTGTTTTCAATTATGTTACTCCTCCCACTCTCTGTTTTTCTGGGCACTCATTTACCCACTGAAGGATTTACAAGGCAACCCTCTGCTCTTTCTCAGCCGCTGCGGTCACCCTGCCTCCACACCCACCTAATCTGCTCCCCAGGAAGCTTGCTGGTTCTGAACAAGAGACTGTGCCAAGGACAATGTGAGAGTACCTCATCCCTCCCACCCCGGACCCCCAAACATTTGTTGGTACATGAGTATCACCCCACAGAGGCTATTTTATAAGAATTGCTATGTTTCTTTCTACCTTTCGATCAGTTTAAATCTGCCCTGGGTCCCCTTCCCTCAAAGCTGTAGGGAAATTAACTCCAGACATTACTGGGACTCCCCACCTTCAAGGCCTGTGCGAAGGGACTTTTAACAGGGTGGCCCCTCTGGTCTTGGGCCACCGCTGTGGCTAAGATGCCTATTGTCATGGTCCAAAAGGGGCCACCAGCCCCAGCAGCCATCCTCAGGGTGCTGAAAGCTTAGGTGAGGCTGGGGCCCCTGAATCCAGAGGCAGCTCTCCTGGATGCCCTCTACAGCTGTCCTGGCAATCTCATCCCTCCCTCAGGCTTCGGTCAAGGAGCCATGTGTGATCCCTAACTGTAGCAGAACTCTCTGACCTTCACCTTCCTTCACCATCTCAGGAAATCTCACCCCACTTTGAAAGTCACCTCTTTTCTCTTTCCTCTCTAGAACACCTGGTATAATTTCTTCAGAGTGTTTAAGTTTTCACAAAAGACAAGAAAGTCCACTGACATCAAGTCTTCTGTTGTGCAAAATCCCTGATGCAAGCCAAGTGTCAGAATGCTTGAAAGGAGAGGACGGAAAAATAACAATAGTAAATTTTTTCCTCACATACTATCATCCTGTTTGCTCTTTTTAAAATGAATAAACTGTAGTTAAGAGAACCATCAGGGGGAGATCTGGTAGGAAGGAGAAAGGCCGCTGTGACACACAGATTCCTATAGAGGTGCCCGGGGTATTAGGGGTGTGGTGGGGAGGGGGCGTGGTAGTTGCTGCCCCTGCATGTGAGCTCCCTATATTTTCCCATAGCAAATGCCCTGGGCAGGGGGCACATGGCCTCTAATTCTATGTCGCTCCACCTGCATTTCTTCATTTGCACCTTTCGTGTCATGTCTCTCTATTCTTCTGCATTCTTCTTCTTTTTCTCTCCTCCACATAACTTCGGGCTGCATTTCCAGATACTACATGATATCACCGAGTCTTGTCCACTTTGTCAGGGCACTCCAATACCGCAAAGGCCTGATGCTGAGTCGTTAGTCACAGATCAACTGAATAAAGAAAACAGCCCGCAATCCAGTCATGGTAACATTCAGATAACCAGATCAGATCGAATGTGATTTGAAGGTTGAGCAATCACCCTGCAAGTGCTGGAGCCAGTTTAATGCATAACTGTCTTCCTAATTAAGGAGTCAAAAGCAACTCTGGCTTTCTCCTACAACCTGGGCTTCTCATGCTTTCTGCATGACTGCCATCTTCTTACCTGCTTTCAAATGTGAATCTCTGGACCACTCACTGTTTTCCATTTCACTTACTTTACATATTTATGCCTCTTCAATATTTATAAATATTTAAGCTTGTGAAAGCTGTTTATTATATTTCTATTATCTACCTTTGTTGTAGAACATCTGCTTTCATATGCTCAATACAAAAAAAAGTTTTTGAGCTAAACAAATATGCTGAAGCGTATACAAGTTGGCAGTACATGACTTCCCGTGTCCTTTTTCCATCCCAAATTGCATTCCACTTCTTTTCACATATTTTTATCCTACAGAACAGAGGTCAGCACACTACTTCCCATGGGCTAAATCTAGGCTACACTTTGTTTCGTAAATAATGTTTTGTTGGAACACTGCTATGCCCATTCTTTTAAGTGTTTTCTCTGGCTGCTTTCATAGTACAATGTCCATGCTGACCAGTCATGATGAAGACTGTATGACACACAAAGCCTGAAATATCACTACCCAGATCATCACAGAAAATGTTTGATCTTAGCTGTGAAACAGTAACAATAACCTCAAATCCTTTCTATCAACAAATCTTGGAGTTTCAGAACTAAGAAGAAGATTAGTAGTAGAACTTCATTTTACAGAAGAGAGAACAGGCCCGTACAAGAGCCAACTGTTACTGAATGCTTATTATGTGCCAAGTACTGTGCCTTAGCAAATATTTCATTTAGTGCCCACAACAAATACTATTATCTGTGTTTTTCTTATAGATGAGTACATCAGGACACAGAGCTTAAATAACTTTCTCATGGTCACATAGCTTTAGGATAAATGGAGAAGATGGCATTGGGCTCAGGAAGTGGGACTGAAGAAATGAAAACAAAACCATTGCACCATTCAGCCTCTAAGTGAAAGAATTTTCTGTAGAAACTATAGAAAATAAGTGTCAGAACTAAGGCTATGGCCTGGTTTTCTGGTCTCCCATGCCATTTAGTAAAAGTCAAGATTTTTTTTTTTTAAGATTTTACTTATTTACTTATTTGACAAACAGAGATCACAAGTAGGTAGAGAGGCAGGTGGGGGGGGAGCAGGCTCCCTGCTGAGCAGAGAGCCCGATGCGGGGCTCGATCCCAGGACCCTGAGATCATAACCTGAGCCGAAGGCAGAGGCCTTAACCCACTGAGCCACTCAGGTGCCCCAGAAGTTATTTTTATTGACCTCTGTGTTCTGTGACTAAGGAAAGAAGTGGGACTTCTTTGCAAGTCTTTTCTGAGTTTTGACTGAAAATAAACTGATCATTGGCTGTGGGGTAAGACTTCTGTTCAGTTCTTTGCTAGGTGAGTCACAGAGCTATAGTTCTGTTCCCTGGAAACTTCCTTGAGGCTTGACTAACTCTTAAAAGGTCTGTGGAAAATGGAAATGGACCACTCATTAGAGGTTCTTCTGCTCTGATGAGGAAATGGGACTGTTCCTTCCCAAGAAACCTGTTACAACCTAGCCTTCCTTGTGTTTAAAAAATAGATGAGAAACCACTATTTGGAGTCATAAAATTCAGCACTAACCTTTCCAACAAGAACAACCTGGGGAAATATGCAAATTCCTCTCCAACTCTGATTTATCACAAGTGAGTTTTTGTGATCTTTCCCATTGCAGGATACAATCCTAGTGTTGCCACCAACACTGAAATCAGCCAGTGGACAATTTTTTTTTGGAGTCAGCTGAAATCTTCCAGCCCAATACAGTGGAGAGGTATAAATGTATATTTGCCTTTTATGAAATCAATGACTTATGAGCCACCAAAAGGAGAGCAAGGACAAAAGTAAAATCTGAGCAAGTAAGAATTTAAATAATATCATCTATTCTGCCTGCCAGTCTCCACACTCCCAAGTGACATACAGTAGTTTTGTCAGAAAGGAGGAAAACAAATCCCTAGAGTTAGTGTACAATACCCATCTTCATTATCTCATTCCTCATTACATAGACACTGAACTCATCATCATTGTCAGCAACAGTCATCATGGCGAGTCACATTATGATCAGAGCTAGGCAAAAATATCCAGGACACATGATGAGTATTTAGTATCATTGTTCTCCCTTTTTTTAATTCTTCTGTTCTCATTTTGCTATTCTATAATTAAAAGTGGTAGTTATATTTTTCATGTTTATACTTATTATGTCCTCTATGTTACTATATATTTTACACATGTGTATTTACATATTGCAATAGAGAAGCATATATACCAACACACATAACACTCTACATTTGATGCAAAGGGTTCTCAAGAATTATCTTGAGTAAATGTGATCATCACTTTGCTCTTGGGACTTTGTAACCCAATACCTACATAAACCACAATTAACTATAACATAAAGAGTAATGCTGCTTTTTAGGAGAGAGTGACCTATCACCCAATAAATGCATCTAAAGATGTTATCTCATTTTAAAAATCACAATAGAAAACAAGAACTAGAGAATAACTGGGAAGCTTTCTGCCAACATGAAATCAGGAAAAAGGACTTCAAAACATATTTCGAAAAAATCTGATAAAGTCAGCATCCTTTCTTGATCAAAACTCTTCAGTAAAGGGATAGAGGGTACATACCTCAATATCATAAAAGCCATCTACGAAAAACCCACAGCAAGTACATTCTCAATGGGGAAAAACTGAGAACTTTTCCCCTAAGGTCAGGAACACTGCAGGGCTGTCCACTATCGCCACTGCTATTAAACATACTAGAAGTCTTAGCATAAGCAAGAGACAAAATAAATAAATAAATAAATAAATAAATAAATAAATAAAAGGCATCCGAATCTGCAGAGAAGTCGTCAAACTCTCACTCTTTGCAGATGATATGATACCTTCTGTGGAAAACCCGAAAGACTCCACTCCAAAACTGCTGGATTCATACAGGAATTCAGTGAAGTGTCAGGATATAAAATCAATGCACAGAAATCAGTTGTATTTCTATACACCAACAACACAGAAGAGATATTAAGGAGTTGATCCCATTTACAACTGCACCCAAAACCATAAGATACCTAGAAATAAACCTAACGAAAGAGGTGAAGAGTCTGTACTCAGCAAACTACAAAGTAGTCATGAAAGAAATTGAGGAAGACACAAAGAAATGGAAAAACATTCCATACTCATAGATTGGAAGAACAATTATTGTGAAAATGTCTATGCTACCTAGAGCAATCCATACATTTAATGCCATCCCTATCAAAATATCATCCATTTTTTTCAAAGAAATGAAACAAATAATCCTAAAATTCACACGGAACCAGAAATGACCCAGAATAGCCAGAGGACTGTTGAAAAAGAAAGCCAAAGTTGGTGGCATCACAATTCCAGACTTCAAATTCTATTACAAAGCTGTAATCATCCAGACAGTATGGTACTGGCACAAAAACAGACAGATCAATGGAACAGAATAGAGATCCCTCAACTCCATGGTCAACTAATCTTCAACAAAGCAGGAAAGAATGTCCAATGGAAAAAAGACAGTCTCTTCAACAAATGGTATTGGGAAAATTGGACAGTCACATACATAAGAATGAAACTGGACCATTTCCTAACACCACACACAAAAACAGACTCAAAATGGATGAAAGACCTTTGTGTGATAGGAATGTGATAGGAAAATGTGAGATAGGAATCCAATAAAATCTTTGAGAAGAACACAGATGGCAACCTCTTCGACCTCAGCCAGAGCAACTTCTTCCTAGAAACATCACCAAAGGCAAGAGAAGCAAGGGCAAAAATGAACTACCGGTACATCATCAAGATCAAAAGATTTAGCACAGCAAAGGAAACAGTCAACAAAACCAAAGACAATCAAAAGAATGGGAGAAGATGTTTGCAAATGACATATCAGATAATGGGCTAGTATCCAAAATCTGTGAAGAACTTATCAAACTCAACACCCACAGAACAAATAATCCAATCAAGAAATGGGCAGAAGACATGAACAGACATTTTTGCAAAGAAGACATCCAAATGGCCAACAGATCCATGAAAAAGTGCTCCACATCACTCAGCATCAGGGAAATACAAATCATACCCACAGTGAGATACCACCTCACACCAGTCAGAAGGGCTAAAATTAACAAGTCAGGAAATGACAGAGGTTGGCAAGGATGTGGAGGAAAGGGAAATCCTCCTACACTGTTTGCGGGTGTAGCCACTCTGGTAAACAGTATGGAGTTTCCTCAAAAAGTTGAAAATAGAGCTACCCTACAACCCAGCAATCATACTTCTGGGTATTTACCCTAAAGATACAAATGTATTGATCCAAACGGGCACATGACCCCAATATTTATAGCAGCAATGTCCACAATAGCCAAACTGTGGTAAAAGCCTAGATGTCCATCAACAGATGAGTGGATAAAGAAGATGTGGTATGTATATACAAAGGAATATTATGCAGCCATCAAAAAACCCAAACTCTTGCCATTTGCAACTACATGGATGGAACTAGAAGCTACTATGTTAAGCAAAATAAGTCAATCACAGAAAGACAATTTATCATATGATCTCACTTATATGAAGAATTTGAGAAACAAGCAGAGAATCATAGGAGAAGGGAGAGAAAATTAAACAAGACAAAACCAGAGAAGGAGACAAACCATAAGAGACTCAATCTCAGGAAACAAACTGAGGGTTGCTGAAGGGGAGTGGGAAGGGAAGGATAAGGTGCTGGGTGATGGACACTGGGGAGGGTATGTGCTATGGTGAATTCTGTGAACTGTGTAAGACTGATGATTCACAGACCTATACCCCTGAAACAAATAATACATTTTATGTTATAAATAAAACAAAAACCCTGTAGCTAACATATTTCCATTCTTAGTTAGAATTACCAAATGATCAGTTTTGAGTATTAAAAACTCTGAACTGTAAGACAGTTCTAAGTAACTTAAATGTTACGTTTAGTGCCTCAAATATAGCCCCTTACTTTGAATTAGAATTTTCTAGAAATAAGGTATACCATTTATTTTATATTAAAGGTCAGTTTTTCCCTCTCCCCATTAAATTTATCTTAGCCACATATTTAAAGAATATCATCTTGTGAATTCAGATTATTAGCCTATGTCAATTTGGGTTTGCCTCCTTCTTTTATGCATCTTCCAGCATTTATTCTCAATTAGCTGTCTCCATCACAGTTAAGTCTTTCTTGTGGCAAAAACAAACAAAACTGAAAAATAAATAAAAAACCTCGGGGCACCTGGGTGGCTCAGTGGGTTAAAGCCTCTGCCTTCAGCTCAAGTCAGAATCCCAGGGTCCTGGGATGGAGCCCCACATTGGGCTCTCTGCTCAGCGGGGAGCCTGCTTTCTGCCCAACACCCTACCTGCCTCTCTGCCTACTTGTGATCTCTCTCTGTCAAATAAATAAATACAATCTTTAAGAAAAAAAAAAAAAATCCTCCTCTGACCCCACGTTTTCTCTGCCCAGTGTCATATCTCACCTTCTTAGCCAAATTTCTTTAATTAGCTAAAGTTGTTAAAATTCTGAAACTTGACTTATTCTGCCTTTTAAATGATTTCCTTGATTTAATTCCTGTTCCAGTGCATTCACCAAACCATGAGTAACTTTCCTAAAATATAGATTTTTTTAAAGATTTTATTTATTTATTTGACAGAGAAAGATCAGAAGTAGGCAGCGAGGCAGGCAGAGAAAGAGAGAGAGAGAGAGAAGCAGGCTGCCCGCTGAGCAAAGAGCCCAATGTGGGGCTTGATCCAGGACCCTGAGATCATGAGATGAGCCGAAGGCAGTGGCTTAACCCACTGAGCCACCCAGGAGCCCCCTAAAATATAGATCTTATCACAAGAGTCTCAGTCTTAAAATCCTTCTATTGCTCTCTATTTCTCTAGGATAACATCTTAATTCATGATATGGTGTGTGAGGTTCTCCACCACTTGGGGCTCACTCTCCTGACCACTCTTAACCCTCACTGCTCACTTCTAGTTGGGGCTCTAGCCCATTAATCTTTCCTGTTCAATTCCTCAGTTGTGCCATGCTTGGTCTTACCTTGAAAGTGACTAAGTCACTCACCCTTCATCTCTCAGCCTAAATGTCTCTTCTCCATCATGGTCTTTGTTGGAGTTCCCTGCCTAGGCTGTCACTGCATATCCCTCTCATATAAACTCACCACACTTGTAGTAACTTGTTTAATGCATGTGTCTAAATTCCATGAAGGTGTAGACATGTTTGCCTGTCTTCTTCACTCCTTTATCTCCAGAACTGAGTACAGTGCCTGGCAGGTGGAATGCACTTAAAAATATTTGTGAGATAAGAGGTAATATTATGATCTAAGAATATAAACATTTCAAATTCCTGCTCACTCTTTTCTTCCAGGATTATTTCAGTTGGTTTTATCTTTCTAGAAGGAAAATGTTTTGCAGTCTTAGAATGTGGAATTTGTTTAATAGACTCAGATTTTGCCATGAATGGGGAACATATTCAGTAGTCAGTCAGCAGCAAAATCAGTGTTATTCCTAATTTTAAAAATGGAAATACAGGAAGAGAAGATCTTAAGGTTGACCTTCTTGTGTTTTGAAATTTTAACTCAAAAGTGAATGTTAACAGTATGGAGGTTCCTCAAAAAATTAAAAATAGAACTACCATATGATTCAGTAATCACACTACTGGGTATTTACCCAAAGAATACAAAAATACTAATTTAAAATAATCACGTACACCTATGTTTATTGCAGCATTATTTATAATAGCCAAGATATGGAAGCATCCCAAAGTGTCCAATGATAGATGAATGGATAAAGATGATATGTGTGTGTGTGTGTGTGTGTGTGTGTCTCATACACACAAAGACACATGCAGACAAATATTACTCAGCCATAAAAAAGAATGGAATCTTGACATTTGCAACAACATGGATGGATCTGGAGGGTATAATGCTACGTGAAATAAGTTAGAATAAAAAATATAAATGCCACATTATTTCACTCATGTGTGGAATTTAAGAAACAAAACAAACAAGCAAAAGGAAAAAAAGGGACAAACCAAAGAAACAGGCTCTTAACTACAGAGAACAAACTGATGGCTGCCAGAGGGGAGGCAGTGGAGGATGGGTGAATAGGTGATGGAGATTAAGAGTGTAATTCATCATGATGAACAGTGAATAATATATGAAACTGTTGAATCACTATGTTGTACACCTGAACCTAATATAACACTGTATGTTAAATATGCTGGAATTATGATGGAAAAATTAAATTTTAAAAAAATATTAAAAATATTAGAAAATTGTTTAAGATATTCTAGATACTCATAGGTATTGGAGAGACACTTATATACACTTCATAAAATCTAAAAGATATCTAAGAAAACAGAGACAGATTTGATTATATAAAAATGTTAAATCATTACTGGAGAAAGATATCAAAAACAAAGTAAAAAAATGTTAAAAATCAGGAAAAAAATACTTGCAATATATGATCCAGATGAAAATTTGGTATGTGTAAACATATTAGTTACCTCATTCTGCAACATAACCCCAAAACTTGGCATCTTGCAAGAATACACAATTATTCTTCAGTTTCTGTGGGAAAGGAATACAAGCACAACTCTGCAACTGAGATGATAACCAGGCTATAGGTTCATCTGAAGGCTTGAATGGGGAAGGATCTGCTTCTAACCTTACGATGTTTGCAAGATTTATCTCCTGAGGACATTGGAATAAGGGCCTCAATTTCCTATGGGCTGCTGGCTAGGGACCACTTTAGTTCCATGCCAGGTAACCCTCTCCATCAGAGCAAACACATGAGAAAACCACAGAGAGAATACTAGCAAAACAGAAGTCATGGTCTTTTACAACCTAATCACAGAAGTGATATCCCATCACTTTTGTTGTATACTAATCTTTAGAAGAAAGTTACTAGGATCCAGTCCACAATCAGAGGAGGGGATTATACCAGGGCATGAACACCAGGACACGAGTCCCCTGGGAATCACATAAAAGGCTGCCTACTACAATAATATACATACTACTTTTATGAATTGGTCAGAAAAAAATAAACCAAATATAAATGTGAGCAAAAACCAAAGATAGGCAATTCACATAAGAGCAATCCAAATGATCTCTTTATATTTGAAGAGATCCTCATCCCTAGAGTAGTCATGGAAATGCAAATTCAAAGTGGCAAAGAGAGGATCACACTCACTCTCAGATAAGACTTGGATTAATTTATAAAGATTATAAGAGACAGACATCACTTATAATCTCTAAAGATTATAAGAGAGAGACATCACTCTCAAGCATTCATTGTTAACAGAAATATGAATTCTACAGCCTTTTTAGGAAGCAATTTGTTTTTTGAAATTTGAAATTCATGCTTCCTTTGACTTAGAATCTAATCTGTCATATTAAAATCAAGAATTCACATACATACACATTCTTACTATAGAATTGTCTCTGCAAAAAAACCGTGAACAATGGATAGCCATCAGTATGGAAATAGTAAACCGTGGTATGCACATGTATACTACTATGTGACCATTAAAAAGAATGAACTAGAGCCAGAGAATGCACACCACCCACACCAAGAAAAGGAATAAAGAAAGAGGAAAAAAAGGCAAATAAAGATGACAAAAAAACATGTAATGATGGGGACACCTGGGTGGCAAAGTTGGCTAAGCCTCTGACTCTTGGTTTCAGCTCAGGTCGCAGTCTCATGGCTGTTAAGACTGAGCCTTTGTCAGGCTCCACCCTCAGCATGGAGTCTGTTGAGTTTTCTCCCCCTGCCTCTCCCACTCATCATCTTTCTTTCTCTCTCTGAAATAAATAAATCTCTAAAAATATATATATAACTATGAGAACAAGCATGCACTTACATAAAATTATATTTATAGCTATGTGAACAAAGAAAATAATGTTTAATGGGTTAACTCTGTATTAAGTGTCTTGGAGAAATTTCTATCATATATTTATGAGTCTACTTTGAAAATCAATGAACATGCAAAAAAAAAGTTAATGGGAAAATATGCAACAAGTTTCTAACACTGATTAGCTGAGGTGAGTTTGTTAGAATGGTAGAAGGAGAGGATGAGGAGGAAGCTATGTAAAACACAAAACAAAAGCCAAACTTTCATTTATACGTAAAACTGAATATGATTCTAAAAAGCAGGTATAATTTTATCCCATTTTTATAACAGGATAAATATACATATATTTTCATACATAAAGTAGTACAAGAAAGAGTCACCAAAATGTTCATAGTAATTGTGTCACGACTGAGAGTCCAAGTAATTTCTCTTTTCCTTCTTGTAGTTTTATATATTGACTTATTTTTTAATGTCTGTATTATTAGTATAATTAGAATTAAATAGAGTTAGAAATATGTTTCACACATGACTGTTACATATATAATGTGCTTCTATAATCTATTACAAACTATGGCTATAAAATGAGTCTGAAATGGTAGATGAGACTTCTATAAACAAGAGAGGAGGAAGAGGGCAATTTATGTAAAAGACATCATATGGGGTGCCTGGGCGGCTCAGTCGGTTAAGCATGTATCTTTGGCTCAGGTCCTGATCCCAGGGTCCCGCAGAGCTTGCAGCCTGCTTCTCCCTCTCCTGTTCCCCCTGCTTGTGTGAGCTCACTCGCTCGCTCTCTCTCTCAGTCAAATAAATAACACTTTTAGAGGGGGGAAAAAAAAAGACACCAGATACAGAGTGATGCTGACTCCAAAAAGTGAACAGTCACAGGGAGGGAAAACAAGAGGCCTGATCTAACTGGCTCATAGGGAATGGGAAGAGAGTAGTTAGAGTCTAAATGTAGGCTGCACCGAGATTGTTAAGGACT
Organism: Mustela putorius furo; assembly: GCF_011764305.1. Taxonomy (NCBI): domain Eukaryota; kingdom Metazoa; phylum Chordata; class Mammalia; order Carnivora; family Mustelidae; genus Mustela; species Mustela putorius. Next base: position 4,202,857 of record NW_025421553.1, read on the forward strand.
TCACGGATGGTTCAGACTTCATCTAGTAAGCCATTGGTTGGGGGGAGCACCATTTGAGTTTAAGATGGCAGGATAAAAATCTGCTGGAAGAGGAATATGGTCTTGGCATTCTGGACAGAATGGATAAGAGGGGCTTGGAGACAGGGAGAACATTACTGAGGTTAATTATATAGACCAGGCACGAGACAGTAAGGGCCAGAAGCGGATTGTGTCAGGGGAAGAAAGGGACACACTGAGTATGCCTTAATGGTGGAATTCCTGGCATGGGGATTTTGAGGAATACAGCTTCTACAAACACCACTGACACCACAACACTGCCCTTGTCCTTTTATTGGCTCAATAAAAGATGTGCTAACATTTCTGAATAACTATAAATAGTACATTGTGTGTATATATAAACCTTCACCATTTATTAAATGGTGAAGGTATATATAAACCTTTGCCATTTATCAGGACTTATTTATTGTCTAGCTTTTGTCTTTACGATAATCTATTAAAAGGTAGAAAGAAGAGATGATGTCCTCATTCTCAGATGAAGAAGATAAAGTTTCAAAAGGTTAAGAGCACATGCCAACCTTATATAGTTTAATGTCAACCTAAAGATTTGACCAAAATCTGCTCTTTGATTTGGACTTCAGTCTCAGCCTTTGGAAAACCTTCATGGTTTCTGGCATTTCAAACAATACTTATGATCAATGATAATAGGAACCACCACGGTACAATAAAATCTAATCAGCATAATGACAGTAAGGCAAAGAGGCCATACTACTTGAGTCTATTGTTAATAACTGAATTTCACTCTCAAATACAGGGGAGCATTCCAGACATAAATTAAAAATCTACTTATGTGCTTTACATGATGAAATTCTAGCAGAAAATCCTGCAATAACTCACGATGACTCTAAAAACTGTTATTTTTAGGTAGAATAATTTTAAGTTGATTTCTAAAAATGCTCAGAAAACATTTTCTTAAAGTGGTGCACAAAGCATCGGTTTGTGGCACTGTTTCAGTAAAATTTTATCTTCTGGTAGGTGATAAGTCTTTACCTTAGTAAATTACTACTCGAGAGAAAAAGAACATTTAGTATCTGGGTGGCAACATCACTAATAGCAGTATCTGAGACTGCCAGAGCTGTCCAAAAATATGTTGCTCCTCAATTAACCTAAATGGAAAGTGAGTGACTATTTGGTATTGTAAATTTATAGTGTACTGACCATAGAAGCAATCTAGTCACTGATAGTACTGAGCAATTATTATTCCTGTAACATAATGTCAAAATTTTAAAACTTTGTCAACTAAAAACTTTAACAGTAAATTATCATAGTAATTACATTGTTGTTGGACTGGAATTCACTCCAAGATTAACTGAAACTTAGATCAGCCTTGGCTTTGTTAAAATTTGGTATCAACACTTGTCCATTGAGCACTTTGTGTCCCACTGAAGGATTTAATACAACCAGTTAGTAACTGTGAAAACCAGGTTCAACACCCATCACTGGCTTCCAGCTTTGGGCTCTTCTCTCCCTAATATACTTGCTTCTGCCAGTCAGGAAAGAGATGGATACAGAGAAATCCTTAGCTTTCCAAATTATTTGGATAGTACTGTTTCTCTTACTACCAGTCAGAGTCCCCTCAAAGCCTCAGAATTAGTAGTGAGTTTATGGCCAATTTCAGTCACCCAGAAATAGAATTTGTATTTCTTCTTAGAACCTCTCATAGCCTTCAGGCCTTGGGTGAAAAAAGCCCAAGTGTTATGTCAGCATTAACTGACTGGGTCTGGAAGGGTAGCTGATCCTGACTTAGAATCTTAGGCAACAACAAATACCTTATTATCCAGAATAAACTCTGGCTGATCTAAACTAATTTCTTGGAAAGTGTTCTAGGTATTTTCCAAAAAAGAGTAGAGAAATATAGGAAGCTAGCCAGCTTGGCATTGTTTATCTGAAAAACCTGCCAAAAGTCTGGCCCCATTTGCCAGTGTCAATACTCTCTAGTGCAAACATTCTTGTGCAAGGGACATTGTGTAAGCTAGAAATTAATCTTAATTAGTCATTCATTGTCCAAGTGTGGATGCTGGAGAAGAAAGCCCCGAGTAGTTTCAGAATCAATATCCTTTATGGTCCCTGGTGGAAATATGATTAATTGCCTTTTCAATAACAGAGGAAAGCCCTTGTAGAACTTGTTTTAAACCATGTTCAGGGCTGGTGGTACCAAGTGGGGTCCCAAGGTCTTCTTCATATGTTTGGCCAAAGCACTGGAACCACAGATGTGGTCTAAAGCCTTTTGCATTCAGCTAGAATGGGTTTTATTCCAGTTATCCTTTGTCTCCATTGTAGCAACAGAGACTAGAATGGAAGCCAACCTGAAAAGGTCAGTCCTAGTTCAGCTTTATTAAGCAGGAAGATTTTATCTCCAGGATCTTTTCATTTGAAAGGTTCTGTTTCACAAGTAGCAAGAAGGATATAAGGCTAATACACACTATCAAGTCATGTCAAGACATAGCATGATGTCAATCATGGCATATCGAGAATTCAATGTGACATGTTTAGGAACAATAATTCCTCACTACTGTCAGTCAGAACTAAATCTTCATGTTTAGTGGCAACTTGGGCAAGCCATTCTAACTGGGGCTTGTGTGGCTGACTTATCACATCAAGGGGGTAGGATGAGGCTGGCTACAAACCCTGAAGTTTATCTCCACAAGAATTTCTCCAGCTTGCTTTATTGAAAAAGTCCCTTACAGTACTAACTAATGCTGTACCTGCCCCTTCCTATCCACTGCTCTTCCTTCAGGGATTAAATACAGTCCATCACTGTCTTTATAGCTCAAAACTCAGAGACCAGAGAAGAGAAATAAGAAAAACACACACACACACACACACACACATTTCCTCTGGCTTTACTTCTTGTCTTTGATTTCCAAAGAATATGGGCAAATGTTTTTTGTATGATTGATTTAACAAGAATAAAAAAATGAAGAGAAGGTTCAGGTTCCTCTCGTCAGTTCAGAGATCAGTTTCCAACTCAGCTTTTTTACATTCTCTAATGTAATGGGCCTGCCCAAGAGAGAAGAGTACAAAGAAACTTGTATGGGAGATCATGTCTCAATCAAGCCAAGACCACTCAGTGCACTAATGGAGGACAGAGAGGCCAGGCAGGGCCATAGGATAAGTATTCAAAAGAGTATCTACTTAGACATAAGAAATGCTACTCCCAGTATCTCATGTCTCTAAATATTCTCTTATATAACCAGAAACTCTTTTCCCCTTCATTTGTTCTACTTCTGTAGCTTCTTCTGAAACTGATCACTTGTTTCTTCTCTAATTTTATATCTTGCTATGGGTCATTTTTCTAACACTAGAGATGTTAAAAGCTGTAGATTCTGCCAGGGAGTGACTCATAAATCTCATTAGTATTAAAAATTTAAAACCTCAAGGAATTTGGGCAAAATACAAAACTACCAGTGTCAGGATGTTTGAAATGCTTTGAAAATGAAGGTGAGACTTTAAATAGGTAATTTAGTAGCTAAAGAAATTAGACATAGTCACAGCTGTCATAATTATTGAGTACCTAGTATGAACTTAATGGCACCATTGACCAAGTCCCATTAAAACAGGGGCAGCTGGGTGGTTCAGTAGGTTAAGCGTCTGACTTTTGGTTTTGGCTCAGGTCGGGATCTTAGGTTGTGAAACTGTGCCCGGAGTCAGGCTTGGGGCTCTGCTGGCGGGTCTGCTTGAGATTCTTTTCCCTCCTCCCTCCCTCCCCACCACTCTCTCCTTCTTCTCCTGCTCACATGCTGTCTCTAAAATAAGTAAAATCTTTTGAAAAAAAAATCACCATCTATTAAAATATAAAAGATATTTATTCTTCAAAGCAAAAGGATGAGTCTTTTCAGAGGGGCATAGGTAGCTATTCCTATATATATGGTATAGATATAAGGTATATAAGGTATCTAAGAAACTCAGAAGCATGTTTTGTGAGCCCTGTCCCTCACACCAGAGATGAAATCACAGAGGTTTTGAGTCTTTCAAAAAGTGATAGTGGGTGGCTAGTTGACAGTGAGCCATGGTGACTGATGCCAAAAAGTGGTGTGAAGGGCTGAGAGAAGAAGAGTTGGCCGAATTCTGCCACCATGAACTTGTGGATTTTCATAGCCCTTAATTCCACAGGGGGCTGGATTTGGTAGTCCAGAGTCAGCTAGAAAGGCAGGGAACAACTGGATAATAATAGGCTTGTGCTCCAAGGAGAGCTGGCAATGTACCTTTTTTGGTCCTTCTCATACATATTTGCCATTTTCCCATTTTCCCCACTCTCTACCTCTAGAAGAATTTCAAAGAATAATGTCAAGCATATATTCAGTGTTTGCTTTGTTTCAGGCTCCTTTTTAAGTGATCCGCATATATTATTCCACTTACCTAAATAACAACTTATGAAATAGCTAATATTACCATTCTATCTTTATAGATACAAAAATGGATGTTCAGGGAGGTTTAGTAACCTGCCAAAGGTTACACTGCTAGTGGATGGTAAATCTCCAGGTTGCTGTGCTATACCAACTGCCCCTAACTAGAGCAGATTCTCTCTCGCTCATCACTCTCCAAACTTTCCTTTTCCCTATGTGCCTACACTATCTCTTGAGTAGTTTTCCCTCCCTTGCAAATTAACAAGTAATAATATAATCTTTGGACATTATAGCCCACTCAGGAAAATCAGACAGGTCACTGGAATAATTGTACTACAAGTAGAGATGCCCCTCTCTCCCAGGGCTGGGACACATAAAGTATCAGTTCTTTCCTATGATCAGGCCAATCCACAATATTTGTGAGAGTAAGAAACCCAAGTCATCCAACAATCAACCAGAGAGTTCAATTGTAATAAATACATGAAACATGATAGGTTATAATTATGACAAGAGGCACTGTGAGAGCCAAAACTACCTCCTAAATTATCTGTTCTGCTACTTCAGGATAGAGTAATGCGCATGTTATTAATATAGTTCTGGTTCCAGTGACATGATAGAGTGAGCTAACTAATGTATAATGTTCTCCTAATACAATTACATAGTGAGCAAAGTAGAGCACAAAAATTTAAATCATATCAGAGCTCAGAGAAGAAATATAGTCACGTTCCAGAAATGAAAAGTGAACCAAAAGTCAGAGCTCTGAGCAGCTGCTGTTCTATAAGCCTTGAGGCATCCAGGCCTTCTCTGTCTTATGGCTTTACCATCTTCATTGTGTAATTTCCAAGGTGATAAAAGAATAAAAGAATGGCCTGTTGGAAACTTTTGTGGGCTAGGCCTAGAAATAGCCTACATGACTTCCACCAATATTCCCTTGAACACATCTTAAAGCAGCTGGGAGTGTGGTCTAGCTGTGCCAGGAGGAGGAGGGACTGTGTGTGGAGAGCAGAAGTCCACAACAGTAAGCAAAACAGCCTTACCTTCTAAATATTCTGGATAAAAGGGAGTTGGAGAAAGTAGTTGAAACTTTTTCCATCTCAAGTACTTACATATTCAGAAAGAGTAGGTTAAGGAACTTTTAAGTAAATTAATAGTCTTCCCTTGTGGTACATGTCTATACCTTATTCTCATGTCTGTAGATGGATTCCATGTCTCCATATTTCTCTTTTGTCAGTGAGAAAGCACAATATTCAATTTTACAGCAAAGAAGGATGCTTTGCTCCTCCATTAATGTATTCTTATAGGTCTAATAAGGTTATTTCAGGATACAGGAAAATATGTTTTCCCTTCACTACTCAAAATTGGCATGTGTTTTCTGCTTTCTGTAGAAAGCTATGAATGCATATAAATCAGAAGGTTACAATATCTGCACATGTTTTTAGAGATAAATGAGTTTAAGTGCCAAGGCCAAATCTACTGAATTACAGATATTTTCAATAAAATGAAAACATTAATTTAATATTTCTGTGCATTTAGTACTCACTTCACATTAAGAGTTTAGTTTTGCACAAAGCTTTAAGCTTGGTTTGATTTATTCTTAGTTTGCCCTAAAATTTTAAGTTCATTGGCTGAAGCTGTCAAAACAGAAGCTAAGGAGCAAGAAACAAGAAGAGAAAGTATTTATTTAGTTTTCTTTTCTCTGTCTGGAAGCTTTTGGGAGATTATCTTTATCCATGGTACCTATGGAAATCCTAAAACAGACTGCTAGTCCCCTTGGTCTCATGTAAGGAGGCTCACTGCTCACTGTCCTACAAAATCACCTTCCCTCCCTTCCCCACTGTCCTTCCTGAATTCTGAATTCTTTAAATTGAAATACAATGGATAGAGAACACGTATCAGTTTCAGGTGTATGATATAATGATTTGATATATGTGTATACTGCCACATTAAGTTCAGTTCACATCTATTACCACATAGAGTTATGATGGTTTTCCTTGTGGTGAGAATTTTTAAGATCTACTTTCTTAGCAACATTCAAATATACAATACAGTATTATTAACTATAATCACCATGCTGAGCACCACATCCCTGGACTTATTTATCTTATAACTGGAAATTTGTACTTTTTAACCCCCTTTAGCTATTACAACCACTCACCCACACCTCCTGCCTATGGCAGCCACTGATTTGTTCTCTGGATCTATGAATTCATTTACAGAGTTGTTGTTGTTGTTGGTTTGAGTGCACATGTAAGTGAGGTCATTTGTCTTTCTCTGACCTATTTCACTTAACACCATGCCCTCAAAGTCCATCCATGCTGTCATAAATGGCAGGATTTCCTTCTTTTTCATGCTTGAATAATATTCCATTGTATATAGGTGTATCACATTTTTCTTTCATATTACTGTTTCTTCTACTTCCTTGGCCTTCCCCATGCTCTTCCCTCTGCTCAAAGCACCATCTTCGTTAATTCTTATTCAACCTTCAGATACCAAATTAAACCTTGTTACACAACCACACAACCTCAAAGAAGCTTTTCCTGAGCCATAGGCTAGATCAGTACCCTTAAAATATACTTTGTAAAACTGGAAGCTTCCTTGCATCAACTTTGTACAACTTTAATTAAATAATTACTTATGAGTTTGAGTTTTTAAAATTAGTTTCCCCTGTGAGAAGATACATTCTGTGACAGAAGGGGCCATCTGATTTATTTACTATTATATTCCTAGTTTCGAGCTTAGTGCCTTGGTTAAGATAAGCTTCAATAGATGGTAACAGAATAAATGAATATTAAAATTATTCACAAATAGTTTGAAGAGCCTTGCCTCTCTCCCTTTTATGGAGCTCTATGGTTTTTCACTGAGGGCCAGAAGAATACAACTTGATAGCTAAGAAGATCCCAATTCGTTAATCTCTCTCTGCTGGGGCTTACTGGTGGCTTCCATGTACTTGTAAGTGTTCTAAATATAGCATAGGAGACTCTGCAAGGGAAAGAAGATGGGCAGGTACTGGCCAGTCACATGGAGGTGGTTTAAGAGATATGGTACATCAAGCTTCTTTATTGGACCTGCACATGTCATCAGAGTAAAACAAAGCCTGGGAAGCCATTAACTGTATTGGAAAGTCTTGAGATCTAGAGCTAGACTTGGGGGTGTATGCCTCCTATGATACTGTTAATAATACATCTAGTCTAAATCTCAAAAACGTTCTATTTGTGATATGGGGAGTAATGCTGTTGGGTTGGGCTTCAGGGTGTCTTGGGTCTGAGGATAGCACTGATCACTCATTCTCCTCCCCGGCTTCCAATCAACAACCATCTGCGGAGACTTCGGGACCTCAAACAAAGGAACATTTCTCATTCTTCTATGATTCCATCTCTGCCCCTGCCAGAGCTCTTATGGGGGATTTTCTCAAGGCTCCAGCTGCAAAGAGGTTGTCTCAGGTCAGTGAGAGAGACTGGTCCATCCCCAGAGTAAGACTAAATAAAACTGTAAAGTCAACAGGGTTGCATTTTTCACAGGGATCCCTCAGAAGACTCAGGTCATCCAGGGCCACTGGACCATATTTACTACATGTGGTGTCGACCTGATGTAGGATTCCTTACAGCAGGAGAAGAGACCAGAAGACTCCAAGAGAGGTGTCCTTTCTGTGATCTGCAAGTGGGAATCTGTGTTTCTGTCCCTTGTTTAAAATTCTGCCTTCTGTTTAAAATTTCATTATTTGGCTCTTAAGGACTGACATATGATCCTCGCTTTAACTATTTCTTAAGCAACAGGTGAATTAGTTGCACATCTTTTTGCCCTGAGAGGTGTTTGGAACTAAACTTGTGAGGAGAGAAGGAACTAGCAGCCTCCTCGTCCAGTGGGAATCTTCAGCTTGGCTTTCTGGCTAGGACCTCCACTCCACCAGACCCTCAACACACATTCCACATGCCTTTCCTCCTGATTCTGACCTTCATCTTTGCTTTTGTCCTACACCTTTTCAGCACTCACTGGCTCACTTTTATCATACTGGTCTGCACAACTGCTTTTCACAGATGTGTTTTTCCAAGTATAAATGTTCTCTCAAACCATCTAGAAGTTAGGGTTTTTTCATGAACTGAGCCACAGTTCTAGAGCCATCTATTTGGTTGTGATAAGGTGGATGGGTCTCCCCTACACCTAGAATGACCTTTTCCTTGCATTTACACTTGTCTTTTGTTCATTGAGGAAACTGAGACTGGCTACATGTATACAATGCTCAAACATCATGGCATGGCATGTTACATTGCCCAGATGGGCAATCTAGGAAGTGCAGGAAGTATATCATCCTAACTTAATTCTCTTATGTATAATCAATTTCTTCCCATAATCAGTTTTTGCAAGTCCCTCATTATTAAACATGAATTTGATATATAACCTGATAACCTGCCTAGATGACATACATTACCCATAGAACTAGAAAACTTAAAGAATACAAACATAGGTTCCTCAAAGTCTAGGTATTATTTCACAGAATCTTTTCTTTTCCATTTTAAGTTTTTATTTTTTATTTTTTTTAAAGGTTTTATTCATTTATTTGACAGACAGAGATCACAAGTAGGCAGAGAGGCAGGCAGAGAGGCGGGGGTGGGGGTGGGGTGGGGGTGGAATGCAGGCTCCCTGCCGAGCAGAGAGCCCAATGCGGGGCTCAATCCCTTTAACCCACTGAGCCACAGAGGAACCCCTGTTTTTTGTTTTTTGTTTTCAGATTTTATTTATTTGAGAGCAAGAGAGAGAATGAGAGACAGCAAGCATGACCCAAGGAGAAGGTCAAAGGGAGAAGCAGACCCCCTGCTGAGCAGGGATTTTTTTTTTTTTTTTTCCCCCAATGTGGGACTCGATCCCAGGACTCCAGGATCATGACCTGAGTCGAAGGCAGTTGTTTAACCAACTGATGCCCATTTTAAGTTTTTATTTAAATTCCAGTTAAAAAAAAATAGTATGTGGGCATCTGGGTGGATCAGTTAATTGAGTGTCTGACTCGGTTTCACCTCAGGTCACGATCTCAGGGTCTTGGGACTGAGCCCTTGATCAGAACTGTCTTCTTCTGCTTGAAGATCTTCACAAGAGCAGATTTATTCTTTTTAAGTTTATTTTCTTTAGTAATCTGTACACCCAATGTGAGGCTCCAACTCATGACCCTGAGATCAAGAATCGCATGTTCTTCTGACTGAGCCAGCCCAGCAACCCCTCATAGAATCTTTTCTATGATCTATTTCTCTCTACTATTGGCCTCCAGAATGAATCTACTGCAATATTCTTCACAGAATGCTAGCTGTTTCCCATTATCTATGTTCTGCTTCTTGTTCATTGGAAACCAAAGTTTCAGCTGGATACATAACTGCCTAGCTAAAGACATATTTCTCAGCCTTTCCTGTATCCAATTTTGGCTATATCATTAAGTTTCAATCAAAGAGATGTAAATTTAACAGTTAAATGGGGTTTTGGAAGAGAAATCCCTTAAAAGAGTATCTCTCCATTTGCTCTCTTGTCCACAGATATAATTAGAAGATCTTTTGGGGCTTTCAAGAGCAAGGATCACAGTCTAGGGATGATGATACAGAGAACCCAAAGGTTCCTGGGTTCCTGACGACTCCCTGATGACATCTCATGAGCTCTGGCCTACCTCCCTTTGTATTTGTTTTGTGTGAGCAAGAAGTAAGACACATCCATCTGGATTAAGCCACTGCCTCTCTGATTTTTTCTACTATATGTTGCTAATCCTAATCTTAATTCACAGAACCACCTACCATCCACTTAGTACCAGAGATTCAGATACAGACGGCTTAGTACAGTAAGAGTTTTAAATCTCTGGCTTTAAAAAACAAATAAATAAATAAATCTCTGACTTTATGGATAAAATGGCAAAAGTGAATGTGACTATTCCAATTTCAAGAGCAAAGTAATTGCTAAAATTCAGGGGGGATAATAGAGTTGAAAACCATCAACTTTATTTCTTTTCTTGCTCTTTCTTTCAAGTGTAGGATTATCAAAGTCATTATCCAAGAAAAATGTCCACTGCCACCTGGAGCCTGTAGTGCCACACCCCTCATTTCCATCCCTGCACCCTCCCACTTCTCAATACACATGAAATGAAATTGTCTGCTACTCAGGCAAAGTTTGGCTCCTCAGCATGAAATAAATAAATGAATTCAGATTTGTCTGCATAATTATTGGGTTCTAGAAAAGAGTATGTGTTCAAAAAAGAAATCAATTCAGGAAAAACAAAAATGCCAAAAGTGATGCTTAGTTTAATCATGACATCAGAGTCCTTCATTGTTTTCCAACCAGACACAACAAATATTAAACTATGCTCTTAGAGGTGGCTCTTTGAATCATGGATACTAAAATCACCAGGATGTCATAAAGGAAAAGGCAGAGAACGGAGGTTGTGTCACTTTTTCAGAAAGTAGTGAGTATAGAAAGAGACACGTGTTCTAGAAGTGTGTTCTGCTAATTTAACATACCCAACTTGGTTTTCCTTTACTATTACGCAGAGGTGAAATGAGAAAAATTCCATAGATCCACTGGGATCTATTTAAACTAAAAAGTATTAAAGAGAAGTCACTCTGTAATGAGTATCTGATTCCCTCTTGGTAATTCTGACAGGCATTAAAATACATTGTTAATTCTCTTGCATCCATTTGTCCCTTAGTGGTGCTTCTCACATTGCTAGCATATGATAATGCCATATGATTGGCAAAGATTATCTTCTTAGAGTCAAAAATATATAATGAACTCAACAAGTACAGAAGGAGTTTGGACTACCCTTTTTCTAGAGTGAACTGCATCTGTGAGCTATATAGCTGCTAGTTTCATGATCGTTCACTTCTAATCCAATTTCCAATACCTCTGAAAAAACTGGCAGAACACAAGTCACCTTTTCACATCCCAGGCTACTTAAATGATCCCTATAAAGGTGTACTCATTCAACCCTCCTTTCTCATTATGGAGAAAAGTAGGGACAAAGATCATTCCCAATTAGAACGAATACCAAGGTGTAGTCAACTACTGATCATGTGAGGTGACTTAACTAGAAGTAAGGAGTAGCAGGACTTTTCTGCTCAAGCTTTGGTGTTCTCAATCTAGTCAATGTTAACAACCATCACTTATCATCCAGTGCCCAGTCATGACCCCTAATCAGATACCTATTCCTAACCTTAACTGGGCACACAAGTTATTCCACACCAATATAATGCAGCAACAGCAATGATTACCCTAAGTGAAACAGTGCTACTCAGTAGCACTCAATAAGCATCCTTTCAAGCTATATATGTGTATCTGCTCATTAGTCCTTTGCAACAATTCTCCGAGTTCCTATTATAATTCTGTTTTAGAGATACATTAACAGAGGTAAGATTAAATAGGCTGGTCAAGGTCACCCAGCTACTAATGACACATCACAGCTACTAAATGATATACCACAGGTAATCTGACTTTAGAGCCCATGATCTTAACCAATGTACACACTGTTTCTCAAGTAAAGCAATATAACAAGGAAAGCATGTTGGAGAACGTTCCTTTTTATACTGCATGGAGACTATCTCCTCTCAACCTGCAGAGGTGTCAGTATCTCATTAACCAGTGCCCTCAGTTGATGATTTCCAAAGGCGTACTAACAACCTTTTTGGCAATATAGTCCACCCAGGAACAAAGAAAGCAAATATGAGGCATGCATTTAGAAGTAACTTTCTCGGTCCCCCTTCTGACCCAAGTTCAGCCTTTTGAAGGAACGTTAGTATTTATTATTCTCTGGAAATGCTCCCATCCACTCCAAGTGTCATTATATGGACATGCCAAATGTGTTCCCCATATACTGTACACTAAAAATTCAAGGAAATATTCTATCATCTTTCCCAACGGAAAAGAAAAAAAGTCTTTGCCTCGGATTCTTTCTTATTTTGATATATTTATAAATTGCTAAAATCTGACTTGTTATCTAGGTAAGCTAAATTAACAAATTTGGCTCGTTTGTTTTTATAAAATAATAATTAGATAAGCCTGATAAATTACCAGCATAATGAATTGGAACCTGAAAACCAGCCTGACCTGAGTGTCAACACAGGTCAACACAGCCTTTGAAAACCTTATTTATGAAGAAGCAAAATACTTTATAAATGTTGCATCTTATTCTCTCCCTTGCTTCATAGATTGTTAGACTCAGGAAACTTCTATGACATAGAATCTTTGTTAATCTTCTCATTTCCAATGGGGGATAGTGAAACCCAGGAATTATGACTGCCTTGTCTAGGGTCACAATGTTACTGGCAAAGCCAGTACTCAACTTGTGTTTCCTAGCTTTCTTTGGATGATCTTTCCATTTCAATAACTATTTGTCTGGATTGGTTTAGAGACACAGAGAAGGCCTCTTTTGAAATATGTAAGTGGTGTTTAGTGTGAAATGGAAAATAGGAAAATACCACATGCTCTGGTCAGGGATCTTAACCCAACTTTCAGGAGCTAAGACAGACATTTACTATCATACTTCCAAAAGCAGCTGTAGGTTCTACATTTTCTAGATTACTGAGGATAAATGGGGGAAATACAGCATATGTTATTATGCACGATTGCTCCACCACTGAGTAAAGATGTCACCTTTTCTCTGTTAGTCTCAATTATTTTACTTTTTGGTTTGCAGCCTTTGTTCTAACTCAACTATAGCTCTGAAAGCACCCTAGCTTCTGGCCTTTAGAATTCCTCCAAGTCCCTGGGCCCATACTCCTTATCCTTGCATATTGCAACCCTTCAGCTCCACCTCCCCTTGCTGTGGAAGTCCTTTTCTCCCAACGTGTTTTCAATTTTTATAGCTATACTACTTGACAACATCATCCCTTCTACTAATCCAATAGTTAGCTCTCTGGTCAAGCCCTAAGAAGCCCTTTCTAATTTTTTTTAAAGGTTTTATTTATTTATTTATTTATTTGAGAGAAGAAAGAGAGAGAGAGAGAGAGAGCATGTGCCATGCAGGTGTAAGAGCAGAGGGAGAAGGACAAGCAGATTGCGCTGAGTGCAGAGCTGGACCCATGGCTTGATCCCACAAACCCAAGATCACAGCCTAAGCTGAAATCAAGAGTTAGATATTCAACCAACTGAGCCACCCAGGCATCCCAACCCCCTTTCTTTATAGTCCCTGACATACTCCAACTGACCTCTCTAGACCCTTACTGGCTTCAGGCTATAAATGAAACCCCAGCCTACGTAATAATAAAAAAAATTTTAAATCCATTCAATTTCCCTAGAAGTCTGGTTCAAATAACTGATAGCCTCCTTCACCTCCATTTCTCTTTCTTTTTTTTTTTTTTTAAAGATTTTATTTATTTATTAGACAGAGAGAGATCACAAGTAGACAGAGAGGCAGGCAGAGAGAGAGAGAGAGAGAGAGAGAGAGGGAAGCAGGCTCCCTGCTGAGCAGAGAGCCCGATGCGGGCCTCGATCCCAGGACCCCTGAGATCATGACCTGAGCCGAAGGCAGCGGCTTAACCCACTGAGCCACCCAGGCGCCCTCTCTTTCTTGATATAGTAGAAGAAACACTGGATTTGGGTTAAAAATAAATGGATCAGTGGCACCTAGACAGCTCAGTCAGTTAAGCGTCCAACTCTTGATTCTGGCTCAGGTTGTGATCTTAGGGTCATGAGATCAAGCCCCACCTTGGGCTCTCTTTCCGTCTTAAAAAATAAATAAATAAATAAATAATAAATAATAATAAATAACTGGGCTGTGGTTCTAATGCAGCTATATAGCAGCCTGAGGTCTAGAGGAAAAACATTTGTTTACTTCTGTTGAGACTCAATATTCTCATCTATGAAATGCGAATGGGTGATAACAGCCCTAGTTACTTCAGTGGATAACTGTGATGTCAAATAAAATGATAGATTTCTTTGTTAATCACAAATTCAACAACTACTGGCACCTATCCTGTGTCAGGATGTGGTTGTGGCTGAGTGAAACTGAACATGACCAGACAGAGCCACTGCCACCTCAGATTTGAAAACAGTTTGCAAGCTGAAAAGCACCATACCATTACTATTCTATACAAATTCTACCTCTTGGAATTTTCTTACCCTGTCAATCCTATTGATTACCACCCCAGGTATCAAGAAAACTTGACCCAAGCACTCACCGCGTACCACAGAGCCCCAGGACATATTTGGCCAGAGGAATGAAGATGTAGTCACACCAAAGAAGAGAACCTGCCAGGAGGATACCAAACCTAAGTCCACACAGAGTAGTCTAAGCACTTTCTCAAAAGTGCTTGTAAATGGTAATGGGCAGGGTGGGTTGAGGTGGAGATGGAAGGCACCATCTGGCTTCTTATCTCAAACAGCTTATCCTTGGCTTCACATGCTGTTCTTTGGATCCCACCCTGCTTCATGTTTCAGCTAGCACAGATCCGGGATGGAGGGAAGTGGTGTCAGCCATCATAACCACCTCGATCTGTTTTCTAGACATTGCCTTTTTCTTGTATTGGTTTATCTTAGAATGCTCCAGAGTCCCTCTCTTTCTCTCAATTCCTGATGCTTTCAGAAAGATTTTTATTTAGAACTATGAGCATAAGAGCAGGACTTTCATCTCTTACATTCTAAACCAGCAAACAAGAAAGACAAGCAACTTAGCAGCTGTTGGTCTATAAGTTGCATTCTCCTAGATTTTCTAATCAATGCCCATTTCCTTGCTGCCAACACAGTCTCTATAAATTTAGATACTGTATGTTGAAGATTACTCCCAAAATATAATAATATTATAGGTTTTCTCTGATTTTCCTGAGCCTCATTTACAGTGAAGCAATCTGTGTCAGCAATTTTGGGGACTCACAGCAATGAATCAGACTTCAAGAAACATCTTTGCATGAAACCAGTTATATGTAAAGTCCAGAACATAGTCAATCAACTGAGTAGACTTTCCTCATTCTCCCAGCTTTCTCTAGTGCCAGAAGATCCTGAAATAAACACAGCCTGCAGCTGATTTTGAAGAAGAGGCATCACTGCAATTCAGGGTTTGCCATGAGGAAATCTATACCATTCCTTCTTATAAATAAATCCAATAGTTACATAATCATCTGAGGTCATTCTTGGAGCCCATACAGATAGTGTGACAACTGCTGATGAAAAAGCTTTTAAAAAGGAAGGTGTGAGAAGGTAAGAGATGTATCAAAAGCATCCTCATATTACAGACTGGGAGTGAAGAATCTGGTAGAACGAAAGGTCAATAAATACAGGGACATTCCATGCCTCAAGAAAACCAGGAGCTTTCTGAGTCTCAGAACAGAAGGGTAAAGTCCCTGCACACCCAAGCAGTGGCTTCACACTGTCTACCACATCTCCAGCAGAATATGCCACCTGTGCCAAGAGCTAACATTATCTTGTTGACAGGTTGTCAGGAAATTTAAGAACGTATACTGAGGGACTACCAGGCACGCGATGGACACTAGGGTAAAACCTAAACTGTGCTTTCAAAACCGTTGCTGGCCTTTAGCCACCAATAAAGTGAGGAACTTTAGGAAAAAAAAGAGTTGTATAACCAGTCATATGCTGTATCCATCCCTCATGCAACCTCTAGGGGGCGGTGTCAATATGTGGCAACGTCACATAGATGGGACAAGGTAGTAACATCCATGCTCTGTCATGTTTTTGTGGCAGAAAAGATGAAAGAATTCAGATTCTTCATATTCAGAGTCAGTAAGATATTTCAGAGAAAGGCAATGAATTCCCACATTGTTTATTGACCTTACTTAAGCATTTCATACCAGTGTGTCTGGCAGCTTTAGGAACTATTGTGTAAGTGGGGTTACCCAGAAGTGACTGCCAGCATTCTGAGAATATTTCACGATTCAGGATTTGGCACACTCAGTGTGAATGGCATTGCCCCTAACCTCTTCTCTTTTATAAACCAGATTTCAGCTCTGCAACAGACCTTGGATAATTATCCCTTTTGAAAATGTAGCCCTGCTTGGCAACCCAAGCAATGCACGTCAATTCGAGGACCCATTTCAGCCCTCCAATCAGCTCTCCCTTGCCACAGGCTGCCATCTCCCAGTGATACATTTGAGAAAGTAAATCTGGGCTGATGACGGAACATTCTTTGCACACAAAGGAAAAGCTGCACAATCAACTACCTGTGCAGGCTCAGGAAAGCATCACAGGTTAAAAACTAGGCTGAAGAGTGAGTATCAAGTAGCAAACCCTTTTGGGAAAACCCCAAACCTAGCCAAGATCCCTTGGCAAGAGAAAGCAGCAGAGAGCCTGAGGCTTGGACTGCCTGAACGGCTGACTGATATTTGATTCTTTAAATAGACAAAGAATTCAAATGCAATCAGCAGACGTCTCCAGACAGACAGGGAGAACAAGTTACGTGTCTAGGAGGGCAGGGTGGCTTGAGGCAGGTTTTAGACAAAATACCTAAAAGGCTGTGACTGAAATGCTCAGAGACAGGATTACTGGTCAGCTTTGTGGAAGGTGTTTGGGACTCAGAGTAGAAGGCGGGACAGACATTGGAATATTGGCTTTGTTGCTAACTCACTGCGTACCCTTGGGCAAGTTACTTAACCTCTGAACCACCCAGGGATAACAACAGGAACACTGCCACCGGGCTGTAAGAAGGACTAAATGAAGATTGTCCGTTAAATACAGAGAGTGAGACACACACAGGAAAGGCTCAAGAAAGTGATGCTAGAATAATCAGCGGCTTAAATTAATGAACTTTAAAAATGTCTCTTTATAGTAGGATAAATAAATTCAGGGCCTAGAGACAGATAATTGATTACACAGTGCAATGGAGACAGGCTTTTTAATAAATGGTACTGGGACAACGGAGTATCCAAATAAGGAAAAGAAAGAGTTGAACCTACACCTCATTTCACACACACAAATTTGTTTGGGGTTGATTATTAACCTAAATGTAAAGAGCAAAATTATAAAACTTTCAGAAGACTCAGGAGAGGGAGTGTGGTCATGATACAAAAGAACATGGAGAAACTTTTGGGTGCTGGAAAGTTCAAGGCCTAGACCCAGGAGATAGCTGTATGGATGCACATTCTACACTTTCCCTTCAGCTGTACATAACCACTTTCTGCACTCTTTTCAACGTACGCTCACTCTTTACTTGCGCATGCTCTACACTACCGTTTCAAAAGTGCCTTTGCAGTAAGCATATCCATGATCAGCCCACTTAGAGGACAAACACTATTTTAAATGGTAAAAAGAAATTTAAGATAATAAATTTTAAAATGAAGCAAGACACGAATATTTTATCTACATGGCAGCAGAGATAGGAAAATCATAAATACACAGTGACGATGTGTGACATGGTTCGTGGCTGGACATGAGTCAGGCGCACAAAATCTTAGCACTTTCTCTCTCGAACTTTTTTTTCTTTCTTTTTTTTTTTTAATTCCTTCAGCTAACTATGCCCACATTCTTCCCAATCTATCATGCTATAGTCCTCAGGACTTTCCTGCTAGCACTATTTCCCCTAAATCACTACTTCTTCCCTGCTTTAAGTCTTTCTAGCCAAGTTACACCTTTTGGTTAGCGGATAAATTCCTAACTACCCTTTGCTTTCTGATAGTCTCTCTTGTAGTACTTTCTCCTCTTTCTTCAAATTTGACCATTGTAGGTCACCAGGCCAAAGCACTGATCTAGGGACTAAGTTCTCATCTTGTGGTCTTATCTTATCTCCACAGGCCTATCCACTTAAAAATTGCAGATCAAGGGGCACCTGGCTGGTGTCGTCAGTTAAGTGTCCAACTCTTAGTTTCTGCTCCCATCATAATCTCAGGGTCCTGATCTCAGGGTTGTAAATGCAGGGTCGTGAAATCGAGCCCGGCATCCGGTCCTACTTTGAGCATGGAGTTGGCTAAATCTCCTTATTTCCTCTCCCTACCTTTCTCTCTAATAAATAAATCTTTAAATAAATAAATAAATAAATAACAACAGATCTAAAATCCATATTTACCTAATTACCAGAGTACCTATTAGGTCTACATTCAGGAAGATTATAATAAAATTCATAGAAAAATGGGCAAAAGAATAGTTATTTATATTATCAAATTTAAACACACAGCATATGCTTAACAAACACTTAAAATAAAAATTTAGGAAATCCAGCATTAGATTAAGCATTTAAAGCCAGTTAGTGTTCAAACAGCGAGGGACAACATCAATTAGAACCTAGGATCACTAAATTGGTCTGCCTAATAAATTCAGTGGTAGTTAGTGTTTAGTATGAATGTTCTTATTTTTAAATAGCTTATTTTTAATGGAAACATTTAAATAATTGGAAAGACAGTCTATTGTCTTTGTTACTCCTCCCCTGCCTAGGAAAATCCTACTCAGGTACTCAGCCCCACCACACCCACTCTGACCACTGTCCAGTTTGTAGGAAAAATATCTAGAAGTAAATCATCCACCTTTCAGTGCATAGAAGGAAGTGGAAAGACAGCAAGTGAACATCTAGGCTCTCATGATTCCCTCTCCACATAATGTCCAAAGCACAACTTTTCCAGCCATCCCTCTCACACTGGCGTCTCTTTTCTGTAATTCTGCCCCTAACCTCAGTAACCAGATCTTGACTGTGTAGAGTCAACACTTCAATCTCCTCTAGTCCTGTCCCCTTTTCAGAGGGTATGGGCACTGGATTCATCTCTAAGGGATGAACAATCACCATCTCCAAGGGAACCTGCTTCCTCTACCTGGCACCTGAAAGCAGACTAGAGAGACAAGGTGAAAGACAAAACCAGCTGTGTTACTAGGAGTGCAGACGATACAAGACAGCCTTGCAGGAGAAATGAGGTCAGGGAGAGGTTAGAAATCAGTTACCGTGGCAGTCTGGACTGTCATATTCATAGTTCTAGCAGCATGATGGCCCTTGCAGATTTTCCTAATCCCTACAGGCTAGCTGCTATGTGAAAAAAGCTATCAAGATAAAATAGCACTCGAGAGGACAGGAGAACACAGAGTGAGTCAATCATTCACTTACTTACTCATTTGTTCATTCAGCATTTACACTATGCCAGATTAGACAGAAAATCTAAAAGGAACATAAACTGAAGTTGTAGAGACAGAATACTAGAAACTACTGTAGGCATTTAGGAGAGGAAGGAATTCTAAGAGCCCCAAATGGTCCAAAAATGCCTTGTAGGGAGGTGGTACCCAAACTGGAACTTAAAACTAAGGATTAATGAGAAGGTAGGGAGGAAAGGGCATTTCAGACAGAGAAAAAAGCAGGCACAGAACTAGGATGCAGGCATGCGACTCGGATGTCTGAGAACAGTAAAGGGACCAGGTGAGTTGGTGATTGTAGGAAGAAGCCATAGGAAATCAAATGGGGTTTGCAGGGGTCTGCCACAGAGATGCACACGACTTTTTCTGTGGGTAACACAGAATCTTGGCAAGTTTGATGTGACCATACAAGGCAGTAAGATTCAAGAGGGGCAGCAGAGAGAACAGCAAGGATGCTTGCGAAGGTGAAAGAAGGTACAGAGGAACAGAGGGAGCCACCTCGAAAGAAAGATATCAACCACAGCCTGTCACATTCTAGACCAGAACAAGTGGGAAAGAAGGAAATTAAGTCCAACTGGATAGCCTGGATGCAGGGGTGGTGGAACACAAGGAGCAAGCCCTGTCTTGTGAAGGGCTCTACACAGAGGAGGATTCTGATTATGCACAGTGCTTGCGGGTGGGGGGGAGGTGCACCTCGTTCTACCTTTGGACCACAGCTGGCTCCACAGGGTCATTGCTTTCCTCAAATCACAGGTCTGAAGTAACTGCCTTACTCGAAGGCAAATCATATGTACTAACATTAAAGAAAGTCCTTGCTTTAAGTGTATACTTTATTTTGATAACTTCACAATATCATTTTGAGACAAATGATACTATGAAGCTATTAAGAATAAGAAATTTAAAATAGTATTTATCTTTTTCCCATATTTTTGTTTCAATTTTATGATATTTTATCATGTACAAACCATTTAAGAATATTGGTGTGCATGTGTGTATAAAATTTATAAATAAGTATACATATATTGGAAGGGTATCTTTTTTTTAAATCCTAAGCATGTATGAAGTCTGGAGACAGCTAATGTGAAATTATCCCTAAGTTCAGTTCACACCCAGAATAAAAGTACTAACTAAAACACAGATGATAGGGGAAGGTGAGTCATGCTGCTAAAAAGAAAAGAGCTGGGTGATCCCCCCACTGAGGGATAGACATGTTCTTTATGAGGAGCTCATAGGCTGAAACAAGTCCTCACTATCAGCCATACAGGGCCAAAGAAATACAAGTCCATCTTTGTCCTAGCCTGGAACTCAAGTATCCAATTTGAAGATCTCTGGTGGGAGAAAAGGCAATTTCCATTTAATACAAATAATTTTAAAAACATGCTTTTCACTTTTCTTATAACATTCTTGTAGAACCTTTTGCATTTTTCATAATGCATATACTACATATTTATCTCATAATAGAGTTTACTCAAATACCTATTTATGCATTATCTAGATTCAACAAACATCAACATTTTGCTTGATACTTGCTTCATCTAGCACCTTTTCCCCTTTGCTTTTTTTAATTGCTTGCTTTTTTTTTTTTTTTTTGACAGACAGAGATCACAGGTAGGCAGAGAGGCAGGCAGAGAGAGAGAAGAAGGGAAGTAGGCTCCCCGCTGAGCAGAGAGTCACACGGGGCTCCATCCCAGGACCCTGGGATCATGACCTGAGCCGAAGGCAGAGGCTTTAACCCACTGAGCCACCCAGGCGCCCCTAATTGCGTGCATTTTAAAGCAAATCCCTGACATCATGTTATCCTGCTCAATTACTTTCCAAATAGGTAAAAAATATATAGACTTTTTTTTACAGAATCAGGACGGTTTTGACACATAGAATGAAATTATCAACAATTCTTTGATATCATCTGTTTATGCATTTTTTTATTTCTCTAAAAAAATATTGTTTTACAGTCAGGTTTTATTTTATATCCCATTTATCAATAACATATTTTACTTTCAATCTTCCCTCTTTTAAACTGAAGTAGAATCTATATATAATAAAGGCACAAATCTTAAGTATACAATTGAATTTATTTTTGACAAATATATACACTGTGTGGACCCATACCTTTACCAAGACAGAGAAAATTTTAATCACTCCGTAGCTTTCTTAAGTCTTTTGATAGTCGTTCCTACTTTCTACCCCAGAGGCAGTTACTCTTCACAGATTGGTTTTGACTATTCTACAACTTCCTAGAATGCTACTACAAGGTACATAGCCCTATTGTGTCTGGCTTTTTTTGTTTTTTGTTGTTGTTGTTCAGTTTAATATTTCTCAGATTTATCCATGTTTTTGCTTCCATTACTTACATATTGTTTCTTTCCACTACGTTTACCCCACTATATACGTGTACATGATTTATCTACTTACCTACTGATCAGGTTGTTTCTAGTTTGAGGTTATTCTGAATAAAGATGCTATAAACACTTGCTCAAGTATTTCTGTGGATTAAGATTTTATTTTTCTAGGGCAAATATCTGGGATTGAAATTGTTGGTTCATAATATAGTAAAATGTACATAAACTTACATTATATGAAACTACTAAGGAGTTTTCCCAAGTGGTTGTAACTCTTACACTCCCATCACCAACATATGAGATTTTAGGTTGAATCACATCCCCTGCTGACATTTTGCATTTTCAGTGCTTTTAATTTTAGCCACTCTAGTGGTAGTACAGAGATTGTCTCTCTCTTAATTTATATCAACTCACATTCTAGTCTTTTTTTTTTTTAATTTGTTTGTTTTGTTACTAAAAGAAATTAAGCGAGGGCGCCTGGATGGCTCAGGTACGTGTCTGCCTTCAGCTCAGGTCATGATCCCAGGCTTCTGAAATAGAGCCCCACGTGGGGCTCCCTGCTCAGCTGGGAGCCTACTTCTCCCTCTTCTTCTACCACTCCCCCTGTTTGTGCTTTCTCTCTCTTTTTCTCTCAAATAACAGCTTTTAAAAAAAGAAAGAAATAAAGAAAAATAAATTGAGATCTGAAAAATATCCTCTACTCTGGATTTCACGGATTGTTTTTTCATGGTGTAGTTGAACTTGTCCCTATATCCCCTTTATTTCCTGTAAAATTTTCTGGTGCTTTTTATTCCTTTATGTAGACTATGTTTTTGTTTTGTTTTGTTTTATATCTATGTTTTTATCTGGTATAATTTTATTTCTGCATCAAACACTTATTTGTATATTTCTAATAGGGAAAATATATTAGTGATGAATTACTTCAGATTTTGCATACATGAAAAGTCTTATTCTTCCTTTGCCTTTATAAGATAACTTAGTAGGATAAATTCTAGGCTGGTTTTTGTTTTGTTTGTTTGGTTTGTTTTTTTTTTTTTTTTTTTTTTTTTGCAAGATTTTATTTATTTATTTGACAGCACTAGTAGGCAGAGGGGCGGGGGGAGCAGGCTCCCCGCCGAAGCGGAACTCAATCCCAGGACCCCGGGATCACAACCCGAGCCAAAGGCAGTGGCTTAACCCACTGAGCCACCCAGGCACCCTAGGCTGTTCTTCTTTAAGTACTTTGAAAATGTTGTTCCCTTGTCTTCTAGCTTGTATTGTTTCAAACAAGAAATCTACTCTCATCCTTACCATTTTTGCTCAATATATATGTAATGTACCTTTTTTCTCAGACTGCATTTCTTTATCACTAGTTTTAAGAAGCTTGAATGTGATTTGCCATGGCGTCATTTTCTTTGTGTTTCTTGTACTTGAGCTTTTTGGGGATTCTCAGATCTGTGGGTTATAGTATTGATCAAATTTAGAAACCATTCTTACTTCAAATATTTTTTCTCATTTTTCTCATTTCTCATTTTTTCCTTCAGAGATTCTAATTATTCTTATCTTTGGCTACTTCAACTTGTCCCTCAGTTCACAGATATTCTGCTTATTTTTAAAAAGTCCTTTTTCAATCTGTTTCATTTTACATAATTTATATTGCCATGTGTTTAAGATCATTAGTCTTTTCTTCCACAATGATAAATGTAATCAGTCCCATCTGAGATTATAGTTTTCACCTCTAGAATTTATGTTTAATCTACAATGTCTCTCCTAGCACTAGTAGGCAGAGAGAGGCGGGGGGTGGGGGCAGCAGGCTCCCCGCAGAAGCGGAACTCAATCCCAGGACCCCGGGATCACAACCATGTTGTGATCAATCCTTTCTCTAGCCTGTTGAACATACAGGATAGTGTACAGAAACTCTATTAATGTCCTTGACTACCAATTCTATCATCTGTATCATTTCTGAGTTAGTTTCAATGAACTTACTTTTCCCCTCATTATTGGATGTATTTTCCTGCCTCTGAATGTGTCTGGTAACAAGGATTGAATGCCAGATGCAGTTAATTTTACTTTGGAAGATATTTGTATGGATACAAAAATCTTCATTTCTAAGTCTTTGGAAACTAATGTGGGCCGTGGCATGACTTGCAAGCACACTGACCACCATAAAAGTTAATATCTACCCTCTGCCTTCTCAAAATGGAGTTCAGTTTGGTACCACCAGAATCAGGAGATTCTAAAAGGATGATTTCTTATATAGAGAGATGATGAAGACAAAGACATAGGGTAAGAGAACCCTAATGGGAAGGTTGTCAAGAAGCATGGTCTATTTCTCATTTGTGGATACTTGTTGGATTTGCAAATTCCAAGTTATGATGCAGATTTACACATTATTATTACTGTTACCATTTACGAGTGTCATCCTCTACAGGACATGTGTCAGAACAAGAGTGTTATTCTGAATGACCAAATGAAGAGCCCTGGGCCTCAGCTTGGCTGATATGGGCATGCCATGGGAGAGTATCCATCCAGAATGTCAATTATCTCCCAGGGAAGCACAGAGAGTCTATTCTAACTTTGGGTATTTGTGGTGACAAAATTTTGTGCTGTGACTAAACCAGGTCTGCCTTCAACTTACTAGGAAACTATTGGTTGTGCTTCAATATCTGCAGTTGTAGCTTAGAAGTCTGAAAGAAAAATAGATGATCCTGATGAAATGCAATTAGAGAAACTGACTCCACTGGAGCTTAGCCACAATGCTGATTTTAAAAGAATCCAATAAAGCTGTACAGCTATGGGCTTCTCTAGGGAGCTTTCTTTTGCCCAGATCCTCACTAGGTCATGTCTGACAATGAAGGACATGTTATGCATCATAAGGGTTTTCAATTCTACAGTGTCACCATTTATACAGAAGAAAAAAAAAAAAAGATAAAGCTGTGCCAATGGACTTGTTTTTCTCTTTAGAATCACCAAACTAATCTTCCTAAAACATCTTTTTGATCAGTTCACTCTTCATTCAAGACTTTACAGTGGCTCTTCTGCTTTCTAAATAAAGGCTAAGTTATTCTTCCTCACTTTCAAAGTCTTGAAGAAGAAATCTCTGCCTTATCTCCCCCTTACTTATTTTTTACAATTCCCCAAGAGAAGGAACACAGCAAATTTTATTAAACCTACTACGTGCAAAACAGTATTTGACATTTACATACAGGCTTTTATTATTTTCTTACCCTCATTTTAAATTCAGATGAAAGTTCAGAGAGCCTGAATGACTTACCCAAAGTCATAGGCCCAGCAAGAAAAAGCTAGGATGAGAGAAACTAAGTTTGCTTGATTCCAAAGTTCAGGCTTCTTTAATTGTATCTCATAGTCTATGCACCATGGTGTTTTTTTTTTTTTATTTTAATATATAAATAATAAATGAATACAGTTCATTATTAAATATTCAAGGACTATACTGTTATTTAGGGAAACATGTGAAAGTCCCCACTCATCCACATCTAACTTTCAAATGCCTCCAACACAAACATTGTCAGTAACTTGGTGTGCATCTTTTGAGTTTTGCTTTCCCTTTATAAATATGTATGTACAAGTACACATGGAATTTTTTTACATAAATGAAAAAGAAAAGTTCTCAAATTTACTTCTTTTACCTAGTATCTTTTCCCTGAAGCATATATAAATCTATCCCAATATTGATAACGGCTATATAGTATTCCATAATTTGGATGTTTAACCTTTATGTAGGCACTGAGGGACACTAAAGATTTCCAAGTAAGCATCTTTGTAACCTTGTGTGAATCTTTTAGGTTAAAAAATCAGAGGTAAAATGCTGGCTAAAGGTACACATATTTTTTTGCTATTACCAGCAGCATATACCAGCACTAGTTTATCCGTAGTTTGGTTTCATCTCGGTGGTTATAAGTGAAGTAGATTATCTTCTTGAGTTTACCCACAATTTGAATTTTTGTTCTGTGAATTGTTTGTTGAGAAGTCTAGCTCATGAGAATGGGGGGCTAGTTCCCTATCATTTTATTATTCGTTTGTAAATCCTCCCTTTGTTACATGGGGTCCAAATATCTTGTCTTCTGTCTCTTAATATTATTTATGATGTCCTCTGCCAAGTATATATAAATTTGTGATTATAAAATTTCAATAATTTTAATGTAAATTTAAAGTTTAAATTGGTATGTGGTCAAGTTTATTAATCTTTTTTCTTTGTAGCATCTGAGTTTTGTGTCTTGCTTAGAAAAAAAATGTCATCGTCCTTTCTTCTTAACCAGTACCTTTGGCCAGGATAATGATGTATAAGATTCTTCATTCCCCCCGCAATACTATATTTTCATTATGCTTATAGCTGATATCTCAGGGCACCAAATTATTTTCTTCCAGAAAAGGAGAATTAGAGTTCCAGAGCCTCTATTTCTAGGAACAGTAAACCATATAAATTAGACAAATCTTTCTACTGAGATTAACTAAAAAGCAAGAGTAAAAGGTAAAAAGAAAAAAGTCTTAAAAGCACCAAATAATGAAGGACCTCAATGTGAGAAAGGAAATCCTTGAGGAGAACAGAGTCAGCAACCGCTTCGACCTCAGCCACAGCAACTTCTTCCTAGGAACATCATCAATGGCAAGGGAAGCAAGGGCAAAAATGAACTATTGGGATTTCATCAAGATCAAAAGCTTTTGCACAGCAAAGGAAACAGTTAACAAAACCAAAAGACAACTGACAGAATGGGAGAAGATATTTACAAATGACATGTCAGATATAGGGCTAGTATCCAAAATCTATGACGAGCTTAGCAAACTCAACACCCACAGAACAAATAATCCAATCAAGAAATGGGCAGAAGACAGAAACAGGCATTTCTGCAAAGAAGACATCCAGATGGCCAACAGATTCATGAAAAAGTGCTCCACATCACTCGGCATCAGGGAAATACAAATCAAACCCACAGTGAGATACCACCTCACACCAGTCAGAATGGCTAAAATTAACAAGTCAGGAAATGACAGATACTGGTAAGGATGTGGAGAAAGGGGAACCCTCCTACACTGTGGGTGGGAATGCAAGTTGGTACAACCACTCTGGAAAACAGTATGGAGGTTCCTCAAAAAGTTGAAAATAGAGCTACCTTACAACCCAGCAACTGCTCTACCGGTTATTTACCCTAAAGTTAAAAACTTAGTGATCCGAAGAGGCACGTGCACTCAAATGTTTATAGCAGCAATGTCCATAATAGCCAAACTATGGGAAGAACCTAGATGTTCATCAACAGATGAATGGATAATGAAGATGTGGTATATACATACAATGGAATACTACGCAGCCATAAAAAGAAATGAAATCTTGCCATTTCCAATGACATGGATGGAACTAGAGGGTATTATGCTGAGCGAAATAAGTCAATCAGAGAAAGACAACTATCATATGATCTCCCTGATATGAGGAAGTGAAGATGCAACGTGGCAGGGTTGGAGGGTAGGAAAAGAATAAAAGAAACAAGATGGGATTGGGAGGGAGACAAACCATGAGAGTCTCTTAATGTCACAAAACAGAGGGGGGTCTTAGGGAGGGGGGTAGGGAGAGGGTGGTGGGGTTTAGGACATTGGGGAGGGTATGTGCTATGGTGAGTGCTGTGAAGTGTGTAAACCTGGCGATACACAGACCTCATATCCATGAGGCTAACTCAGACTTCTCCAGCCTTCATCAATACATCTGTGCTATAGAGGGGAAGATGGTAACAAAGTAAGGGGACCCTAGGCTCGCTTTCTACTGTGAATACAACTAGAAACTATCATATCATCTTACATACCCCAGAAATTGATCTGAAGACAGGAAGAACAAACTCCACAACTAAAGGTAGAAAGTAGGCCACATCAAAGAAGGTAAGAAGTATAGTGACATGATTTTGAAGAGAAATGGATCATGGCTCCTGTGGTGGGAAGGGAGCTGCAAAGACAGACTGGGAGGAATGCATGAGGTAAACAAATCTCCAGAGCAAATGGCCTGGAAAGCAAGAGGGACTGAATTTCATGAGTTCTGGCAACCAGCAGGGCTTGGCTTAGATAGAGCTGAGAGAGCACTGGGACTGCTCTTGGGGAGAAGGCAGGGCAAACAGCACACAGACATACAGTGTGGGAACAGTGTTCTGAAAAGCAGCTGAGGCACACAGTGGAGAGGTTATTTGCTCATCTTAGATCATGTCCCAGAGAGACAGTGTTCATGGAGAGCCCCATCTGGCAATAAAAGAACTGGTCAGTGCCATTTCCCTCACCTGCCCTTCAACATAAGCACAGGGCCACCTGTGTGAATCAGTACAGTGCTGGTATCTACTATATATCCTTATATCAAAAGCCACCAATAAACATGCAAAGAATAAAGATAAAGAAATCCAAAAATATTACTAAAGAAAACCAACAAATCATGAAAGAGGAAAAGACAAGAAAGGACCTGAGAAAATCCTCAGAAACAACCACGAAACAATAAAACGGCAATGCATACATATATATCAATAATTACTTTGTGTGGGCACCTGGGTGGCTCAGTGGGTTAAGCCACTGCCTTCGGCTCAGGTCATGATCTCAGGGTCCTGGGATCGAGTCCCGCATCGGGCTCTCTGCTCAGCAGGGAACCTGCTTCCTCCTCTCTCTCTCTCTGCCTGCCTCTCTGCCTACTTGTAATCTCTCTCTGTCAAATAAATAAATAAAATCTTAAAAAAAAAAAAAATAATTACTTTGTGAATGGACTAACTGCCCCAATCAAAAGACACAGATTGACAGAATGGATTAAAAACAAAAAATAAAAAAACAAGGCCTGTTTATATGCTGCCTATAAGAGACTCATTTTGGACCAAAAGTCACCTGTAGTTTCAAAGTGAGGGGATGGAGAAGCATCTGTCATGCAAATGGATGTCAAAAGAAAGCCAAATTAGTAACACTTATATAGAATAAAACAGACTGTAAAACAAAGACTGTAATAAGAGACAAAGGAGGACACTATGTAATAATAAAGGGGACAATCCAACAAGAAGATATAACAATAGTAAATATTTATGCACCCAACATGGGAGAACTCAAATACATTAATCAGTTAATAATAAACATAAAGGAATTAATCTGTAACAATACAATAATAGTAGGAGACTTTAACACTCCAGTTATAGGAATGTACAGAAAATCAACAAGGAAACATTAGCTTTGAAAGACACACTGGACCAGATGGATTTAACAGCTATATTCAGAACATTCTACCCTATAACAGCAGAGTACACATCCTTTTCTAAGTTCACATAGAACATTCTCCAGAATAGATCACATATTAGGCCACAAAACAAACCTCAACAAATTCAAGAACATCATAGTCATTCCATGCATCTTTTCTTACTCCAATGCTATGAAACTAGAAATCAACCAGTAAACAAACTAGAAAGGCCACAAATATATGGAAGTTAAACAACATGCTACTAAACAATGAATGAGTGAACCAGGAAATCAAAAAAGAAATTAAACGATGTATGGGAATAAATGAAAAGGTAAACATGGTCCAAAACCTTTGGGATGCAGCAAAAGCGGTTCTAAAGGGGAAGTTTATAATAGGACTATCTCAAGTATTAAGAAAAATCTCAAATTAATAACCCAATTTTAAGAAGAACAATAAAACCTAAAACTAGCAGAAGGAAGAAAACAATAAAGATTAGAGCAGAAATAAATTATATAGAAACTAAAAAAAATAAAACAAATTAAAAAACAATAGAAAAATCAGTGAAACCAGGAGCTGGTTCTTAAAAAAAAAAAAGAGTAAAATTATTAAAATTATTAAACCTCACACCAGACCCATCAAGAAAAAAGAGAAAGCACTCAAATAAACAAAACCATAAATGAGAGAGGAGAAATAACAACCAGCACAACCATAAATGAGAGAGGAGAAATAACAACCAGCACCACAGAAATTCAAACAATTGTAAGAGAATATTATGAAAACCTATTATGTCAACAAATTAGACAACCTAAAAGAAATGGATAAGTTCCTTGAAACGTATAAACTACAAAACTGAAACAAGAAGAACTAGAAAATTTTTAATAGACTGATAATACACCAATAATGAAGCAGCAGAAAGAAAAATTATAAAAACAATCCCATTTACAGTTGCACCAAAAATAATAAGATACTTGGGAATAAACCTAACCATAGAGATAAAGGACCTATACTCTGAAAACTATAAAACACTGATGAAATTCTGAAGAAAACACAAAGACATAGAAATACATCACATGTGCCGGGTTAGAAGTAAAAATATTGTTAAGATGTCCATACTATGCAAAGCAATCTACACATTTAATACAATTCCTATCAAAATGCCAATAACCTTTTTCACAGAACTAGAACAAACAATTTTAAAATTTGTATCGAACCACAAAAGACCCCATATAGCCAAAGTAATCTTGAAAAAGAAAAGTAAAGCTGGAGGCATCACAATTCTGGACTTCAAGTTATATTTCAAAGCTGCAATAATTAAAACGGTATGGTACTGGCACAAAACCAGACACACGGATCAATAAAACAGAACAGGAAGCTCAGAAATAAACTCACAAGTATATGGTCAATTAATTTTTGATAAAGCAAGAAAGAAAATGCAATGGGAAAAAGACATTCCTCAACAAATGGTGTTGGGAAAACGAAAGCTACATGCAAACAAATGAAGCTACACCATTTTCTTACACCATACACAAAAATAAATTCAAAATAGATAAAAGATCTAAATGTGAGGCCTGAAATCATAAAAATTCTAGAGGACAACACAGTCAGTAACCTCTCTGACATTGGCTATACATAGCAAGTTTTCTCTAGATATGTTTCTTGAGGCAAAGGAAACAAAAGCAAAAATAAACTACCCGGATTACATCAAAATAAAAAGCTTCTTTACAGTAAGGGAAACAATCTACAGAACTAAAAGGCAACCTTTGAAATGGGAGAAAATATTTACAAATGAAATCTCTGATAAAGGATTAATATCTAAAATATATAAAGAACTTATAAAACTCAACAGCTAAAAACCAAATAATCAAGTGAAAATATGTGCAGAAGACATGAACAGACATTTCTCCATAGACATACAGATGGCCAACAGATACTTGAAAAGATGTTCATCATCACTAACCATCAGGGAAGTGCAAATCAAAACTACAACGAGATATCACCTTACACCTGTCAGAATGACCAAAATCAACAACACAAGAAACAAGAAGTGTCTGTGAGGATGGGGAGGAAAAGTAACCCTTGTGCACTGTTGATGGGAATGCAAACTGGTGCAGCCACTGTGAGAGACAGTATGGAGCTTCCTCAAAAAGTTAAAAATAGAACTATACTCTACAATCCAGCAATCATTTTACTAGGTATTTACCCAAAGAATACAAAAAACACTAATTCAAAGGGATAAAGGCACCCCTATGTTTACAGCAGCATTACTTACAATAGCCAAGTTATGGAAGCTGCCCAAGTGTTCACTAATTAATGAATGGATAAAGAAGACGTGCTATATATATATATATATATATATATATATATATACACACACACACACACTTATGTGTGCAGGTGCATGTGCGTGCACACACACACAGTGGACTATTATTTGGCCATAAAAAAAATGAAATCTTGCCATTTCCAACGACATGGGTGGAGCTACAGAGTATAATACTAAGCAAAGTCAGTCAGTCAGAGAAAGACAAATACCATGTGATTTCAGTCATATGTGGAATTTAGGAAACAAAACAAATGAGCCAGGGGTATAAAGAGAGTGAGAGAAAAACCAAGAACATATTCTTAATAATAGAGAACAAACTGACGGTTTGTAGAGGAGAGGTGGGGGGGACAGGTTAAGTAGGTGATGAGGATTAAGGACTTACATGGTGTGATGAGCATCAGATGATGTACAGAATTTTTGAATTACTATGTTGTAATAACTCTGCATGTTAACTAACTGGAATTAAAATAAAAACTTAAAAGCTTCTGCATAGCAAAGGAAACAGTCAAAAAAACAAAGAGGCAACCCACGGAATGGGAAAAGATATTTGCAAATGACAGTACAGACAAAAGGTTGATATCCAGGATCTATAATGAACTCCTCAAACTCAACACACACAAAACAGGCAAACATATAAAAAAATAGGCAGAAGATATGAACAGACACTTCTCCAATGAAGACCTACAAATGGCTATCAGACACATGAAAAAATGTTCATCATCATTAGCCCTCAGGGAGATTCAAATTAAAACCACATTGAGATATCACCTTACACAAGTTAGAATGGCCAAAATTACCAAAACAGGAAACAACATGTGTTGGAGGGGATGTGGAGAAAGGGGAACCCTCTTACACTGTTGGTGGGAATGCAAGTTGGTGCAGCCTCTTTGGAGAACAGTGTGGAGATTCCTCAAGAAATTAAAAATAGAACTTCCCTATGACCCTGCAATTGTACTCCTGGGTATTTACCCCAAAGATACAGATGGAGTGAAAAGAAGGGCCATCTGTACCCCAATGTTTATAGCAGCAATGGCCACGGTCGCCAAACTATGGAAAGAACCAAGATGTCCTTCAACGGACGAATGGATAAGGAAGATGTGGTCCATATACACTATGGAGTATTATGCCTCCATCAGAAAGGATGAATACCCAACTTTTGTAGCAACATGGACGGGACTGCAAGAGATTATGCTGAGTGAAATAAGTCAAGCAGAGAGAGTCAATTATCATATGGTTTCACTTATTTGTGGAGCATAACAAATATCATGGAGGACAAGGGGTGTTAGAGAGGAGAAGGGAGTTGGGGTAAATTGGAAGGGGAGGTGAATCATGAGAGACTATGGACTCTGAAAAACAATCTGAGGGGTTTGAAGTGGCGGGGGTGTGGGAGGTTGGGGTACCAGGTGGTGGGTATTATAGAGGGCACAGATTGCATGGAGCACTGGGTGTGGTGAAAAAATAATGAATACTGTTTTTCTGAAAATAAATAAATTGAAAAAATTTTTTAAAAACCTTAAAAAATTGAAAAAATGTATTTATCTGTGCTCTAAGTTCTTAATGTGGGTAATATCACATTAATTAGTCCTGAATTAATTTAATTGTTTGGGGTAGTAATATTTGGGGTAGTAATATTATAAGTTCTCTAATAATATTAGATCTTATTATCTAATAATTATTTTATTATCTAATATAATATTAGATCTTATTATTATTAGATTTAATAATAATATTGTAATATTAAGATCTAACATATATCAAGCCATTACTATGGCCTAGACGCTGTTCAAAATACTTCCAAGTATTAATTCATTTAACCTTCATAACTCCCTGAGGCAGACACCATTATCATCCTAGTTTTATGGATGGGATACCAAGGCACGGAATGGATTAAGAAAAGCTTCCATGGTCTTCCAGCTAGTAAGCAGCACAATCGGGATTCAAATCCAGAGTTTGGCTGCAGAGCTTTGGTTTTATTCTTTATACTATACTATCTGCTATGTGTTATTTTGTTTCCCTTATTAATTGTAAATCTTTCTGCTTTTCCCTAGGAGCTTAGTAAGAGTAATGGATCCAAATGGATATAATTTGATTCTTGAAGACTATATTACCTTGTGACAGTCATGTAGTTAACATGATATAATATCAAAGTGACTCTGATCCACCTGGTTCCTCCAAGTCTAAGAAGAATAGTCACCACTCTTCTGGAAAATTCCTAAGACATTCCAATGTTTTACATGGTTATGCCTGTTGGGAATAGCCCATGTTGGATGTGTAGGCATCTAGCAGTTATTACAGGTGGCCCTTGGTCCCAGGAGAAAAACACACAGTTTGCCTCCAACAGCTCCATGTTCTAAGCAGTTCATGGTTTTTGATGGAGACCATGAGTGTAAGGTCACAATACTCATTGGGTTATCCTGTTCCTATTCATTTTGAAAAAACCAAACCTATGAGTGACTTGAATCTAGAGAACACAGTATAAACTTTTATCTCTTTAAACGGGCCACTTAAACATGCCAAAACAACACACGGTAAGTATTCATTAATTACAAAATTCAGAAGAATCTCCCTTTACCTCAATGGCCATAGGAAGATGGCTGCCAGATGGCTTGAAGAACTAGCAAAAATCCATGTGTAGCAGGGTGACAGCTGTGAACCAGAGGGTTTTGGTTCTTTGGACTGTTGCATGCAACAAGCTTCATCTCTAAGCTACCAAAAGCAGACAGAGGGATTTCTGTCAGGAAACATGGTTGCTCCCATTTTCAGCATGTAAGGTTGTTTGACATTTTGTGAATCATAAATACTAGAGACAATGGACCAGGTCTTCCTCTGCCTTGCTTGGGAAATGATTGACTCCTTTGTTGTCACGTATTACACCTGCACTTATTGGCAAGTTGAGATGTGGTGCAGGGGGAATAGGGAGGTGAGGTGATGGGGAAAGAAAGTACTCTAGGAAAGGATGGAAGGATAGATCACCAACAGATTTTGTCTCATCTCTTTCTAAACCATCTTTTAAAATTTCCAAATTTGCCTCTAATTCATAAATATTTAACTTCTAAACCACCACGATGCTTCCCTTTTAGTTTCTTTCTACCTTAAAGGGTAACCCTTGAATTTATTCCTTTCTGGTCTTTCCTGTCTCCATTGATTTCTCATTGTTTTCTCTGAGGTTTTAGAAGGGACATGACATGGTGACGGAGGCAGACTTTTAATAGCATGGAGTCAACATTGACATTTCTAGGCTTGGGGATGGAGGAACACTCATGATACTCAGTTATCAAAGCCAGGTGTAGACCTCAAGAAGAGTTCCAGGCTGCAAAATCTGAAACCTTGAGGGTGTGACTCTGAGCATGGTCTTCTAACAAATGAAGTTTGGGAATTATCTTCCACACCTGTAGCGGGGGGCAGAATCCATATCTCTGTCCAGTCTAAAGGGAGGCCTTGAGAGGAAGTCCAAACCACCTCATGAAAGTCCAGATGTGCACACACATCAATGAACCCAACCTCATTGTAATCCATAGAGGTGAAACGTCTACACTGTCTCCAAGGTTGAAAATTGCTGTTAATCTTGTACTCTGAGGGAAAGGAGAAAGAGGAAACCATTGGGAACATAAAATAACATGCTGAACTTCAAAATTAAAACAGGAAAATTCACTGCCTAACTCGCCCTCTGAAAGCAGCTTTCAGAGTTCCTTGAAAAAAAAAAACAAAGGAATCTGTTTGTGAAAGGTTCACTAAATCATGTATGTTTGCATAGTGTTTTCTGTAACTTGGAAGTCTGACTTTGCAGAAGCTCCCTCAAGAAAGAGGGTCTGGATTAAACACGTTTCAAATACCAATATTTGCTTTTCCCATCCTTCATGTTCATGATCCTTGTGTTCTTTCATTCCAAAATCTACAGTAATGTCTACTACTAATATCTCATACATATTCCCATACCTATGAAATGCTACATTAACTCATATCACATCTGTCAGTTCAAGGGGCTTCTCAAACCTTTTTCATTTGCATAGTGTAGTTGAAAGAACACTGGGAGTCTAAGAGCTAGGATTCATTTTAGCCCTATCAGGGACTGATTATGAACAAGTCCAGTAATTCTTCTGTTCTACAGCTTCTAATTTTTTTTTCTTCAAAAAGGGGAGGACAGACTTCACCAGAAAATATTAAGTCCCTTTTAAATGATGCAATCTCAGGGATCAAGCTTCTTTATACTTAAATTCTATAACATTTACCAGAATATAAACTATGATTGGTAGGTCTTAGTCTGTTTTGTTCACTACTATGTCTCCAGAACCTAGAAGAGTGCCTGTTCTTCAATAACCATGTATTAAATGTTGGGTGGATGACCAAATAAATAGTAGGCATTTGAAATAAAGAGCTGTGAACCAGGCAAAATTATTATGTTGAAACAGGGGAGCAAGGAAATTGAGCTTCCCTCATCTCAAAAGGAAGAACCCAACAGGAGCTGAGAATTTAAGACAATGTACAGTCCAGAGGAAGGCGCCCTTCTCCTAGGCTCTGAAAAATATGTGCCAGTACTATGGAGCCAAAACAAAGAAATGAGTAAGAGGTAGACCAAAAAAACAAAAACAAAAAAAAGCCTCAATTTCAGAGGCCAGATGAGCACCAGATTCAAGCACTGGCATGCATGTAAAGTGATATGCATAAATATGGAAAACCACAGAAAGAAGAGAGAGATTAACCCAATTTACACAAGTATGACAGAAAAAGACCTGAGGGTCAAAGTGACTATATACATATAACCAAGAAAGCAGTATGTGCAGTTACTATGAGAACAATCTTTTTGTAATTGCTGACACTGGTCAGATTCTTTTTACAGTGATGGATCTTGATTTTCACATTTTAAATGAAGGAGGAGGCTATAAAGGAGTAGGGGAATATTAGGCAAAAATACATTACTTAACAGAAAGAAGATGAGCTAAAGAATTCAGTATTACTTTACATGGAGGAAACTAAAGGATGATGCTTTTAGTATTACCTTCAAATACGGAAAATAAGAAAAACTTCCTGATCAGGAAAATAACTTAAACATGCAGCTAGGGAGGAGGGTGACATCTCTTGCACTGTGCATATCTATATAACAGAATGCATTCATCAATAAAAAGAAAGAAGTACTGACACAACTACGTGGATCAACCTTGAAAACATTATTTAAAGTGAAAGAAGCCAGTCACAACAGGTCACATACTTTATGATAGCATGTATATAAAATATACAGAATAAAGAAATTAATGAAAATATAAAGCAGGTTGGTAGTTGCCTAGATCTGGGGGTGGGGATAGGAGGAATGGACAGTGATTGCTAATGGGTATGTGATTTTTTTCTGGAGTGATAAAAAATACTCTAAAATTATATTGTGTTGATAGGAGCACAATTCTGTGAATATACTCAAAACCACTGACATCTACAATTTAAATAGGTAAAGTCTGTAGAATGTAAGTTACATCTCAAAACTGTTACATTGTTTTTAAAGTAGCCATTCATTTGGGTTGAAAGGGTCTAAGTGTAGGCAATGGAGGAAAGAATGTACCATTCAACTCTCACCCATCCTAGAATACTATTATTCTATGACTTAGACCCACAAAGATAATCACAGTTAGATGTGATCCAGCCTAAACAGACTGGATGTTTAAAAAGGTCACACAGACCTCTTCATAGAAATCAGAAGGGCAGATGCTTTACTCTGACTGCATCCACATAGATGCTACCGGAAACCAGTTAAGACTCAACTGTTACTGTCCAGAAATGAAAAGTTCTATATGTAGAATCCAAGCCACATGTTCTTTCCTAAATGACTGTCTTTTACTCCATTCTTCTTATCCTACCTTCCACTCTTGCAATCCCTTACATGGAGAGAAGACAATGTGAACTTTTAAACTGTAAACCAGAACATGCTACTCTTCCTCTGATACTTAACGTGTAGTCCAAATATTTACCTTCTTCTCCAGCAAGCCTCACAAGAGCTGACCCCTGCTTCCCTCCCCACTCTTATATTTGCCCATAGGCTCCAGCTATATTGGCCCTTTTCTGGTTTCCTGGGATACCAAATCTTTTTTTTTTTTTACTAGAGCCACTGCGTTCATCAGCTGTGCCCTCTGCCAAGAATGCTTTTCCCCTAATTCTCTGTGGCTGGATGCTTTCTTCTTTTCACTCAAGCCTCAGCATCCCATTAGTATGTCAATCCCATAAAAGCATACTGCTTTATTCTTGGTGCTTTATCATAAGATAGACATTCAATGAATGAATGATTTCTTCATTTTGAGGAACTCCGATATTTATCTCCTACAACAACCCTGTAGGATCCTTGTTTTATAAATGGGGAAGTAGATACATGATCTGTACGAGGCTACATAACATGCAGAGGTGGATTTTGCTCTGTGTCAGAATAACTGAGTGGGAGAATAATTTAGTGATTCTCCCTGTATGTTCCCATCTCCCCTCTGCTAAGAAGGCTGTCAGGCTTTGCATCCCCTTGTCTCGGGGATTACTGCTGGGCTGTCTGAGGTCAGTGGCTCTTCCTGTATTTGTAGATCTTTCCTGTATTTTTTCCAGTTGAAGAGCTGATGTTAGTGTTTGCAGGAGTAAGGGAGGAGGGGAACGCCTTTGAAAGGAATCAGTCTGGAAAGAAAAATTTCAGAAGACTGAAGATGAGACTGGAGCCATGGAGAAGCATGTCCAGTTTATTGCAATGATCCAGTAGAAAGCAAAACTTCAAAGGGACACGGTTCCAGGTACAACTCAAAAGGCCGAGGCTCTCCAGTTTCAGCACAGTCTCACCTCCCTGGGCAAGTTAGAGGGGTCAGCAAGCTGGATGTTAAGAGATTAGTAGGTTTAGATCATGATGATGTCAGTGTGACCATTCTGTATGGAGGGAAGAAAGCCATATCCCCTAGTACCACACTGTATTATTTCCCCTTTGGGGCAGCAAAAATCAAGCAAAAAAGAAATTCATCTGTTTCCCTGAAAAAATATCAGGACTTTGGGTAAATATTTGACC
The DNA here is from genome assembly GCF_011764305.1 of Mustela putorius furo. Classification (NCBI taxonomy): domain Eukaryota; kingdom Metazoa; phylum Chordata; class Mammalia; order Carnivora; family Mustelidae; genus Mustela; species Mustela putorius. Next base: position 4,241,132 of record NW_025421553.1, read on the forward strand.
AAGCCAATATGTGCTCTAGGAATCTATTCATACCCACCCAGGGCAAACCAAGCACCTGGTCCAGGCCTGAAGGAGAGAAGGCTGAAGGTGTGAGGCACACTGCAGGGAAATCAGAGCCGGCACCTGTTACAGAGTGCACTGAGGGAGGACAGGCAAGTATTTTTAAATAGGAAGGTAATTTGATCTTCTTAGCTGTTGGCCCAGAGGTGCCAAGCTAAAGATAAATCATTGCCACTTTCCAAAGTACACCTGAAGGCAGCTGGCGAGTCAGTCGATGACCTATTAAGGGTTCAGCCACCTGGGAGTGTTATTCTTTTAGTGAGTATCACTGGGTAACTGACAGGGCTCCACTTTAGTGCTCTGTCTTCCCTTGGCATCCGAGAGCTTGCTCTGGCCTAGGGTGTCAGGTCCTTCCTTTCAGTCACCACAGCAGAGGCCATGTTGTCCTCATCAGGAACACAGAAGTAGTCTACTCACATCAGCCCTCTGGTGGAGGTAACTAATCTCCTTCACCAAGCAGAGGGAAAACAGGACTCTGCCAATATTTAACTGGTTAAACAGCTTTAGTGAAATCTCAGCTAGGGTAACACGAGAGCATTAAGTGTTTAAGCCAGATTTATGAGGTGGCACATTCCTGAGCAGTCAGGGTTACCACCGTCGTCCAGGTATATCATTGGACTTAAAACTGCAGATTGTCCCAATCACTCAACCCCTGAAACTGAAAGTTCTATGGAAGAGTATTTTCCTGTCTTCAGAAATCCTGATAAATCCCCAAATTTCTCACCAACATGAAAAAACAAAGAGGTAAACATACACTCTTGCTCTGTCTTTGCTGGGTTAGTTGTCTCCACCCTCTCACTCAGTCCTTCACTAGAACTGCCCATGTGCCATCTGTCCCAGCACGCCTAGCTCCAGGTGTGTTGCCTCAAGCAGGACACCCCTCTGGTTACTTCCTGTACTAAGGTAGGTGTCCAGCCTGCCCAATATTAGCCTGTGGTACACGCAGGACACAAGACTCCTGCCCACCCAACAAGCCTGACTTCTCAGGCTCCTGAAAAGAGCCCCTGCAGAAAGGCAGATACAGGCCCAGTGTCTGCCCTTCCTCCTGAGAGACAACCCCAGTGGAATGTTTTATAGACATGCCAAATGGAACCTAGTTAAAAATGAAGCCCCCTGTACCATCTTTCTCTTCGGGGCACTCACATTTCCATTTCCCAATCTAAAAACTATCAAGTCACCTGACTTCCTTCACCCTCATTGCCAGTATTTATTCTACCACAACTACAAGGTTCCCATTTGTGGACTTCTTTCACGCTATCTCTCTCTGCCCATACTCCCTGATTGCAGAACATGGCTTCTATCTCAGTCTCCTGGGAGTTGTTCTGTAGTCTATAGGCTATATCCATCTCCCTCCTCCAAAGCCCACGACCAGGTGATTCCTGACCATCTACTTTCCATTGTTTATTGGAAAAACAGTATTTTATCATGCAACAAGTATTCTTTCTGGTTCCTACTATGTGTTGATACGACTATAGGTATGGAATACAAATTACCAAAAAAACCCATTCATAGTCAATACTATTTTGGAGCTTACATTAATGAGTGGAAGCAGCAAAAATAAATATACAGTAAGTCAAATAGTGGCAAATGATGAGGGGGAGAAAGAAAACATTTAGTAAGAGAAATAAAGAATGCTTGGAAGTGCTAGTGCATGTTGGGAGGTGAAAGAAAGCCCCCCTAGGAAGATGATATTTCAGCAGAGACCTGAAGGAAATGAATGAGTACATGTGTGAGTCACGGGAACATCTGGGAAAGGAGCAGTGTGTGTAGGGAGAAGGGCACACACCGAAGCACTGAGGCAGAGGTAGACATGGTGTGCTGCAGGACTGGTAAGGAGGCCAGTGTACTTGGAGCCTCTGAAAGCATAGCAGGCAATGAGGACAGAGAGGGAGCAGAGAGGGCAAGGCCATCTGGTATAGGGACTTGCAGGCTGTTGTAGGACATTAGTTTTTATTCTAAGTGAGATGCAGAGCCTCTGGAGGATCTTGAGCAGAGGTCTCATCAGAATTTTAAAAGAATTACACTGTTTTATTGACAACAAGGGGGAAATAGTGAAATGAGGGAGCCCAGTGGGGAAGCCATTACAGTAATAATGGTTGAGAGAGGACAGCAGAACCAAGGCTTAGTGGGGAATAGAGGAGGGGGTGTTGATAAGTAGTTAGATTCTGGAAATATCTTAAAGGCATAGCAACAGGATTTACTGATCAGTTAAATGTGGGATGAAAGATAAAGCAGGCTCCAAGATCTTTCACCTAAGCAACTGCAAGACTGGAATACTCATTTATTGAGATGTAGACTAGGGAAAGACAAAGTTGATGTTCGGGGGGAGTGGTAAAAATCAGGAGTTAGCTTTTGGATGTGTGAACTTTGAGATGCTTTTTTTAGATGCCTATGTGGCAATGTCAGACAGGTACTTAGGGGGCGTGCCTGGGTGGCTCATGGGTTAAGGCCTTTGCCTTTGGCTCAGGTCATGATCCCAGGGTCCTTGGATCAAGCCCTGCATGGAGCCCTGCATGGGCTCTACTCAGCAGGGAGCCTACTTCCCTTCCTCTCTCTGCTTGCCTCTCCGTCTACTTGCAATCTCTGTCAAATAAGTAAATAAAAAACTTAAAACACACACACAGGTACTTAGAATCTGTGTGTGTGGAGGTCCAAGAGGTTGGGTTTAGATATGTAATTTTCAGAGCTATTAGCATATTGATTGCACTGGTGGGACCAGATGTGATCAATGAGGAATGAGTACATGTGACATCCTCTAGGGTACGCAATGGCCCAGAGAATTTTTCAGTGTCTACAGAGAACAAAAGCCCTTAACTCCTGAAGCTGGTTGTTTATGGAGGGAAGAAAGCCATTGTTCCCCAGGCTGACTGTGACCCAGCCTGCCCCTGCTGTTCCAACACGGTCTTTCCTCTTATCCACCCTCCACACCAATCATTATTTTCATCCTCTCCTCAGTGAGCCCCAGGCACACCTGCACATTTTTTTATTTTAAGCCCCAACTGCTACTAATCTTAAAAGATCCAATTCAAAATCTACCTTTTTTACTTATTCACTCCCCAAATATTTTTTAAAAATCTACAGTGTTGGGTGCCAAAAATATAGCAATGACAAAGAAATCACTTTCGAGAAAGACTTTCATAACCCCCTGCCTAATTGGCCTTTCCTTGGTCTTCTAGAGCAAACAAACCCAGACATTTTAATAGGCACTGACTATGGGACAAGCTCCACAGTAGGCACTGGGACAAAAATCAGAAATAAGAAATGATCACAGGCTATTGGAAGAGAAGACAAGTAAACACGAAATCACAAAAAAAGCATGTCCCTTGCTATGGTAGGAGAATGCACAGTGTGGTAGGCAGAAGAGTGTCCCCAGCCCTTCACCAAAGATGTGTGCATTTTATTGCCCAGAGCCCCTATGTTACTTTGCATGGCAGAAGGGGAATTAAGATTGCAAATAACATTAAGGTTCCTCATCAGCTGACCTTAAAATGGGGATATTATCTTGCGCCCAAAGTGATTGCTGGGGTACTTAAAAGCAGAAGAGGGAGGAAGAAGAGAAGAGTCAGAGAAAGATACATGACTATGGAAATAATGTTGTGGGTTTTGAAGATGGACGAAGGGAACCACACACCACAGAATGGAGGTGACCTCCAGAAACTGGAAAACACAAGGGATGGGTTCTCCTCTAAAGCCTCCAGAAAGGAATGCAGCCCTATAGGCATCTTGATTTTAGCCTCATGGGTCCTGGGTCAAACTCCTGAACTGCAGACCTCTAATACAATAAAGTGCCTTATTTTCCACCACTAAGTCTGTGGTCATTTGTTATAGTAGTAATAGAAAATGAACAGATCATTCCATGGTAACTTAACTCTTTCAAAGGTGTGTGGTATCGACCCAGTATAAATTGCCAATTTCCAAAGATCAAGGACAATGAAAATGCTTTTTAAAATTCCCTCTATTAATGCTCATATTAGGCAGAGCTTTTTTGGTTACAAGTAACAGAAAACTTGGCATAGTTTTTCTTAAGCCAGAAAACTGGTTCCACAAAGGGAAAGCTGAGGCGGCAATCTAGCAACAGGCACAACAGAAAGGAGGTGCTGATTCTGATGTCCAGCGACCATCTCTCCTTTGTGCTCTCCTCTCTTCTCGCTCTACTCTCAATGGGCTGCTCTTGCATGCTGGCAAAGATGTTCCATGGCAGCTCTGGGCTTATGTTCCAGAGGCTCAGCAACCCCATAAGAAAGGGCACCTTTTTTTCCCAATTCTAGAGGGTGACACTCTTCGGATTTACATGTGTTGTCTGTATGACCCTGATCAAATCAGAGTAACCAAGAGGTGTCCAGAGTCTCAGTGCCAAACCTGCATCATGTGTCCATCCCCAGTATCAGGAGCTGGGTCAGAACCAAGCCCAATGTGTGGAGAGGATGAGGGAGGGGCCACAGTGACCATCTTACCCCTGTAATGCCAGAGCAGGGAAAAGTTGGAGAAGCAGGAGATCAGGGAAGTAAAAGGACTATGAAGTCAGATTTAGGTTCAGATGTCATCTCTGTCCTTTACTAAATGGGTACCTATCCAAATCTTATAACCTTTCAGAGCCTTTGTTTCCTCATAAGCAAAGGCACGTAGTAGTATCTGCCTCATTGAGCAGTTTTAAAACCAGATCATCTGCATTTTCCTGATGCCGAGTAATGTTGAAAATAGAACCACCTTACAACTCAACAATTGCATTACTGGGTATTTACCCTAAAGATACAAAAGTAGTCATCCGAAGGGGCATGTGCACTCAAATGTTTATAGCAGCAAGGTCCACAAGAGCCAAACTATGTAAAGAACCTAGATGTCTGTCAACAGATGAATGGATAAAGATGTGATACATACACACACACACACACAGGAATACTATGCAGCTATAGAAAATACACAAAATCTTGCCACTTGCAACGATGTGGATCAAACTAGAGGGTATTATGCTAAGTGAAAAAAGTCAATCAGAGAAAGACAATTATATGATCTCTCTGATATGAGGAATTTGAGAGGCAGAGTGGGGGGGTCATGGAGGAAAGGGAGGGAAAAATGACACAAGATGGGACAGGGAAGGAAGACAAACTGTAAGAGACTCTTAATCTCAGGAAACAAACTGAGGACTTCTGGGGGCGTGGGGAGGGATAGGATAGCTGGGTGATGGACACTGGGGAGGGTATGTGCTATGATGAGTGCTGTGGATTGTGTAAGACTGATGATTCACAGAACTGTACCCCTGAAATAAATAATGTACATTAATTTAAAAAAAAACAGATCATCTGTATAAGACTGCCTAACACCATGCCTGGCATGGACAAGGTGCTCAGGAAATGTAGGTACCCTTCCCTCTTCACATCTAATGAAGGTGACTGTCCAGCAGCCAGACAGCCTCCTACAGAATACCTCTACCCTGGCTCATATTTGACTAATCTCCAGAGAGCCTTACTTGTCTACCTTATGCCCACTTCAGTCTAGCTCTTCAGGGGAGATCTTGGACATTTCAGAATCCTTCATGCTTCTGTAGTTAAGGGGAATGTTCTGCAGTTACCCATTTTGAAGCAATGACTCCCACCACTCCTTCAAGGTATATCTCTTACAGAATATCCCTGCTAGGGTCTAATCTGCAATGGAAGGAAAATGCAAGAACTAATGTGTACATGGAGCTTCTTTCACTTCTGCCAACTGAAAACATCCCAGTGCCCTGCAGAGGGGGGTGCTGCTTACTCTGAGGAGAAGCAAACAAAACTCAAGAGTGGCTATGCAATTTGCTAAATGTTCAGCAAATTAACAGCAAAGCTGGGAGTGGATATTCAGAACTAAATGGAACCAAACTGGGGTGGTTCTCAAACTCATCAAACTAAGAAAAAAATATCTGTCTGGCACTGTACCCAGAGCCAATCCTTTCATTATCTCACAATCTTACCTCAAGCTATCACTACCCACGTCAAGTGCTAAAACAGGATTGGCAAAGCCCTACACAGAATTCCAAACAGTGCTCATTCATTTCTATGAAAACTCAATAAAGAAAGACCAGGAAGAAGAGGGTGTCTTCAAGTCCTTAAGACTAAACACTAGTTTTTTACTTCCTCTACTCTTTCAGGTCTGGTCTTATTTTATATACTGGCTTAAATGCACTCAACTCCAGACCTCAACCATTCCTGGTAGCTAAGTACTGTAATACCTTCTGAGCCTTGATAGAGAGTGTTTTCCTCATCACCCACATGCAGCCAGAAGATAAAAAGACTTCTAAAAATTCCATTCCACTAGAATCCAAATGGAAAATCACATTGCAGTCCTGTTTCCAAGCCAATAAAGATGAACAATCCAATGGTGGGGAGGGTAAGAGAAAAGAGGGGAGACTTTGAGAGACAATGAATAGAGGGAAAAAGAAAAGAAAACCTTTAAGCTATCTTCAAATGTCAGGGCACAAAATGAAATTAAGTTGCCCAGATGCACAGAATGAAAGCATTATTTAATCATACCCCTCAAATCTTTAAGCATAAATAAAAGACTCTGTATTAGCCTACCCAAACTAGGCACAAATCCCATCCACAGATCTACTTAAAAACAAACAAACAAACAAACAAATAAACAAAATCTCTGTGGACATCATTAAATCACCCTAAGCTTGCTTCCAAAGGAAAATGTCAAGTAATTAAATGATATTGATAGAAAGATGTGGGTCACAAGAAAGGCTGTAGAGTGGGATCTATAGAGCTTTAAGGGGAGACTAAGAAAATGGCTAGTTTTGCTCTTACAGAGAGGAGCACTCAGTTTGCTTACTGCGCCAGCCTTCATTTTCTTCATTTTCCTCCTGAGGCAGCAGGAAGATCTGTGATGTCTTATTTTGCATACTTAGCTCCACAGAAGGAAAGCAATATGGTGTACTATTGAGGGGGGGTAGTGATGACAGTAGTCTATACATTTATTTATTTATTTATTTTTAAATTTGAGAGAGAGGCAGAATCTTAAGCAGGCTCCATGCATAGTACATGAGCCCAACGTGGGGCTTGATCTCACATCCCTGAGATCATGACTTGAGCCAAAATCAATCAGATGTTTAACTGACTAAGCCACATAGGCACCCTAGGCTACACATTTAAAGCAAAAATTGAATCAAAGCATTGCCATGTTAAACTTCCCACAAAAAGTGAGTTAAATTCATGGTCAGACTGGTTGATAGTTTGGCAGGGAGGGTCACAGCCTCACTTACTTCTTTCTGAGCCAAGGCAGATTTTAATGGAAGCTCTTAACACTACTGGCCTGACCCTGCTTCCTTTGGGAACATTCTTTTCTCTGAGCTGTAAAAATGGCACACTCCCATAACAGTTTTCCCTATACCTCTTCGGACATGTCCTCTTAGATTCTTAAAGGGCTGACTCTTCCCTTCTTCATGTTCCTCCAGGGTTTTATCCAGGCCTCTCATCTTTACTGTGCTCACTCCCTTTGTGTGTTCTGGTCTACTGCCATGACCTCAGTCTCCATCCTTGTGCTCGGGAATGTCTTCCCTTCTGAGTTTCAGAGCTTTGTAACAGCTGCTTTGTTGGACTTCTCCACTCTGATTCCTCAATGCAGCATGTCCTTCAAAATCTTTAACTTCTCTTCCAAAACTGCCATGTTCTTGGCACTCCTGCCTCAGTGAATAAATCAACTGTACTAATAAAAGACTCGGTAACATCTTTAACACTTTCTTGCCCATTCTCACCCCCACTTAATACTTAGGTCTTACCTATTCTATCTCCTGTAAACTCTTACAAGAGTATTTATTGAATCAATCCACCTTACATATCCATTCTGCCATAATCTTTGTTCGAACTATGACATGAGGACACAGTGTAGAACAGAAGCCAAGGTTTACATTTCAGCTCCACCTCAAGCCACCGTGGGCAAGTCATTAATCTGTTTATGTTTCTTACCTGTGAACAGAGATGATAATGCAACAGACTTCACAGAACAGTTGTAAAAATTAATGGCAATAATACATGTGAAGGCCTTAGAGGAGTGCCCAGCACATTGTTAGCTCAAGAAAGTGTTAGCTGCGGTTACGAAGATTATTACTATTATTACTATCTTATTATTACCCATCTTGATAACTAAATCTCTCAACTAACTTCATCTCCTTACATCCACTAGCATTCTCTCCAATCTTTTCTGCATGGTACAGCAAGAGTTATGGTTCCTAAAGGCAAATCTATTAGGACACCACCTTGCTTATTCAATTTCTCTCCGGATGAAGTCCAAATCCCTTAACATAACTTAAGAGGCTCTTCAATACCCAGCTCTTCCCTGCATCTCTCTTCCAACTAGTCCTTTCTGACATCTCCGGTCTTTTCCACATGACTGAAATGCTCTTCCTCCTGCTTTCCTGTAAATTCCCCATGTCTCTGTTGCAGAAATCTCACTGGAAACAAAATTCTTCTCCCAGCCCAGAAAACCTCCCCACAAAGGTATTAGAGACAGAAAACAGTTTTATTATTGAAAAAGCATTAAACCAGAATGTGATGCATATCACAGACAATCCCTGAAGGGACTGCAAAGAGAAAAAGGAATCTCACCCTTTTGGCAGCCACTAATATATAACCCACTAATACATGTTTTCAAGATAAATAATAACTAGTCCACAAGTAAGAGGACAGCACCATTTGTCACACATAGTTCATCCTAACTTTACTTCGTAATTTGGGTGACCATCCGTGTTAACCTATTGGCTTTAACCAGAAGAAAAACAAATTTCTTATATCTTTATGACAGGAGGCAGTTTTGCAACTTGGAGCAAAGTGCCTATCAAAATTAGGCTCCTATCATCCCATAGAAACTGGAAGATGGGGGTGCTATCTCCCATCTTGACGTCAAGGAGATGGATTCCAAGTCCTTGAGAAAGACATTCCTGGTCATAAAGCTGACAAAACACCTATGAAGTTTTCAAAAGAATTTTGTTTGTTTATGTTTTGGGTTGGGTTTTTTTATTTTTTGCTTTGTTTTTTAAGAATTTATATACATTATAAAGAAAGGAGAAAGTAATTACATTTATAATTTTTTAAAATTTTACTTTGTTTTTTTTTCACTGTGTTCCAAAATTCCTTGTTTATGCACCACACCCAGTGCTCCATGCAATACAGGCCCTCCATAATACCCATTTATAATTTTTCCAAAATAAATGCTCTGAGAAAAAGGAAGACACAAAAATTTCTTATTTCCAACAAGGAGAATTAAGCCTCTTATTTTTAATTTATATTTGTCCTTACATTTACACCAGGATAGGTTATAAGCCTGCCCTGTCTGCCCAAAAACCACCCTTTCCTCCTACTATATTACACTTGAAGCAGCCATTCAGTATTTCATTCATTAAATACTTAATGAGTATCTACCACGTGCTGGATACTGGCTATACTGTGGTTAACAAACTGACTTGATCTTATCTGAATGAAATGTAGTTAGTGAGGAAGCTAGACAAATAATTAAACAAACAACTGTATAACTTAAAATGTGGTAGGTATAAAACAAATATGTTGCTTTTGAATAAAAGCATTCTGTTCAAGAACCAATTAATGACTGAATAAATACATTTCCAGAGCTCTACAATTTAGGAAAGAGCAATTGCGTGGAAAAAATAAAAAGTAAAAATTAAGAATGGAATTGATCTCTAACCCCACAGAGAGTGACTACCTTTCATGTGGGCAGAATGGGTTGAGAGTAGGAAATTAGTTCATGCTACCATTTTCTGTCCCCCTCTTTATAGGATAAGCGGATGGTATAAACAGCCTTATGAAGCTGAAATATTATCAGTGTTGTTACAAGTTCAGGCTGTCAAGTTGTGTGGCTTTAAAACCAGTGTTCTATTTCCTAGAACATTAATTAAGAGAAATATTCAATTCAATTCAATGGTAACCTCAACCCAGACCATATATTTCACTGCAGGACTTGTAAGAAAGGCTTGAAAATCAGAGATTTATGTGAGAGAAAGAAGCAACACTACCAATTTCAGGGGGCCCGTTTCCAAGGGCCCTCTCTGTGGACAACATCTGTGCCTGATTTTCACGCCCATTCTATATCCTAGACAGAAATATGCCTCACTGCTCTAAAGATAAATCCCCATCATTCCATTCTATGCCCTAAATAAATACACACACACACACACACACACACACACACTTAAATATATATGCGTGTGTGTATACACATACACACACACACACACACACACATATATGTATATATGTATATGTATATATATAAATGTTAACTCTGTTCCAGCCAAGAAAGCTCCTTCCTTGGAAGATGTAAGGGTGGCATAAACAACTCCTTTGAAGCAGACTTTAGTCGTCTGATGGAACATGTTTAAAGATAAATACAAGGGGGATTTGTCTCTGAAACAACAGTAGTAACCTCCAGTTCCTATTTGGAAGCATCCGAGGAGAGGCAATGATTTGGTGTGTATCAGAATCACCTATACAGATGATTGTTTCTAATTCAGTAGGAGCCTGAGAATTTATATTTCTTTTTTTTTTTAAGATTATTTATTTATTTATTTGACAGACACAGATCACAAGTAGGCAGAGAGGCAGGCAGAGAGAGAGAGGAGGAAGCAGGCTCCCTGCTGAGCAGAGAACCCAATGCGGGGCTCTCTCCCAGGACCCTGGGATCATGACCTGAGCCAAAGACAGAGGCTTTAACCCACTGAGCCACCCAGGTGCCCCGAGAATTTGTATTTCTAACTATTTTCCAAGTGATGCTGATGCTGCTACTCTAAGGACCCAAACTTTGAAAAATACTGTAGGATGTTAATAGTTGTTAGTCTTGAATGCCACTAGAATTCTCTGGAGTGCTTTTTTAAACAATACTGATGTTGGAGTGCTACACCAGACCAATAGAGTCAGAAGCCCTGGCCATCTGTATCTTATAATGTGCCACAGAGGGTGCCTGGGTGGCTCAGTCATAAAGCAGCTACCTTGGGCTCAGGTCACGATCCCAGGGTCTTAGGATTGAGTCCCACTTTGGGATCCCTGCTCAGCAAGGAGCATGCTCCTCCCACTCCTTCACTCTTGTGCTCTCTCTTGCTATCTATGTGTCTTTCTCTCAAATAAATAAAGTCTTTTAAAAAAAATTTTAAAAGTGTCACAGAGAAACCAGGGTTGAGAACAACTATTTTAGATAAACCCCTGGAGAAAGAAAGCAGAGCAATGAGAAGAAAGTAGAAAGGGTGGTATGTGAACATCAGTGAACACCCTCCCTAAACATATGGGAAGGTACAGAGTGGATTCAGAGCACAGTAGATATGATTATATAGCCCAAGGTTCTCCTGTGAAAGATGGATGGACAAGTGAAAGGGAGTGATTTGTCCAAGATTTCACAGCAGATTAATGGTTAATCTGGACTTGACCCCAAGTTCTCTTAAGTTCCAGTGATTTTTTTTCCATCTCCCTCAACTTGGATTTTAGCTCTGACATTTCTTCAAAACACTTAGGAGAAATTCATCCTCAGAGACAACCAATAAGCAAACATAAGAATACAAAGTGATAAATCCCATCCTGTGAGAACAGAAACACCAAGGTGCGTCACTTCGTTCAGCTTAGTAGGGTAAAGTCACAAGTCAGCATTAACTAAAAGAGAGCAAAGGGCAGTTCAGAGAGAAAAGAAGAAACCAAGGCATACAGGATGGTTGGTGAGAAATGTGCAAGCCTTTCAGAAGAGCTGCAGCATAAAAGGAGAGGCAGGAAGGGCTCAGATCTCAAAGGACCCAGATCTTATAGGTAATAGAGACATGGCATTTTAAAGATTTTATTTATTTATTTGACAGACAGAGATCACAAGTAGGCAGAGAGGCAGGCAGAGAGAGAAGGGAAGAAGCGGGCTCCCTGCCGAGCAGAGAGCCCGATATAGGGCTCGATCCCAAAACCCTGAGATCATGACCTGAGCCGAAGGCAGAGGCTTTAACCCACTGAGCCACACAGGTGCCCCGAGACATGGCATTTTAAATAGTGGAGGGTGAAATGCCAGGGTAAGATTTGCATTTTAGTTTACTTTTGTCAGTGGTAAAGTTTGATTTGAGGAGAGCTGGTCTGTAGGCAGGGGATCACTTAGGGGGCCACTGAAACAGATCAGGAGATATATAATGGCATTACTTAGGGACCAGGCAGAAACAATGGATTTGAGAGACTTTGAGAACTAAATAACCCAAGAGTTGGTGGTTGATTTGAAATGGCCTATGAGAGAGGAACGTGGACTGAGGAGGATGCCCACTGCTCTGGCCTGAGCAAGGAGGAGCAGTTGCATTGAGTAGGGAGGGGTCTGCAGGTTATTCGAGTGGAGATGTCTAGTACATGTTGGGCAAGAGAAAAAAGTGTTCCTAATTCCCATTCTGAGAGAAAGTCAGACTCACAGGAATAGCTGATAAAACCAGCAGGAAATGCAATCATGGAAACTTGGAGGGATGCCAGTATTTCACAGAGAAACAGAGCAAGATGGGCCAATTAAAGAGAACGAGGCTGTAGTAGAACACAAGTACTGATGTGTAAGTCAGCACCCCTCCATATCACTTTTCCTCCACCACTCACTCAGGCTTTAAGAAACCTGTATTTGGCCCCTTGTTTCTTGTTTCTTCCCCCTTTTCAAAATAGTAAAGAAAACAAAAGACAAGTAAATCGACACATTAAAAAGACAGATGGGAAAAGAGTCTCACATTTAGAGATCCAGAAAAGAATTCGGGAGCTTGTGGTAAGGGAGAATCCAGACCAAGCTTGTGAGCGTTAAAGGAGTCTTTGTTAAGTGAAGGTGAATCAGATTCCCTTTAATATTCTTTGAAGCATATAAGGCTAAGTCACTTTTAGTTGTTGCTCCGGACATCTTGAAAAAGTCTGTGTGTTGAGGCTGAACAACATGACATGACAAATTACCAGAGTTTTAAGAAAGAATCGTTAGAGAGGTTGGAGGCACATGGGAAAAAGTAATGCCACAGAAACCAATGACACGGGAAGAGGTCCACAGCCCTGAAAGCTGCTGAGAGATCAGATGAGCAAAGTTAACTTCTGCCAATGTAGTTTTGGGAGAGTTGAGAGTCAGAAGTCAATGGACAAAGAATAAATGGGAGGTGAAGAAGTGGGGCAGTTTGAGTTTGATCTACTTTAACAAAAGGCCTGAGAGACACAGGGAAGAATTGGGAATAGTTCATGGGAAATAAGATTATTTGAAGGGAGACATCAGTTTTTGCATGGACAAAGTGATTGATCTGAGCAGGTATTTTCAGTTCAAACACTTTGATTCTCTCTTGCTCACCAGTCAAAGGTGAACTCCTTTTCCCTGATGACTTGATCTCTGAGCCACTTCCCTCATTAATTGTTGGTTAACTGTACATTACTCCCATGGAATAATGCTAACAAAGGAGTATCAGGTAAGAAAGAAATGGGCTTTTATCCAAAAATATTTGGGAGAGGACTTCCCATGCTTTCCTTTGTGCTCACTAGAGCTGTTCTGTTGTTTGATTTTTTTCTTTAGTTTAGAAAGCTCCCTTATAAAAAATTATTACAGAAAAATGTAAAAAATGAAATCATTTGACTTCAATTTTCTTTTTTAATTAAAATATCTTAATATATATATACACATAACAGGGCGCCTGGGTGGCTCCGTGGGTTGGGGGCCTCTGCCTTCATCTCAGGTCATGATCCCAGGGTCCTGGATCAAGCCCCGCATTGGGAAATCTCTGCTCAGCAGGGGGCCTGCTTCCTCCTCTCTCTCTCTCTGCCTGCCTCTCTGCCTACTTGTGATCTTTGTCTGTCAGATAAATAAATAAAATCTTTTAAAATATATATATATATATACACACACACATATATATATAATATATATACAGCAATGACAGACTGGCCTTTGTGCAACACTATGTCTCTAGCTTATCCTCAAAGAGGCAACACTTTCTTTAGAGAGGAAGTTCACTTGGGAGGAGAAAAGTTAAACCCACCACCATCCTTGCATTCTTTCTTACACATTCAAAACCCTCTTCTTTGATGATTTCTAGTCAAGATAAGCTTGCCTGGAAAGCTGGCTTGACCACAGTGTATTAAGAAAGTAGCAAGAATATCTTTAAGTTACTGTAAGAGTTGACACTCTGCTATGAGACATCCATTCCTTGAGGTTTCGTATTGCCCTGTCTCAATATGTCAGGTCAGTGCTACACAAAATGTGATTAACAGAATAGCAGCCCAGGCCACACGTGGAATGTGTTAGAAATGCTCATTTTCCCACCTCACTCTCGATCCACTGAATTGGAACTGCTGGAGGGTAAGGCCCAAGAATCTGTACTTTAACAAACCCTCCATGGGATTCTCAAGTCTGCTGAAGTGTGGGACGTGCCACATGGGTCCTGGGACAGATGTCTGTATGCTACCTATCTTCCTGTGTCCCTCTTGCTCCACAACCCTACATTCTCACGTTGCTGTCTTCTAAGAAGCTGCTCTCTACTGGTAATACCAGGCATATCGTCTAGGGATTTGACTGATAGAAGGAACCAGAAGGAGATGAATGTTCAAAGGGTGAAGAAGACATGTTTATTTCTTCCCAGTGCTTTCCTGCGAGATCATGAGGACTGGCAGTTTCCTTCCACCGCAGGTCACGACTTCCTCACACTGGCCTTCCTTACCACAGCCCTCCCTGACTCAGGCTCCTCTCACCTCTTCTTGTGTCCTGGTGGTGATGACTTGGCCACCACTGCTATTAATAGCCCCAGGAAAATGCCCTACCCCTTGCCCTTTCTCTGATTTAACTCCAACCAACTGATAATTTGTGAACAGTCATTTTATGATACTCTCTTCAAATCACCCACCTTAAGTGTGCCACCCATTTCCCTTCAGGACCCTGTCCCTTCAGGACAAAATACATATGTTTCCAAAACCTAGTGCACATGTTAATATTTATAGAAGGAATAAGTAAAGCAAAATATAAATAAAGCAAAAATGTACATGAAAAGGACTAACCCTGCTCGTGAGCATCTGTCACCAGTAGCTTAGTGAATTCATAAGGTTTTCTAAATGCCACCCAACAAGCTAATTTGAAAATGGGATATGGATTTTGGCTGGCATGAGGTCCAGAGCACTGACTTTGGGAGTACAAGCTTGAACACAACCCTAGCGTGTTAAGTGGCAGCTGACTCATCTCAAAGAGCATCAAAAGTCACTGCCCTCACCATTTTTTAGCTTCAAAAGTAAAAGAGGTGAACACAACCACAAAGAAGGGAAAGACATGGTAGGCAACTGAAAAGTAATGAATAAACCCTTAGGAATTAGCAAGGGTTAGGCAAGAAAAGAAAATCTTACAACAATAAATTAAATCCTGGCTCTTATAGGAGGTAAAAGATATTTGACTTATGCTTAAGATGTGGCAAAATTAAGGACAAAGCTCTAGTGCTTGGAATGGTGCCATGTCTGTATTATTATTCTGCAGACTATTTTCTTCTATCAAAGAAGAAATCTGCAAATATTACCATCCCTATCTTCATGCAATCCAATCATCCTTCTTGTTAACTGATCTATGGTAAACTCCCTAACCTTTGCCAGCATTGGAAACCACAGTGATTAGGAATCAAAAGACCCCGGAAGGCTTAGCAGTTTAGAACCTGGTGCACAACCCTTCCCCATGCTCCATCACCTTTTTGTACTTTCCCCAGCTCATGCTTCCTGGGCCATCTGTAAACACTTATCACTGCATAAACAAACACAAAAAGATGTACAATGGACACTGTTTAGAGTTATGGTAGCCTATGTATCTAATATATTTTAAAAATTCTTTTCTAAGAGAAACTGAATTTACCAATAAGCTTACCCAGATAGGCAATCCTGGGAAGTTGTTTTTTGTCTGTTTGTTTGTTTGTTTGTTTTGTTTTAATTGCTGTTGTTGTTGTTGTTTGGGGTTTTTTTTGTTTTGTCTTTTTTTTTTTTTTTTTTTTGCAAAGTTTCCATTTGCAGCATAATGCTGTATATCCAGACCTGCTTCTTTTATCACTGCTTTCACCCAACCTTCCCGCAACACATCTTGATTCAACTCTTCAAATTTCTATTCTGGCTCACCACATGTCAAGTCTTGCTAAGCAAATAGAGAAACAACACTCAACATATCTCTTCCTGTCAACAGCTACATGTGTGTTCAAATCATTTAAGACTAGAACCTGAATTTCATCCCACTGCTTACTCTCATATCAAACTCTGCAAGGAATGCATATAAGAATTTTCCCTTATTATGGATTGAGGTACACAAGGGCTCAGAAGCAGTGCTCTCATGTTCAGTATCTTGTGCCTTGATTACTAATTAAAGTAAATAATCTCCAACTAATTCTTTAATCACATGATGCATGTCTTGCCTGAAAGAATGCAAATTTAGCTACTCTGGCAGACACAGTATACCTTTTTCTGAAGATGAGGATATTGTAGTCACTAGTATGAAATGTCTTAAATCTTAAATCATTTTAACCTCAATATAGTAGTTTCCACATCTGTACTTAACTTTTTATACATTTGTCTCTGCAAGGATTATTTCTACTTGAGGTCACTGAATGCCAGGAGATTCAGGTTCTCAAAAGCACAAAGTCACTAAAGCCAAAATATTCATTGTGCCCAGGAAATTACACCTAATCCCAGAAGAAATGAGAGTGTTTGGGTAACTAGTAATTTGAAGTATTCTAAAACCCATCTGCATAAATTGTGAATGAGGGAATCGCCCTTTCCATCTAAAAACTTGATAGAACAGTTACTTTATGTACATTTGAAAATAAATTTTAAATTCATTGAGTTTAAAAATTAGTAGGAAAGAAATATTGACAACAATTTTGTTGTATGTGCAGATTTCTCTTCCTACCCACAATATACCAAGTGACCATCATATCAGATTATTCATCACATGCCATCAATCTGTTGGAAATCCCAGTCACTTTAAACTTAGTAAGTCAAAAACCGACCTGATCATTCTTTCCATTATTCTTTTTGTCTTTACTGTTAGCTCTGTGAATGGAAACCTATTTACCCAGATGCCTAAACCAAAACTCTGAGTGACACTCTCATCTACAACTGATCACCAAATCCTCATTTTCTATTTATATTATTGTTCTCGAATCCCCCCTTTTTATTCTTCTCATTGGCCAATGTCTTCATTTTGTTCCTCAACATTTCTTACCAGAATGGTGAAATAGCCCTCTCATTAGTCTTTCTAACTCCAAACTATTTGCCTTTCTATTAATTCTCCATATGTAATTCAAACTGTTTTTGAAAATACAAATATGATTCTTGACTTAAATATCTTCCATTAACTCTCATAATCTTTAAGTGATACTTCAAAAATCCAAACCCCTTATTACAGCACACAAACCAATTTTTTTTCTTAAGATGTATTTGTTTACTTGAGAAAAAGAAAGCAGGCACACAAGGAGGAGCAGGGGAATTGCAGAGAGGGAGAAAGAATCTCAAGCAGACTCCACACTGAGTGCAAAGCCAGACCTGGGGTCTGACCTGAGGTCATGACCTGAGCTGAAATCAAGAGTCAGAGGCTTAACTGACTGAACCACCCAGGCACCCCACAAATTGCTTTTTCACCTGGCCCCAGCCTATACCTTCAGCCTTATTTCTTGCCACTCTCCATCTCTCATTCATTCTCAAACTATAACAAAATACTTATTGTTTTTCTCAATAAGGCTTGGTCTCTCAGGCCTTCAAAACACCAGCTTGGATCTGAACTCGATGTTTGTTACCCAGGAGCACATTTGACAATGTCTGGAGACACATGATTGCCAGGACTGAGAGGAGTGCCACTGATATGTACAGGACAGTCTCCCACAATAAAGAATTAGCCAGCCCCAAATGTCAATAGTTCGCTGGTTGAGAACCCTAAACTTGTCCCTCTTCCCCTGTGTGACAGAGACCACTAATTATTCATAGCATCTGTTCTTCATCCTTCTTTTAAAAATCAAACCTCGCAGGTTTTAGCCAGGCACACAGTCTCCTAGCGGGACTATATTCCCCAGCTTCCACTGCAGCCAAGTGTAGACATTTGTGCAGACCCAAGTCTGCTACTCTTGGAAAGGCTGCCTGCAAGGTTAAACCTTGGCTGGCATCTGGGAGCTCAGAAGTCAGGAAAGTTCCCACCAGTCCCTATTAAGAGTGGATCACTACACCTAAATTGTATAAAAATATTTAGTTCATGTCAAGCAACTGTTTTGTCTGTAGTAAAACTTGGCCATTAATAAGACTATATGCTGAGACCTATGAGTTCTTCCAGTGAATCATTAAAACTAGAAGTGTAAACAGGTAACATGTCACTAAGCTCTGGCCAGTGAGTAGTGAAGAGAAATTAACTTCTGGATCATATCCCTTAAATGAATTGTTGGACTCATCTTCCTCATTCCCCTCCTACTACAGTTGGATTATGGATGTGGTACTCACCAGCTAGCTTTGATCAAGTGAAGAATGGCCACACCTTACAGGAGTGATTGGCAAACTCTTTCTGTAAGGAGGCCATATGATCTCTGTTGAAACTAATTATCTCTGTCACTGTAGCATTAAAGCAGCCATAGACAATACTTAAAAGAATGTACTTAGCTGTGTGCCAATAAAGTTTATTTATAAAGACAGAAAGTGGGCCAGATTTTGCCTATTGGTCTTAATTTGCCAATCCATGCCCTAAAAGAGAAATAGAAGATATTGAGAGATAATTCTCCATGATTTAACTTTTGTGCCCATCTGGTGAGCAAAGGCACTAACTATTTGTTCCAGATGTTTTTTTTTTTCTTTCCTTTTCAAGGATATTGTATAGCAAACAGCTTTAGAAAATAGAGATAGTGTCTTGATCACCAAGACAGCATGGTACTGGCACAAAAACAGACACAGATCAATGGAACAGAATAGAGAGCCCAGAAATGGACCCTCAACCCTATGGTCAACTAATCTTTGACAAAGCAGGAAAAAATATTTAATGGAAAAAAGACAGTCTCTTCAATAAATGGTGCTAGGAAAATTGGACAGCTATACAAAGAAGAATGAAACTTGACCATTCTCTTACACCATGCACAAAGACAAACTCTAAATGGTTAACAGACCTCAATGTGAGACAGGAATCCATCAAAATCCTAGAGGAGAATATAGGCAGTAACCTCTTCAACATCAGCCACACCAACTTCTTTCAAGATACATCTCCAAAGGCAAGGGAAACAAAAGTGAAAATGAACTTTTGGGACTTCATAAAGACAAAATCTTCTGCACAGCAAAGGAAATCTTCCAACGAAACAAAGAGGTAGCCCACAGAATGGAAGAAGATATTTGCAAATGACACTACAGATCAAGGGCTGGTATCCAAGATGTATAAAGAAATTCTCAAACTCAAAACCCAGAAAACAAATAAAATAATCCAGTCAAAAAAGGGCAGGAGACATGAACAGACACTTCTCCAAAGAAGATATACAAATGGCAAACAACTATGAAGGACTATGGACTCTGGGAAACAAACTGAGGGTTTCACTGGGTTAGCCCAGTGATGGGTATTAAGGAGGGCTTTGTATTGCAATGACCACTGGGTGTTGTAGGCAAACAATGAATCATGGAACACTACATCAAAAACTAATGAACTGTATGGTGACTAACATAACATAATAAAAAATAAAAAAAACAAACAAACAAAAAAAGAGAGATAACGTCTCCATCCAGAACAAAGGGCAAGTTTGTTTACTATCCAGGATAATAAATGTCCTCCTGGTACAAATATCTCCTGCCCCTCTTAGTGTGCCCTATAAGATCTGGGGCTCAGGTAACTGGAACAAATGCTGATATTCTGGCTGCTGCTGTTGCCATGAGTAATACAGTAATTTGTTTCTGACCTAGGAGTCTTGTGTCTATTTCCATCCATGAAACTATGGCATGCTAAATTGATTACTTACAAGTAGGATAAAATCTCAGACCCTTCACAGTCCTTGACATAGAAACCTGGGACCTGAAACGATCCAACAGTAAAAAGTTTCCTACATCCCAACCTTCCTAGGCTGTAATTTTTGCATAAGAAAAAAATAATTTGTAACTAGTTTGAGGCAGCGTAGGGATATTTAGCCTATACCTTAATATTCCTTTGCTAATTCTAAATCAACCTTCAATTCCCAAGTTAAGGTTCATTATCTATAGGAACTGGCTTATGAAGTAATCCAACCATGCCCACACACTATCCATACAAATTCTGGATTAATTGTTCCTAAGTATTTCCATTTCATCATGTATATCAAAACAAGTACTTTTCTGAAATACTGTCTTCCTTTCCATTTATCTGTAAGTTGGGAGCAAGGATCACTCATCCACATATCTTCAATACGGTGACTACCGTGTAGCAGGATTCAAAACAAATTTGTTGATGTGGTCAATCAAGTACACCTCACTTCTTACATTCTCTACTATTCATTCCATGGTGGTGTGTCTGGCAGTCAAATGAAGGAAAGCAGTATTACTTATCCAGGAAGAGCTTGACCCTATTGCATTCTCCCAAAGCCTTCCAGTCTCTGAGCTGCACCTCAACAGGACACTCACTTCAGGAGTTTACAAGTCTCACTTTATGTAAGTTCTAAACCTTACATAACATTAAACGCAATAAAACAGGATATACACTGAACGGATGTTTATATCTCACTCCTGGAATCAGGTCCAGCATTTTTAAATTTTACCCAATAAATTTGTATATATTTATCACAGGATCATGCTTCTCCTTTGTGAAAATAAGGATGCTATAAATGTCTCAATAATTCAGGTGTTGTCACATTTAGGAGGATTTTCTAATGTAGCCAAGGAACAAATGGTACACAATCGGATTTGTTTTGCTTGTGAGAGACAAAACTGTTCACTTTTTGGCCAGAATATCTGGCTCTTATACATACTTTGAACTCCAGATCCTGTTCGACTGGGCACATTCACTGATCTCTACAATGGAGTTCCAAACACCTTCCAATAAATACTCCTCTATTTAAAAAAAAAAAAACAGCCCCACTGGGCATGTTGCTTACTTACATAACTGCTCTTCCTTTTTCCCCACAGTTATGCCTGTGTGTTAGTCCTCTAGTGCATTCACCACAAACTTGTGAGAGATAAAGGCTTGGTCATAACTGGAAACCATCAGGTACAACTCAAAACACGTTTTAAGAATAGGCTGTCCCTTAAAGGGAAGCTCTGCAGGCTATCAACTTCTTTGAGACCAACTGCACTGTCCCTTGCAGTTCCAAGCATCTGAAGTACTGTCTGATTCTAATTACTCACATAGTTCCCAACATGGCTATCTTTCTTGGTACCTGCCTTCAATACTGAGATGGCACTGACCCCTTGGCTGGTCCCTGAGGGAGTTCCTAAACCAGTTTCGGGCCTCAGGAATTCTTGAAACTGCTGATATACCTCCTTTGGACATCAGTTATTGGCTGCTTATTGTTTCTTAGACTGAAACAGAACAATTAATGTAAGGCCACCAAGGCTTTCTGAAACCCAAGATGAATATGAACTACACACACGAATGTGAACTAGATCTTAGCTGCTGTTACCATTCATGAGGCAGGAGGAGCAAACATTCTATGAAAGTGATATGTCAGGAACTAGGCAAAACCATAAACAGAAATAGAGAAGTAGACAATATCCAGCACAGGTAGACAATATCCAGCACAGTAATATAAAATTATTTTATTGGTTAAAAGAAAATTGTGTGATGTTGAAGGAGCATATGTTGTCTTAACCAAAGTTCATGAGATCCAAGAGTGTCATCCTTGAACCCAAAGGGCAGACCTAAATAGGGACTTACAGATTATTTGAATCCACATCAACTACAAATCAAATTCCTTGTCTTGTACCATATAAAAAGGTAATAAAAGATGGTGAAGCAAGATAATAAATAAACCTAATCTAGACTATCATCTAATGCTTTACTTAGTTCACTATTTCTACCTATCTGAATGAATTTAGACTGTATTTCTTACATAAAATTTCTTCATTATCCATCCACTGTTCAATTTCTACCCATCCTACAAAGCCTACCATATATCTATTTCTTCTTGGAAGCATAACCACTGCTCTCCCTTTCAGTACCAAGCTCACAGAACTTGTCTGTCACTCAATATTCCTTCATAAGAATTATTTTTATCATTTCACTTCAGTGATAAGCTTTTCAAGATCAGAAGTCTTCACTAAAGCAGATCACTTAGCCCAGTTAAATTGCAGATGCTCATTAAGTACCTGTTGATTGATGGGTTTTTAAGCTTGCAGAAGTGGAGAAAAACAAAAACAATGCATTCCATATACAGTGGACATGAATGATGTATAGACCACTTTGGATGTAGCTGAGGCCTCCCGAAGTTTCAGCACTTCCACCCAAGAAGTTGCCAGGGTGCCTGGCCTGCAGTCAGAGTTCCTAGTACAGAGCTCTGATATTCTTTCCCGAGTTCTGAAGTTAGTACAAAGTGATATCCAAGGGCCCAAATTTGCTGTGTGGAAAGAAACCCCAAGTGTGTATTGTTTGAGAGGTCACCTTAGAAGGCAAGCCCCAGACTTCAACAAATGTCTTCAGTGACCCAAGCACAAGTAGGACATTCCACAGTTCCTGGATCCCAGCACAAGGCCGCACAGAGTGGATCACGTGCGGCCTGAGAAAAACCAGATGCTTGGGAAAGAAGTAAGATACTGGAAATACTGTACGGTCTAGACTGAATGCTTCAGTGGTCTGGAGATAAACAAAGTAGGCCAAGGGGTGAAATGTGTGAGCTCAGTCAGCTTTACCCATGAGACTTCCAGCTCCTATCTTCAGGAAACAGCTAAGTCTCGTTTATGTGACCACAGGCAAACTTGGCATGCACTTACTCGCTTTTAGTTTTTGATTGGTGTACTTGATTTTATAGGACATCACATTCCCATTGCAAGCATTTCCCCAGATTTTAGGGCCTGATCTGGGGACATAGGAAAAGGAACTCTCCACAGGCATTTCCTTCCTGCAGAAGGTGCTAACCGAGGTGCCCTCCACTGAGGAGGAAGGATGGGTATTCTGGGTCTTGGCTCCAAGCTGTTACTTCTCCTCGGATGTTCCCCAGGCAGATCTGTGCTGATGCTCTGTACATTCACCAGGGATAGATCTGCAAAGGTTGAGTGAGAACTGGTTGGTTCCAGGGTAGGCATGAGCCTAATGCTTTAGGTGCCTTATCCAGATGGTGTCAAAGAATGTTACCACTCACACAGACACAAGAGATCATCAGCACAGATCTCTCATTTGACAGACTAGGAAAACAATGCTCCCAAACTGGTGCCTGCCAAACTGTCTCTCAATACTGCTCCCTTCCCACCAAACGATGAGCATCTATCCAGGCTCTGGTCCTATCAGAATAAGGGCCCCATCTGGCTGGGCTCACCAACCTGTGCACAAGATGCTGCCAGAGCACTGTCCCAACATTCCCAGGGTGAGTTCCTGAGCTGGCTTTTTTTCCAGTCATCCTGTTTCTGACCCTCACTTTGATCCTTTGGATCATGTCCCATTCGGCTCCTCCAGCCTAATGAATCTTTTGAGTCAACTTAACTGGACTTTCAATTAACTTTCTTCCTCTCAATAGTCTTATGCAGGTCTCCACTGGCACCCTTCCAGGACCCCCTCCCACACTTGCAGACTCTTCTCTGGGCAGCCCTGCTGGGAGATAAACTAACTCCACAGTCCCATCCTCATCGTGACTTGGCATGGCAAGGCTGTAGGAAGCAGCTCTGCCGAAACAGATGTGTGATCAAATAACATAGAAAGCCAAAGTCTTACTATAGTAAGACTATCATAATATTTAGTCTATCAACTAGTCATATTAATGTAGAAACCACCAAGCCCTTTGAGGATCATATGTGGCAAGTGTCAAAGAAAGCAACCACAGTTGACTTTGATGGGTAAGCTAACTTCTTGGGAAAAAAGTCCAGGCTTAAGATCCTAGGGTTACAAATGAAACTCGAAGATAGGCTTATGATCTAGCAACAAAGCAGCAGCATACAGAATTAAAACGAACAAACAAACAAAAAACTGAAGAAATACAACTCTTCTGAAAAAAATTGGAAGAAACTGTATCCACACGAACATAATTTTTAAGTAAATGCTCTAGGCACTAATGCAGTGCCTTTCAGATTATCAGCTTTTCAGGCAGACTTATTCAAATGCCTGAGTCTGCATTCCTAAGATAAATTCCATTTTTCATGCCTCTCAGTCCTAATATGGGAAGTTAAGTACTGTAAGTAAGTCATAACATTTTTCTTTGTTTTTGAGCTGACATACATGTATGTATGCATTTAGCCCAGCATTACATCTGTGATGTTTCAGTCTGCTCTTATAAAGCATCCTCTAAACTTCTCCTTTGGATCTGTGGTCCATGTCTTCTTCCTGGAAAAATGTACCCTTTCATCTCTTTCTCCAAATCCAATAGGCCTTTGAAGGAGAGAACACCCCTTCCTTGAAGTCTTCTATGACTGCACCAGCCAACCATGTTTTGTTATATCTTCTGATCTCTCACACTGTTCACTGTCCTTCTCATTCTTCCAGCATTTCTTGATGATATGAACCAAATACTGAGGCTTATGAAAACTTAACTGGGGATTTGAATTAACATGTGTCCTTATCTAAGATTGCTTTCCATCAAAATATAGTTTCTCGGTAATTGGCATATATTATTTTAATAATATCTTAGTTCTAGAATTTAAAAAATGGCTTTCCTTTAAAACAGGTGGCCAATTGACAGGTCATGGACCATATTCAACACAAGAAGTATTTTTTTTTCTCCTACACCATGTTGGGTTGCCCACTGTTTTATAGATAAATTACTACAGGCTTGATATTTTTACATGGGGAAATTTTATCCAAAATATATATTTTTAACTTTTTTTCATCTATATAAAGATTTGGCAGCATGGGGTCCCATGCTAACCTACAGAAGAAAGCAGTCACTTTAGACAAGTCACCCCAGATTGCTCCAGTCCTAACATCACACACATCCCTACAGAGCTGACACCGAGACCACTGCCTTCCCTCGCCTTCCAGTCACCTCACTTCGTGCATTTGCCTTATCTTTCCTTTCTCCATAAACATGAGCCTTTGCAAGGTCCCTCTTGACTAAACTGTTTTTAACCACAGTTTAACTCCTTTTTGCTTTCTTCAAATTTATGTAGCAATTTAAAACTTCCTCTTGTCTTCACTTGAGGTGTCAAAATTCTTCTACTTAGCTCACTGGCTGCTGAGTTTTCAGAATTTCAAAGCAACTTAATTCCAAAAGCTCTTAACTACCTACTTTGAAATAATCTGTCTCCTTAACTCTTTTCATTATTGAAATACTTCTAATTCACTCTTCTCTGACTTCAGAGCAGTACGCCTGCTCCATTTAGTTTGCTATAAGTTAGAAAGAACAACATGATAGTATCACCACTGCCCAGGTCTCTAAACTGTGGGGAGCAGCTGATTTTTCAATGTAACTGAGAGAAGGCTTCACCAAGTTTGAGAGTCATGCTGACATTCCACATTATGGAAAGTCAGTGACAGGAAGCAAAAGCTGATACCTACATGGACACACAATTGTCAGGTCTTCCTTTTGAATGAGACCTAAGGAACCAAACCAACCCAGCACTCATGGAAACTAAGCCTGGAGCCTAGTTGTGTAGCTCAGCATATTCTCTCCCTGATCCGGTCTGTAAATACGCAGTCAAATCTCATGACACTCTGAGCTAATGGAGTTCAGCTACTAGAAGGTCTTTGGAGGGCAATCAGGTGCTATTAAAAAATATGCTAATGACAGCTTGTGATCTAGCAGCAGGACCCCAGGATTTGGAGTTGGCATGGCAACTGCCAGCAGATAGTTCACGCAGAACAGGAACAACGGAAAGAATTAGAATGAGCTGCTTAAATGCAAGTGTTAATGAAAAAAATGTGGAATACAACTGCCCTCAGTTGGAAAAAAAAAAAAAAAAAAAAAACACATACAACAAACCAAAGACCTGAAAGTGAAATTAATGCCTTCATTCTGGTATGGCCATAGAAGGAAAGCCATCCATTGGAAAGAATTTAGTATTTAGCCTGATGATATTTTAGAAGACCTATGACTCTGTTGGAATCTGTGTGTTTCATATGTGGATGACAGAAGTGTCATATGTGTATGTGTCTCCTCGCCAAGGCTGAAAGAAGAGGTCTGACAGGGAACAGCTTTTAGCAATCCACTGTATCAAAGGCAGTACAGATGGCTGTTTTCGCTTTTAGCTTAACTGAATGTCAAAGAAAAAGAAAATGGGCTCCCATAAGCACATATCCAACATGCAGAAAGAGGCTAAAACTGGGGCTTGAACATCAATTTCTGGGCAAATCGACTCTAAGTTTAAATGTGTGTGCACAGGGGCACCTGGGTGGCTCAGTAGGTTAAAGCCTCTGCCTTCGGCTCAGGTCATGATCCCAGGGTCCTGGGATGGAGCCCCACATTGGGCTCTCTGCTCAGCAGGAAGCCTGCTTCCCCTTCTCTCTCTGCCTGCCTTTCTGCCTACTTGTGATCTCTGTCTGTCAAATAAATAAAATCTTTAAAAAAAAAAATGTGTGTGCACATGTATACATTCCTGTATTTAGGTGTGTCCCGCACTCTTTCCCCTCTTTGCCTGAAGCTGGAAATTTCATACCAACTCAGTGTCTGCCACTGTTGGCTTGAGACCATAAAGAACAAGATTATTTCCTGCTTTCCCATTGCAAAGAGTAAATGCCATTGGAGATGATTTCTCATGGTGGGAATGGACAAACAGCATGCTAAGTTCACGGTCTCCATTAGCCTTGCTAGCTGATGATAGAATAAAATAATGTGAAAGGGAGCCTTCCGAGACAGGCAGTGATGGGAGTGACTCCAGGAAAATAGAGGTAATGTATCTGCAGCCAGCAGAGAGGCTCTCACATGCTGAAGATGGAAATGAAGCCAGCAATGCAGAAAGTAGGCACGCACATCTCTGGGGGCTGAGGAAAAAGGAAACAGAGAGGCAGATAGACCATGAATTAAGTGAGTTGGGAATGCAAAGAGAACACTAGCAAAATTCGTGAAAGCTCAAAGGGCAATCCATATGCAAAAGACTAGCAGTGGGGCAAAGAAGGAATTCATTCCCTCAAAGATTCATGTTTCATCCATGCTGTCCGGAGCCTTGCCCGAAACCCCCACGTTGGGAAAATGTTCTGTCATTTGAAAAATACACTTTTAAAATGACTTAGGCATAACTTCCTTTTTCTTAGTCACTTCCTTCCTTCTCTGATACAATAGCCCCTTAAAGAACAACAAAGGGAGAAAAGCTGGTGGAAATGCGTACAATTTGAAACAATCTCTATTGTCCTAGATGTGCTCAATCCAGCAGGGACTGACAGGTGCTCTGTGGCTGAAAGGATGGACATCAAAATGGCTTCATATAAATAACACTTGGGGATCAAGGGTTTTGCGGGACAGCCTGAAATTTATATAATCTGAAGAGTCCCCATTTAAGAAAAAATATATAGAGAATTACAACACAAAGTTGCTAGGAGCCTCTTAGAGTATTGGAAAGGGCTTGCTTAAGTGAGGGGCCATGTCAGATCATATCCAATACCTACCATATATTACTGGGGGCACACCTGTTAGGGGAAAGGGGGGCCTTTACAATAAAGGGTCCTTAGGCAAGGAAAAATAGGATCCCTTTATTCTTTTATATTTCAGCCATCATCCAAGACACAACCTGGGTTTAAAATACCCACATTGTCTACTCATTAGACTAAATTCTGCATCCTGTACTGCTAATAGCACTTCCTGAGGAAATGGGCTGAAATTCCAAGATAACATCATTAAGAAACCAAGTGAAATTAAGGTGCCAGGCATTTACTTCTAGGGAATGCATAAATGACTAGTATTTTGCCTAAAATAAGACAAAATTTCTTGGTCTTATAGCAGATCTGATAGTGACATGTGTGGTGTAAAAATGAAAGAAGCCAAAAGGTTTACCTTGAATCCTTCTAGATGCTAAAGACAGGTAACTCATTGCTTATATGTTAAGTACTAATTTAATCAAAGCTATTATAAACTATATGAGTTTATATGAGGCTCCTAAAGAATGATATGATGGGGCACCTGGCTGGCTCAGCTGGTAGAGCATGCGACTCTTGATCTCGGGGTTGTGAGTTCAAGTCTCACATTAGGTAGAGCGATTACTTAAAAAATAAAACTTTCAAAAAAAATAGACCACTAATGTTTTAATAGGATTCTTTTGTTTTGGAACCACAACTATGATTTAGCTGCACAGGAATTTAAGTGGGCCAGTGTCCTTACTGTCATCATCAGGGGATGGTTTCCTGTGGGGGGGTTGGAGGGGCTCCTATGAGGGCCCTCAATTACTCAGGTTGTTTGTGCTGTTTGGGACAAAGGATGTGAACAGATGAGTGAGGACTTTCTTCTGCAAGGGCGCCCTCTTGTGAGCATCTCCTCAATTATCTAACAAGGGAAAGAACACATACCCCATCCTGTTGCCTCACGAAAGGCACAACTGTGAAGATTCAGTGTTTCCCATAAAGCCTTACTGGGGTGGCTCAGTTTTTTGAGCATCTGACCCTTGATTTCGGTTCAGGTAATGATCCTGGGGTCGTGAGACCAAGCCCCCGGTTGGGCTATGGGCTCAGCTGGGACTCTGCTTGAGATTCTCTCTCCCTCTCCCTCTTTCCCACTTGTGTGTGGGCACTCTCTCAAAAATAAATAAATAAATCTTTTAAAAATAGTAATTAAAAAAAATAATAAAGACTTACTCATCAGGCCTTGTCCAGAAATGGTCTCTCCCCTCTCCTCGCTGTGTTTGAACTGGCATGTTCCCCGATTCTATGGGAACCTTCTATAATAAATAACCCTACAGCTTCCCTGTCAGGCAGGGTCCTGAGCAGACATGGCTTGCACCTACCTCGACATTCTCCTGAACTTTCCCACATCCACAAGACCCCAAATTAACTTCCCCTTACTTGCCTCTTTCCTTGTCTTCGCCCTTCATTCTCATAAAGCTTCTCAATTCACTTTTACCTCTAGGCTCCCTCCCTCGAAGGCCATTCTCTTCATCCAAACCGTACTTGCTCATAACCCTCTCCAAATCTTCCTTTTCCTTCAGGTCTCAGCCTAAAAGTCAGGGAGGCCTGGTCTCCTCCCTCCAAGCAGGGAATTGTGCTCCCATGGTCCTCTCCTTCTCTAACATAGCTCTTGCTGGGCTCCATTTTGATCATCTTTGACTTACCAGCACCAGCACCCACCAGACCAGGCTCCCCCCTACCTAATTTTTCCTGTTTGTGGCCCCCATGCCCATCCTGTTGTCTGCCACTTAGTAGGTGTTATGTAGGTATTAGGTGATGAAAAAAAATGAAAAATGACACATAACCAGACACCGCTCTCTAACACTGCACACGCTCTTCTTAAGCATGAATGTGGACCCATTTGGTACAATTCTTGGATAGCACTGGATTACCATCCATGTATCTACAGAGTAAACAACTACCCACCACCCACTACATGTCAAACACAGAACTGTGTGTAAAAGGAACTGGCAGAGAAATTAAAGATAAGTAGGACCATAAGCACAGAAGAATGGGGTCTACAGTGCCAAAGGGAGAGAGGGTTCCATACATGAGAGGAATGATAAGCTCTTAAAGCTTCACCTGCTGAGAGGACAAAATTCTTAGTCATGACCAGTTGGGTGGTAGTTGTTAGAAACATCATTTGGAGCAATTACAGTAAAGTGGTGAAAATGACTGGCTTGTTACTTTTAATCACATTCCAAGGTTTCTAGGAAGAGTGAGGAAGGAGTAGGCATGTCTGTGTCTACTGCAAGAAAGCTCCCCAAGCTGGTGTTAGCTTTTATTAAATCCCAGGCTTCATGCAGCCCCAATAAAGACTCAGATTTGGCTGGCCTTCCAGTCAGGACAGTGATAGAGCATCACATCCCCTAAATTCCCCTGCCTCCTTTGAACACATCTAATTTAGCCTCTTTGGCTTCTTATCAGGCTCAAGGAACAATATAAGATTGTGAAAGTGCACTTTTGAGAAGGGTAATTGCCGTGAATGACTAAAGAAGGCATCCCAGCACTAAAGTGTTACCATGAGCTCTAAAAACCTGCAAATCATATGATAATTATTCCTGAAGCGCCTTGGCAACCCTTAAGTATAATTATCATGTAATCTGCAAGGCATGTAATGTTTTCAAAAACAAGCATGAATGGAAAAGAAAGCTAATGAGCCCCTCCCGTTTTTATTAGCACAGCCCAGCTCTGAGGTCAAAGGGACCAAGCTATAGGCAGCAATAGGTCATTTCAGAGAGAGCGCCTCCTTCTAGTAGGAGTTCATCACTTTGTAATCCACCCTGAAGGCCTTGGTTGCCTGTTGGCTCCAAAGAGTGATTCAGAGTCTTTGTGCTTTCTTTCCTCTCTCAGAAGCAGGTGGCTTCTGCATTTCCTATGTGAAGTACTCAAGTGAGTCTTAAGGATTTTAAGATGAACTCGGAACAAGTTAACTTCATCCGGCATGGTGGATGGAGGCTTTTCAATTTGCTCTGTTTACCATGCAGAAAAAGGGGAAAATAAGGATAAATAGGTCCACAAAGCTTGTGGGTTCTGCTCCTGGTCCACAGTGAGGATTTCACCTGTCCTCCTGGAGAACACTGTAGTGATTACCTAACTCTTCGGGAACCATCAATGCCCTGGTGTGAAATGGAGCAACTATGTTTAAGAGAGAAAAAGCACACCACAATTTTATAGTTTCAGGCAGGAGACCAGAAAAAGGTGAAACATGTGGCTATTTGGAGAGATATTAAGTGAAAGGTAATTTTGAAAACTGCAGGCCATCACCAGCAAAAAGAAGAGCTTATTTAGCTGCAATATAGTGACAAGTGGCTTTCCTATGTTGGATGGCAGATGGAATTATTGGACTGAGAGGGCTGATAGGGGAGGTTTTCTCTATCCTAACACAGAGGCTAACCATTAGTCCTCTGGGTGTTACAGAGCACAGGATCTGATAGATCACAGTAGTGACTGAATAAATACAATCCATATAGAAATCTATACTGTTTCCAGAACTCTTGGCTTGTAGCAAATTTAGGCAGCAGACAGGGAGAGAGGAGGATGGAGTTTGCTAGCATGTAGGCTATAATCACTGTCCCTCTGTGATGTCAAACATACTTCTGCTCTCACCTTCCCCTCTTTCCCCTGCCATCCTCTCCCACAACTCTGGGGCCACTTCCCATAGTCAGGGCCAGAGGGTCTTTCTTCTCAATCTTCTATCCCCAATCCTCCAGAGCAGAGCAGTCAGATTCAGTAAAAGGACAGTGCTCGATCTCACACCAGAGACAAAAATGTCAAGACTGGATTTTTTTTTTTTTAACTAAAATTTTGCTTGGCTTTTAGTTTTATTTTATAAACCTATTTAAAGAAAACCAGGGAAATATAGAAAAGTAGAAAGGATGAAAAACTTACCCAGAGCCACTATGGCTTATCTTTCTTCTTATCTCTTTTTCTAAGTAATATTTGATTTTTTTTTAACTATGGGCAGATAGAATGTATCATTTGTATCTTACTTTAAGACATAATTATCACTTCTCAGCCTTTTGGCTAACATCAAGTGAAGACATAGTTATTTCCCCGTGATATTATATATTTTTCACAAATACTTTTATTGGCCATAGGATGACAGCACAATATGTACTAATCGCTCTATGATGGCAAAATGCTATTATTTCTAATTTTTCACCATTCACCAATGCACCATGAGGGCTATCCTTATGAATGTATCATTTCCTTTCTCTAAAATTCTTTTCCTAGGAAAAATTTTATGACCTAGTGTTAGACAAAGCATTCCTAAGAATGACACCAAAGTAGAACCTATAGAGAAAAAAACTGATAATTTGGACCTCAAATTAAAAGGTTTTCTCTGCTTAAGAAATTGCCAAGAGAATAAAGAGATAAGTTATAAATGTGAGGAAACATTTGCAAATCATGTATCTAAGAAAGACTGTCCAGAATACATAAAAAAAAAAAACTATAAAAGCTCAAAGCAAACAACCCAATTACAAAATGTGCAAAGAACTTGAACAGAATCTTTACCAGAAAGGATACAGGGATGGTAAATAAACACATGAAAAGATGTTCAACACCATTAGCCATTAAATGTAAATACAAAACCAAAATTAGCCTCTCAGAATGGCTAAAATAAAGAATACTGACAACATCAAGTGCTGACGAAGAACTAGGACTCTCCTATATTGCTGGAAGGAATGCAGAGTGGTATAGTGCTCTGAAAAATGATTTCGCAGTTTTACATAAAGTTAAAATACCCTTAACACTGACCTTGAAACCTCATTCCTCGTTACTTACCCTAGAGAAATAAAAACTAATGTTCACACAAAAGCCTGTATAGCTACTAACTGAAAATTACTCTATGTTTTTAAACGAGCAGAGGCATAAACAAACTGCAGCATCCATACAACGAAATACAACCAGACAGTAAAAAGGACCCAAACTACTGATAGACTAAACAGCCTGGATAAATTTTAAAAACACCATACTGAAAGTTGCTAGTCTTAAAGGTTGTATATTGTATGGTTCCACTTATAGGACATTCTTGAAGACAAAATTATAGTGTTTTGAAACCAAATCAGTGGTTTTCAGGGGCTAAGGCAAGGGGTTTATGACAATAAAGGGACAGCTCAAGGGAATTTTTTTTAGATGATAGGATAGAACGGTACTGACTGCAGTGGTTACAAGAATCTATACATGTGTTTAAATCTCATAAAATTCTACTTCAAAAGAAAAAAAACAATAAAATTGTATGACCATTTTTGGAAACTAAGTTAAATTTAAAAATAGACTTAATTTTTAGGAAAAAATCACCAAAAGTCGGATAAATGGGGCGCCCTAAGACAAAGCAGCCATGAGGAGTTTCATTAACTGTTAAGCTTAACCACGTGCAAATTAAGATGCAATGAGACTTGCCCAAGGTCACTGACAAGCCTGAGACAAGAAGGAAAATTACACCCACCTGTTTCAGGGCTGTTTTCCCAAGTGCCCAAGTCTCTCCAAGATGTACTGTGGAAAGTTTTGGAATAATTTACTTCCTATGAATCCAATCCAGAGAGGGTATGGTGGGGAGAAAGAACAGAGGGGAACTGCGTAACTGCACTTTGGAAAATCAGCTCCATTCTGCAAAAACCTTGTTTTAATCAGTCTCTGACCATGTGTTCTCCCAGCTAGTGAGCAAACAGGCATAGCTTTGCAGGATTTCACATCCAACTCTGTCAGAAGGAAAAGTTCAGAACGTTGGTCCTTGTTTGGCTGATGAAAATTCCCAGACATAAGAGAGGCTAACAAATTGCAACAAGAGTGAAGACCTGCATACCTCAAAAATATTGTATGATTGTGCTTCAAAATGAAGGTAACAGAAGCAATTCACTCTTTCACATAAGTGAATTATTTATTGGTTATGTGAAAAATTATGCACTTAAATATGGAGATTCTTAAGAAAAAAAAAATATTTTTACCCACTAATAGGCTATTTCATGATTGTTAAACATTCCCTTCAAGACAGAGAATTTTTTTAATGTATTTTATGGCTTTTTAAAGATAATCATAAAAGGATGGAAAGTTTAATTATCATGTAGATTCACAATGTTTATCTCATTTTCCCATTATTTTCTCATAGTCTCAAAGTTAATAAAAAATACTCAGGATAATAAAAAACAGCATAGATAAGCTAATAAATAAAAACAAACACAATTCTAACTATATCAACTGAGAAATAAAATTTTTAAATACATTACCAGCTTCTTGTATGTTGCAATAAAGGATAATATACATGGTAAAAACTGAAATCTTAAACTGGTTTGTAAACTGGCCTCCAGTCGACGCAGGGCCAGGAGAGACCAAAGAGAAAGGCAGGTTGCTCCAGATTGGTCAGTGGCAGTTTTAATAAGCAAGGGAACTTACAAGCTCTGTCTTGGGCAGCTGCAAGAGGAGTAAATCCCCGTACTCGCCTGCTGGAATCTTAAAGTTCAAAGTTTATATAGCGTCCTTAACTGGGGTTCCATCACATACAACGTTCCTATGATCTCAACAGCACGTTTCTCTCCCTCAAGACTGCACCCTTGAAAATGGCTGCCACTGCGGAACGGTGGGATCTACAACTGCGGAAGCGGGGAGGAGCCTCCGGTCGCTGAGGGCCGGGATCCCCGGATGCAGCTCACAGGTGCTCCGCCAGTCAGCCCTGCCGTGACCTAGTCCAGCAATACCTAGTTTGAATCTGAGTCAGGAAATCTGCTCTAAAACATTAACAACCTAAAAGGGCCTTAATAAGCTTTGTCATACTTTGGAATATTGAAATTCCATTTATTTTTCCCAAATGTATTTGATTTCATTCCAGTAAGAGTTGAAATGACAGGTTTTTTGAAGCTGCAAGTCACTCTCAAGATCCCTTATTTACCACCTTCACAGCTGAGGAGATTGAGGCAGAAAGAATCCCACAGCTGCTTTGTCAGACCTGGTGTCTGCCAGAAGTCGGTGCCTCCCTTCTCTTCCCTCTGCTCTGCTTGAGTGGTTCTCTCCTCTCTGGGCCCCTTAAAAGTGGAGAAATTTTCCCGACTCGATGGGGGGAACTTCTGCTAGGTCCGACAATCTGGTAACATTGCCTGAAATCAAATAGAACATATGCTTCCTAAAATTTCAGAGCACCATATTTTGGGGGACGAGTAATATTCAAGTGAAGATGTAAAGCCAGCCAGTGGGCAGCTATGGGTCTTGAACTCAACTATAAAGTTATGAGCTGCAGGGGGTGGTGGTGGCTAAGTCAGTTAAGTGTCTGACTCTTGATTTCAGCACAGCTCTTGATCTCAGGGACTTGAGTTCAAGCTTAGTGTTGGGCAACATGCTGGGTGTGGAGCCTACTTTAAAAAAGTTATTAGCTTCAAATTGATATTTGGGAATTATTAGTATATAAAGACAGTCAGGGATAATGTGGCAAGAGGAGCAGAAGCAAGTAGAAGGGAGGATTCTGGGAAGCTTCAACATTCCAGGAAAAGGGAGAGCTAGAAACCAGGGAAAGAGTGTTCCTAAGCCATGGGATGAGATGATTTTAGGAAAGATGGAGTGGTCGTCCATGTTGAGAGGAATGGTTCTCATTTTGTTGAGAAACTTAAACAGCTGTGGAAAATTACCAGAGTTCATAGAGTAGGATATTGTGGAAGCTCATCTGTTTGATGTTGTGTTCAATTCAATTCAGGTTTATTAGACCATTTCTCTGTTCCTAACAGGGTGTTGGAGACAAATATAATCTAGATATAATTTCATTACTTAAGAAGCTTAAGACCTAAGAGCAGACTCTGAAGTCAAATATAGAAAATGACTAACGAAAGATCCACATAAGAAAAAATAAACATATTGGGTTGAGTTCTTCGATTTTCATTTGAGTATTTAGGTTTCTTTAGATAAAAGGGTTAGCACTGCAGTGTCAAAAATATGACCCCAAAAATGGAAAAATTAAATAGACTCTGCGATATCAATTTAGGGAAAAAAAACACGTTATTTTGGAGTCATACAGATATAGTCATGATATATTCCTATCTGGGATAATAGCATGATTTGATTTGTCATTTCATTTTATAGTAGCAGAGCTTGTGAATATTTAAATGCTTCCTAATTATGTTTATTAAATGTTATATGTCATTGTTACAATTTTTAAAGTGATTTTGAAAAAATTCTATAAATCAATCTGTTTCTGCAAGACCTATTTCTATAGTACTTATATTTATCACATTTCTACATTTTACATTGAAGAGCATTCAGATAGAAATCAAAGAGCTCTATTATTAACTCAATTACCTCTTTGAAGAAATAGTGAGGACATTTATCAATTATTAGTGGGGAAGAAATGTAGAAACAGGGATTAGAAAACTGGGTTTTCAAAAAAACATAAAAATAAACCTAGGTTTTCAGTCTCAACTAAATCACTTACTAATTGGGTCATTTTGGGCAAGTCACTAAACTGTTTTGAATCTAAATGTTCTTATCTATAAAATCGTAATAATAGCAGGATTGTTGTGAGGCTATAAGGTATAAAAAGCACTATACCAAATAATATGAAATTACTTTTCTTTCTTCTTTTTTTAAAAAGATATTTATTTATTTATTTATTTATTTATTTATTTATTTGACAGACAGAGATCACAAGTAGGCAGGGTGGTGGGGGGGGGGGTGGGGGGAGGCCGGGAAGCAGGCTCCCGATGAGGGGCTCCATCCCAGGACTCTGGGATTATGACCTGAGCCAAAGGCAGAGGCCCCAACCCACTGAGTCACCCAGGCACCCCTGAAATTGCTTTTCAGGGTATAAATTCCTATACAAATATTTATCATACTATCATTATTATCTCCTTGAGAGAAGGTAATGTGAAAAAAATATTTTAATTTCTACTTGAGGCTTACAGAGACATAGTTTGTATCAATGGTATTTCAATGGTGTATAAAAATAATTGCCAAGTTGACAGAATCACCAAAATAACCAATCCCTCCTGGTAGAATAAAAATAGTCAATTAGAACATTTTGCTGGTCTTTGCCAAAGATAACACTCTTTGGCACTTGATATTCATGATGGATTAACATAACTGATACCCAAATAAATCAGTTACATAACTAAGTTTTGAAATTTTTAAAAAATTCATATATAGGAATGCATGAAAATATATAGATATAGATATAGATACAGATATATGTCCTGTATATGTCCAGATATGTCCAGATATATGTCCAGATATATATGGATATATCTACATATTGATAGATATAGATGATATAGACAGGATATATGCATATAGTATAATCATATCAATTTTTATCAATGTTTTTCAACAAATCTTTTAAGAAAGATAGCAATTCAGGGTCCCTAGGTAGTGCAGCTGGTTAAGTATCTAACACTTGATTTTGGCTCAGGTCCTGAATTCAGGGTTGTGATCTCAGGGTCATAAGATGAAGCCCCCAGTCGGACTCTGTGCTCAGTGCAGTCTGCTTGAGACTCTCTCACTCTCTGCCCTCCTTCTCCATGCTCTCTTTCTATAAAATAAATAATTTAAATAAAGAAAGCCATTAAAGAAAGAAACAAAGATGTGGATAAGAGAATAACACTTTGAATAATTTTGAATATGGGCCACAAATTTACCACAGAATTGCTGAATCTTAGAGTTGGAAGGAATCTTAGATTTTGTATATTCATGCTCTCCACTATATTCCTTACCTTTGGTTTTCTGGCATCTGCTTGCACATAGGAGAATAAATATTGAGCAAGGTAACATGCTCTCTTTTAAAAATAATTTTTCTCTTCCATTTTTAACTAGAATTAGAGAAAATACTTTATATTAAGCTGAAATATCTTAATACCTCCTTAAGTTTTTGTAGACAGACATTTTATGGGACAAGAATATCATTTATTCACTGAACATTTATTGCCAGTTATCAGCTAGCATTCATAAAAGTAGACCCCACTCTCAAACAAGGTGCAATCAAATTTCAGATAAACGCAGCGTAATTATAATTGTTTTCTTCCAACATCAAATCCTCAACTTCATAGAAAAACCTACAAAAAGAATCTAATTGCCTTTCCTGAGGTAATTCTGAATTGATTTTGCAATCGAGTCATTATCACACTTTCCTGTTACTTCCCCAATCCAAATATTTAAATGACAGAGGCATATGCAGAGGGTAGCAGGCTAACAAAATTTGTTCTCCTTTGCATTGGAGATTTTTCTCCACTCCCTATATATACAATAAAAAGTAAAATGGATGAAACTATGAAAATTTTAGATGTCCCCCAAAATATGGTGCTCTGAAATTTTAGGAAGCATATGTTCTATTTGATTTCAGGCAATGTTACCAGATTGTCGGACCTAGCAGAAGTTCCCCCATCGAGTCGGGAAAATTTCTCCACTTTTAAGGGGCCCAGAGAGGAGAACCACTCAAGAGCAGAGAGAAGAGAAGGGAGGCACCGACTTCTGGCAGACACCAGGTCTGACAAAGCAGCTGTGGGATTCTTTCTGCCTCAATCTCCTCAGCTGTGAAGGTGGTAATAAGGGATCTTGAGAGTGACTTGCAGCTTCAAAAACCTGTCATTTCAACTCTTACTGGAATGAAATCAAATACATTTGGGAAAAATAAATGGAATTTCAATATTCCAAAGTATGACAAAGCTTATTAAGGCCCTTTTAGGTTGTTAATGTTTTAGAGCAGATTTCCCGACACAGATTCAAACTAGGTATTGCTGGACAAGGTCATCGAGAGGATATCATGGCTGATTGACTTGCGAACTGTACCTCAAGCTGAATTTACTAATCTGTTTCTCCACAACTGGCTCCTCTTATTATGCCCCTCATTCAGATATCTAACCAAGCTAGAAACCCTAGAGTACTCAACTCCCTCCACCCCTCATTTCCTACTTTCTACAAGCCACAATGTCCTGGTGAATCTGCCTCCTTTGTATCTTCTCGGAATGGTCTCTTTTCTCCATCCTCATCACCACAGCTTTTATAAAGGCTCCTATAATTTCTCTTAAGTGATGTGGGCCACCCAGCCCATTCTCAACGCTATAGCCCAAGTCCTCATTATAAAAGGAAAATATGATCAGGTTCCTCCTGGATTAAATTATACCTGATTTGTTCACAGTTGCTCTCAAAATAAAATCCAGCTTCTCAACAGAACCTTACAGGCTTTCCATGATCTGACCCCTTCTCTATCCTCTAGCTTCTCCCCTTGTCCCATGCTCCAGTGCAAGCCATTTTAACCTACTTTTATTTTCCTGCGTATGCTGTCCTCTCTATGTTTATATATAATTGTGGATGTCTTATACTTTCAGGCCAGAAATGAAGGAAGGAGGTGGAGAGTCCATATCTGTACTCTCGCAGATTGGAAGGAATAAAACATCCAGGGACATTGTGGGCAGTTACCAAAAGGGGAGGAAAGAAGGCTGGGGGCTAGAGATTGGTGTTTAGTAAGAAAATAAGAGTTAGGTTTAGAAGTTGGAACCCATTTGTGGGTTTCTCCAAGAAGTGGAAAATCAAGGGGAAGTTCTAGAGAAGAAAGAAAAACATGCCATTATGCACAGACAACTTGAGAGCTAAGGGAGTCACCAATCCCACCTGTTTTCTGATTTCCATTGTTCTCCAGTAGGCATTACATAAGGACATTTCACCTAATTTCTTATGCTCCTAATTAATGATAAAATTAGGAGAACCTAGGTGGCTCAATCAGTTAAGAGTCTGACTCTTGATTTTGGCTCAGATCATGACTCAGAGTTGTGAGATTGAGTCCCATGTCAGGCTCCACACTGGATGTGGAGTCTGCTTAAGGTTCTGTCTCTCCCTCTGCTCCTCTTCCCCCCCAAATAAAAATAATATAAAGAAACAAAATTAAAAATGGTTAGCATTTACTGAGAATTTAATATGCAGCAATCATTTTTCTTAAGTGCTTGATATAATGTCTCATTTAACTGTCACATCAACCTTAAGAGGGAAATTGTTTTATTCCCATTTACAGATGAGGGCATTGATGAACATGGGTCAAACGTCCTGAAATAATTTTCCATGCTAGCACAGCTAGAAAGAGGAATGATTTGCTCATATATCTGTCTAGAATCAGACATAAAGAAAAGTGGCATCTCAGCCAGACTAGCTCTCTTACCTTTGAATACAGGCTTTGTTTCAATGGTAGATTTTTTTATGGGAATACAATTATTTTATGATTGATATTAAATGTATTAAACTTTGTCTCCTTTATTTAATGATTGCCATGTGCATACCATGAACTTTGTCCTTGAGAAAAACTAGAGTGTGATGATTATTAGATAATTCTTTTCTCCTTCACAGCAGATGAACAGATTGAGACATGGTTAAATGTGGCGGTTTGAGCTATCTTAACTGAACTGAATATAATGCAAAGAAAGTTAATGCACTCAATTGATTGAATGGCCTTGTAAAGACATGACCTTTTCATGAGAGAACTAGAGCTACAACTTATTTTTTTTTTCCCAAGTTTAAATTTTTTATTTTTTATATACATATATTCTTTATCCCCAGGGGTACAGGTCTGTGAATCACCAGGTTTACACACTTCACAGCACTCACCAAATCACATACCCTCCCCAATGTCCATAATACCACCCCCTTCTCCCAAACCCCCTCCCCCCGGCAACCCTCAGTTTGTTTTGTGAGATTAAGAGTCACTTATGCTTTGTCTCCCTCCCAATCCCATCTTGTTTCATTTATTCTTCTTCTACCCACTTAAGCCTCCATGATGCATCACCACTTCCTCATATCAGGGAGATCATATGATAGTTGTCTTTCTCTGCTTGACTTATTTCACTAAGCATGATACGCTCTAGTTCCATCCATGTTATTGCAAATGGCAAGATTTCATTTCTTTTGATGGCTGCATAGTATTCCATTGTGTATATATACCACATCTTCTTGATCCATTCATCTGTTGATGGACATCTAGGTTCTTTCCATAGTTTGGCTATTGTGGACATTGCTGCTATAAACATTCGGGTGCATGTGTCCCTTTGGATCACTACATTTGTATCTTTAGGGTAAATACCCAATAGTGCAATTGCTGGGTCATAGGGCAGTTCTATTTTCAACATTTTGAGGAACCTCCATGCTGTTTTCCAGAGTGGCTGCACCAGCTTGCATTCCCACCAACAGTGTAGGAGGGTTCCCCTTTCTCCGCATCCTCGCCAGCATCTGTCATTTCCTGACTTGTTGATTTTAGCCATTCTGACTGGTGTGAGAGGTGATATCTCATTGTGGTTTTGATTTGTATTTCCCTGATGCCGAGTGATATGGAGCACTTTTTCATGTGTCTGTTCGCCATCTGGATGTCTTCTTTGCAGAAATGTCTGTTCATGTCCTCTGCCCATTTCTTGATTGGATTATTTGTTCTTTGGGTTGTTGAGTTTGCTAAGTTCTTTATAGATTCTGGACACTAGTCCTTTATCTGATATGTCGTTTGCAAATATCTTCTCCCATTCTGTCAGTTGTCTTTTGATTTTGTTAACTGTTTCCTTTGCTGTGCAAAAGCTTTTGATCTTGATGAAATCCCAGTAGTTTCATTTTTTCCCTTGCTTCCCTTGCCTTTTGCGTTGTTCCTAGGAAGATATTGCTGCGGCAGAGGTCGAAGAGGTTGCTGCCCGTGTTCTCCTCAAGGATTTTGATGGATTCCTTTCGTACATTGAGGTCCTTCATCCATTTTGAGTCTATTTTTGTGTGTGTGGTGTAAGGGAATGGTCCAATTTCATTTTTCTGCATGTGGCTGTCCAATTTTCCCAGCACCATTTATTGAAAAGGCTGTCTTTTTTCCATTGGACATTCTTTCCTGCTTTGTCGAAGATTAGTTGACCATAGATTTGAGGGTCTATTTCTGGGCTCTCTATTCTGTTCCATTGATCTATGTGTCTGTTTTTGTGCCAGTACCATGCTGTCTTGATGATGACAGCTTTGTAATAGAGCCTGAAGTCCGGAATTGTGATGCCACCAACGTTGGCTTTCTTTTTCAATATCCCTTTGGCTATTCGAGGTCTTTTCTGGTTCCATATAAATTTCAGAATTATTTGTTCCATTTCTTTGAAAAAGATGGTTGGTACTTTGATAGGAATTGCATTAAATGTGTAGATTGCTTTAGGTAGCATAGACATTTTCACAATATTTATTCTTCCAATCCAGGAGCATGGAACATTTTTCCATTTCTTTGTGTCTTCCTCAATTTCTTTCATGAGTACTTTATAGTTTTCTGAGTATAGATTGTGTGTCTCTTTGGTTAGTTTTATTCCTAGGTATCTTATGGTTTTGGATGCAATTGTAAATGGGATTGACTCCTTAATATCTCTTTCTTCTGTCTTGCTGTTGGTGTAGAGAAATGCAACTGATTTCTGTGCATTGATTTTATATCCTGACACTTTACTGAATTCCTGTATAAGTTCTAGCAGTTTTGGAGTGGAGTCTTTTTGGGTTTTCCACATATAGTATCATATCATCTGCGAAGAGTGATAATTTGACTTCTTCTTTGCCGATTTGGATGCCTTTAATTTCCTTTTGTTGTCTGATTGCTGAGGCTAGGACCTCTAGTACGATGTTGAATAGCAGTGGTGATAATGGACATCCCTGCCGTGTTCCTGACCTTAGCGGAAAAGCTTTCAGTTTTTTTTCTCCATTGAGAATGATATTTGCGGTGGGTTTTTTCATAGATGGCTTTGATGATATTGAGGTATGTGCCCTCTATCCCTACACTTTGAAGAGTTTTGATCAGGAAGGGATGCTGTACTTTGTCAAATGCTTTTTCAGCATCTATTGAGAGTATCATATGGTTCTTGTTCTTTCTTTTATTGATGTGTTGTATCACATTGACTGATTTGCGGATGTTGAACCAACCTTGCAGCCCTGGAATAAATCCCACTTGGTCGTGGTGAATAATCTTTTTAATGTACTGTTGAATCCTATTGGCTAGTATTTTGTTGAGTATTTTCGCATCTGTGTTCATCAAGGATATCGGTCTATAGCTCTCTTTTTTGGTGGGATCCTTGTCTGGTTGGGGATCAAGGTGATGCTGGCCTCATAAAATGAGTTTGGAAGTTTTCCTTCCATTTCTATTTTTTGGAACAGTTTCAGGAGAATAGGAATTAGTTCTTCTTTAAATGTTTGGTAGAATTCCCCCGGGAAGCCGTCTGGCCCTGGGCTTTTGTTTGTTTGGAGATTTTTAATGACTGTTTCAATCTCCTTACTGGTTATGGGTCTGTTCAGGCTTTCTATTTCTTCCTGGCTCAGTTGTGGTAGTTTATATGTTTCTAGGAATGCATCCCATTTCTTCCAGATTGTCAAATTTATTGCCGTAGAGTTGCTCATAGTATGTTCTTAGAATAGTTTGTATTTCTTTGGTGTTAGTTGTGATCTCTCCTCTTTCATTCATGATTTTATTTATTTGGGTCCTTTCTCTTTTCTTTTTGATAAGTCGGGCCAGGGGTTTATCAATTTTATTAATTCTTTCAAAGAACCAGCTCCTAGTTTCGTTGATTTGTTCTATTGTTTTTTTTGGTTTCTATTTCATTGATTTCTGCTCTGATCTTTATGATTTCTCTTCTCCTGCTGGGCTTAGGGTTTCTTTCTTGTTCTTTCTCCAGCTCCTTTAGGTGTAGGGTTAGGTTGTGTACCTGAGACCTTTCTTGTTTCTTGAGAAAGGCTTGTACCGCTATATATTTTCCTCTCAGGACTGCCTTTGTTGTGTCCCACAGATTTTGAACCGTTGTGTTTTCATTATCATTTGTTTCCATGATTTTTTTCAATTCTTCTTTAATTTCCCGGTTGACCCATTCATTCTTTAGAAGGATACTGTTTAGTCTCCATGTATTTGGGTTCTTTCCAAACTTCCTTTTGTGGTTGAGTTCTAGCTTTAGAGCATTGTGGTCTGAAAATATGCAGGGAATGATCCCAATCTTTTGATACCGGTTGAGAGTCCTGATTTAGGACCGAGGATGTGATCTATTCTGGAGAATGTTCCATGTGCACTAGAGAAGAATGTGTATTCTGTTGCTTTGGGATGAAATATTCTGAATATATCTGTGATGTCCATCTGGTCCAGTGTGTCATTTAAGGCCTTTATTTCCTTGCTGATCTTTTGCTTGGATGACCTGTCCATTTCAGTGAGGGG
Source organism: Mustela putorius furo (assembly GCF_011764305.1). Taxonomy (NCBI): domain Eukaryota; kingdom Metazoa; phylum Chordata; class Mammalia; order Carnivora; family Mustelidae; genus Mustela; species Mustela putorius. The sequence goes on from NW_025421553.1 coordinate 4,284,933, forward strand.
AGTGTTAAAGTCCCCTACTATTATTGTATTATTGTTGATGTGTTTCTTTGATTTTGTTATTAATTGGTTTATATAGTTGGCTGCTCCCACATTGGGGGCATAGATATTTAAAATTGTTAAATCTTCTTGTTGGACAGACCCTTTGAGTATGATATAGTGTCCTTCCTCATCTCTTATTATAGTCTTTGGCTTAAAATCTAATTGATCTGATATAAGGATTGCCACTCCTGCTTTCTTCTGATGTCCATTAGCATGGTAAATTCTTTTCCACCCCCTCACTTTAAATCTGGAGGTGTCTTCGGGGCTTAAAATGTGTTTCTTGGAGGCAACATATAGATGGGTTTTTGTTTTTTTTATCCATTCTGATACCCTGTGTCTTTTGACAGGGGCATTTAGCCCATTCACATTCAGGGTAACTATTGAGAGATATGAACTTAGTGCCATTGTATTGCCTGTAAGGTGACTGTTACTGTATATGGTCTCTGTTCCTTTCTGATCTACCACTTGTAGGCTCTCTCTTTGCTTAGAGGACCCCTTTTCAATATTTCCTGTAGAGCTGGTTTGGTATTTGCAAATTCTTTCAGTTGTTGTTTGTCCTGGAAGCTTTTAATCTCTCCTTCTATTTTCAATGATAGCCTAGCTGGATATAGTATTCTTGGCTGCATGTTTTTTCTCGTTTAGTGCTCTGAAAATATCATGCCAGCTCTTTCTGGCCTGCCAGGTCTCTGTGGATAAGTCAGCTGCCAATCTAATATTTTTACCATTGTATGTTACAGACTTCTTTTCCCGGGCTGCTTTCAGGATTTTCTCTTTGTCATTGAGACTTGTAAATTTTACTATTAGGTGACGGGGTGTGGGGCCTATTCTTATTGATTTTGAGGGGCATTCTCTGAACCTCCTGAATTTTGATGCTCGTTCCCTTTGCCATATTGGGGAAATTCTCCCCAATAATTCTCTCCAGTATACCTTCTGCTCCCCTCTCACTTTCCTCTTCTTCTGGAATCCCAATTATTCTAATGTTGTTTCGTCTTATGGTGTCACTTATCTCTCGAATTCTCCCCTCGTGGTCCAGTAGCTGTTTGTCCCTCTTTTGCTCAGCTTCTTTATTCTCTGTCATTTGGTCTTCTATATCACTAATTCTTTCTTCTGCCTCATTTATCCTAGCAGTGAGAGCCTCCATTTTTGATTGCACCTCATTAATAGCTTTTTTGATTTCACCTTGGTTAGATTTTAGTTCTTTATTTCTCCAGAAAGGGCTTTTATATCTCTCGAGAGGGTTTCTCTCTAATATCTTCCATGCCTTTTTCGAGCCCGGCTAGAACCTTGAGAATTGTCATTCTGAACTCTAGATCTGACATATTACCGATGTCTGTATTGATTAGGTCCCTAGCCTTCGGTACTGCCTCTTGTTCTTTTTTTTGTGTTGAATTTTTACGTCTTGTCATTTTGTCCAGATAAGAGTAAATGAAGGGGCAAGTAAAATACTAAAAGGGTGGCAACAACCCCAGGAAAATATGCTTTAACCAAATTAGAAGAGATCCAAAATCGTGAGTGGGGAGAAAGGGGATAAAAAGAGGTTCAAAAAGGAAGAGAGAAAAAAGAAAAAAAAAAAAAAAAAGAAAAGAAAAGAAAAGAATTTTAAAAAAAGAAAACACCTAAGAAAAATGTAAAAAATAATATATATATTAGATAAACTAGTAAAAAATCGTTAAAAAAGAAAAAGGTAACAGTTAAAAAAAAATTTTACCCGAAGGCGAGAAAAAAAAAACAAGTGAAAAAGAAAAAATTAAATTAACTGCAAGACTAAAATAAATCACAGGAAAAAAGCCATGAGTTCCGTGCTTGGCTTTCTCCTCCTCTGGAATTCTGCTGCTCTCCTTTGTATTGAAACCGCACTCCTTGGTAGGTGAACTTGGTCTCGGCTGGATTTCTTGTTGATCTTCTGAGGGAGGGGCCTGTTGTAGTGATTCTCAAGTGTCTTTGCCCCAGGCGGAATTACACCGCCCTTACCCGGGGCCGGGGTGAGTAATCCGCTCGGGTTTGCTTTCAGGAGCTTTTGTTCCCTGAGCGCTTTCCGTAGAGTTCCCGAGGACGGGAATACAAATGGCGGCCTCCTGGTCTCCGGCCTGGAGGAGCCGAGAGCCCAGGGCCCCACTCCTCAGTGCGCCTTCAGAGAACAGCGCCCAGTTACTCCCGTCTGCCTGACCTCCGGCCGCGCTCCGAGCTCACCGAGCCTGCGACCGGTTCAAGGTAACACGGAGCTGCGAGCTTACTGTCGGCTCTGTCTCTGTAGCCGGCTTTCCCGTTCCAATACCCGCAAGCTCTGCGACACTCAGACACCCCCGATCCTTCTGTGACCCTGCGGGACCTGAGGCCACGCTGACCCCGCGTGGGCTTCGCCCCGGTTTAGCCTCTGGAGCGATGTCCCTCAGCGGAACAGACTTTTAAAAGTCCTGATTTTGTGCGCGGTTGCTCCGCCGCTTGCCGGGAGCCGGCCCCTCCCCCCGGGGTCTATCTTCCCGTCGCTTTGGATTCACTTCTCCGCCGGTCCTACCTTTCAGAAAGTGGTTGTTTTTCTGTTTCCAGAATTGCTGTTCTTCTTCTCTTCGATCTGCCGATGGATTTTCAGGTGTTTGCAATCTTTAGATAAGCTATCTAGCTGATCTCCGGCTAGCTGAAGCAGTCTCAGCTTGCTACTTCTCCGCCATCTTGACTCCGAGCTACAACTTATTAATAACATTATTCCCAACCTCTATGTGTATAAACAAAAATCTTTAAACATGAAGAACACTGAGAGATATGAGACACCTGAACCAAGTAAGAGTGGCAAAGTTTTACTGATGTCAGAGCCCAAGATCACACCAAATTAATAAAATGGCAGCTGCATAAGGACAGAGGGGTTTTTAGCATCTAGATGTATACCCGTTTTTCTTCTCCCTATATTGAGGATATTGAAGAGGAAATATTTGTATGTATGTATTTATGTATTTATCATTATTATTCTAGAGAGAAAGAGAGAGTGGGGATGGAGAGGTCCATGGGAGAGGGGGAGAATGAATCCAGGCAGATACATGCCGGACACGGGAGCTGAGGCAGGGCTGGATGTCAGGCCCCTGAGTTTATGACCTGAGCCAAAATCAAGAGTCCAAGTTTCAACCAACTGAAAGGAAATATTTTAAAAATCAATATAAATAACATTCCTCTCATGATGACTACCTCAGCCTCAGACTTAAAAGTGTTGAAAAATAATTTTACATAATCTTTCATTGAGAGTCTCTCTTTTAGCATGTATTTCTCATGTAGCTGATTTTCAGCCTGTGTTATGTCAATATCCATGTGAACAAATAAGATAATTATATATAAAATATGCTGCAATTGAAAGAAATGAGGCAGTAGAGGAATGAAGAGATGTGAGGAAGAAAGAATTGCAAAACAGTGGCCCATGTTTTTAAGAATTACAGTTTATCTCCAGAGAGCCCATCCTTTTTTTTTTTTTTTTTTTTTAAGATTTTATTTAAAGAGAGAGATAGCACAGGCACAAGAGCAAGGGAGAGGAGCAGAGTCAGAGGACTCGATCCTAGGACTCTGAGATCATGACAAGAGCCGAAGGCCGGCTATTAACTGATGGAGCCACCCAGGAGTCCCCGTCCTCTTTTTATTCAAGATAATTTTCATGTTCTAGCCAGAGCAAAGTAAATTTGGATGCACTTTATCATTAGATTTGCCCATGATATTACTTCCTTGTCATCTGGTGGCCTGGACATAATTAAGTTTCTGTGAATTGGCAATTAAGAATTTTAAGAAACATATTCTCTTCCATATGAATGGGATCCATATAGGAACCTACTAGTGCTGTGTACAAAATGCTGCTCTAGTGGCCAAGAGAAGCTCTTGGTTCTCAGTCGCCTAACTTAAGTCTCCAGAGTAGAAAAAAGCCCTTGGTTGATGTAAAACAACAAACATAATATTCCATATTTTGTGCGTGTGAGAGCCAACTGAAATCCAAGGTAACCATTAGGCTGTGTCTGGTCAACAACACAATAAGTAAAAGGACATTGGCACGGCATTTCTAGCCATCTGGATGCCTAAATAGGATTACTGCTAAGAGCTAACTAGAAATTGTCTGGTAGATTTTATCAAAACAGACACTAGTTCTGGATAATTCAGACCAAAAGACTGATGTTTCCTCTTACCAGAAAATTATCTGAAGAGGGAACTTGAAATCAATGCAAGCCATTTCTTTAAGGCTTCCCTTTACTTTATGAAGACAAAGTCTCAGCCTACAAAGAGCCAATGGTGAAACTACCTAAGGGGCAGTTTTTAAGTTGATGGGCATTTGAGAGCCATTTTGTTACTCAAATCCCTTTTCTTTTTCCTTTTGTTTACCATCAAAACACCTACCAAGAGAAGATTCTCCTTTGGTTTTACCATCCATGAGGGTTACTAATAAAGAAAGCAGAAGACTTACTAAGCTGAGTTTGGCTAAAAATTATCCAGTTGTTGAACTGGGCTCAAATTGAGTGGTAATGTATAACATTAGAATTCTGGTCACTTAACCTAAGGAAACATGAAAATATTCAAATGAACAAAAAGTAAAATAAAACAAGCAAACAAACAAAAACCCAAGTCATATGTGTTTAGTGGGTGGAGGAAAAGTAAATTGGCTGATGCAATTCACCAGTTTGATGGAAACGTCAAATCAGTGAAAATAGTTGGAATAGCCTGTGCTAGTTGGTAAGATTTAGTTCAGTTAAATAATATTTATTCTGTAACCTCCGTGTGCCCATCATCATACTGGTTGATGAAATACGATATTATCCTTGTCTCAAATACTTCAAACATATAAATCAATACTTGCAGTTCAGTTCCTCATATCTATGATGGATGTATGAACAAGAATCAGAATTTCTATAGATGTGGAAGTAAAAAACTGGGATGGGGAAAGAAAGAGAATCAGGAAATATGTGTCATTTTCAGTGACAAGGAGAGGAATTCAAAGATAAATAGTGACCAAGATGCCGTTAAATTTCTCCTCTGTTTGGCTAAACTTTAGATAGGCTTGCTTCTGACTTTTAAGGCCCTGTTCTCCTTCCTTTTGAAATATAAATCTTAAAATCCCCTTGCCAATTTTTTAGCTAAGATTGTTTTTCTCAAGGACCTGGGAGCCACCTCTTTGAAATACTCATCAAGAAAGGTAATTCTCAGCATGTTTAGGTGGTTCACCTGGTTAAGCGCCCTACTTGATTTCAGCTCAAGTCATGAGCCCCACATTGAGCCCCAAGCCCCAAGTCAGGCTCTGCAGTCAGTGGAGTAGTCCCCTTGGGAGTGTCTTTCTCTCTCTCTCTCTCCATCTCCCCCTCCCCTACTTTTGTGCACTCTCACATGTGTTTTCTCTCTTCAAAATAAATACATCTTTTAAAAAAAGAAGAAAAAAAAGAAAGTTAATGCCTCTATCTCCCAGTCTCTTTGTGAGGATAGAACCCTAAATTCCCTTTGCCAATTAGCAAACACAGGTGGTCCAATCATAGAGAAAAACACAAGAACTTACTATGCAGGACACATCCCACTGATCAACTACTCCCTAATGTCCTCCAGTACTTTTCCAATAGTTCATCTCATGCTCAGAAACCCTCCTGGCCTTTATTTCACTGGAGTTCAGACCGAGCTTCTGGTTTCTCTCCCTTTTTGGGAGGCCCCTTGAATACAGCCTTAAAATCTTGAATAAAGTCTTCCTTACCTGTTTAATTAGTCAGGTAATTTTACTTTGACAATAGAAAGTGGGCAGGTAGACAAGAAAGGAGGACCTTCTCAGAGAACATCGCCCTGGCAAAGATCTGGAAGTATCATATTCTACTACATTTTTGAGGAGATATACCCATGTTTGCTACCTATGTGAGGCTATAGTCCTCACAGATGTCCTTGTGTGCACCTGTGTCTGAGAATTTTCCACCTCCACCCTCTCAGCAGCCCCAGGATGCAGTTGGATGCATTTCTGAGAATCCCACCTAGTGTCTTCTACTCTCTCTCTCTCTCTCTCTCTCAGCCTGGAAGAATCTTACTTAATGCCACTGGATTGTAGATCTAAAAATGGTTTACATAGCATATATGATGTTTCATATGTCTTACCTCATTAATAAAAAAGTGATCCTCCTAAAAAGTTGCATCCATAGAGAACATTTGTAGTGTTACAGAAGAATGGAATCCATGTTTAGAACAGCTGGAGGCCTGACCGCAGCCTGAAAGTTATTCTTCTTTTCCCTCGTCCCCATGATCAAAAGAAGAGTAGAACGTGATTCTTTTTCTTGCCCCACACCTGTGGCAGATAGAGCGGTAGCAAGAGCCACAGAGACGTTCTTCCTGTAAGTGCAAGAGGAGCTGTAAGAAATGATCGGTAGCAACGATCTTGGGGACAAAATATTCAAAAACTTTAAATGCAAAAGACAACCCCTGACCTTTAAATCTGAAAATTTATTTCAATATCTGCATACAGAGACCAAGAATATTTTGTATTTGGAAATTAGAGCCCTGAACCCTAGACACTTAGGCCTCCCCTTGAATCTGCACAGGAGGTTCCGAAGAGTCATGAATATCACACCTCCCTCCTGCTCCATCTTCCTGCTGGCTGTGCATTGCTGTTACCTGTTGAACTCTTCATCAGGATAAGATTGAAGTTAAAGAAGCTGTCCACTATTGTTTGGTAGCAATGGGGTGCAAAAAAAAAATCGATTTCGTGTGTCCAGAGTGCACAGGTTAGGTAAGCAAGGCCCGTTCTAGAACATAACCTTGCCCAGCTTCTTGTGTGGGTGTGCAGCCCACTAGGGATGGGCCCCAAATGCTGAGTATCTCCTGGGACAGAGGTCTTAGTGTCTAAGAGGAAGAGTTCTGTATCTTGGTTGTTCCCTTTCTCCCTATTAAAGAAGGGAATTAGAAATTATGCAAGTTAGTGTGAAATATGAAACATTTCTTTTATAACGTTCCTTGGATTTTCTTTTTTTAAGTTATAGCTAGTGGCTTATCTCCCCCTAGTGACTAAAATTGGGCTCTGCAGTTAGAATTTAATTATTAAGCGTTAGCTCTAAGTCCCAACTTTATTTTCTGTCTAAACACTCCTTAGAGACAGCATATGAGAAATCTTAGATTAACTAAGGAGACTCAATATTAGAAAGTCAAATATGGGGCCATCTCATAATGCTTTCTAAGTCCAATTTCTGGGTTTACTGTAAGGGCACATATAATAACTAAGACTTGGTTCTGAGATTGTGATGACAATAATAACAATCATAACAATATAGCTAATATCTGTTGAGGTCTTACTATGTTCCAGAAAACATTATGATGCTTTTAAGTATCACTCATTGACCCCCACAATAACTATGTGAAAAGTTCTCTTGTACCCAATTTTTAGAAGAGAAAACAGATAAAGAGAAGTGAATAATTTGCCCCAAATCCAACCACCTATTAACTAGCAAAGCCAAGATTTAAAGCACAACAGTCTAGCCCCAGAACCTTAAGTCTACACAGCATAGGATAAATGTGTACATTTGGTCTGTGGAATCAGAGAGGCTCCCCACTCCTCTCTAGCTGCATGCTCCTTTAAATAGAATGTGGTCATGTTTCAAATGCTTGGGAAAGACAGAAGCGCCATAGGAATCCAAGGCTGGAACTTGATCAAGGCATTTCTCAGAGAAATTTCAGAGGTAGCAGCAATTCGACTTCAAATGTTGGTATGAAGTAGGAAGGCACAGAGAGGGAAGCATGGCCCAAGCTAGGAAGGGCAGCAGGATCAGAGGCAGTAATGCAATCAATGGAGGACATGAGGTAGTGTGGGGGCAGCGAACAGAACAGAACTAGGGGAACAAAGTGGGGGACACTGGAAGGTGTGTGAGGGAGGAGAGGAAAGCTGAAAGATCGGCTTAGACCATATTATTCATGGAGGATCTTAACATCAGGTTAAGAACTTAGATCTTCTCTAATTATTGAGAATTTCTTTAAATAATATTTATGGCTTCTGTCATTTTTCACAAGTAAGATGTGCCCAGTGTGGAAAATCTGGAAACCAAAATGGCAAAGCTAAAACACTATTTATAACTCCACTTCTTTTTGTAATATTTGTAATATATCTTGCAGTCTTTAGCCCACAAACACATTTTAACCCCCTCCAAGAAGCTATTGAACTTTGCATAATAAATATACAGCATTTTGATGTTTTGGTTTTGTCTTTTATTATAGTACATGTCTATTATAAATAAAATAGAAGCATAAGCATTAAAAGCAAAAGTAAAATCATAAGCATTTCCAAGCTCCTATGGTTAAAAATCACTTTTATTGTGTGTGTATCTTTGTATGTATATGTATGTACGTACCCCCTTGGGAAAAAACAGATCTCATTCAAAAATACAATAATAGGGGCGCCTGGGTGGCTTAGTGGGTTAAACATCTGCTTTAGGCTCAGGTCATGGTCTCAGGGTCCTGGGATCGAGCCCCACATTGGGCTCTCTGCTCAGCAGGGAGCCTGCTTCCCCCTCTTCCTCTTTCTGCCTCTCTGCCTGCTTGTGATCTCTCTCTATGCCAGGTAAATAAATAAAACCTTTTTAAAAAAATAGAATAGGGGTGCCTGGGTGGTTCGGTGGGTTAGGCCACTGCCTTCGGCTCAGGTCATGATCTCGGGGTCCTGGGATCGAGCCCCACGTCTGGCTCTCTGCTCAGCGGGGAGCCTGCTTCTCTCTGCCTCTCTGCCTGCTTGTGATCTCTCTGTCAAATAAATAAATAAAATCTTTAAAAAAAAATAGAATAATAATTTATAAACTGTCTTAGACCCTGAAGTTTTCTCTTAACATATCATGAACACCTTGCTTGTGTAGATACATGTATTGCTGATACATGTATTTCTACATCAAAATTTAATGGCTGCATCCTTTACAAAATAACTTACACAAGCTCATATTTTTTAATTGCTTTTGCGTCTTTGTTGAAAATCAATGAACTACATATGCGTGGGTCCATTGTTAGATTCTCTGTTCTATTGACCTATTTGTCTTTCTTGATTGAGTGTAACTTTAAACTAAGATTTGCAGTCCGAGAGTAGAAGTTAGCCAAATTTTGTTCTCCTTTTTCAAAGTTGTTGTAGCAATTCTATGCCCTCTGCATTTCCATATGCGTTTTAGAATCAGCTATTAAGGGGAGTGTGGGTGGCTCAGTGTGTTAGGGCCTCTGCCTTCAGCTCAGGTCATGATCTCAGGGTCCTGGGATCAAGCCCTGCATCGGGCTCTCTGCTCAGTGGGGAACCTGCTTCCCCCCCTCTCTCTGCCTGACTCTCTGCCTATTTGTAATCTCTGTCTTCGAATAAATAAGTAAAATCTTAAAAAAACAAAAAAAAGAATCAGCTGTTAAAATGTATGAATAAACCTGTTGAGATTTTCATTAGGATTGTCATATCTATCAAATCAAATTAGGGAGAATTAATGTTTTATCCATTACCATGGCATTTATCTCTATTTAGGAGTTCTTAATTCCTCTCAGTATAGATTGCAGTTCTCAGCATATAAGACCTGCAGATTTCTTCATATTTATTTCTAGGTAATTCATATTTTTATGCTATCATAAATGGTATTATTATTTTGATTTCAATTTCCAATTGTTTGTTGCTACTATATTGATCTCACTTCTTCCAACCTTGTTAAACTTACTTATTAACTCTAGTAAATATACATATATATATATACTCCATCAGATTTTCTATACAGATGATGGTGCCATTTGTGAATAAAGACCATTTTACTTCTTCATCTCCAATCTGGACATCTTTTATTTCTCTTTCTTGTCTGGATGGACTGATTAAAACCTCTATTGGTAAAAGTAGGCATGCTTGCATGTTTCCTCATCTTAGGGGAAAGAATTTTGTCTTTTAAGTATGAGTTAATGATCCAGTTTGTTGTTGCTCTTTATCAGGCTGAGGATATTCCTTCTGTTCCCAGTTTGCTGAGGGCTTTTATCAGCATTGGATGTTGGCTATTTGTCAAATGATTTTTCTCCATCTTTGGAGATGATCGTTTTTTAGTCTATTAACATGGTGAATTACATTGACTGGTTTTCAAATGTTGAACAAACTTTGCATCCCTGAGGTAAACTGCACCTGATCAAGATGCATTATCATTTTAATATAGTGTTAGATGTGATTTGTTCAAATTGGTAAGAAATGGCATCTCCATGTTCATGAAGGATATTGTTATGCAGTTTTCTTATGTTTTTCATGTTGTGGTATCATAGTTATGCGAGCTTCACAGATTGAGCTGAGAAGTACTCAATTTTCTGGAAGAGTTTGTGTTGAAATACTTTTTTTTTTTAAGATTTTATATTATTATTTTTATTTATTTGACAGAGATCCTAGGTAGGCAGAGAGTCAGGCAGAGAGAGAGGTGGGAATCAGGCTCCCTGCTGAGCAGAGAGCCCAATGCGGAACTTGATCCCAGGACCCTGAGATCATGACCTGAGCCGAAGGCAGAGGCTCAACCCACTGTGCCACCCAGGCGCCCTGAAATATTTTTCCTCTTTAAACGTTTGGTAGAATTCACTTGTGAAGGCATCTGAGAACAGAATTTTCTTTGTGGGAAGATTTAAAACTCCAAGGCTCTTCCAGTTATTTATTTCTTCTTGAATAAGACTGGTAGTTTGTATCTTTTAAGGAATTTGAACGTTTTCCTGTTACTTAAGGTGAACGCTGATGTCATTGTCTTTCTTCTTTTTTAAATAGGCATTTAGAGCAAAAAATATTCCTTCTTGTTACTGCTATAGCTGTATTCCATAAATTTTCAAGTGATTTTTCATTTTTACTTAGTTAAAATTTTTCTTAATTTCTTTTTTGATTTCTTTCTTGACCTATTGACTATGTAAACATACATTACTTATGTATTTGAGGTTTGTCCAGATAACTATCTGTTACTGATTTCTAATTTCATTCCACTGTGGTCAGAGAACATATTTTGTGTGTCTTTGGTTAACCTCTATCTTGATTGCAAACAGAAATTCAATCCCCTGCTTTTGGACTGGTAGGTTGTTTCTAATTTTTGTACTATTGAAAACAACTCTTAAATGAAGATGAATTTGAAATCTTTGCACCCATTCTCATTTTCTTAGATAAATTACAAGAAATAAAAATTTTGACTCAAAGAGTGTTTACTTCTTTTTGTAGAATTTGTATATACTACTAGGTGGCTTGTTTCATGCTTTGCTTTATATTCAATAATCTGCACATATTTTCTTTTCTTTTTTTTTTAAAGATTTTATTTATTTATTTGACAGAGAGAACTCACAAGTACACTGAGAGGCAGGCAGAGAGAGAGAGAGAGAAGGAAGCAGGCTCCCTGCTGAGCAGAGAGCCCGATGCGGGACTCGATCCCAGGACCCTGAGATCATGACCTGAGCTGAAGGCAGCTGAGCCACTGAGCCATCCAGGCGCCCCTGCACATATTTTCTTCAGAACAATAATTGCTTTCTGTAACATTTTCTTAATCACTGCATAATGTTTTATTTACATACAAAAGTATATTTAACCATCCTCTATTGTTGGACATCTCAACTCTAATTTGGGACAAGTTTCCATCATGCTTTAATAAATCACATTGTGGATCATTTGTTTATTAAAGAGGATTGACCTCATAAAAGCAGTGATTTAGGAAAGTTAGTCAGGAAGCAGGATAGAGGATAGACTTGGGCTGAGAAAGACTGGAAGCAGGGAAATGTGTCCCATCACAGTAGGATTCTAATGTAATACTACATGAATGAGGTTCTAATGGTGACAAATGAGTGGAGGTGACAGGATAGGTGGAATAAATACTAAAACAAAAGAATCTATCACACATAGTGACTGATTTTGTGAAAATTAAAATCAATCTCTATCTTAAAAGCAGTGGCATTTTTAGATAAAATTGTCTTCACATTTTATCTTCAAAATATCCATTTTCTTAGCATTTGTTCTCACCTGTCAAGCAGTAATGTTTCCTAATCACACAATAATGCTTTCTTCATAGATAATAGAAGAATCTAGGGACACTATTTGCTAAAGCAATTCTATCTAAGGAAGAACAGGATTCATGTAACTCCCTATTACTTTATAAGGAATTTTCTTAGTCTCAAGATGTTTTGCCCTTTTGAGTTATATCCTTACCATTTAGAGAAACAACAAATTTGAGAACCATCCTTAACTTTATTACCTTATTGCACTTGTATTTGTTGTCTTTCAGTGCTTTAAGGCAAAGCGTCTGTGATCCACTTGACCTAGAGAAGGAGAAGTTATTTTCCTGTTGATATACACCTGGGAGAATGCCACCCACTGCTCTGGTGCCAGCGCTTCCCGAGTGCCCAGAGCAGGCGGAGGCTGACTGAGTGTGTTCAGTGAGCAGACAAGACTTTTGTCTAAGCTTCCCAGCACACCTTTCTTTATCCCACCCCCTTTCCTTTCCACTTCTCTTTCCTACCTTTCTCACCTTACAATTTCTGAATGCTCCATGAAATGCCCATTATTGTGCACATTGGTGCAATTTATCGCTTATTTTATCTGATTCAGCTGTTTGCTCAAACTTTTTTTTTTTTAATTTTTTTATTTTTGATGTTTGCTCAAACTTTTTAAAAAATAAAATCAGTCATCTCATTTTAAGTTCTCTCCTGATCACTTCCCTAAAAGACTTAGCCTTGGCCAGATCATCACAGTCACATCTCGAGAGGCTTGATCTCATGGCTAGGTCCAACTCATTAGACTAAGCACCAAATTTCCTCACAAACCCCCTAAAAAAAAACCCAACACTATCAGTTTCTTTACTGCTCATTTAAGGTCAAAAAGCCATACTATGGGGGCGCCTGGGTGGCTCAGTAGGTTAAGCCTCTGCCTTCAGCTCAGGTCATGATCTCAGGGTCCTGGGATCAAGCCCCGCATTGACCATAGCAATACTATGGTCATCAAAATGTGCTTGAAGAAAACCCAGTTTCCATTCACTGTGTGGTCTTCCGGAATTTTTTAGTTGGTCAACTGTATAACTACTTCAACCCCAAACTCAGTCCCATAGGAGTCAAGGAGCACCAACTTTTTATTTTTCTTAAGTTCTTATTTAAATTCCAGTTAGTCAACATATAGTGTAATATACACACAGTGTAGTATATACAATATGTATGTATTATAACATATACAATATATATATTATGTATATAACATACAGTGTAATATACACATACAGTGTAATATACAATGTATATACCCTATAATATTTCACAGTGTAATACACTTCCAAACATCACCTGATGTTCATCACTATAAGTGCCCCCCTTAATCCCCAACACCTGTTTCACCCACCACCCCACCCCACCTCCCCTCTGTAATAAATTCGTCCTTTATAATTCAGAGTCTATTTCTTGCTTTGCCTCTCTCTCTCTCTCTTTTTCCCTCTTTGCTTATTTGTTTCATTTCATAATCCCACATATAAGTAAAATCATATGGTATTTGTCTTTCTGACTTATTTCATTCAGCATAATACTCTCTAGTTCCATTCACGTCATTGCAAATGGGAAGATTTCATTCTTTTTTTTTTTTAAGATTTTGTTTATTTGACTGACAGAGATCACAAGTAGGCAGAAAGGTAGGCAGAGAGAGGAGGAAGCAGGCTCCCTGCTGAGCAGAGAGCCCAAGGTGGGGGCTTGATCCCAGCACCCTGGGATCATGACCTGAGCCGAAGGCAGAGACTTTAACCCACTGAGCCACCCAGGTACCCCAAGATTTCATTCTTTTTTATAACTGAATGATATTCCATTATATATATATTTTCTATTATATATATATATACACTCCACTATACACACACACATACACACACACACACACATACACATACACTACATCTTCCCTATCCATTCATCAGTTGATAGACACTTTGGTTATTTCCATGATTTGGCTGCTGTAGATAATGCTGCTATAAAGATTGGGGCACATGTATCCCTTTGAATTAGTGTTTTTATATTCTTTGGGTAAATATCTAATAGTACAATTGCTGAACCCTAGGGCACTTTTATTTTTAACTTTTTGAGGAACCTCCATACTGTTTTCCAGAGTGGCTGCACCAGTTTGCATTCCCAACAGTGCATGAGGGTTCCCCTTTCTCCATATCCTTGTCAGCACATGTTCTTTCTCGTGTTGTTGATTTTAGCCATTCTGACAGGTGTGAGGTGATAGCTCATTGTGGTTTTGATTAAGAAGCACCAACTTTAAATATACCAGTTTACGAATTATTTCCCTCCCTCCTTAAGTCCATCTGCAACTTTGACAGTCTTAGGCTGCTTAAATCCCTTTTGTCATGTGCATATAATACTGGTGATGATTACCCATCCAAATTCCACCAAATGCTTTTAAAATACTCTCTACTTCTCCACTACTATTTCAAGGGTCATTAGCTAAGTCTCTGAAGACACTGAACCCATTTCTATCATGTGTTGTAAATTCCTATTCAGTATTGAGTTGGCAGCCCCAAATTCTCTCAATAAAGTATAATGATTTTTCAGGAAGAATAAATATCATTGTATTTTCAATATTTTCATTGAATACTTACTGACTTGGTACCTTGGGAAAGTTACTTATACTCTAAGCAGTAGTGGATTGGAGCAGGGACCTGCTTATGGGAGCCAACTATGAAATTTTCAAGAGTTTTGCCTATAAGTTTTTTAAACTTTGGAGACTTGAAATCAATCATGGTAAGAGTGTTTACCACAGATGATGGCAAAATGCTACAAATGGGGCACTTCTTTCTGCACAGAGAGCTGGTTTACCAGCTTACTACTGTCTTAGTTTTTTAGTTTTTTTAGCCTTAGTTTCTTCATCCATAAAATGAGAAAAATAAAATTTCAATCAGTATTGAACACATTCAGTTGCAGTAAACATAATCTCTTTGCTAGTTTAAACACAAAAGGAATTTGCTAGAGTTTTAAATGCCCTATTTGCTAGAGTCTTAAATGCCCTATAGAATTATAGAGAAGACTGATAAAATAGGTTATAGTTTGAGTTCTCAAAAACAAATTTGAGATTGATGCTGCAGAACTAAGTCACCAGGGAGCCTACTATCTCCTCTATAGTCAGGAGGTTACCTGCCCATTTGGGAAGCTGCTGCTAAGGTTATCAGTTGTAAGATGACTTTGCCTCTCCCAGGTTCAGGAAAGCCTCCTTGATCAAGAAGCCATTACAGGCAAACCCGCACACTGCCTCTAACTGCCGCTTGTTTTCTGAATATTTCAAGATAACATCTGACTGACAGAAACTATTGTTCAACAGAACTGCAGCTGCACGGGAGGCTTGGAAATACAGTCGTTATTCAGAGTATCTTGTGAGCCAATAAGAATTCGGAGATTCTATTGCCAAAGATCAATAGAAAGGTGGAGAGTAGCTACTGGAGTACGGCTAGCAGTCTGCCATTGTCCATCCATTTTTATCCCTGAGATCTTCGAACACCCTTTTCCCCAAACAGAATAATTCATAGCCTCCCTATGAGGTATGACTTCCAAGTCCCATCCAGAGATTGAACCCAGTTTAAAGGCCAGGATATCTGAATGACTCCACGTCCTCTCCATCAAGTCCAGATGGGACTATCTGTGGACAAGTGACCCAGGAAGTGACAGGTGAGTTATCCTCCTATGTCCAATGACAAGAGCACCAAGAACAGCAACAACAACAACAACAACAACACACACACACACACACACAAAATCCAAAAGTGGAGTAGGAACCAGATAATGATAATAAAAATTCCCTTCAGAAAAATACTGTGCTGGGCAGGCATTTCAGGGACCTCTGCCCTGGTAATAGATTACTATGATTTTCTAGGTTAGCCTATCTAACAGCCTCTGGTTCCTCTCACATCTCCATGACTATTGGCTTTGTTTTCTTGGTGGTCCTTCCTTATCCATGAGACTCCTTGACCACATTGGAACTGGGCATTGGAGAGTCTTCCTTTCTTGGGGTTGTAAAACTTTCACATCCTGCTTTTTTTCTGGTGCAGGTTCAGCTACTTACGTTTGCTTGGTGCTGATTATCAGGCTGTGGCAGGCCAGGGTGACAGTTTCTGTGGTAAAGAGCTTCCTCGTCAACTTGACGGACTTCCAGTCTTCTGATCAGCTCCAGTGTGAGAATTGTACCCAAAGAATTCATCTAGGGGCGCCTGGGTGGCTCAGTGGGTTAAGCCGCTGCCTTCGGCTCAGGTCATGATCTCAGGGTCCTGGGATCGAGTCCCGCATCGGGCTCTCTGCTCAGCAGGGAGCCTGCTTCCTCCTCTCTCTCTCTGCCTGCCTCTCTGCCTACTTGTGATCTCTCTCTGTCAAATAAATAAATAAAATCTTTAAAAAAAAAAAGAATTCATCTAGACGTTTAACATAAATATATGTTAAATTTAAATACATTTTGTTATATATTAAAACCTGACGATCTAGTTTTAATTATTAGCTATGTTCTACACAGTCTCTTTTCAACCTAATGGTGGTGTTTAGCTTGAATTATGCCCCCCACCCCTGCCAAAAAAAGATCTGTTTGATTCTTGGCACTTACTATGTCAGAATGTGACCTTATTTGGAGACAATCAACTTGGACATAATCAAGTTAAAATGAGGTCATTAGAGTGAGCCCCAATTCAATATTACTGGCATTCTGATAAAATTTGGACACACAGGCATACATGGAGCTGTCATGTGAAGAGAAAGGTAGTGATCTAGGTAAGGCCCCCACAAGCCAAAAAATGCCAAAGGTTGCCAGAAAACCACCATGAGCTGTGGGAGAGCCATGGAACAAATTCTTCATCACCTCTCTCAGAAGAAACCAACTCTGCTGACAACTTGACCTTGAACTTCTAGCCTCTAGAACTGAGACAATACATTTCTATTTAAGCCACTCAGTTTGCACCATTTTGTGACAGCAGCCCCAGCAAATTAGTACAGGTGGCTACCATACTGTGCTACAGTAAGACTCTTGCATGGTAGGGCAACACTCTTCAGCTCATCTATGCGGCTGGGCTGGTTCTCATTGTCTAGACCATACTCTCTACTTCTCCGCTACTGTCTCAAGGGTCATTAGCTAAGTCTCTGAAGACACTGAACCCATTGTGCTTTGGAGAGGTGCTTGTAAATAGTTGGGACCACAGTGCTCCTTCAGAGCAAACTCTTATTTTTGCTTAAGTGTGAAAGTACAGACACAATTGACTTTTTCAACAGTGTGAGGCACCACATTATTAGGCTCACAAATATTTTAGTTTCTCTGCCACAGGTGGAGATACTCTGCAAAAGCTTTAGATTCCTGTCCCTTTCTTCACAGGTATATTCCTTTCATTTTTCTTGGCAGACTGGCCAGATCTAGATATAGATCATCTTTCTCTTGTAACACTTGGCTGAAAATAGCTGAAGCAACCAACCTATACCATCATGAATTTTTCCAGCCCTTTAATCTACTGCTGCAGGCTCCATCAGTATGTAATCTACCCTGCAAGGTATTTTAGGCAACCATTTATCAAATACTTTGCCACTGCATTACAAGGGTCTCCAGTTTTCCACACTGTTAGACCTGTCCATATCATCTACCACTTGGACGGCTAAGTCAAGGAAGTGTACATTAATATCTTTTAGGGCAGCACCCCACTTATAAATTCCAAATTTTGTATGGTCAGAATTCACTCACAGAGAACAGAATTCATTTTAGCTAGTTTAATCAGAAAGGGATTTAGTACAGGTTTTGTTATGGCTTAGAGAATCAGTGGAGGACTGAAGATACAATCAAGGATTCCTTTGAGAACAGTAGAACAGAGTGAGGCCACCCATGCAAATGTTCCTATGGCTACTGGAAAACCACCAAAATCATAAAGCAATTTTGTACTGGGCAGGGGATTGGGAAACAGAAACATATGGTAGAATTGCAGAAGCAGTAAAAGCACGACTTCTACCTTACAAATCTCTCACAAGCACATCTGATTAGCAGGATCCAAGTCAGTTCAGAGCTCTGGCTATCAGAGTCTCAAAAATGTCTCTTATTCTGGACTGTGATGTGCCCAGCTACAAATCAAGGGCTCTATTTCTGAGTAAGAAACGGGGGAAGGAGATAAAGCACAAGTAGTCTGGTTATGAGTATAAATATTTTAGGGTTACTTCTGACATAGAGCCGGCCCTTAATAATTGACAAATTTATGAAAACATGATATAAGTTCCCTCTTGGAGAAAATGTGCACACAATCAGAAATAATTAGATCAGGTCTTGTAAAAGGCAAACTACGGCACAACTATTGTGCACTTTTATTTGTTCAAGTGCAATAATACAGTGTTCTCTGAGCTGGAATATTTACAAATGTAACTTCCCGGTTAACACAGTTCACTCTCTGCAGGAGTAATAGACCTTATAAGTTAAAGGTCCAGTTCGGGTCCTCTTGAAGTCTCCTACACTTTATTCTTTCTCAAGAGGTTTCACCTCCCCATGTCTTCTGGTACCCATGATCTAAGGAAATAAGAGCTCTCAGAGGTGTTTCAAGCTTCGCTGCATCTTTTTACAAATTTGAATTTTAAATCTAGATTGGTGAAATATGTTTTAGGGCAAAGGTCAGTAAAGTTTTTCTATAAAGGGTCAGCTGGTATTTTCAGCTTCATGGGCCATAGAGTGTCTGCTGCGGTTTCTCAGTCTCAATGTTGTAGTGTGAAAGTAACCATAGACAGCATACAGATTAATGAGAGTGCCTGGGTTCCAACAAAACTGTATTTACAAAAAAGGTGAGGGACCTAATTGGGCCCATGGGCTGTCATTTGCAGACCCTTGTTTTAGAGAACTGCATGAAATAAATGGAAAAAAAAAAATTCAGGGGCACCTGGCAGGCTCAGTCAGTGGAGCATATGACTCTTGATCTTGGGGTTGTGAATTCAAGCCCCACATTGGAGGTAAACTTTACTCTAAAATAAAATAAAATAAAGAACTATTAAAGAAGAGGAGAGATGAAATTCATCAGAAGTATCTTGCTGATCCCTTCAGATATGGATCTAGTTGGCACTTCTCTTCTTCCTGTGGGTGGGGAGTCTTTTCACATAGTTGGCAATTTTCAAACACTCAACATAACTGCTGGTGTCTGAGATAGCACTTGCCTCTGGTTTCACTGTATAGTCACGTGTCTATATTTTCCTGAACCTAAGCACAACATGAAATTTCTTTAACTTTAATAACCATCCTCATAATGGAAACAGCAAGGGGCTCCCAACTGTACTCAGCCACAGCTGAAGCAACCCATGTATTTTTCTGCCAGCCCCGACTGTGGGCTGGGTTTGCCTACAGGCTCCTGATAGCCTTGAAATACCATGAGTTCCTGGGACCTACTGTAGCCCATCATGCCCAGATGGAAATTCCACTGCAGTCCTGCCCTGACAAGGCACCCGCTTAGGTACTAAAGGGGAGTGGCACTCTTAGCACAGTGACAGAGCAATCACATCTGACCTTTGCCATTGATTAGCCTTGTGACCTTAGGATAATTACTTAAACTTTCTAGGCTTCATTTTCCAAATACACAAGATGGGGAGTATGACATAGCTCCTTAGAGCAGTGCCTAGACTATAGCAAACATTCCATAGATACTATCTACACTGGAGAAATTGCTATTAGCTATTTGTGTACCTTAGGATCATTATATTGGTTTTTTGTTTGTTTCAAGTTTTTATTTGAATTCTAGTTGGTTAACATATAGGGTAAACCCAGTTTCGGGTGTAGTACTTAGTAATTTATTACTTAGAACATCCGGTGCTCATCTCATTGTTAATTGGCTTTCTTTTTCATCTGAATATTTTGAAATAAGAACAATAGGCAAAATTTGAGTTTTGCTTGCTTCTTGTTTTCATTTGTTTTAACTATGGTCTCCTCATGAATATTTTATATACATTGGGTTAGCATGTTTTTCTATTCAGCTGCCGTAAATTTTCTTAAAAGTATATGTATTTTGGGAGCACCGGGCTGGCTCAGTCAGGACAGTATGCGACTCTTGTTCTTGGGGTCATGAGTTCAAGCACCACACTGGGCCTTCAGCTTATTAAAAAAAAATTTTTTTAAAAATATGTGTGTGTGTGTGTGTGTGTGTGTGTGTGTGTATTAGAGTGGGGATGGAGGGACAGAGAGAAAGGGAGGGAGGGCATCTTTATTTTTTTTAATTTTTAAATTTTTTTATAAACATATAATGTATTTTTATACCCAGGGGTACAGGTCTGTGAATCACCAGGTTTACACACTTCACAGCACTCACCATAGCACATACCCTCCCCAATGTCCATAACCCCACCACCCTCTCTCGACCCCTCTTCCCCCCGTAACCCTCAGTTTGTTTTGTGAGATTTAGAGTCTCTTATGGTTTGTCTCCCTCCTGATCCCATCTTGTTTCATTTATTCCTTTCCTACCCTCTAAGCTCCCCATGTTGCCTCTCCACTTCCTCATATCAGGGAGATCATATGATAATTGTCTTTCTCTGATTGACTTATTTTGCTCAGCATAATATGGAGAGACGGAATCTTAAACAGGACCCATGTCCACCCCAGAGCCCACTAGGGCAGAGGGGTGCGAGGGGGGTTGCTCGCACAACACCGAGATCATGACCTGAGCTGAAATCAAGAGTCAGATGCTTAACCAACTGAGTCAGATGCTTAACCAACCCAGGTGCCCCAGTGTATGTATTTTTTAAAACAAATAAGTATAAAGCAGGAAATAGTAGAGCAGACAGCACAAAAGAACAAAGCACAAAAACTGAGTAACAAAAATTAATACCATGGACACTCCAGTATTTTGTCCACTGATTCTTACCAGTTGGTATTCATCTAGCTTGGTATCTTCACACATAGGCCTCGATTCCTTTTCTTTTCTGATAGTTCTTGAACTCTAGTCACACTGGTCTTAGATTAGCTCTGTGACATCATCCAGTGGGGCATGTTGGAAGTCACATTGCTAACCCACTCCCTCAAAGACTGATTTAGTAGTTTCAGAATAGGGTATGAAGTCTGTATATTCAAGGTGCCTCCCATGTTGCAGATGCATGGGAGACTCGGGGACCTCTGCTCTGTACATTCACTCGTGTTTTCACTCAGGAGTTCCTCCCCAGCCCGCACAATCCACACAGTGCCAAAAACTGTTCCAACCTCTGCAGCAAACAATTATAACTACCCTGTTAAGGAGATGTTCTTAATCCCATAGTATAGGTGAGGAAATGAAGGCCTGATTATGTTTAGTAATTTGTTCAAAGCCTTTTGCCTCTTTCCTTGACAACCTGTAATTAATACCATAGTTGATGTTAATTCATTTGTTTAAGCATGTAAAAACTCTCCTTGGGTAGATGGGCCAAGCCTTGCTCTTCAGTGAAAGTCAGGGATTGATGACAAGAAACAGAAAGCCAGGGGTGCCTGGGTGGCTCAGTGGGTTAAGCATCTTCCTTTGGCTCAGGTCACCATCCCAGAGTCCTGGGATGGAGGCCCAACATTGGATTCCCTGTTCAGTAGGTAGTCTGCTTCTCTCTCTCCCTCTGCCACTCCCCGCTGCTTATGCTCTCTCTCTCTCTCTCTCTCTCTCAAATAAATAAATAAATAATCCTTTAAAAAAAAAAAAAAAAAAAAAAAGGAACAGAAACCCATTCAAAAAACTTGAAAAAGGCTTATAGAAAGGATATAGGAGAATATCATGGAACCTGAATGTTGAAAATACAGCTTGGCCTTAAGGAAATTGGATTAAACACAGTCTTGGATGTTTGAGATCCTTGAAATAACAGAGGAGATAGATAATTCTCACGTATTTATTTTCCCAACCTATGTGTCAATGTTTGACACCTGTAAGTTTCTCCAGCCAAGGTACAGGAGATGCCCTTTGTCTTCCTATACCTGTAAATGGAACATTTCAGGTCCCTCCTTCTTGCATAGCTGCCACTAGGATGCCTACTCTCAACACTCTTCCTCCTCCTCCTCCCTGTTTTCACCAGGCTCCTGGCCTTTGCTGGATAGAACAAAGGAAGAAAGTGTTGCAGGGGAAAAGAGGTCCTTTATTCCCTAATGGCTCTTTCATTCTATTTTTGTTCTTTTTTAAGTTTTTATTTAAATTCCAGTTAGTTAATATATAGTGTAATATTAGTTTCAATAAGGCTCTTTCACTCTAAATGAGCGAAATCAACTCAAACGGACTTAAAAAAAAGGAAAAGAAATTTACTGGATTATGTAAATAAAAGGTTCAGGATTAAGTCCAGCTCTGGAATTGGCTGGGGATCACATTATAAACTGCCCCAGCTTCAACAATTTTCCTATAGCAGGCATTTAATAGATATTTGTTGAATTGAATTAAGACTATGGATTTTCCAGAGTCAGGTTATTTAAGTATAGGATTTGTCATATATCCTGGTTGTGATATACAGAGGTTTTATTTTTATTAATGTAAATATTTATTAATATTAATATGTTAAGTATTTTTATTAATATTACACAGTGTGTAATATTTTATTTTATTTTTGATTGAAGAATTTGGAAGCCAGAATTTTTTTTTTTTTTAAGTTTTCAAGTAGTTAGGGATATTTGTGCATGTGTGTTTATATTACCTCCTGGTAAGAAATTGTGAATACATTATTTTGGTGTTTTGCAATTTTTTTGTTTTTCTTTTTGGAAATTCTTTCTTTAGATATGTTAATATGTTCAGTCTGATTACAGTTAGGGCTTGGCAAAGAAGCTGTTTTGTCACTTTAGGGTGACCTTTCATCTAGCTCATCAGGTACATTATGTCTCTTGCATACTTGAACTCTGTATAGAAAGATTATTTCTCCATTTTCAAACTACTTGGAGGAGGGACTTGTCTGTGGCCCTATATACTACAGTCCCCTCATGAGTTCAGTAATAAATGTGCATACCTTACAGGGCTGTTATCGGGATTAAATGAGTTAATATATGTAAAATGCCTAGCACTGTGCCTGGTCCATAGGAAGCCATCAATAATTAGCTCCAGATGATGAACCTGCAGTTTTGCTTTCAGTAGTATTCTACTTTGATAGATAAAGAATGGTTTTAATTACCACAACTTCTTTCTAACCAAGAAGATCACAAAAACAGATGAAGAACAAAAGGTAAAGAAAGACTTCCCTACTGGGCATCAATGCGATGACTTCATGTAGCAACTCTTAACACAACAATGACAACAACAACAAAAGCCAAACTGATTTTGTTTTAAATTTGTTCTACCAGGTTCTTTGAGAGAGTCTGCAGAGTTGCTGAGCAATGTGTTCATGGCTGAATCCTAATAGATTCTAATTTCCTATTTTTTGAGGACTTGTTCCTCTCCACCAATACACTGTAAACCTTTGGGGCAGATATTGGTCTTTTCCTTCCTGGTCTTCACTGTTGCACACAGGTGCCCAATAGAGAGCTGTGAAGCACATCACAAGTTTTGTGAGGCCTTTCAGCTACTGCGAAATTAAGGAATCTGCCTTAAGAGCTATGCCCAGGCCTCTAGTCACTTGTTTCTTTCTTATTATTGATCATTATCGTGGTCCTTGTTTGCATACATATTCGACAATAATTTCAGATGATGTGGAAAAGTGCTTTGTATAAGGTCTTACATACTTTATACCTCACCGAATCCACTTAAGAGCCCTCCTCCCCCACCAAGGTAGGTGAGTTTTTCAGATGATTACATGTGAAATAATGGAGTAGTAATAACCAGCCAAATTATTATTCCTTTTATGGATAAGGTAAGCTTTTTAATTTTTTTTTTTAAGATTTTATTTGAGAGAGAGAGCAGAGCGAGAGAGCGAGCACACAAGGCGGGGGCAGAAAGAGAGCGAGAAGCAGGCTCCCCCCGCCCCCCCCCCGCCCCCAACCCCCTGCTTGAGCTGGGAGCCAGGCGGGGCTCATCCCAGGGTCCTGGGATCACCACCTGAGCTAAAGGCACACGCTTAACGGACCAAGCCACCCATTGTGTAAGCTTTCACAATGAGGTAAGATTTTTGAAATCCGCCAGTAATAACTGGCAAGTGGTGTTTGATGATTCTTTCAATGACATCAACTTAAAAACCTATGAATTATTATTTGTTTTCTCACTGCCAAGTCCACCAACAATGACTAACGGTGCAGCGCTGCATGCCCTCATACTCTTGGACCTCAAACCAAATATCCCTGTAACTATAATTTGTAAACACCCGATATTTCGTATTCAGATTTGCCAAACACCTTGTCAGATGAAAACCAGAATACTCGCGAGGCTGCGAAAGCCACCTGCCACACCCCTCCTCTTCTCTATTTTCAAGGTGGTCTTCGGTCTCCCTTATCTGAGGGCAAACTTTTGGCGGAAGCTCAATTAGCTCTAAGTCATGGGAGGCGGAAGCCTGAAGGATCCTTCATCCAGTGCCCAGGCGCCCTTTCCTCTCTCTCTGTCTCTCTCTCCCTCTCTCCCTCTTAACCTGACTTTTGATCCTGAGAGGGAGAGTGCGGCCGCGTACGTCTCCACAGCCCTCTGAATTTAGGACAGCTTTATCCCGCATTGTAGTCATTCACTCCCTCCCGTGTTCGTATTTCTCCCAGCTGGTTTTACTGCCTCGAAAAAGTTTTTCGCCATTAATTGGTTGCGGGAAGCCCGGCCGGAACCTCCCTCACCCGCCACCCCACACAGCCAGGAAACCTTGGACCGCCTCGCGCCACCCCAAACTCACGAGAAATCATTCCATTCCCAGCGACCAATCAGCGCTCCGCACGCTGCCGCGCCAGCCAATCCAACCAAACACACGTTGCCCCGGCCAATTTAGGCCAGAAGCTCTTCGGCTGCACCCGGTCTAGCAGGGGACTTGGCTGGGTGATTGGTCCTCTTTCCCTGAAGGGCTTGTGTCTTCCCATTGGCTGCGAGCGGGGCGGCCCGTCACCCATTGGCTTCTGCTGGCCCCGATGGGTGGGGAAACTTGGGGAGTTCTGGAGCCTCAGTGTCGCCGAAAGCTGGGTGTCTGGCACGCGCGGGAGCGCCTACTCGCTTACCACGCCTCGTTCATCTCAGGTAGCCGTGGGTGCAGGCGCGGAGCTGCGGCGGAAGTGAGGCGGCCTGGAGGGAGGGCGTCGGGGGCGTCGGGGAAGCCCTTGCGGGGTGCGTTTTCCCCCGAGCGGCTCCGGCGAGCGGGGCGGGGGAGGCAGGTGGGGAGGTCGGGGGGTGGCGGACGCGGCGTCCCGGCGGGTGCAGACTTCGCCCGCCATCCGCGGAAGGATTCCGGGGCTTGCACCTCGCCTCTCTGCACCGCTCACCAGTTTAAGGACTTGGATGTCTACGAGGCGTCAGTTTCTGCATCCGTTAAGTGGGGAAAGAGTAGTTATAACCTTGCTTCGGCCAGGGTGAAGATTCACTAAGGTGGCGTTCCTTGAGGGGCGCAGTGCTTCCTGGTTCGTAGTAAATGCACTGACGACGCACGGTCCCTCCCATCTTCCCACAGCAAGCGTTGGCTGAGGTGATATTGATAAGAGGCAGCGTTTTCTAGGTTTACTCTCTTCTAGCTTCTGTCCTAAATGTATTAACTCATGTAACTCCTCAATAAATCAGTGTTACCGTTATCCCTAATATGCAGTTAAGAAAGGTTACCTGAGCTATTTTGGGATCCGGAGCCAGGACAAAATGACAGATGGAGTGTGATGTCAGATTTTTTATGTAAAGTCTCTTACAGCTTGTGAGCAACTTCCGGTGTTTTACAGAAGAGACTTTGAGACTCTGAGGGCAGAAGTCCTGAGTTGGAATTCTGTCTGACTCCTTCACTTATTAGCTGTGTGATCTCCAAGTGACTTAATTTCTTTGTTGTTACTATCTCTGCAAAATAAGGATAATAGGATCAGCTTTGAAGGTTGTGAATTGTGTTGAATGAAATAATACAGTTTAACGTGGCCAGAAAGACTGATCACGTAGTAGATGATCAATAAATGTTAGCTATTATATTAAAAAAAGAATTAGAGCATTAGGAGCTCAAACATGCACTCAGACTTAAAGGTGAAATATCATTAGAATTTAATATTAGAATTAATATGTTTCATGTTTAAAATAGAACCAATGGCCATCTCCCTGTAATGTAAATTTGTTGAAAATTTGAGATGTATTGGCCAAAGACTATGGTGCTGATAGATGGCCACAAGACAATTTCTGACTTTGGCAGGCTGCTGCCTCTACAATGGTAACCACTGTCCACACTAGTGATCATTCTGAAGACATGAGTATAGAAAACATGAACAAAAGGAAAAAAAATTTAAAAAGAGAATAAAGTAAGGGGGAGAAAATGAAGGTGGACATTACTGAGAACTGAATAATAGGACTGTCAAAAGTATATGGCCTTTTTGAAGGAGCTGCTAGATTCTGATATGATTAAATGGTAATCATTCTCTGAAATGTAAGTGATTGAGTTGGAGAGTTTCCTGATATAGGTCAAGAAAGGGAATGAAAGAATTAGTAAGAGGGAGTCCAGAATAGTATTTAAAACATTTTCCAGGGAGCCTCAGTGACTCAGTTGGTTAAGTGTTTGCCTTCTGCTCAGGTCATGATCCCAGGGTCCGGGGATGGAGTCCTGCATCCGGTTCCCTGCTCAGTGGGGAGTCTGCTTCTCTCTTTACCCCTTTCCTGTGCTTGTGATCTCTCTCTCTCACAAATAAATATATAAAATCTTAAAAAAAAAAAAAAAAAACCAAAACAAAACAAAAAAACCCAACATTCTCCTTACATTCTCCATAGGTGGAGACTGCAGTAGAGCATATTGTATGATTTCCTTTCAATTAATGGGAGTACTCTGTTTTATTAGGAGAGCATCAAGACCTTGATAATAACCCCAATACTGCTTGCTCCCCAATTCTGGAATATATTTCCAAAGATATGTCACACTTGCCCACATACAGATAGTTTAGACAGTAATCATTATTCTCTTTTGGACTTAATCTTGATGAAAAAAATCCATACAAGAATGAACTGCCTGGTTAAATACTTCATTGGGCTAAAGAGCTCTCTGAGTTTACACTTGTTTCTTCTCCTTTTTTCCTATCTCCTACTCCACTACTCTTAAAAGAGGCTTATTAATAATTTTTAATGTTTTAGCTTTGTTTTAATTCAGAGTTTATTTAAAGGGTGGAATAAGTCAACTTTGAGAACAAAACCTGGATTGCATCCATTTCTGAAGTTCTAGGACTTGGTAGATACTAGATGCTTGGTAAATAAAATAGTAGACTTCCTTGAGAAATTGCTGTATTTAATTATGGCAGTGGAATTTTTAGTCATCCAAAAGCTTAAGGATGATTGGTGTAAACAGGCTCTTCTTTGATACTTTGAGGCCTTCCATAAGTGAGCCTAGTAGCTCACTGTCTACCTATTTTTCCTACTTTTATTTACTGGGTTCCTACTGCATGCCAGACATAGGAGTATAACATTGACTAAGTCACATTTACTGCCACAAAAGTTTTATAGTTAAATTGGAAAAGATGATAAGTGAATAAGTACAGAGTTGTTTTGAGAAACATTGGTGGGGTCAGGGGAAGCTAACCTAGTCTTTAGGGGAGTCCAAGAAAGAAGAGTAGAAATTAGGCAGTGACGCTCAGCCAGATCACAAAAGGGCCCATAAGCCATTTCAAGGAGTTTGGACTTCATAGTGATCAGTAAGAGGGAGTGATTACTAAGGTAAGCATCTTAAAGATCCAGATTCTCATCTTTATAGGTAGTTTTTATTGCTTACACTTGTGTAATGGATTTATACAAAGATAACATCGTCTGTGATAATAGCATTTTTACATTTCATCTTTGATGAAATATCTTACCTATCAACCACAGGAACCTGGCAGGCAACCTTTGGATTTAAAGAATACTGTTTAATCATAATGATCCTAGCAATAGATAAGTTAGCTTTTCAAGTCTTCTCTAAGAATTTGTGCTAGTTTATAACATATCCTTGATTAAGGTCATTGTACCAGCTATCAAGTTGGCAGTCTCTTGAGGAGAAATGGGATACTTTCCTGACTGCCACACTGCTTGAATGATCTTAATCGATGGGTGGATTCTATATTTATTATATATTTTGCATCACTTACATCACTTACATAGATCCTAAATTCTATTTTATTGAATTTTCTGTATATACTTTCCCATGTTTCCCATATTTGGCGATATACCACCCCCAAATATGCCATTTTGGAATAAGGATTATTTTGAACTGAAGGCAATTCAGCAGCAAATGCAGAAAGAGCTGTTTTCCCTCCCTCTACTACTTAAAAGTAGAGCATAAATTTCCCTTTGTGAAGGTCTTCCCTCTCCTCTCCTATACTAAGAAGAGAACAACTCATCACTGGAGGTAGAGCTGGCACCAGGATTGTCTGAACAAACAACCTTTACTACAATAACCTTTCTTTTCTACTAACTTTCTCATAATTCACCACCCTTAGAAGCCCAAATCCCTTTTCTTTGTCTTGTCACTTTTCCACAAGTTATTACCTTTTGTTAGAATGGGGTATAAGCCCTAAGTCTAAGTGCTTTTTTTTGAGTCTCCATTTCCTTCTTTTTTGTGAAGGCCTCTATGTATATAAAAAATGAAATATTAACAGCAAATAAAATTTGTGTGTCTTCTGTACTGTTAATATACCTTCTTTCAGTTTAATTTGCAGGTCCCAGAGACAGAACCTAAGAGAATAGAGAAAAAGGTTTTTTTCTTCCCCTACATTTCTGTATCATCTTGTTTATCATTTTTAATAGCTTGTATGCTTTATTCTACGCTATTTAAATACTGACTACAATAGTGATTTATTTCTGTCATCTTTAGTTTTTAGATAGTGTTTTTCAACCCTGGCTGAATAACAAAATGATCGGCGAGGCTTTTTATAGAACCTAGATTTTTGGGGCCTACTCCACTGAATCACACTATCTGGCAATGGGACCTGATATCTAACATCTAAAAACAGTGTCACAAAAAGCCCAGAGGCAGATAGAAGTTAAAATGGTAAAGACAAATCTTATTCAAGAACTATTGAAATAGGGGAAAAGATAACTCAGTATAGAATTGTACCCTGTCCGGAAATGCTTGGGTGGCTCAGATGGTTAAGCCTCCAACTCTTGGTTTTGGCTCAGGTCATGATGTTGTAGTCATGGGGATCTAGCCCTTTGTCAGGCTCCATGCTCAGCATGGAGTCTGCTTTGGATATTCTCTCTCCCTCTGCTACCCACCCTGCTCTCTCTCAAATAAATAAACAAAATCCTAAAAAAAAAAAGAAAGAAAGAAAGAAAATTACATTCCATTCTGAATACAACAAAGACAGTGGGGATTTGTAGCCAAGGAGCAGAATAGGTGTCAATGGATAGGAAATTGCTAAGAGGAAACATTAGGGGTAAGGGTTCTCGCTAAATTGACTTAGGATTCTTGCTGAATGCAGAGCAGCATGATGAGATCAAGGGTAGGATGAGGAATTTTTGAGGGTGTTTCAGTAAGCTAGCTCAGCAGATTTCTTGCTAAAACTGAACTTAGGAAGCCAAGGATAAGCCCAAGAACAAGGCCTGGTCAAAAAGAGGACTCAGAAGAGTCCTCTGAGGAAGGGAAGGGAATCTTTGTCAACAGCTACAACTACTACAAAATATGACAAAGGGGATTCTGATGTATGCATCTGTAGGTGAGAATTACAGCCTTTTTCACATAGAAGTTTGAGGCTTGACATTTCATTTAGGTCTTTTCTTGATTTCCTATTTAGTAGTAACTTGATGGTTCTGTAAATCATGCAGCTTTTCCCCAGAAGCTTTTTCTGTATTCTTTTACTGGAGTGCACCAAGGAACCTAAAGTACACAAAATCAAGACCAAATAATTCTTGCTTTGAAGTGAACACACTTCACCAAATATTAAGGGCCTTTTGTGTTCCAGGCAATGTTTTAGTAGGTAGGAATATTGTGCTAAACAAGGCAGTCAAAGGCTCATGCTCTATTAGGTAGGAATGTGATGGTAAAAGGGTAGAATACAGTATACCAATAAAAAAAAAAACAAGCTAATTTTAGATTATGATAAGCACTGTGAAGAAAATAAAAGAAGGATGTAATGGAGACTTGGAGATGGCTTTATTAAGATAGGTTTAAAGTGAAATTGTCATTTCAAGTTGTTATTAGTCATGCTCAGATTTGGGATCTAATAATCCAGGCAGAGGAAATAGCAAGAACAAAGCCCAGAGTCAGTGACAAGGTTGGCCTATTTGAGGGGCAGAAAGAAAATAAGTAGGACAATAATATTCTAGGCAATGAGACCTGGTGGTGTGAATAGGAATCTCTTAATTTCTTTTAAGGGTGATTCCGAGGCTTTGTCTTTGAGTCACTGGCTCAATTCCATTTTATTTATTTATTTATTTATTTATTTATTTATTTATTTTTAAGATTTTATTTATTTCTTTGATAGAGATCACAAGTAGGCAGAGAGGCAGGCAGAGAGAGAGGAGGAAGCAGGCTCCCCGCTGAGCAGAGAGCCCCATGTGGGGCTCAATCCCAGGACCCTGGGATCAGGACCTGAGCCAAAGGCAGAGGCTTTAACCCACTGAGCCACCCAGGCGCCCCTCAGTTCCATTTTAAAAGGAAATGGTTGAGGGGTGCCTGGGCAGCTCAGTGGGCTAAGCCTCTGCCTTCAATTCGGGTCATGATCTCTGGGTCCTGGGATTGAGCCCCACTTCGGGCTCTTTGCTCCGTGGGGAGCCTGTTTCCCCCTCTCTCTTCTACCTTTCTCTCTGCCTACTTCTGATCTCTCTCTCTGTCAAATAAATAAATAAAATCTTTAAAATAAAAAAAGAAAGAAAGAAATGGTTGTGGCCTAGGTGGCTCAGTCAGTTCAGTATCTGACCCTTGATCTCAACTCAGATCCTGATTTTAGAGTCCTGAGTTCAAGCCCCGTGTTGGGCTCTATGCTGGGTGTGGAGCCCATATTAAAAAATAAATAAATAAAAATAAAGTAAAATACAAGTAAATTGTTAAGATGGGGAAGACTGAGTAAAATTAAGGGAAGCCTAGGGTGATAGCCATTAGAATGAAGCTCTAACTAGGCTTCTGGATCTGAGACTTTGGAGTCCTGTTTCTCTGCCCATTTCCCCTTTTCTCCAGTCTTTCCATATTTCAGACTCAAGATAACCAGAGTTTTTACATGCTTGCATGTTGATCAGAGGCTCCCAGAGCAATTAGTCCAAAAGAAACCTGCAAAACCTGCATGGACTTTTCTAACCCAGCCTAAGAAGTCATGCAGTCACAGACTACCTCTTGAGGGGAAGTATCAAGAATTTGCAGCAATGTTTTAAAACTGTCACATTACAGAAGGCTTCATTATATTGTTTATTATCTTTAAGGTTAAAAATCATCTCGGGTGCCTCGGTGGCTCAGTGGGTTAAAGGCTCTGCCTTCGGCTCAGGTCATGATCCTGGGGTCCTGGGATCGAGCCCCATGTCAGGCTCTCTGCTTAGCAGGGAGTCTGCTTCCCTTGCTTTCTCTCTGCCTGCCTCTCTGCCTGCTTATGATCTCTGTCTGTCAAATAAATAAATAAAGTCTTTAAATAAAAGGTCAACAATCATTTCTTTTTAGAAACAATGTTGAAAAGTAGCTTATCTTTGGAATTAGGTACAATATAGTGCTGTTCTTTTTTTATATGGTTAAAATTATTGCCTTAAAATTATGAACCATTTGTTTATATGGTACTGATCGTTCTAAAAGTCTTCATATGACTTCCTTATGCAGATACCTTACTAAATCTTACAGCATCAAATGAAATAAAATATTGAAAATGGTGCAGTTCTTCAGACTTTTAAACTTGTTCAGAATTCTGTAACCCTAACCTGAAAGAATGTGTGAACAGGTTTCTAGTTGTTCTTGTCATTAATTTTCTAGAATGAGTCCTAAATTTGTTGGTTGTTAAGTTAAAAAATTTAATGCCTGAAACTCCAAAGAATTTGTAAAAGAATTTATTCCTTGTGTATTTATTATTGTAGTTTGGAAACAGCAGTATTTTTTCTTTAAGTCATCTAGAATTCTAAAATGTATTTCTTTTTATTATATTCCTTTTGAAAGGGAATGAGGATTGTAGTTTTTTTTTTTTTTGAAGATTTTATTTATTTATTTGACAGACAGAGATCACAAATAGGCAGAGAAGCTGGCAGAGAGAGAAGGGGAAGCAGGCTCCCCGCTGAGCAGAGAGCCCGTTGCAGGGCTCAATCCCAGGATCCTGGGATCATGACCTGAGCTGAAGGCAGAGGCTTTAACCCACTGAGCCACCCAGGCGCCCCTGTAGTTTATTTTTATGTGAGTAATTTTAGTAACTTTAAATGTGTGATGCTCATCCTTGGCTTGGTGTTACTCATCTTGGGAACTTTTAGGGGAAAAAAAAAAAACCTATGCCCTAGCCCTACTCTCAGAGATTCTGATTAGTTGATTGGGAGTGGGATTCAGGTATAAGTATCTTTTATGGCTCCCCAGTTGATTCACTTATGAAGCCAGATTTGAGACTCAGTGATCTATTGCTTCAAATTGTGGTATTTGCTGATGCTAATCTTTGTCTTTGTAACAGAAGAAAAAAAATGGAAGGCCTGCCTGATGCTACTGCTTTTGCCACTAGACTTAAGAACACTCTCATACAGTATCATAGCATTGAAGATGATAAGTGGCGAGTTGCCAAGAAAACGGTAAATTATTTAAATTACCTCTTATGGTATTTATCTTTTATCCAGTGAGTTGGTTGATGACTTTCAAAATGCTAAAGGAAAATGGGGACCATACTTTGGGTGGATGGCAGGATAAATAATTAAGCTAATAAAACTGGTGGTTTGACATCTACCAAGGCAAAACAGTAATCCTCTACTGCTTTCATTACTTCTTTAGATATTGGACATGAGAATAGACTGGCAACAGGAGCCTAAAGAATAGCTTCTAAAGTCAACATATAAAATGTAACAGGTATTGATAGTTTGAAATAGTTTCAGATACTTCAACAAGCCTGTGAGGGTGGCCAATTATTATTCTTTTCTATTGGTATAACTGGTCCAAACTATCACGTGGCTGCATGTTGACAGAGCCAACCCTGGAACCCAGGACTCTTCAGTGTAGTACTCTAGCTAGTCTGATATTCAGAATTTCTTGGGAAATAATTAGAAAAAAGATGGACGGATGAATTCAAGGTAGCACTGTCATTATGGATGTGAATTGTTTGATTTTAAAAAAGATACAAGCAAGTTCAGAATGAAATATTTACCATTCCTCTTGTCTTGGGCCAAATGTGTCCGTAACGGTAAATAGATAAGATTAGAGTGAGCAAATAATAATGGCTGGTGAGGATCTTAACAAGGTTTGCATCTCATTAAGTGACTGAAAAATCTCTTTCGGACGTCTGTACTTCAAGCAAAATGTGAAGAACTTTAGGATACAGAAGAAATTCGAATATGGATCAATTGATGGTATAAGTGACTTTTATGTATCTCTAAATGCAAAGACTGATGCTGTAGAATTTGAAATTGTCAGTTTTATATCCAGAGTTCCACCTAAGTAATGATTTATGCCCTTAAACTATTTTTTTATTTTTCTAGAAAGATGTAACAATTTGGAGAAAACCTTCAGAAGAATTTAATGGATACCTGTAAGTAAACTCTTGTAGTTTTAGGTAGCTCTTAAGACATTGCCAGACTTCATATATATATAAATGATCACTAAATCATCATTGCCACTAAAATTTGGCTTTTAAAGATTTTAAACTTTCTGAGAAGCATATCACGAATTTAAAGACTTTAAAGTGTCCATATTCCTTGTGGACTGAGTTGGTAGTAAGGGAAATCATAAATAATGATATCAAATAGCCAATAAAAATCTTAATTTCTTAGCATAGTGTATAAACCTTTCTAGTATTCTTCTATATTTACTCAGTGCTATAGCATACTTGAAGAATTTATCTTAGGGCCACCTGGGTGGCTCAGTTGGTTGAGTGGCTGTCTTTGGCAAAGGTCATGATCCCGGGATCCTGGAATCAAGTCCTGCATTGGCTCCCTGCTCAGCAAGGAGTCTGTTTCTCCCTTCTCTCTGCTGCTGCTGCTTCTTGTGCTTGCTAAATAAATAAAATCTTAAAAAAAAAAAAAAGAATTTGTCTTAAAGAAATCATAAGGAAGTTAATAAATACATATCTCTTTCATCACAGCATTACTTATAATATTAAAAATTACAAACAACTTGAATAATCAATAGTCATAAAATGGTTAAATTTTGAAACATGATATTTTACACTCTTTAAAAACTGTGTTTTCAAATATTAGTTTAAAACACAAGAAAATCCTCAAGATGTAAAATGAGTAAAGCAGGATATGAAACTGCATGTAGCAGAATTGTGAGTTGACTTTAATTTTTATATATTAGAATGTTTTTACTTAACACCAAATA
The DNA here is from genome assembly GCF_011764305.1 of Mustela putorius furo. Classification (NCBI taxonomy): domain Eukaryota; kingdom Metazoa; phylum Chordata; class Mammalia; order Carnivora; family Mustelidae; genus Mustela; species Mustela putorius. Next base: position 4,319,334 of record NW_025421553.1, read on the forward strand.
CATACCTCTAGATGCCTGTTTTATAGGTGATTTCTATTTCCATTTTTGATATTTGTATATAGGTGAACACGAATTTATGCTTTTTACCAGAAAATTAATATTGTTTTTTAAAGCCAGTAGAGACTGTTGCCTTGTATAATTGGAGTGGAATGTTTATATCTTTGGGACTCTCAGTCCTTTTAAAAATGAAACTGTGGGTTCCACTTACTGTATGTTCTCAAATATAATACCAAAGATAGCATTTCCAGAAAGATGAGTTATACAATATTTATGATGAGGGTGAGGAAACTAGAGTTGTGGATTAAGCATTGTAAGCAAGTGTGAAGTTAATCCTTTAGATCACTGATTGGCAGTGGGGGTTGAAAAGCACAAAATGTGCCCAGGGAGCATAATGCTTGGTAATTTGAGAGGACTTCATTGAAGGCTTACTTAGTGTATGAACCGAGCTTTAAAGGAAGAATGGGTTGTTTCTTAGGGAACGAAGGACTGATTCATATTCCAGGCAGAGGGGATTGCATCTATTACATAAACACAGATGGGAAACACTCTAAGGAGTTTGTTTAGGAAAGTAGAAGTGATGTTTGTATAGCTGGAGCATAAAGTATGAGGGTAGGGAGAGCATATGTCTATAGGATTTTTGAATTCTGAAGTAAGGAATTCAATATTGTGCTTACCTTTGCTCAATCCTTACTCCCACCGCCCAGGTCCTCAAAGATTTTGAACTTAATCTGGTAGCACTGTGAAAAATGGAAATGATTGCATGGAGAGTTTAGAGAAGAGGTCTTACACTCAGAGTCTATGGCTAGCTTCTTGAAGTTTCCTCGAGATCATAAACATAATTTTGTATCAATGTTATATTCCTGGGAAGAGATCTTTGGTTTTTTGGTTTTTGGTTTTTGTTTTTGTTTTCAGAAGCTTAAAGAGATGTGGTCCAAAGAGCTAGAAATGGTTGCAGTGTTGAGCTGGACACAGAGTGCCCAAACTCAGGACATAGTATGGGAGTCGAAAAGAGGAAGTGAATGTGAAAGGGATCTAGTGGTGGTGGTGGTGATAATAACTAACATTCATTGAGAGCCAGATATTGTTCTAAGCACTTTACATTTACGAAGTCATTTTGATAAAACATGGTGACTTTTGTTCTGACTTTTGAAATAGGATCAAGAGAAAAAGAACTGTTAAAAGTTGAATCCCAGATGTCTAATTTGGGATTCATTTTTGTTGCCCTATTCCCACCCTCCACCCCAAGTCAGAGAACACAGGAGGGAAGATCAGATTTAGGATGGGGGAGATCATGTAAGTTTGAGCTGGAAATACTTACAAAATGAGAAAACAGCTTCAGATGCTTTAAAAAAACTTTTAAAAAGACCTGCCCAAAATGTTGCTGATATAGTTAAAGCTAATCTATCTCTCCATTTCTTCTTTTTTCTTTCCTCCCCAGAGGTAATTACTATCTCAAAGTGTGTATTCCTTTTTTATGCTTTGACCACATATGTGTGTGTGTGTGTTTCCTTTAGTAATTTGCTTTTGATTTTTTTCCATTTAATACAGTGTTTTCTTCAGGATTTAGCCAGGTTGTTACATTTGGATCTATTCTTTCACGTTCATATGAAAATGTATTTACCTGTGTTTGTAAATTTTTAGGTTGTTGACAATTCTTCCTTATAAAATAACAGTGCTATAGTAAACTTCTTTAGTGTATGTCTCCTTCAACACATGTGTGATTTTCTTTGGGTATGCTTCATTCAACTACACTAGACATTGCAAATTATTTGCTCTCTAACGTGGTGGTAGCGGTTTGAGAGCTCTCATTCCCTTCCATTCAACACTTGTTATGTTTTTACTCTGCCAATTTCAGGGGTATGAGACCGGATCTTGTTAGTATTTACTTGAGTACAAGTGAAGTTGAGCATCTTTCCTTAATTTATTGATATTTCTGGTCAATCTTAACATATCTTTTGTACTTATTTTCTTTTTCTCATTGGTTTATAGGAATTAATTATGTATACTATAGAATAATTATGTCTGTTTATATGTGTTACACATTCGTTCTTCCAGTCTATGGCTGGTTTTTGAAGAAAATTACTTACACTGTCATTTGTAGTATGCAAATTTTTAATTTTAACTGTCCTGTATTATTTGTATTTTTGTTTGTTTTATGTATTTAAGAACTCCCCCTGTATCCTAAGGTCACAAAGATGTATTTTTCTCAAAGCTTTAAATTTTATGTAGTGGTCTTTAGTCTGTCTGGAAGTAATTGTTTTGAAAGGTGTCAAATAGTGATTCAGTTTTTAATTTCTCTATTAGTATAAGTATTGAATCAAAGTGCCATTTATGGAATAATACATCCTTTCCCCACTGATACATAATGCCACCTCTAAAATATGTCAAGTTCTGATATTATTCATGAGTCATTCTTCTGTGTGCTATTCCTGGATGACCTATTTTGCTGTTCCTGTAAAAAAGTTTTTGAAAGTCAGAGTAAAAATATGTGTATACTAGTAACATCTTAGAGCCTGAGAAAAGAATTGCATACAGGATAAATGAAGCACGAGTGTTGTATGGACTGTTTTCAGTTACACTGTAACATGAAGGTACTTTCCTATGTTCATTTAATTTAGACTTCAGATCACTTGTTAGATTTGAGGGCAAAGAGTACATTCTGATAAAATAATTGATATAACTTACCAGAAAAACTTTTGGGATTTACTCCCTTTATAAAAATTTTATTAACTTTTCCTTTTTTTGAAGTTAGCTCTGAACTATGAGGACATACTGAAATTTTTCTTTCTAACAGCATCTGACCTTAATATTTTTTCTCCAGTTTCAAAGCCCAAGGTGTTATAGAAGACAGCGTCAATAGTGTCATAGACCATATACGCCCAGGTCCCTGTCGTTTGGATTGGGATAGCTTAATGACTTCAATGGATATTTTGGAACACTTTGAGGAGGTATTTATTGAGAAACATTACTTCAGATTTTGTGTGTGTGCCTGTAAGAGAGAGCATGTGAGTGTGAGTATGGGCACCCACTTGTATTCATTGATTGGAGAGTAAGTAATCATGGCAGAAATCTCAAAGGGGAATCCTTGCTGCCTTTTAAAAAGCTTGAGCTTTCTCATATTAACTAATGAGTATTAGTCAGAACTGAGTTTGTTTTCCACAGTAGCGCTACCCTTGCTGCTTAAGAAAACTGCCAGCATCTTTAATTATAAAACTGAACTTGAGGGGCGCCTGGGTGGCTTAGTGGGTTGAGCCTTTGCCTTTGGCTCAGGTCATGATCCCAGGGTTCCTGGGATGGATTCCGCATTGGGCTTTCTGCTCAGCAGGGAGCCTGCTTCCCCTTCTCTCTCTGCTTGCTGCTCTGCCTACTTGTGATCTCCCTCTGTCAAATAAATAAGTAAAATCTGAAATCTAAAATTCTAAAGACAACACCATCATATGCAGGTTTCTAGGTAATCATATGTAGTTTTTCCCACTAATGTTAAGCCAAAATCAAAGACCAAAGATAAAAATGCAACCTTAGGCATTAGAGGATGATGTAACCAAAGTGGTTTTTTTTTTTTCTATTTGTTTCTATTTTTCTATTTTTGTTAATTCATTCTTCCCATGTTTGAATTTCTTTATTGAAACATTTGGTGTTTTAGTCCAGATATTTGTGGATTTGATGCTAAACACCTGTAGTCTACACCACTTACTTCCATGTTGAATACCATATAGGATACAAAGCCACTGCATTGAGTTAGAGATTTGATACTGGGTAACTTACCTCTTTGTATTTTGGTCATATACCTTATTCATGCCCATAAAATGGCAGTGAGATTTAGAATAGAGATCAAAACCTGTCAGCATTGCTGTAAGAATTATTATTATTTTTTCGTGTGTGTGTGTGGTTCAGTCTTTTTTTTTTTTTAATTTATTTTTTATTTTCAGCATAACAGTATTCATTATTTTTTGCACCACACCCAGGGCTCCATGCAATCCGTGCCCTCTATAATACCCACCACCTGGTACCCCGACCTCCCACCCCCCGCCCCTTCAAAACCCTCAGATTGTTTTTCAGAGTCCATAGTCTCTCATGGTTCACCTCCCCTTCCAATTTCCCCCTACTACCTTCTCCTCTCTAACTCCCCATGTCCTCCATGCTATTTGTTATGCTCCACAAATAAGTGAAACCATATGATAATTGACTCTCTCTGCTTGACTTATTTCACTCAGCATAATCTCTTGCAGTCCTGTCCATGTTGCTACAAAAGTTGGGTATTCGTCCTTTCTGATGGAGGCATAATACTCCATAGTGTATATGGACCACATCTTCCTTATCCATTAGTCCACTGAAGGGCATCTTGGTTCTTTCCACAGTTTGGCAACCATGGCCATTGCTGCTATAAACATTGGGGTACAGATGGCCCTTCTTTTCACGACATCTGTATCTTTGGGGTAAATACCCAGGAGTGCAATGGCAGGGTCATAGGGAAGTTCTATTTTTAATTTCTTGAGGAATCTCCACACTGTTCTCCAAAGAGGCTGCACCAACTTGCATTCCCACCAACAGTGTAAGAGGGTTCCCCTTTCTCCACATCCCCTCCAACACATGTTGTTTCCTGTTTTGTTAATTTTGGCCATTCTAACTTGTGTAAGGTGATATCTCAATGTGTTTTTAATTTGAATCTCCCTGAGGGCTAATGATGATGAACATTTTTTCATGTGTCTGATAGCCATTTGTATGTCTTCATTGGAGAAGTGTCTGTCCATATCTTCTGCCCATTTTTTGATGTGATTGTCTGTTTTGTGTGTGTTGAATTTGAGGAGTTCATTATAGATCCTGGATATCAATCTTTTGTCTGTACTGTTACTTGCAAATATCTTTTCCCATTCCATGGGTTGCCTCTTTGTTTTCTTGACTGTTTCCTTGGCTGTGCAGAAGCTTTTTGATTTTGATGAAGTCCCAAAAGTTCATCTTTGCTTTTGTTTCCTTTGCCTTTGGAGACATATCTTGAAAGAAGTTGCTGTGGCTGATATCGAAGAGATTACTGCCTATGTTCTCCTCTAGGATTCTGATGGATTCCTGTCTCATGTTGAGGTCTTTAATCCATTTTGAGTTTATCTTTGTGTACGGTGTAAGAGAATGGTCGAGTTTCATTCTTCTACATATAGCTGCCCAGTTTTCCCAGCACCATTTATTGAAGAGACTGTCTTTTTTCCACTGTATATTTTTTCCTGTTTTGTCGAAGATTATTTGACCATAGAGTTGGGGGTCCATATCTGGGCTCTCTACTCTGTTCCACTGGTCTATGTGTCTGTTTTTATGCCAGTACCATGCTGTCTTGGTGATCTCAGCTTTGTAGTAAAGCTTGAAATCAGGTAACGTGATGCCCCCCGTTTTATTTTTGTTTTTCAACATTTCCTTAGCGATTCGTGGTCTCTTCTGATTCCATACAAATTTTAGGATTATTTGCTCCAGCTCTTTGAAGAATACAGGTAGAATTTTGGTCAGAATAGCATTAAAAGTATAGATTACTCTAGGCAGTATAGACATTTTAACAATGTTTATTCTTCCGATCCAAGAGCATGGAATGGTCTTCCATCTTTTTGTGTCTTCTTCAATTTCTTTCATGAGTGTTCTGTAGTTCCTCGAGTTCAGATCCTTTACCTCTTTGGTTAGGTTTATTCCCAGGTATCTTATGGTTCTTGGTGCTATAGTAAATGGAATTGATTCTCTGATTTCTCTTTCTGTATTTTCATTATTAGTGTATAAGAAAGCCACTGATTTCTGTACATTGACTTTGTATCCTGCCACATTGCTGAATTGCTGTATGAGTTCTAGTAGTTTGGGGGTGGAGTCTTTTGTGTTTTCCATATAAAGAATCATGTCATCTGCAAAGAGAGAGAGTAAGCTTCTTCATTACCAATTTGGATACCTTTTATTTCCCTTTGTTGTCTGATTGCTGTTGCTAGGACTTCTAATACTATGTTGAAATAGAGTGGCGAGAGTGGGCATCCTTGTCATGATCCTGATCTCAACGGGAAGGCTGCAAGCTTTTTCCCATTGAGGATGATATTTGCTGTGGGTCTTTCATAGATAGATTTGATGAAGTTCAGGAATGTTCCCTCTGTCCCTATACTTTGAAGCGTTTTAATCAGGAACGGATGCTGGATTTTGTCAGATGCTTTTTCTGCATCAATTCAGAGGACCATGTGGTTCTTCTCTCTTCTCTTATTAATGTGTTCTATCACATTGATGGATTTGCGAATGTTGAACTATCCTTGTAGCCCAGGGATGAATCCCACCTGGTCATGGTGGATAATCTTTTTAATGTGCTGTTGGATGTAAGAATTATTATTAATAATAATTATAAATACATTTTAAATTAATCTTAGTTTTTTACTAAGGGTTAAGTTATGATATATGAGTTCATATATATTTCCTAAGTAGTAATACCTGTTACCTGTTCTCTTTCAGAATTGCTGTGTGATGCGTTACACTACCGCTGGTCAGCTTTGGAATATAATTTCCCCAAGAGAGTTTGTTGATTTCTCCTACACTGTGGGTTATGAAGAAGGGCTTTTGTCCTGTGGTAATGATCTCAAAACTCTATGATATCTTTTCATTTGTTTTAAATATTTGAGGTTTCTTGGCTGGATGTTTCTATGTGAGATATATTTTCAGCCTTCACACTTATTTTATACTAAGCTTTGCAATTGCTACATCATAGGAATTAAAATAACAATATCAAGAAGGGTTTTGAAATCTTTCTGGTAAGTTTTTATTCTCAGTTATGTGGTATCCTCCAGGTCACCACTGAGAAATATGAATCACATGCCTGCCTCTGAGAAAGGGTTGTAGTAAATAGATTAAATCACTCTCAGAAAACAGCTTCTTGGTCATATACATAACACACTGGTATGTGTTAGAATATTTTTCCTTCCTTGAGCTATGTAATAAATATTTTTCTTCTAAAAATGAAGAATACTGGGCACCTGGGTGGCTCAGTGGGTTAAGCCTCTGCATTCAGCTCAGGTCATGATCTCAGGGTCCTGGGATCAAGCCCCACATTGGGCTGTCTGCTCAGCAGGGGGCCTGCTTCCCTTACCACCCCCCCTGCCTGCCTCTCTTCCTACTTGTGATCTCTATCAAATAAATAAATAAAAATCTTACAGAGAAAAAGAATAATAATAGAAAAAAGGAATAATAGAAGGCTCCTGCTTTCTAAAATATATCTATAGGGAAATCAGTCTTTTTCTGTGTATAGTATATACTTGAGTTGGCAGTTTTAGGTAAATATCTACTTGTTTACTCTTAACCAGCCAGTACCAAAGTTGGATGTAGTAATGTCTTTAGGGAGTAGTGGTGGTACTGTCGTTTTGATTTTGGGCACCTTGAGGCCTTGCTGCTACAGCCAAGATTCATAGTTTCCAAGGAGTTACCAAGATGACATAATGTTACCTATTCTGATGGGATTAGAACTTTCCCCATTACCTCTAGCCCTCTGCCAGAATTCTACTTGGTAATTATCTTTTTCATTCTTCCATGGTCACTCTTGGGGCTTAGTTTTCATCTACATGGATAAGAAGAAAAAATATTTAAACAGGAAATCTGAAAATATTGTTTAATGAGAGTTGTAGACTATTTATAGTCTATTTACTATTTACCGTCACTGCCATTAATGGTGTTATTTTAAAATTTCCTTGTAGGGCTAAGTGTTGACTGGAATGAAAAGAGACCAGAATTTATTCGTGGCTATAACCATCCCTGTGGTTGGTTTTGTGTTCCGCTTAAAGACAGTCCACACCAGAGTCTTTTGACAGGCTACATTCAGACGGATCTGCGCGGGATGATTCCTCAGTCTGCGGTAGATACAGCCATGGCCAGCACTTTAATCAACTTCTATGGTGATTTACAAAAAGCCCTACAAAAGGCATAATACGTTTAAACTTGTAGTACGATAGTCCCCCCGAATCAACTTTTTCTCTCAGCTTCATGGCCTGTGAAAATCATCCTTTCCTTTCTTCTATGTAGCCTGTAGGAAAATTTGGTATTATTTGCTGGCTTATTTTATTCCTAAAGTAAATAGTTACCGAAGAGGGGGCATTTCCATTTTGTTAGGCGGTGCTTTGCATGGTGTTTGATACAGCAGTGTGTCTAAGCAGGGAGAGTCTTACAGACGTCCATGAGGAAGTAGTATACTTCTTTGACCTGAACTCTTAAGAAACTGAATATTGCCTCAGTATGAATATTTTGGCTACTTGGAAATTAGAGAAAGCACAAACTTTATGCTGTTAGTTAAAAATCATCTGTTTTAGAGATTTAAGAATATTTTCTAAGTTTTAACTATTTTTTGGAAGTTATATATTAATGCTTTACTTTTGGTATGCTCTGTGAGTTTGCCAATATCTTGGACTGAAAAAAGGTTCTTTATATTTTATAAAGGTGAGCTTCATTGTCAGGTGACTTGTACTACTTTAAGTATTAAAAAAAGAAGAAAAAGAATAGATACAGTAAGAATAGATACAATTCAAATACAATTGTTTTGATACCTAGACAACATTATTTTGTGGATATCTTTAAAAATGTATTTGTGTCTTTCTGTGCATTTATTTTGGAAGGTCTAAAAAGCATTTATGCATGAATAAAATGTACAAAAAACCTATGTGCTGGGGACACCACAGTGATTGGATTGTGTGAACTGGCTGGTGGTATCCTATATTCAACAGCAAATTGTCTAGAAAGCAAATTCAGTGAGAGTTTTATTCACGTTTCATTTTGTTGTTTGTTTTTTTCTTAAGATAAGTCCTCGAGAAATAGCTTTTAATTCTGTGAAGTATCAGATATTCTGTAGGAAAATAATCACATTTTCAGTCTTATTTGATCCATGTTCACGTTTCAGTTTTAAAGTATCACTCACCTCATAAAGTATTTCTAACTACATCATAAACATTCACAGTTGTGACATAACTTCAGTCTGGAACTTTAACAAATACATTCATAGATTTTTCCACATGCCTGGATGAGTCATTGTAGACCTAGCATGCACTATATTAGGTCCCTTGCTTCTGTGGCGGCCTTAAATGAACGTTCCTGAATGATTTTAACATTTCAGATGATTCTTTGGCTTTTGAATAATCACCTGATTTACTTCTTAAATGAGACCTTGAGGCAACTCAGTATATCCATGCAAATGTTTGTATTTATATTTGTGTTTGGGCACATGTCTTGAAATCTATCTTCCTGTTCAGTGTGAATTCTTTATGTGGTACTAACTGTAACCATTGTTTTGTTTCTTCTTCTTTTTCTTCATTAATATAAGTTTTTTTTTAATATTCTAGTATTCTGTTTTGGTGAAATGCCAATGGATGTCCAATTATAGGGTGCCCAGACTGTGTGAGGCATTTGCGGTAAGATTGCCTGAGCTGGGTACCCCTAAAGCAAATAAATTGTCCCCTCAGCGACTCTAACATTCTCTCTTTTTCAACTTATACCTCAATTAGTGATCACATAATCTACTGTTGAATTAGATCCATTGCACTTAAAAGGACCCTCATGGGGGCACTTGGGTGGCTCAGTGGGTTAAGCCTCTGCCTTTGGTTCGGGTCATGGTCGCAGGGTCCTGGGATTGAGCCCCACATCGGGCTCTCTGCTCAGCAGGGAGCCTGCTTCCCTGACCCCGACCTCTCTCTGCCTGCCTCTCTGCCTACTTGCAATCTCTCTCTCTCTCTCTCTGTCAAATAAATAAATAAGATCTTTAAAAAAAAAAAAAAAAAAAAAGGACCCTCATGGAAAAAATCTGTTGCAATATTGAGTTGTATGATAGATTGAAAATAATATTTGAATCACCAGAAATTTATATGCAGTTTCTAGATTGCACTTTAGATCTGCTGGGCTCTAGTTGGCACTTTTTTTTTTTAAAAACAGCTTTATTGAGGTATAATTTACAGCTATACAACTTAACTGGCTTGAAGTATATAATCCAGTGATTTGAATACATTTATAGTTGTGCGGTCATCACCACAATCCAATTTTAGAACATTTCTATCAACCAGAAAGACCCTTTCTGCCTGTTTGCTGACTCATCTCTAACCAAAGTTTAGCACACTTGCCAATATACAGAAGATGAAAAAGATTAGAGCAGGTTTTATCTGGTTTTGTTTTTAAGCGTAGAGGCATAATAGGTTAAATATGTTATCTCAAATACCATAATTATACAAAAATTTAATGATACGGGTTATGATTAATATTAACATGTAATTGAGTCTGCTGTTTCTGTAGCAGTGCTATAGAACAGAACAATAATGTGAGCCATTTACTATGTAATTTAAAATTTCCTAGTAGTCACATTAAAAAGATAAAAAGAAAATGCTGGTGTTAATTTTAATAATATAGTTTATTTAGCTCCATAGATCCCAAATATTACCATTTCACCATGTAATCAATGTAAACAATTATTAAGGTAGTTCCTACTATTCTTCTGTACTAATTCTTTGAATCTGTTGTGTATTTTACTAATTTGGTTTAGCCACATTAAAAGTACATTATCCACATCAGGCCACTGGTCTGCACTGAATAGCACAAACCTGTAGTATATGTACTAATTTATCTTTTTTACAGTATGAAGTAATGAATTTCATGGAATTACACTTTTAAACACAAAATGTTTTCTGGTCTGGAGCCTTCAGTGCTTGCTAAATCGAGACTTCTGAATGTTAGAAATAAGTCAGTTAATAACTTAATAAAATAAAAATTATAGCCAAAAAAGCCCTTTTCCTTTAAGGATAATTAACCCTTTTCATAAGGCAATGAATGAAACAAAAAAATATAGTCTGCCTTGTTGGGTGGTTGATTATTTTCTCTAGCTTATAGCTAGTTTGCATTAGAAACCTATTTATGCGGGAAATATTGGCATAGTACTGTTTTCAGTACACATTACCTATTTTTTTAAGGACATCAGTTTCATACAAAAAAATCGTGATTTATCATGTGATATTTTGCATGAAGTTTTAGTTTGTACTGATAACTCTTGATTATCCCTTGAAGTTTAGTGCAATACTTAGCAAAAATAATTGTGGGAACTTAGTGTCTGCAGTGATGTATAATATGAACTGCTAGAGTATCTTCTTTTTACTGTTCATTGAGGTTGGATGTATTTGAAATTGTAGATTTCTACATGTAAATTTATCCCCCAGTAAAAATACTTTTCTTTCTTTTTCTCTCTCCTCCACCTTTCTGACTGAAGGGCATATTATCAGCACTCATGATGAATTAATTTCACATTTCAAACTAAAAATTTTGTAACTGAGGTTGCCTCTGGGGAAAATAGGAAAACATTGTACAATTTAAGCCTTTAATTGTTTGTCAAACTTCTGGATATGAATCATTTCTTTTGATATAAGAGCTTTACCTGTTGACTCAAGAGCACACTGGTGCCTTTAGAATCAGTGGTTAAAATCCAGATCCTTTTACTTACATGGATCCTGCAGCTCTCTCCACCTTATGGATAAATTTTGAAACCCAGAGGAGTTAGCAGACTTTACCAGGTTTCCATCAGAATGTGTGTCAGATAATCACTTGTCTGGTATATCTCCCTTGCCTTTCTTACTTAACAGCTTCTAGAAGGTGGGATCTGAGCATACAAGAAACACAGGAAGTTGTAATTTTAGTTTCTTCATTATTTTGTTGTTTCCAAAGATTTTACATGTATAAACAAAAGTTCATCTCATATAATTCAATAAAAGCTATACTATATATAAATTTTATTTTTTAAGAAGTTTATAATTCTTTTATGAGCCAGTATGTAAAACTTGAACCTTTAATAAACTAAAAGCATGTTTTAATATAAATAAGCTGTGTATTTATTTTTAAATTGGTATGAAAAATATCAGAATAAATCACTGATGCAAACCAAGTTGCTTTAACTTTCAGTATTGAAAAATAGTAATGTAATATGTAATATGTAATGTAACTCCTTATTTTATTTATTTATTTGACAGACAGAGATCACAAGCAGGCAGAGAGGAAGGGAAGCAGGCCCCCCACTGAGCAGAGAGCCCGATATGGGACTCGATCCCAGGACCCTGAGATCATGACCCGAGCTGAAGGCAGCGTCTTAACCCACTGAGCCACCCACGTGCCCCACTCCTTATATTCTTATAAAAGAAAAATATAAACTGGAAAATAAGGATTAATAATTCATATGCTAATCCCTCACCAGAGTCTCATAGAATATTAGCCCAAATACTGCCGAATTTTCGTTTGCTATTGTATAACCAGGATGATGAAGGTGTCCTTCCCTTATAGTAACAGATACACAGGGTTCATTGTACATATATTTAAATAATTGTGTTAACTTGATTAAAAATTGTGAGCATTTCATTTGAAGTTGAAGAAAGCTGGAAGTGTTAACACAAAGAGACTCGATCTTGGTTATCAGGAAGTAATTATGATGCTGTGGGCAGGATGCAGTAGAAAATATGATTATTAAATGGTTTAAACAAACCAAGTTATTTTTCTCATTTAATAATGAATCTGGATATAGGTAATTTGGTGTTTATCAGCTCAAAGATGTCAGGGCCAAGGATTCTACAGTTCTCTTTCTCTCATAATGATAAGACCATTGACTAGCTCTGAAACTTACATGCGCATTCAAGTTAAGAAGCAGGGGAAGGCTGGGCACCACCCATTGGTCTCTTATCAGGAAAGCAAAAACTTTCCCAGGTACCTAGGTTCCCAGGAACCTAGCTTTCCTTTCCAGTACTCTCTGCCACATGACTATCACCCGTTGCTGAAGGGGTGGTTGGGGAGGCAAGCATAAGGATTTCCAGCCACTTGAAGAGAGGGATGGTGATGAATGATTCTTTGGATAGCCAACCATAGCATCTTTTAGTGGATCATCTCTGGAGAGTGGGTGTAAGCCTCCTTCAGATGTCAATAGGAGACTGATAGACTACCAAAATAGAAATGAAAATAGGAAAGTAGTCATTTGCTTCATGAAAAATTTATTGGACCTCTTTTTCATGGCAGACATTACATACCTGTCCTTAGAAGCAATGGAGCTTCTTCTGTACATGGTTAATTAATGGCTGGCATCACATGGTGGTCAACACACATGACCTTTGTTTCTATTACCTCATAATATTTTCAGATTATATAATAGATACTGTTATATTACAGATAATAATAGAAAATGTTACTTTATTCCTCTGGAGCAAAGGATCTACTATGGACGAAGACTTCGGTAAGCTATGAGATGACAGAAAATAGCCAGAAAACAGGAACTGCCAATGTGTCCCAGGAGGTGGAGGGTAGAGCCATGCGAGCTGTGTTATCAGCTGTGCAGGTAATTAAGGGGCTGTACTGTTCTGCTGGTAAAAATGTTGGAAGTGTAGTGTGAAAGTACTAAATAAGGCTTTTTATTCCTTATTTGGATAGTGTTCTTTTCCAACTTATATTTTGCTTTTGTGACATTCCTTGCATAAAAAAGCAGCTGTTTTTTTTTTTTTATTAAAGTGGTCCAGAGATTGTACAAAAACAAGGTTGAAATAAAAATATGTTTATATAATTGAAAATGGACTTGCAGATGGAAGAGGGTTTTTCTTTCTTTCCTTTTTTTTTTTTTTTTTTTTTTTTTTTTTTTCCTCTAGCATTTCCCTCAGTTGAGAAATCACTGTTTAGAATAAGTGTATCTTCTCAAGAAAGCAAGGATTTTGGACCTAATGGTAATAGCAAGCCATAGTTCAGAGAGGAAGCCCTTTCCCCTCAGATGTTTCATACAAACGATTGATTGAAGGGCCACGCTCAAGACTTGCAGTTCTTTTTACAACTCGTGCAATCAGCTTCTTCAGAGTGAACGTGCACTTTTTTGCCTCTCATTCTCAGGTCCTGTGGGTTTGCAAGCATCATGAAGTGACCATTAAATACCATTTGATCTAGCAACTCCACATCAGGATTATTTCCTTAGGATAGATTTTCCACAACACAGAAAAGGCTTTATATACTATTACTGAGAAAAGAAAAAGAATTGAGACTGAATCATTATGCAACTATAATAAATTTTTGTGAACATTATTATATAGATGGTTGTGCTATAGGGATATGTTGGTACAAAAAATTTACCATATGATTATAAGTCTGTAAGAAAAAAGTAAACTAATGCTAAAGGAAAAACAACAATGCTTGCCTTTGGAAGGTGTTATGGTGACTTTGTACTTTTCTATAATTTCAAATTTTTATAATGGGAAATCTGTTTTTCTATGAAATGCTGCATTTAACTTTTATCCAGTGAACTGATTTTCCAGCAGTGAGAGCACTAGGCTAGGAGATGCGCAACCCAGATCTGTTTTCTTCTCGCCACTAACTGTGACCTCCAATAAGTCATTACCTCCCTGGATCTCACTTCTCTTTAATAAAAATGAGCTTGTTGGATTAAATAATGAATAAAGTCCCCTTTTAATTATAATAATTTTATGATTTTCATGACATCACCGTATAGTGTTTAAAGATGCTGTGAAATTCAAAGTGTAATTTTATCTCAGAGAATGGGAAAATAATTCAACTCTCTATTTCACAGGTACGGAAAATGTCCATCATGTCACTCTCAAATTTCAGTAATGCTTCAAATGACAGAATGCAAGCTTTTGGTGGGCTCTTACATGATTTATTATCATACCATACATGCAAATTGCTTTACAGAGTTCGCAGTAGGGAGGGATATGCTTCTTTTGGCATGCTCTGACATAGCTGGGTGAACTTAACACAAAGTAACATTGGCCCTGCCACATGCCACATCTTCTTTCATGTTCCTAGGAAACACCAAAAAAATGAGCATGTTTAGTCATTTAATCAGGTTATCCAACCTGAGTCCAAGAAGAAGCAGTTGTCTACGGCTCTCATGTCATCTGCCCCAGGCTTTGGGCCGCTGAGAGCGCCAAGGACTCTGTGTCCCATCTGTGGGGAGCAGGGACTCACCGTCAGTCACTGCACTGAAGAATAGGGAAGCTGATCAAAAGCAAACAGGCATGATTTTGATGAATTCTCTACAAGCATTTTCTGTATTTACATTATGGCCTAGGTCAGCTTACATGTTTATCTAAAAAATATTGTAATAGATCTCTGTATGAAGGAGTCAATAGCACCATTTTGACAGATTTTAGAAATGAAATGTTCACAGCTCCTTTTTCAGTACTTTTCAGTCAGACATTGGGAAGGTGGCCTGTGACCTTGGCTGAGTAAACTGAAATATTTATACTTTATCTTTGTCCCCCAATCCTACATGCACTTATTTCTAGCTAATGACTGGCAGTCCAAACTACTGCACATGGAGGTTCCCCTGTATATAACAGTACTTGTCAATCAAATCCTCGGTGCTGCTCTGAGCTTATGTCCTGTTAGTCCAGGAAACTTTCAACAACGCACAAGTATAAATTTTTCTTCTAGGTCAGAGGAGAAAAGACATACCAGATCATTTCACAAGCCTGAAAAACCCCGGTAAGAAGTATTCCTTTCTCAATACCCGCTAACTTGGGTTTTCTATGCATTCACAGTAGCTCTTAGCTTCTCTTCATATCTCTTAAGACAGTATCTGTCTTTGCTTCTTTTCCATCCCTGGAATCATAGTCAACCTTTGTCCCTTCTTTGTCCCAACCTTGTTTCATTGGCCTTGAGGACTGATGCAGCCATTCACTAATCATAGACAATATCTGAGCCAAGCAACGTGGCAAGACTACTAAAAGGATATATAAGGTGTAATCTGACTCGGTAAATATTTTTAAAAAATAAATTTCTTGAAGATGGAAGTCAAATACTGCCTGTAGTGAGTGATGTAAAAAGGGATTTATAGAAGGGTATATCAAGAGACAAAAGGGAGGGGAGGTAAGAGAGAGGCCTTGAGAGGACCAGCTTGATGTTTGGGGAAAGCAGTTGTGAAAATTACACATTTTGTTGCCAGAGACTTAACTTTTTATTACAAGTCATCTTGAAGTCTAAACTTTCAAGTGTGATTCTATCCCAATGGGGATTGTCCTTTCAGGTCTGATAACTTAAAGGTGAAAATAACTATGACAGAAGGAACCGTGACGTGGGCTTCTACTGGCAAAACTTCAGCAGGTGGTTAGGTGATGTTCTAGAGTCCCAGGGAGTTCTTCAGATATTGGGGTTTTGCAAAGCTTACTCAGAAATCACTCATTGTATGCTATTGTTTTTAGTGACAGGATTTGCTTCAACAGGTGACTTGAAAAATGTCTTTGATGTGTTGGCTGATTTTTTTATTCTACTTAGGAATGCACCAAATTAACCAATCTCTATATAGGAGATCACAGAGGGCTAGATGCTCTGAGGAAATGCCGCACACTTATCTACCCAGACTAAGAAAGGAGGTCTAATTTAAACTTTGCACAAGATCCAAGACTTTCCTGCAGACTTAGTAACATTTCCCTGTAGAGTTTAGTCTTTCACATAGGTGCTGTTCCTTCACCAATGGGCCTGGCATTTCTCCACTCTGTAGATCTCTCAGCCAAACCTGCTGCCTTCTTCCCTCTCTGCAAAGCTTCTCCCCATCCTTCACATCCAGCCTGTGTTCCCATGAAGCTTTCCTGGAGCATCATTACAGGCAGAAGGGAGTTTCTCCTTTGCATCCCTAGAGGACTTACTGCCTGCTTAGATTTAGCACAGGTTATGTATGTACACCTGTATTTTTTCTCTTCCAACTACAAAGCTCATTCCTAGAGGGGAGCACTGGGCTCATCTCTAAACTACTTCATCATATATAAGTGTTTATCAGTGAAAATTTACTGAGACAATGGGTGCCTGGGACATACTGGAAAGCTTAAAAATTGGCACAGAATTTCCTTAAAATGTGCTTGTGAGGTAGGCCTAATATCCCCTAACCTAGTACTACTGTTTAGTGTCTGGTTCTGAGAAGAAACTTAGCTATTGACTTTATTCATTTCTAAGGGAAGCAGTGACCCAATTATTGAGAGAAATGTAGAAATGTAAATTTAAGTCTGAACAACTGCCTTTAAGGTCTGACTGATCATTTATAAAAATAGGCAGGTGGGACCATGGACTCCTACTAATCTTTTTATCTCTTCCCTTTCCCATTCCACGGAAGTCTCCTTACATACAGGAACTGTGAGGAGGGAGCAGAAAATTCATCTCTTTTTTTATCCTGAGTTCTATAGTGTATCCTGGTGATACATCTTATTAATTATTGCAACAGTTTAAAGAAAACAGCATATTGTTTAGTCAGTCATGACATTATCTTAGATGTTCCTGATAATAAGCTGATAATAGGTTTTCTAGGCAAGACCTCATTTGTAACCTTTTGGCTACAGATGTTCAAAGTCAACAAAGGTCATGGATGCCTACATTTCTCAATATCTGGGCTATCTGCTTCCCTTAAGGCAGATATTGTGGAATGAATCATTTCTCTGTGACACAAATAGACTAAGTACCGCACCCTCCTTGGATTTCTGAATATGTGAGAAAAGTAAAAGCGAGTATTTATTCAAGGCCCTCTCTTTTCAAAGAAATGAAGTATCTCCCAGATCACTGAGATTGGAAAGTAGCTTCCTTACATAAAAGAATTGGCTGTCTGCCTCCCCCTGCCATGGTCATAGAAAGCTACATAATAATAAAGCATATTATTTCCTAAAAATGATTAAATGAAAATCCAGCAGATATAAAATTACTTAAGAACATTCTGAAGGATTCAGAACCAAAGGGCACTCTTATTTCTTCATTTACTGAAGTAACAGCTGAAGATTGACTTAAATGTGAGCAAATATCAGTATAAGAAATCATTTTCATGATTTTAAATATAGTGATCGAATTTCTAAAACATGCTCAAAATGCTAGAAATCTTTTTAATTCTCCTCTTTCTTAACCAGGTCATTTCATACTCTAAATTTCTTTTTTCAGGAATGATGCAATTTGGAATTTTTAGTTCTGTAGGGATATTTCATTGTTATGTTGTACATACAGCACAATTATTGTTGTGAGGCCATCTGCAACAGAAACAAAGCTCTCCTGCTTCCTCTGGGAATAAGAACCTTAAGCTTAGTAGAGGAAACCATGGGAATCAATATGCCTAGATGTCAGCAAAAAAGCATCTAGTGCTTTGAAAGACCAGGGTCATCAGGTTTGTTTTTTTTTGTTGTTGTTTAATGTTTTGTTTTGTTTTGTTTTCTGGTAGAGAGAGAAACATTTTAGGCTTTGCTGGACAATCCGATTCAGTGTCTCTTAAAATTTCTCAGCTCTGTCCTAGTGGTGTGAAAGCAACAGACAATATATAAATAAATGAGCACTGTCGTGTTCTAATAAAAACTTTATTTATAAAAACAGGCCTCTGGTGGATTTGGTCTGTGAACCATAGTTTGCCTCATTCCTAAAAATCGTTCTTTGGAGATTTAAAGTTATTTCCTTGGGTAATGATGTGGAAATTGCTTTTTTAAAAATGTACATATAAGTTTTATGCGTATTTCATAAAAAACATAGATAAAAGAATGATTGATATTCAAATAAGAAAGTATAAACAGTAGCTTCTAACTCATGTGTATACTAATAATACCTTCTCCTTGATACGCTTAGTTCACTTGGCATAAGGAATTACTTAAACCCGTCTGCTGTTCCCACTCAGTGAACTCACAAGAAATTTTAAAATTTCAAGGGAAATAGAGCAGTATCTATCAGATACGGAATACAATACTACTATTATGTTGTGTGGGCCTACCTAATTAATAAATAGACATGTTAGATAATTTTTTTGGCTTTAGGACGACTGAGAAATATGGAATAATACTGAGACGAAGGGTGTATGAATAGAAACACCTTGAGAACTTATAACTCAAGTAATAACCTCGATTATAAAAAGTAAGAATATGCTATTTGTACTCTATGTTACTATGAGTTGCTACATGATAGGCAATAAAACAGGTCAGGTTAACAGGAGGCAGTTATGACAGTATTCAATTTATAGTCATATTTTTATCTTTTACAAACCAGATGAACTACTATACATGGTTCAAGGAAAGGACAAAGAAAGGACCAACCTAGTAGATTTTTATCCACAAATTGTTGTCAAAGTGAGAACACTTAGGGAAAAAACAGCTTTCAAAAATTCTAATGTGAAGCCTATTGTATTTGAGTGCCCCCAAATAACCTCCTAAATGGAAAAGAAATACTATTTTTAAATGACTGAAGATTAAATAGCTGTCATTTTTAACAGTGGGTCATAGCAAAGATTACACAGATGTAAACATTCCATATCCATGGATTTTCCAGGTCAATCTTCAAAATGTGCTGAAAATAACTATTAAGAACAAGCATGATTGTGTAGCCTTAGCGTTGCTGTTCAGAGTTTCAGACTAAATTCTGAGCCACCAAGGGCCCTGCATTTCTCCAGCAAGTCTGGGATCTTCCTTCCAGGTTTTAGAAGATATCACAAGCTGAGAGGGCAGCCTGACAGCCAGAAGGAGGGAACAAAACATTGATTTGGGACAAGTGGTAGCAAACCAAGATATGGGAAAGGGTAGCTGACTGGTGGAGTCCCATTTTTTCATTACTGAATAATGGCAATATACCAATATTCAAATAGCATCACTTTCAGTCATGGCATGGGAAGAGCTTTCTTTCCATTTTTGGCTCATTTAAGCTCCACCAGGTCGGACACCTGGAGTCTTCTGAGTAATGTCTGATTCCTGCAAAGGTGTCAGATGGTCCGCTCTCATTCAAGGCTTCCATCTTGCTCTAGGTGGACCTCTGGGCCAGGTGATAGGGAAAAGGCTGAGTCTTGAAGGATGTTAAAATCATGCAATCAAATCCTCTAGAGTATATCACAAGCATTTATGAAAATCGGAATTTTAAACAAGCCAACATAAATTAGTCAAGTTTGTTATTGCTCTCCAAGATAAGTATATAAATGGTTGGGCTTTGTGAGCTGAGATTGTATTATCTGACCTCAGGTGATATCTGAAAGGAGTAATAACGACAAAAACTGGCCCTTAGTAGATCAGAATGTATAAAGAGAAAATGCTGAACTTGGTAACCATGGTGGGTAGCTGGTATCTCTCCAGTGGTCTTTTTTTCCCTTATTTGTCAAGGAGCCAGAAACTCACCCTGAGTTGTGCCAGGGGAAGAAAAGGACTTTAAAAAAAATGTATAGAAAGTTATTGGGTACATTTCTGCTTATCATATGGTTATGAATATTATAATGCCATTGTGTTTGCATGCACATAAATGTTTCTAAAAAACACCGATGACATACAGAGATTCTAGCCATTAAGCAGTATTTAACCAGTAAATGCTCAGATGATAAAAATGACCCTAATCAGGAACATATCCATGATGAACATTAAGGAAATTGGAATATGACCTAATAGACAGTAATTGCAAGGATATTACAAATCCTATTATGTAGGCAAATGTCTGGAAACTTTGCACCGTCTGAAGTAGACCTACATAACCAGACCGAATACTCTGCAATGACAAGTAAATTACATAATGGCATTGTAGTTATGTAAATGACTCTGCTCATTATATTTATTTCAGTTTTATGTGGCATCAACCTTCATCCAGAAAAACCGAGTGCTGATTCACTTCGTTGACTTTTTTTCCTTTTTTCTTTTTTCATTTACTTTGCAAGAACAATCCTAAAACCGAATAAATGATTTACTAATTTTATTCTTTGCCTTTTCTGGCATTTACTTCTGTTTTCCAATTTGAAATGCAACCAGATGCTTCTGTGGAATAAAAATTGAATTATGAAACAAAATGGCTCTCTTTAAATCTTCGGTCTGTAGGCAACCCACCAGCAGTTACCTTGCATGTAAAACTGGAAATAAGGATTGCTAGACATTCTAAATTACAAAATGTGTTTAAAATACTATGTAATTGAGGTCACAGTAAAAGGCAAGCTATCCCTTTCTTTTTTAAGTTTGCCACTAAAAATGGCTATAGAACCTTGAGGATTATTCTAAAATAGCAGTATGTAAGAAAATTCTAAGTCTTTTGAATCCATGTATAATGGCAGTGTTGATTAAATCGTTCTAAGGAAATCTAAAAAGTGCCAGCCGGTGATCATTCCCATTTTGGGGGTTACTGGGATATCATCCTCCTCCTCATCATATAATCTTTATCATGCAAATTTAGTATGTTTCAGTAGATTTGTAGAAAGAAAGATTGCCTGTTAGAAAATGATGCCCAGCTTAGTCCAGCCCTACAAAATCCTATTAACATTTTTTGTGCCTTCCCTCCTGAATGGGGGCCCATGGTTTGCTCACAGCAAATTTTCATACTATGTATGAATACTATTCATACTATGTAAAATACTATTGACTACTCAGGAGACTCTAGCCGGTGGTCAAGATTCCAGGGCCCAAAGGAGGATTCGAAGGATTGTAGCCAACAGACAATTTTGCAATGCCCAGGAAAGTACTGTTTTCTAAAAGTCGTGTTGGGAAACATCCCTTTGAAGCACACGATTAAGCAGATGTGGCCAAGAGTTTTCACTTATTTCAGTCTATGACACTTCTGAACCATTTTCTTTTTGGCCTCCTACCAGCTCATCTGTGTGAAACTGAGGCAGCTCAAATCCAAGCATTGGCAATCCATGTGTCATCTTGCTTAAGAATTACTATAGAACAGTTTTGTTCTAATACATTAGCCACTAGTCACATGTGGCTATTGAGCACTTGATGTACTAAAAGTATAACATGTACTCCTGATTTTGAAAACTTAGTATAAAAATTCAAAATTCAAAATATCTCATTGAGTTTTCATATTGATTATCCATTGGAATAACAGTACTTGTTCTAGATGATAACTTCTACAATCGTATTATTCTAATTTCTACCTTATTTATGCATTTGTGGGACAAATGAGCTCTTAAAGTTTGAAAAACACCAGGGGGATTCCAGTTAGACTTTTTTTAATGGGAAAAGAATTTAAGATTGTCTTTCTTCATGGCTCCTGCTACACGGGGCCCAGAGGCACAGTAAGGCCTGAGCGATGGAATGACAGGACAACTGCCTTCCCTTGGAACAGTGGGCCAGGAGGGGCAGTATGTACTGATCTTCCAACTAATTACCACTTCTAAGAAGATCCATTTCCCTCTCTTCTTTCCTTTGCCAATATATGGGACACTTACCCTGCATGCCTGTTAAGTCTCATTAGGAAAAGTATACCAGGCAATGCCCTTCTTACATGGAAATGTTAATGCTTAGTGAAAAAGGCATTCTTAAAGATTAAAAATAGTGAGCCCTTTACAATTACTAACATGGAAATTCCGAGGATAAAGAGGGAAGGAGAGAAATGGGGAAGAGGATAAGTGCTCTCCACTAGCTAATAAAAATAAATCAAAACAAAAAATGTTCTTCTGAACCCAGATGATGTTCCCTTAAGGGCTTTTTTCCTTTGTCCACGTTGGTCAACTGCCAGGCCCCTAAAAGAGGGATGATGAGAAATCCTACCTTTTCTTCTTTCAAGAAGGAAGTTTTGCACTTGGAAAGCAGAATGTCTCCCAAGGTCCAGTAGCCCCCAGGAACCGGAGATTTAATTTCGTTTTCCAATTTCACAGTTTTGAGGAAGAGCCAAAATAATTTAAGATCTTTTTTTGATAAGGATTTTTCTGTGACAGTCATTTTTACTGTCCATTATTTTGGTCTTTGAGAATATTTCTTTTTTAAAACTGAGGAAACTTAAAATTGTGATGCATAAATCGATAAAAATGTTCACTTCAACTCAAGCTAGAAATAGAGGTCCTTGGAATTTAAGTGTGATTTCTATGGGGGGAAAGTGTTCATATGAAAATCAAAGAAAAATACTTTGAAAAAAATCATGGTGAATTATTAGGTCTAATAATTCTATTATTAGGTCTAATAATTACAGTTTCTCATGAGTCTGCTTTGAAATCAGTGCTTTCTTTTCATTTTTTTGAGGTAAATAAAATGCTGCACTGTCCTAAATTTCTTGGCATGGAAACTAAAAATTACATGGTAAAATTTGGGCAATTCTATTCCAAGTATGAATAAAAGAGAAAACAGATTTTCAGAAATATCTTTAGTTCATAAGCAATAGTTCATAAGGTAACTATCAACTGAAGGAAAAAAGGAATTTCACAAACAAAAGTTTCCTTAATCTAGTTAAGTTTATAATGAATGATCTTATAATGGAATATTATTCTCACTCTATTCAGACATAGGACACCAGCCTGTGGGGTAGATTTTTCTGAATATTTGAAACGTGATAATTGTAGAGTTTATCCATAAAACTGTCACTGTCTTTAAAGTTGTACAAACTCATGAGTAAATCCAATTTTATAAAAATGACAAGCAGTCAACTTTTGTGAGTGTAAGTTCAGGTCTTAGCCCCTCTTCTTCCCTCAATTTCCATAGCCCACCTTAATTGTTCTCCATGAGAAAGAAACTGCCATTAGCAGGGGAAGGAAGGAATACATTCCTCAGCAGGAGTTTGTAAAATACCTTCTCCAGGATTGTAAAATGGCAGTGATTTGTGATAGGACGTTTTGGGTTATTCATAATATAGTATGTATAAGTAAGGACAAAATAAGAAAGCATTCTCTACATAAGCTCTAATTGCATTCTGTTTCATGACCCTTAAGTATGCTTCAATTTCTTACCATTGTAAGTGGGGATTTTTTTTTTTTGTACGTATCATGAAACTGTAGCCTGTAACCATCTCCTTGTAAACAGTTTGAACACATTGGACAGTTTGAGCACATTGAAAAGTATGATATCGTGAATGCAATGGGAACACATCTTAGAGCACTACCTAATATTAGTGAAGCGAGAGTCGAAAGGAATTACTGCTTTATGAAGAAATCCAAAGGATGCATGATGACTAGGTTTTCAAAGCAATAACAATTTAGTAGTTACTTCAATGTGTGCTACTGGTCCCTGAACATGTATGTTTTTAAATGTTATGTTGTGTTTACTTGTGATTTCAAATTTAACTCCTCGACATTAGGTATCCGTTGCATACCATCGAAGACACTATTTTTTCATAAAGCAGTCACATGCATGAATTTAGGATTACCAACTGATAGATATGTATTTTTTTTTTGCACCTCAAAAAACAGAATCACTATAGTGCATATCATGCTTCCACACCTTCCTTGCTGAAGGACAAAATGCATAAGATGCCAGAATTTGACTTCTAGATTGAGAAGAAACCAGATCAGTACTCTGGCAGGATCACATCATTTTGCTGAGCTCCAAATCCCAGAGCTGGGTTTTCTTGCCCCTCCTTGGGGGCTGCTGCTTCCTCCGTGGCCTTCAGCTTCTCCTCTGCTAAGCCCTCCTCTATTTCCAGGTCAGCCACCTCTATCCTATCCTCTAGTGCCTTGGGCACCATGTTGGTAGCATTTCTCTCAGCATCTTTTACTTCCCCTATGGCCTGTACCTTCATCAGCTCAGCCTCTGCCCCCTCAGCTGCCACTTGGGCCCCACCTCCTTGAACTTCCTCTCCTTCCAAAATAGCTTTAACATCTTCACTGCCATCCTGGGTCAGAGATGATGCTTGGCTAGCCTTCTGGCTCTCTTGGATGCCGCTGTGGCTGCTGCTGGCGCTCCCCAGCCGGGAAGAGGCCACTACGGCCTTCACTGCTGCCTGATGGGAAACAGAAAAGTGTCAGGTGTTACTTCCACTTAAAATCTTGAATCAGAGCTCCATCTCACCTTTGCATTTAGGGAGTTTGTTTTATCTGTTGTATATTTTCAAAATATATTCCAAGATGGTTGAATGGAAACTGCTCTGAAGAATGAACAGCAAAATCTTTTTAATTTCAGGCCTACTGTATTTAATCATCTGGACAAATGAAAGCTTACATTTGTTTTCAGATATTTTGGACTTCGTTTCCCAAAGTGTTTTCATGGAACACTAGTATTACACAACAAAAGAATTCCACAGTCAAGTTTGTTTGAGAAGTCCTGGGTTATGTCAAGGTTATTTAATCCAAGGTATTTCAAAGCAGTTTGATCGCACAACTTTTAAGGTTTATTTAGTCTTTATCAGCCTATAAGTGATGGCTAAATAGAATATTATTTTTGACCCTCATCTGTTCTCTGAAATCCTCTGCAGATATAGTAAGTCCTAAACACCATTATTAAGAGAAACCCATCTAATATATATTCCATATATATACTATACAAAGATATATTTTGGATATATCATAAGAATTATATTTTAGATATATCTTATATATCTACATCATGTGAATTACAGATGTCCTTTGAACATCATGGGTCTGAACTACAAGGGTCTACTTATGTGCAGATTTTTTCAACAGACACACTGAAAAATTTTTTGGAGATCTGTAACAATTTGAAAAAACTTACAAAGTGTGCAGCCTAGAAATACCCAAAACATTAAGAAAAAATTAGGTGTTATTGTAAGAATACAGCACATAATATATATAATATCCAAAATATGTGTTGACTGCTATTGGTAACGGCTTCCAGTCAACAGTAGGCTATTAGTGATTAGGTGTTTGGGGAGTCAAAAGTCATACATAGATCAACTGTGTTGAATAATTGGTGCCCCTGACCCCAGCATTGTTCAAAGGTCAATTGTATTTTAATTTTATCAAGTATGGGAATTTCTGTATATTACAAGATACAGTTTTTTAAAAAGTTTCCCATTTTCCACTTATTTAGAAAGAAGGCAACTTTTAAAATGAGTATCAGTTTCCTGAGCAATGCTGTTGAAGCAGTACAGTCTTAATTAAATGAGAAGCAGTGATTATATATTTGATGAGTAATTCTCAACCTGCAACGCATTTCCCTTTATTAACAATGAACTCTTACGAGAGAATATCATGACTGTCAGTGGCTTTACACAAGTATTGCTGGGATTTCAAGGCAAGATTTTCCCTGGTACTACAGGAGATGAATAATATTATTAGATGAAGAATAATGGAATTATCTTTAATAGTTCAAGCTAAGAAAGAGAGTAACAAAGAAAAAAACACAAGCAAAACAAAACCTATCTTACCTTGAGCTTGCGCCGGGCATTGAATTCTTGGAGCTTCTTTTGAGCAGTATCCATGTGTACAAAATTGGCAGCTTTACCTGTGACCCATGGATGCTGGAGAGCTTGGAAGGTAGTCAGGCGTTTCTTAGGATCCAGAACAATTAGTTTTCTGACCTGAAATGATAAAGAACCATTTCTTAGGGAGATTCTTAAGGTGACTCAGGCTTGCCTCTCAATTACTCTAATTTCCTAGCAGTACCACTAACTATACATTAAAAAAAAAAAAAAAAAAAAAAAGAAAGCTTTTCAGTGGTCACTGTGAGGAGAATTTCAGGGAGCAGTGGTTGAGGAGGTCTGAGAGACAGTGGCTTGTGCCACCTGAGAGGCCAGGCAGGCAGGCAACTTCCAAGAGAGGTCAAAGAAACAGGTTCTTGGTTGCCTGTGGACTGGAAGGTCTTTGAAGAAGAGCCAGCATCTGAATAATTCTAGGCTGCACTTAGCACCACTTAGAATTCAGAACTTTGGATGAATAGCAATGGAGATGGAATCGTGCATTCATCATGCTTTCTGTTGGGATTTTTTAAAAAAATGTTATTTATTTATGAGAAAGAGAGAGAGAGCAGCAGGCAGAGGGAGAAGAAGGCTACCGGCTGAGCAGGGAGCCCGATGAAGACCTCAATCCCAGACTCTGGTATCATGACCTGAGCCAAAGGCAGACGCTTAACTGAATGAGCCACCCAGGTACCCCATCTGTGGGGATTAGGTAGTAACAAAGGGATAGTATCAGTCTTTATGCTTATCCCATGATTCCATGCTAAAATTCATTCTAATATCTTGAAGGTTTTGAAGGAATAGGCCAAGTGTTATCGGGGGTTTAGGGACATGATTTGTTTAAAGTACTAAATTTAACCCATAGCAGACCATTCTGAGAATAAGCAGATAATAAACAGCCAGGAAGATCAACCAACAAAATAATCCCTGGCCCTGGGCTCAGACAGGGTGACATGGAATGAGGTAGAAACTGCTTAAAGTTAGGAGGCATGTTCAAGCCCCCGTTACATCTCTTACCCACTTTTGTAACTCTGGACAAAGACCGACATATGAATCGAGAGCCCGTGAACATTCTCCTAGGCCTTTTTCTTATATCTTCTTTTCTCCACCTCATTCCTTTGTAAATACATTCTTACATACATATGAAAATCTTTAAAAACTTGTGTAATTCTTCCCTAACCTTATCAACTTGGAACTAGTAGCTCTAATTCATAAATGAGGGACGGAAGGAAGTTCAGAAAGATTCTGTTGCCTTAACTGAGGCCAGATAGCTTGGAACTGGTGGAAGTTCTATTCCAATCAAGATCGGTCTTACCTCAGAGCTCATTTTGTGGCTGCAACACCACAGTGCCTCCAAGGTCAGTCCACCCTCTGGCCTTCATCTGCCCACGGGGCAAATGGGGGCTTCGGGGGATGTAAGGCCCGAGGTCTTTTCTAACTCTGTTCAGCTAAGAAGAACTGAATGCAGGCTACTGCAACCAGGCAGTAAATCAAATGAAGAACAGATATCTGGTTCTCCTCTTACTTCTTTTCTGCAAAAGTTGCAAAGAAATGTGGATTGGGGGTAGAGAGGGTTTGTAGAGGACAGAGATGTGAGGCTGCTTAGGCTAAAAATCTGAGAGGAGGTGGTGGGAGGTGCAGGTGATTAAGGAAAAGGAATGCAGGGCGGTAAATAAAAATCTGATTGCAGTCATAGCTGTCACCTGTGGGAAACTCTCCAAGTAAGTTTGTATAAATGGTAACTAATCCTTGACAACAATGCACAATGAGATCTTTCCCTCCCATTTTCTAATCATCCTTATCATTACCATCCTCCTCCTCCTGAAAATACAAAGAATTTACTGAAAGTCAGTAAGTGCCCCCCAATTCCCATCTGTCAGTGTTAATCTTTACATTTGAAGAGATCAATGCGCTGAACTGTTAAACTCACTGAAGGTCTGAGAGCCCCAGTGACCTTGCCAAGATTCAACCCCAAAGCCTTGCCATGATCCTACAGCCCCCTTACAACCTGACCCCATCACTCATGGGCACTGTTCCCCTGGTGATTTCAGAATGGATGTGGGTGCTGCTGATAAGAACACATCAGTGGTACTCAAGGATTCCTTTAATGCTGAAGTTTTACAAACTTATTAGCCCAAAGGTAGGATTTAGATGAATGAAGGAATATCAAAGCTAACCCTCTTACCCATTTAGGTTTTATTGGCGATGAAAAGACAAGGCAGGCAGGCTGCATAAAGAACTGTTAGGGTGTTAGTTGGTAGGAGTCAGTTAACCTGCATTATAGCCCCTAAGTCTCCCAACAATCTAGAGAAAGGTACTGGGATCATCCCAGAACAGAAAACTAGGGGTGTCTGGGTGGCTCAGTTGTTAAGCCTCTGTCTTCGGCTCAGATCATGATCCCAGCATCCTGGAATCGAGCCCCGCATCAGGCTCCCTGCTCTGAGAGAAGCCTGCTTCTCCCTCTCCCACTCCCCCTGCTTGTGTTCCCTGTGCTGCTGTCTCTGTCAGATAAATGAAATAAAATCTTAGAAAAGAAAACTAAAGTAGAGAGAATAGATAACAAGGCCCAGGTCACACCTCTAGGTTATAAGGAAGAGGGTCCTTGAATCCAGGTGTGTCAGACCTTAAAAAATCCATGGTCTACTTCCTGATTCATCGTTTTATTAAAAAAAAAAAAAAAAAAAAAAAAAAAACTATTGAGTCTGTACTATAGGCCCAAATGGTACTAAGATCTGGGTACACATGCCTTGACCTCTACCAGAATTTAAAATCTAGCTAAGGAAGCTCTTTCCACAAGTAAATATAAGTCGCAACCATCATTAAAGAGAAGGCTAAGTGGGCAATAGAACAATGTGGCAGAAGGAACAAAGCAGTTGTGGGAAGGAGGAACTGCTGAAGGTAGGCAGACAAGGCCACCTGGATGGAGGATGTCACATGGCAACTAGGGCTTGTAAATAAGACTTACCCATGCAAGAGGGGTGTGTGTGTGTGTGTGTGTGTGTGTGAGAGAGAGAGAGAGAGAGAGAGAGAGAGAAAGAGAGATGGTGGGAAGGGAGAGGGAGGAAGGAAGGAGGGAAGAACAGTACAAAGCAGAGGAAGGAGTAGTGGCCCACACCCTGAGCTGTCCTGATGAGGGTTGGGTTGGTCTGGTGCCCTGGAGTGAAGTGCACCAGAGGACAGCGTTGTGAAATGGGCGGCATGGGCAGGGCAGTGGACTCTCAACCCGACCAGGTGGTGCTGTGTATATCTGATTACAGATTTTGGATTTTATCCTAAGAGCCTCAAAGCAGGAGAGTGACAGGAGGTGATTTATTTATTAGGCCCTTCCTCTGAATCCTGTGTGGAGAGTGTACCTAAACTTGCCACGGAGGCAGGAGGGCCACAGGGGAGGTTCTGGCAGTGGTTCCGCAGGAGAGGCCAGGGCTGACGGGGGCAGTGGTGGTGGAGTGGAGGGAAGTGGGTGGATTCAAGAGGTGTTTAGGAGTGTGGGGCCTGACTTGAGGGGGAAGTTGGGAGGATGTCTCCACACATCGCACACATTGCCTCTCTGCCTGGCTGTACTGCAAAATCATGGTCTACAGGGGTTTGTTCCACGAAAGAACATGGATGGGAAGAAAGAAATGTTTGGAGGGAAAAGAGCAGAATTCAGAATTCTCCTTTACCCTCCAAATATCTAGGATCTTTTCTTAGAAAAGATCCTAGAAACCTGGATCATTCATTCTGCTGGGAAGCTGTGTGACTTTGGACAATCATTTCACCTCTCTGGGTTTCAGCACCCTCAAGTCTGGTTGTGTTTTTTTTGTTTGTTTGTTTTTTAACTTATTTATTTAAGAGAGAGAGAGCACAGCACAAGCTGAGCAGGGAGCCTGAAGATGTGGCGCTAAATCCCAGAACCCTGAGATCATGACCTGAGCCAGCTTAGTGACCTTAACTGACTGAGTGACCCAGGTGCCCCCAGCACCCTCAACTTTAAATGAAGGGAAGACTAAATGACTGATAAGATCCCTTTGAGAGCTACTAGCCTTCTGTGGTTCAAAAGTCAACTCTTAGCTATTTCTGTGTGGCTTTTCTCTAGAAGAATGACGGTTATTGCTTTCATCTCGTGCTAGTATACCCTTTATTTTAGAACAGGTGGGCCATCTCCCCAGAATGTAGGTCATTCCTTTATGCAAATAAACTTCAATATTAGCTTAAGCAAGGACCCAAATAACACAAACAAAAAACCAAACAAAATAAATTATCAGTAGAGTGTAACTTGTTTATGATGCCAGCAAGGCGTGTAAGGGGCTTGTGCTGTTATTGGGATATTTCAGCAAGTTTGTATAATCAAATCTAGGTAATCTAGGCAAGCCATGTTAAAATGGAATTCCAAATTATGCCTGAATTTACCCAGTACAACTGACTTCAAAAGCAAGGTTTTACATTGACTAGGTGGTAAAATCTCACTAATTAACAATGCAGTAATTTTTAATTGTGATAATTCAGCAAGTGATGAGTTAAGCATATCTGTTTTTCATTATCTACAAGAAAAATATATTATGTACATTGTTTTATTAAAAATGCAATTACTAAGAGGGGAAAATTTTAAAAAGGACACCGCCCATTAACTAGTTAAAAATGAATGTGAAGGGGCACCTGTGGCTCAGTGGGTTGGGCCTCTGCCTTTGGCTCAGGTCATGATCTCAGGGTCCTGGGATCGAGCCCCACATTGAGCTCTCTGCTCAGCAGGGAGCCTGCTTCCCCCTCTCTCTCTGCCTGCCTCTCTCCTACTTGTGATCTCTGTGTCAAATAAATAAATAAAATCTTAAAAAAAAAAAAAAGAAGAAGAAGAAGAATGTGAAGATTTTACTTCATTTTGACTTGGTTTCACTTACCAGGTCCTTGGCATTTAGAGATACTTCATCCCACCAGGGGGAGATAAAGTAGTATTCACAATTCAGAATTCTCCTGAACATGAACTGATCACCTCTTTCATCATAGAATGGTTCAAATCCACAAAGTCTAGAAGGACAAAAGATAGAGAATAAAATGTCTTTAGAAGCCTAAATATATTTCATCAAATTTTTGCAGAAATTCCAGACTGCCCTTTCCAAGCTTTCTGTTATGATTGCAAGTCTACGTAGTACAAGTATGTAACTGCCTTGTTATAAATCACTTTTGACTGTATAAATACACAATCGTGTCCTCTGGAAGTAAAAACAGATACCAAACTGATTAAGAATTTCTACAAAGGAGGACACTGGGTGAAGTAGAGGAGAAGTGAGTTGGGGGAAATCGGAGGGGGAAACAAATCATGAGAGATTGTGGACTTTGAGAAACAAACTGAGGTTTTTGGAGGGGAGGGGGTTGGGGGTTGGGAGAGCCTGGTGGTGAGTATTAAGGAGGGCAGGTATTGCATGGAGCACTGGGTGTGGTGCATAAACAATAAATCTTGGAACACTGAAAAAAATAAATTAAAAATAATTTCTACAAAGAGTTTATAATAACATCAATAATTATGACACAAAACAACAATAAAGATAATAGCTAACATTATTATAACAGCTAACATTACATGCTAATGACTTGCTATGGAATTTTTTTAACCAGGAATTGAGAAGACAGATTGATTAGAATTCCAATTTATTAGGAAGTGGAAGAATCAGGATTTTCTTTTTGAGATTTTAAAGGGTTGGTTGATTGATTGACTTTTTGTGAGAGAGACAGCGTGAACAGGGGAAGGGGCAGAGTGAGAAAGAGAAGCAGGCTCCCCAATGAGCAGGGAGCCTGAGGACTTGGGGCTTCATCCCAGGACCCCAGGGTCATGACCTGAGCCAAAAGCAGACACTTAACTGACTGAGCCACCTAGGCACCCAAGAATTAGAGGAGTTTTTGAGGGTAAAGAGATTAAGAGGTAGACAGACAGAAAAGATTTTTCAGTCATTTTTACTCAGCCCTATTCACTGAACTCCTCCACAGAAATGAGTCAAATATTAGATTTCCATCCCACTCCAGTTTAAATTTCAGAGTGAACAAAGACAGGAAGTTAGACTGTTGTCAGGAAATGGTCTTTTAGAACTTGACACAGTAAACACACACGGCCAACAGAGATGAGTAGCTAGAGTCAGCGCAGCCTCACGTGAGACCCTCACTTCTGTCTTAAAGACCCATGTTCACCTTCATTTTCTAGTAGGGGGTCAGCCTACAAATGAATGGGGAAAGTGGGAGAAGAGAACTAGAGAATCATCTCTGGCATCCTAAAGGGAGAGAGAAAAAGTGAATTGCTGTTCGGGGCCCACTAAAGCCTCCACTGTTTACAGACAGGTACATACAGGTTCTGAAATCACTAGGGATCAAAAGGAGACCATATAAAAGAAATCCCTACCAGGGCATGTGTTGTACTGGACAAAAAAATGGGGGGTGGGGTGGAGAATGAACACGAAAAAAAACCCCAAAACATTCTCTCAAATTCTTCCTTCAAGCTGGCCAGGTTGGAGCAGAGCATGAAATGTTTGAATGTATTCTAATGTAGTGGGTTTCTAGACAGAAGCATTTTCTTACATCCTTTGCTCAGGGAACGTCCTGTTGGGAGAGTCTTTGTCTTTTTTAAATATTCCGGAGCCAGCCAGGAAAAGACAGGGTTTAGCAGTGCTGAGTCTCAGACTAGTGAGTCCCCCTGTCCACTGCAGCAGTCTACACAGAGAATCCTGCTGCCACATAAGGACAGAAAGGAGCCCATGTCCACACCTCGACAAGGAGGTAGCTCAGCCTTACTTGGCCATTCCTGTGCCATCCACAACACTAGAAAAGTATAGCTTATTCTTGGTTAGTTGTGGAGGAATTAGCCAATGTTCTAGGCTTAGTTTAAGAAAACTCATGTTTCTCCTTCTGGAAATCTAGAAAGAAACATGACAGTTCAGAAGGTACTCAGATGCCATTCTCACTTCTCAAACATGCCTGTGCATGTGTGCACTGTGATGGAAGTAAGAAGCTCATATCATGTCAGCCTGAAATGCCAAAAATAGAAGCAATGTGACACAGAGCAACATACACACATATACACCATGCAAAAAGCCTTCAGACATGGAAATATTTGAATAAAGACAATGATAGTTTAGGAGGATAGTAGGATTATACAGGCCTGAAGAGTGAAGGTATAATAAGGGGACCTTTAAGCCACTAGGCAGAACTGTGGTGTTGAAAGCTGAAAGAGAGAGTTTGAATCTTTGATGTTACTGATTCTGATTCTGACCTGAGCATTATAGTAGTTGCTTTTGTCTGTAGGTACAAAGGGTTTAGGTGTAAAAGGTAGAGGGGTCAGAATTTCTGTGAGAAACAACAAAATGGCTTTCATTCCCAGTCTATTGTCATACGTAGAAATAGCAAGGTCATAGCACAAAATAGCCTTATGGAACTTTTAATAATAGTAAAGGAGATATATAGGTCCAATGGCACGATCTTGGAGAAGTGTCCCAGTGAACCTTGCCAGGTGGACTTCATCAGTTGTTAATAAACTACAGATTAAACAACCCTGGGCTTAGGAGCTGACAGAAGTGAGGCCACACTAAAGGACATTAGTTGTAAGCAACGCTGATAATGTATTTTCATTTGAGAGCTACCACTGTGGACTTTGAGCCAACAACTATTAACTTAGTGACCTTATGTGAACGAGGGGAAAGGACCTTGACCTTTTTTTTTTTTTTTTTTTTTTTTTTTTTTTTAAAGTAGGCTCCCTATCCAGCATGGAGCCCAGCGTGAGCCCTGAACTCACGACCCAGAGATCAAGACCTCGGCTGAGATCAAGCTTAACCAGCTGAGCCACCCAGGAGCCCCAGAAAGACTTTTAAAATTATTTTCAGGGCTTTGATAAGATGTTTCTCCAACAATTATATTTTTTTCTCTTCATTTTCCCTGGTCAGTGACCACGTCATGGAATTTTATTCATTCCATATTTCAGGTTCTCAGGGTGAATGTGATGTCATTTCTCCGTCTCTCTAAGTTCTTGTACATCCTTAATGCTTTACCCCCGACCCCCCATCACATTTCAGCATGAAATTGCAACTGGTTGGGCACAATAACATTTTAGGGGCAAATC
Organism: Mustela putorius furo; assembly: GCF_011764305.1. Lineage (NCBI taxonomy): Eukaryota > Metazoa > Chordata > Mammalia > Carnivora > Mustelidae > Mustela > Mustela putorius. Next base: position 4,353,430 of record NW_025421553.1, read on the forward strand.
TGATTTGTTATTTGCATAGTGCAATTTTTCATTTAATGTCATTAAGTATGATATGTCACCTACCTAACTCAGGAGCCAACATTTTCTTCCCAGACGAAAAGTGATCTCAAATGTAAGCTATGGGAATTCTATGATGTGCCCCCAGGAATTCATTTTAATGAATTAAGCACTTAATAAGGCAAATACATTACCTAACAGTTTTGCCCTTTCATAAGAAAAAACATGGTTGTCTACCTCTCCAAATGCTTTTCAAGCTCTAGTATATTTTGGATCCACAAGGAATTCAATACCGAATCTATCTTTTGACATTACATCATAGCAGATGGCTATTTACTGGGTTGCTTGTTAAACCTTTTTGTCTTGGCTCCAGATGACTGAATATACCCAGATAAACTCAGAGTTTACTAATTTGTCTGAGGGTACCCTCCTTACCTTCCTTCTAGCTCTTATTACCTAGACACTGCACTTTCTAAGATCGCTATTAAATTAAACAAACAAATAAAAAATCCAAAACCTCTTTCTGTTATGGACTGAATTGTGTCTCCCTCAAATTCCTATGATGAGAAGTCCTCACCTGATGCTATTTGGAGATGAAGCCTTTGGGAGGTAACTAAGGTTGATGTGGTCATGGGGGGCAGGGCGCAGCTTTATGATGGGATTAGTGTCCTTAAAAGAAGAGATGCCAAAGAGCTCACATTTTTTTTCTCTGCCATGTGGGTAAAAAGTAAGAAGGCAGATGTCTGCAAGCCAGGAAGAGAGCTCTCCCCAGGACTGGACCTCCTGGCGCCCTGACCTCAGACTTCCAATGCCTGGAACTGTGATGAATACAAGCCTGTTGTTGAAGCCACCCTGCCTGCCCGATGAATACACTTTTTTTTTTTTTAATTTTTAATTTTTTATAAACATATATTTTTATCCCCAGGGGTACAGGTCTGTGAATCGCCAGGTTTACACACTTCACAGCACTCACCAAAGCACATACCCTCCCCAATGTCCATAACCCCACCCCCCCTTCTGCCAACCCCCCTCCCCCCAGCAACTACACTTTTTTTTATACCCTATAAAATCTCTTTGTAGATCTGAATGTTACAGGTTCCAACAGGCAACTGTGCAGTGTCCTCCAAATGGCAGCCAAAGCTACTTGTTTTGAATTAAACTCTGGAACTCATGGATATCTTGCTTCTGTGGCTGCTCTTCAGCAGTCTTCTCACACACCCTCACTCCTTGCTTTCCTTCATGCTCCTCTGCTCTTCTACCATCTCCTTGGCAAACTGCCTGAAACCCCTTGGTTATTAGTAGACGGAAGCTCAGGAATGGAGTTTGGGAAACCAGAAAATGTGAGATTTAGTTGTTTTGGTTGTGTGTGTGTGTGTGTGTGGTTTTTATCAGAGAAATTCAGCTTCTCTGAGTTTAGGGTATTAAACTCAAGGTCCTTGAGGACCTAACAGAGACAGAAAACAAAACTGATAGCCAAACTGCATTAAAAACACTGCTGACAAGAAATGTCCCTGTCTGGAATTGCTTAGGAGATTAAAGAGCCATTTGCCCTTTAAAAAGGATTCATACTGTATTTTGATGAGACATAAATAAGTAAAACAAGGGCAAGTTTAATAGATGGACCTGAGTTTCCCATTTCTTCTTAACATCAAATAGGGAATTGTTCCCCAAATCTGCTATCCATTGCCCTGCAGAATGAGGCGCAGAAAAGCCGTGGACAGACAGTCTGGCCCCAGGAAAATCAGAGAAGAAAATGCGATGCTTGTTTTCAGAAAAGTCTACCACTAACTACGTTTAGTATGCTGTAGAAAATCACAAAAGTCTAAAGTAATCTTGCTTTTTATGAGGCCTCTAAGTACTTAAGAAATATTACAGCAAAGGCAAATAGTACCCATAGAGATTGCTTTTCTTCACTTACAAGATGTAGGTGATTATTCCTACAGACCACATGTCCACCTCAGGTCCATAGGCGCAGCCTCTAAGAATTTCAGGTGCTGCAGAAAGAATGAATATTGTGTTAAATCCGACTTTAAATTTAAATTTTACATCCTGAAAACAAGCAACAGGTAAGAAATTAATTAACAGAAAGTTCAGAAATAGTTTTGTAATCAATTTTGTCCCCCCAAACCAAAGTATGAGACTACAAATTCTTAACATCTATTTTAATGGGAAAAAGTCAAGTCTTTTTGTGTTTGGGGTGCATAAATATAAAGCTATTAACTTTGATAGTCTACACTGAAGCATCGTTCCAACCAGACAGATCTGCTGTAAAAGATTCCTTTCTTCAAAAGGAGATTTGTAGGCAGAAAACAAAGACAAGTTCCGCAGAGTAAGGGGGAAAAGGCACAGTGATTCTACCTTGAGATCTAGATCTACTCGGAGCAGGGACATCCATGCATGTGTATATCTGACCGTGTGCAGGGCCGGGAGCAGGGTGGATGGGGTGGGAAGCACTGAGAAGCCTCAAGTGCTGGGAGGCTGGAAGAAGAGTTGGAAGGGGCCCTGATACATGCCCTAGCACTGAGAACTACATGTAGGTCACCTGAGCGCAGCTGTCCCCAGTCAGTTTGGAATTATGCATGAAGGAAGGGGTCTTCTCTGTGCACAACGAACCTGCTCCTATTAGCCCTGCTCACTGTGAAAGTGGAAGGTCTTCTCAGCCATGAAAGGGCCCTGTAGTATAGAATGATGAGATCTTTTCTGTTGGTACTTATGTTGGAGCTGTGAAAATGGAGAGTTAAGTGGGGCCAATCGTTTGCACAGAGAATTGGAGGTGTTATGTTTGCCTAACAAGGAAGAAAAAAAAAAATAATAATAAGGCTCAGACCTGTAGCCCAGAGTGGCCTTTTTCTATTTTGAACAGAAGTGCTGTAAATGTCAGTGGGGTCCCCGAGCTAGGAGCTGACTGATGAATGCTCAGGACTCCCTAAGGGAGGCTTTGGGGATGCGGGCATCACATTCCTCCTTCCAGCTGGAAGCAGGAGAGCAAGGGAGCTGGATTCCTGTCTACACAGGCTGGACATGTCATATTCAGTGTAGACTGTTAAAGTGAGCTCTGGAAGGAAGCTATTTTCCTGGGACTTTGGATGTAACTTAGAAGAAGGAGCCCAGTGAATTTTCCACTGACGGCTTCCCATACTGTCCCTGCATCTCCCTATCCTTTTGCAATCAGGATCTTCTCTTCCCTGTAAAAGTTGTGTTACATAAAATACAGGAGATGAAGAGCCCATACAGTGAAATGAGTGTGCAGTGTAACATACCAGCAGCCACGCAGCAAGATGGACCCTCTAAAGCATAGCATCAGGGGCTAAGAAGTTCTTCTCATCTATGGACACATTATTCCTAGAAATTCTCCCTCTTAGGATTTAATTAGCATAATGAAGAAAAGGCACACTCATTGACAACACTGTTCGTTCTTTTGGGTTAGCTTTTCTTTTCCATGGCAATCTGGTCCCATATCTGGTTCCATTGGGCCCCAATACTGAACTCCCACTTGCAAATGCTTTGCTCATGAGAGTTCAAAGGAAACTCGGGTTAGACCACCACTGTCAGGAGGGCAGCTGCCATTGTCTACGGGGCTGAGGTCTTCCAGTCAGGCAGGAGAACACATGCACACTTGGTACTATTGTTAGTCCTTCCCCACTCAAGTCTTCCTGTCCATGGAGTGCTATCGTGTCCCACACGGACATTTAAACATGCAGAAATATGTTGGGGAGAGTCTTTGACATAATCTGGGACTTGTTTTTACTCTAAAATCTAAGGGAGTTGGATCAGCTGATTTCTAAGTTTACTCTGAGGTTTAAGCTGCTAGCCACCTTGTTATCAGTAGAGGAATCATTACTGATAGTTTACACAAGAAGAGAGGACCTGCACTTTACTTCCAGAACCTGCTGCACTCCCACATTCTTCCTGCGGGAGTGCCTATTACATGCATGGACCTGTGGGGGCAATGAGCCCTCCCCTTCTGTGCTGTTCAGAGATTAGCACGCTGTTGCAAAGGCCAGGGGCTTTTTCTGGCCATTCTTTTTTTTTTTTTTTTTCAGTGTTCCAAGATTCATTGTTTTATGCACCACACCCAGTGCTCCATGTAACACGTGCCCTCCTTAATACCCACCACCGGGCTCACCCATGCCCCACCCCTCTCCCCTCCAAAACTGTTTGTTTCTCAGAGTCCACAGTCTCTCATGGTTTGTCTCCCCCTCCGATTTCCCCCAATTCACTTTTCCTTTCCTTCTCCTAATGTCCTCCATGTTATTCCTTATGAAGCCAGCATTACCCTGATCCCTAAACCAGGAAAAGCCCCATCAAAAAGGAGAATTTCAGACCAATATCCCTGATGAATATGGAAGCCAAGATTCTCAACAAGATCCTAGCTAATAGGATCCAACAGTACATTAAAAAGATTATCTATCATGACCAGGTGGGATTCATCCCTGGGATGCAAGGGTGGGTCAACATTTGCAAATCAATCAACGTGATAGAACAAATCAATAAGAGAAGAGAGAAGAACCACATAGTCCTCTCAATTGATACAGAAAAGGCATTTGACAAAATACAGCATCCCTTCCTGATTAAAACTCTTCAAAGTATCAGGAGAGAGGAAACATCCATCAACTTGATAAAATCTGTCTATGAAAAACTCACAGCAAATATCATCCTCAATGGGGAAAAGCTCACAGCCTTCCCTTTGAGATCAAGAACATGACAAGGATGCCCACTCTTGCCACTGTTGTTCAACATAGTGCTAGAAGTTCTAGCAACAGCAACCAGACAACAAAAAGAAATAAAATGTATTCAAACTAGCCATTCTTTATAGCTCCCAGGCTAAGGTTCCAAACGAAGTGATTACCACAGAACAAAATTCTTTCTGAATCCACTTTATGGGGCATCTGGGTTTCTTATCCGAAGTGGCAATATCTGACCCTTCCTAGCACTGGGTCTAACTTTACCTCTAGAGGCAAGTCAGTACCTTGTAAAGCATTATTAGGCAGCAATGTGGGCAAACTTCTAGTGTGAAAAGCTAAACTTTCCCTTAAGAGGTTAACTGAGACAAAAGGAGTACAGAATGTTTTTGCCCTTCATCATAAGTTTCTCTTAAAAAGAATTTATAGGGACGCCTGGGTGGCTCAGTTGGTTGAGCAGCTGCCTTCGGCTCAGGTCATGATCCCAGGGTCCTGGGATCAAGTCCCACATCGGGCTCCTTGCTCGGCAGGGAGCCTGCTTCTCCCTCTGCCTCTGCCTGCCTGTGCTCGCTCACTCTCTCTCCCTCTGTATCTGACAAATAAATAAAAATCTTAAAAAAAAAGAATTTATAATATTTACTAATCATAATTCAAAATTTAGGGGAAACAAACTCTAAGCACCTAGACTCAGTCAGGTCCCATTCACAGTTAACCTTTAAATATTTTTTCTTTAACATGACCTTGACTTTAAGACCAGTAGAACATACTTTTTTAATGTATCTGAACCCTTTCTAAGTGCCAAAGATTTCTAGAATAAACTTCAGACTTCAGCATACCAGTACTACAAGTCTCCAAGATATCAAATATCCTTGTGGTGGATTCTATAAATTTGTGATTTTCTTAAGGTGAAACATAGTTGGTTACTTCCAACTTAGTTCAAGAAAAGACATCAGCTAGTGTGCCTTTTAAAGCTATAAGCACTCCCAACGGTCCTTCCTGTCTTTTCTCACCTCATTGCCAAAACAAACAAACAAACAAACAAACAAACAAAATAAAGTAGGGAAGAAAATTATTTCAAGGTGTGATCTAGTTTTTAAAAAGGTATTTAAAATAATTTAGAATCATCTTTTCTAAAAATAGTTGATAACCCTTTATTGATTTTTCTGGCTGTCTTCTAAGTGGGTCCAAGTTTTCTGCCACTTCCTAAACTTTTATCCTTCATGTCATTGCTCATTAACGCTAAATGCTACAGAGCTCCCAGGACACTTCATACTCTAAGCTCCAGTACAGAATGATTTTGGCAAATGGTCTTAGAATTGCCAAGATACCAGACTTCACGTTTTAAAAAGCAATTTTAATGGAATATAAAATTCATATTAAAAATGCAAACTTTAGTGATAATTATTTACCAACATCCCACTTAGATCTCAAGAGTGCTGATTTTTTGATAAGATCATGGTACCATGAAAACATCTAGAGACTGGGGCTCCTGGGGGTCCATCTACAGGCTGGGGTGAATTTCATTTTCTTAAATAAATCCACTGTAACCAGTTTTAGGAATGGTCCTACATAAAAAGCATGGGGTATGTCTTACAGCACACTGATAGGGACCACTGATGCTAGGTTTCCCCTCTTTTCCTAAAGCCATCGGGATGATTTTGGTCACTGACTGTACCTTTATTTTGTTAATCCCTCGTGACCTCTTGAGTTAAAACTACAGAGTGACATTCTGTACCCGAAGACTTCTTTCCAACTACTGTTGACTGTTTGGAGAAAGACAAATCCAAGGGACACTTATGTGAATGAAGTCCATATGTTCATTCATTTACTCATTAAACAAATCATCAACTATTTATTAAATACCTGCTGTATGACGGACTGCATTGGGTAGTGCTGGAGTAGTAATGGGGAGTTCAAGAGGACAAGTCTTTGCCATCATGGAGCTTACAGTTGGGTGGGGAAGGAAGACATTGATCCAGAAAACCCATGAAGAAATGCAAAGTGGTAAATGGAAGTGCTTGGAGGGCCTTTCTAATAGAGGGCTACCTGCTCAGAAAGATCAGAGAAGGTGAGTATAGAAAGCGACGTTTAAACTGAGATGTGAAGGGCTAGAGAAGTGAGCCAGGCAAAGGGAGAGGGTGGAGGGAGAAGTTAGAGGGCAAAGGGAGTGGGTGAGCAAAGACAGTGGAAAGTGGGTTGGCTGGAGCAAGCATGCAGGCACAGACTTCGTGGTGGGCAGGAGCAAGCGGGCTTAAGGAACTGGGGCAGCCAGTGTGGCTGGAGGTGCAAAGCCAGGTCCTACTGAGATGAGTCCCTGCCAGGCAGCTCAAGGCCAGACCACAGATTCCAATAGGTCAGGGCTTTTGTTTGTTTGTATGTTTTAAATTCTCTCCAATGCTTTTGTTTTAGTGATTCCCAGCATATGAGGGAAAAACTATTTCATCTTAAAGCCAGAATCTGGCTTTGCAGCATTAGGCCCCCTCCTATAGCTGAGGGAAAACTCCTATAGCTTTTCACTTGTAGAGGCTTGTCTTGAATTCCAGAGTTCTCTGGGGACCACAAAAGTCCATGGCATCTAGAAGTCCCTCTAAACTTTGCCTCTGAGGAGTGAACACTGTAGAAGGAGGAGAAAAAGGGATTTATCTGAAGCAGAAGAGCAGTGTTTGGAAATTTCTCCCCTTATTGTTCTGAATGTGGCTAGGAACCCAGAGGAGAACGCGGGCAGGGCTGCCTCCAATAGGCAGCAGCAGTGCCCACAGCTGGGCAGACTACATTGTACCTTCCTCAGCATGAGCACCACGTGTGGTCCTTTGTCACAATGTCACATATATTTGGTGAGAACGGGGAACAAAATTTTAAGCTCTGTCAAGTGTAGTTTATGCTTTGACAGCAGAGAAGACAGGCAATGTCCTAGTGCAGTTTGCTAAGTGTTCTAACGAAGGTGTGAATCAGACTGGGAAACAGTTGCAATGTTTCCAGAAGGGGTTGCCTCTGGCTAGGAGCAGCCTTGTCAGTTTACTACAGTAAATCTCAGAAGAGTTCCATACTGCTGTTCCATGGTGTGAAAGGTTGAGAAGGACTGAGGAGACATTTGGGGCTTCTGTCATTTTGGTTATCTATGACTTGTTAGTGTAGACCAAGAAAGAAGTCTGAAGGATGCTTTGAAACCCAAGTGGTATAACATATGTTCTAAAGCATCTCTTCCATTTTCCTGGGCTCTTGATCTTTTATACCACAAATATCAGTCACTCCAACTTGCACTTAATATTTTTCATTTAAACTGTTTAAAAAAGTCTTCCTTGCCACATGGATTACGTGGTATTTCTCTTCATATAAATCTTATAAATGGGTGAAGAATGATAGCCAGTTTATTTTCCTCACCTTATTTTTTATTTTTTTAAATAATACCCTGAAGAGAAAATCAAATATCTGAGAACACCTAAGTACTTTCGGAAGAGGAGAAAATAAACACAACCTATTTTTATTACCCTGGGAAAGTTCCATTTCTATGAAATTCACTTTTCTATGATCCCACAGAGCCCTCCCATCTTAGAGTAATCACTATTTGTTCCAAATCTTAATCAGACTGAGCCTCTTGCTCACTTTAAAGATGTGATGAATGCTGGCCCAGGAACAACAAAGATGTATTGACTGTTGAAAAGTTGCTTTTCCATTTTTGTGAGGAGGTGGAGTGTGAGTAAATAAACCCAACTCATCCTAATATTAACATCATACAAGAATCTTTTTTGGATATGGAGATACAGATAGAAAGTGATGGATGTGGACTCTGAACTCTGTTAAGAATGGCAAATACCACGTTTTTCTCTAAAGGAGCTATGAATCTCACTGATAATTATCACTAATAATTCTTTTGAAATATTTTCATTTTATGCATATCCTTTCTCCAACAACATTCTAAAACGGAACATTTTGTGGGTGTTCAGGGCCCAAAGAATACATTTTAAGCAAGTCTCCTACCCACTTGTCATCAGTCACCCTTCCTGTGACCGCTTCTCCCCTACATTCCGCCCTCACATGTGTAATAATAGAGCTGAGTCCTCAGCTCTGAATTCTCTGGCACGGCTGGTTTTGTTCCTGAAGTTGTCACTTACACTCATAGAGAGGGAAGCACAGGAAGTGATTTATGGTGGGGGACCCAGAAGCCAAGGATGACCAGCACATTAAAAGACTGCTTCTAAACCAAAGGAACATGAAAAGTGGGAGGATGATGTTGGTGACAATCTCTATGGACTCAATTTTATAAGGCATCTTGGGCTGGAATATATTTGGTTAACTTAGATTGAATTAAGTGCTTGCCATAATCCTCAACACAGTTTTACACATATAAAACATATAGACAGACCACGTAATATTTTTAATGCCACAGACCATGTATCTGCTGGGTGATACAGAGATGAGCAGAACTCTTCATCCCTTTCCCTTCCTGATGGCCCCGAATCCCGAGACACAAGTCAGTCAGCCTCTGGGGCCATTTCTGAGCCAGAGAGGCAGGCCCTCCTACTGCTGACAGCTTCAGATGTTAGACTATTGTCTTGTACATTGTGCTCCATATCTGTGCCTTACAGCATCCACTCATAATTCCTAATTCTGTCCTATGACGCTGCTTCCTTCACTGTCTGATGTTCTTTGATTAATGAATGTGGTTCCTTCTCTCTGGCCTGCTGATGGGGACGTTCGTTGCTTTGGGATCAGTTTGGGTTGTTTCTTTTTCTGCCTTGGGGATGCTAGAGAGTCTTGTGACTTCGCACAGCATCTATATGCTGAAAGGGCTCACATTGATATCAATAGCCATGTCCCTGCTCCTGAACATTAAATATATCCTTCTGCCCACGTGTCACCTCCACCTGGATCTCTCACAGTCCCCCAAATACAAATATCAAGTATCAAAATCAACAAGCCCCAATCCCTTTGTTTCCAAGGTCCTCCCCACCTCAGTTAATGTGAACTCTATCCTTGCAGTTGGAGCTCTTTGGTCCTCTCTCCTACCTATTTTTTCTCCCCTTGTCACTGCACTCCACCCAACTGCCTCCTTCCTGGACCTACAGACACCGACGCATGTTTTTGCTCTAGGGTTGGTGTGCTCTGTCCCCTCTATCTAGAGTGTTTCTTTCCACAGACTCCACATGGTTTGCTCTCTCCCTTTCCTCTTTCAAGTCTCTGTTCTTCTGCTCTCTTCTCCAGTGAAGCCTTCCTTGATCAGCCTGTTTGTGGCAGCCCAAGCTCCCAGCACTTCCTTTCCTCTTTCCCAACTCCACAGAAATCATAACCTCTTTCTATATACTGACACACTCATTTTATTATTTGTCTTCTCCCATTAAAATATGCCATTCTTAAAGAGGAGCTTTTGTTAGTTTGTTTTATCACTATATCTTAGCACCTAGAATAGTGCCTGGTGCATAGTAGGAACTCAATAAATATTTATTAAATGAAAAAAGGACTGAATAGCTACACAACTAAAGTTCCACACAATACACTTTGTTTAGGTCAGTACCAAACCAATATAAAACCCCAAGAGGCTCATTTTCCTCTAGAATTAAAACCTCCAAGATAGCTTAAAATAAGCCTGCACTCCACCAGCTGAGTCCCTGTCCTCTGCAAGGTTAAGAACAAGATGAGCTATGGCCTTTCCTCGCCATTCCTGTATCTGTCCCTAACCCCACTTTTTCCCTTTGCCTGGCGTTTGTTCATTTGGATCAAGTGTTGTGGTCATATGGCGGTTGGCGACACAGCCTATCTTAGGGAGAAAGAAGGGCCACGGTATCAAAATGGAGATGAACCTGGACCCGCTTTACCCACCTGCTGAGAATTCTCTGCTTGCTTCCTCTCACATTTCCTGCTCTTTCCCATGGTTAGCTAGCCCCACAGGAGCCCCATGTATACACATCAGCCTGTCAAGCATTATATTTATATTATAATTTATATTATATATAAATTATATATATTCGCAATTGATATTTTACTATGTACTCTTCTGTTTTTTTCTTAAACTCACTATAAAAAGGAAGTCATCGTTGTGGGTATTTCCTTAATTCTCAGTGAGATCATCCCTTAGGTGGTTAGATTACCAATGTATCATAATACTCTTATTTCACCTTAGCTCTTTAGTCCTCCAGAAGTGAACAAAATACAGCTTTTATGAAGCTATACTGAAAGCATAGAGTTTAGATTATTAGATTTGCTTTTTTTACTTCACTTAAATTTTTCTACATTGGTCACATAAGTGTTTGTTCATGCAGACACAAGTCTCTTCTGTTTGACTCCAGGCTGTTGAGGAATTATCTTTAATTTCAGTATAGTGAACATAAGAAGTTATTTCTTTAAAACATAACAATGTGGGAGCAACATAAGATCATCACTCTTACGCAACCCTGGCAAATGCCAACAGAAAATAAATTCTGAACAGCTTCTAGACCCTGTAAATGGAACTTGGACAGGCAGATAAAAATATGAAATATGAACATACATAGTTTAATTAACTGAGCTTATGAATTAGAAATTAGTATTAGGAATACTCTTTTATCTCACTCTTTACCATATTGTTTTCTTTTCTACTCTAACAAACAGCTTGTTCTTCCTTTCTGTGATTGACATGGGTAGGGTGAACAAGCACAGACTTCAAGCCTTAAATAGCTAAACCAGTCAAGACATTTTGGTTGTATACACTGTGGCCCATTTATCAAGAGCCATGACCTAATGGATTTTTTGGGGGGGGGATTGGTTTGTTTTTTCTGTTTTTTGAGACCTATTTCTTTTCCCAGCAACAAGATGTGGGGAATTTCTTCATGGTTATTTCAGAGCACTACTCATTGATTTCATTTATCTGGATCACAGATTTTAATTTTCTGGCCTGGAGTTTATTTTCAACTGGGCACATTTCCCAGGAAATAATGAGTATTTGCTTAAACACACAGCATCTGTGATTTTTCTTTTGCAATTCACTTATAGGAGAACCCTCTGTTATTAATAGCCTGGGGCAAAGGTTCCATGAATGAAACCGAATGGGTGGCTTTTCACTTGTGTATTTCCTGACAAATGACAGATGGTATAATATAAATACCCACTCCCTCAAAAGATGTAACTGAGAAAGCCTTTCAGTAAAGGTAGAAACTAGACCCAGTGTACTTGAGGCTAACTGACCTGGGATGGAATTATCCTTACAACAAGCAAGGAAACAAGCTCACACCTCTCCTCTCCATCAATTATACGGGCTTCAGACCCCTTTTTAAGTCAAATGTAAAGTCTTTGTGTAAGTCGTGCTTTCTGTAGGATGGCAGTGATTTCCACCAGTCTTGCACTTGGCTCTCATTTCCAACTCATTCTATCGATGGGCAGATTCCTCCCCACCTAAGTATTCTCAGAGAAGACACACCACCCCATGATAGTACTCACATGGGGTGTGGGGAGAAAGGCTAGAACTGAGGGACCCTCAAAGGGGCTTCAGCCTTGCCTATGAACAGTCTGTTTCTAAGACAGATGAATAGAAATATTATTTTATTGATTTTTTTTTTAAGAGTTTAAACTCTGCATCTTTCTTCTGCTCTAGATCATCCACCTCCTGTGCCTTGGTGTCACTGTGACGTCTGTTTTTCCCTAACTCAGCCCTCCAGTGTTTTCTGTGTTACTATACACAGGTGGATTCTTAAAATCCTGACCCCAACTCTAGTCCCACTTTGAGTAAAATTTAGCATATTTCCTTTGGGAAATATGTATGTATGAAGAAATACATGTTTATTTATATATAATTTGGACCTTGACCTTGTAATTAAACACATCAAACTTACTTATTTTTGAATTCCAAGCCTGCCTCAACCTACATAATAGTAATTCCACACACATGTTTTGCACTTCAGAGTCCACAGAGCACTTCTATTTTTCCCTCTCAATCCTTCCTCCCTCCACCCCCAGCTTCCTTTCTGCTTTCTCAGCCTTTTCCTAGAGCAAATTACGGCTTCCTGGTGAGCCTCTATGTAGAGCATAGCAGAAGGATTATATGGATCACATTCAGTCAACCAATTTCCTCCTTCCCCATTACATAGCCTTTAGGGTGATGTGGGTATCTGCCGGGAAAATTAAATAGTAAACGGAAAATAAGCCTCCATTATTGGATGGCATTATCTGTAAGATGGGCCTGTTTATGGCAATGACAGGAGTCTGAAAAAGTATTTTTTTTAAAAGATTTTATTTATTTATTTGACAGACAGATCACATGTAGGCAGAGAAGCAGGCAGAGAGAGAGGAAGGGAAGCAGGCTCCCCGCTGATCAGGGAGCCCAATGCGGGACTTGATCCCACGTCCCTGGGATCATGACCCGAGCCGAAGGCAGAGGCTTTAACCCACTGAGCCACCCAGGCGTCTCTGAAATAGTATTTTTTTTTTGAAATAGTATTTTTATAATCATTTTATATTTGAAAAATAAATGACTGGATGGAGAACCGGTTGAATACATTATTCTGAGAAGCTATTCATAGGAATGACAGCAAGCACCCTGTGTGTAGATTTCTGACATCAGAAGGACAGGAAAGAGAATTTATAATAGCTTTCTAATTTGTCTTCTTTTGAACTTTTTCTCTCTCCAATCCATCTGTCACAATGTAATTATCAAGATATCTGTAAGATACAGATTTGATTTTAAAATATAATTACACTGATAAAACCTTTGCTGGATCACTATTATCTACCAATAAAAGTCTGACTTCCTTAGCCTGATTTATAGATTATTTTAAAAAATATGGTCCATCCTATTTTTCCAAGTCTATCTGTACCCTCTGTACCAAAAACTCTATATTGCAATCGTGTAAAATGAGAAAGTAACCAACAGTCCTTGAACTTGCCAGATGCTACCACTCCTCTATGACTTTTCTCTTCCTTTGCCTGCTTATAAAGAATACCTTGTGGCTACCTCTTCACTTGAACTGCTACTCAACTTTCAGAGTCCAGCTCAAATGCCCTCCTCTGTAAAAACCTCTTTAGCGAAGATGTATTTTTCCCTCTTCCCTGTATCCTTAAGCCTTTAGCTCAAACACAGAACTTAGCATAACAAACTTTGATTTATTGTATATGAGTCTTTCTTCTTTAATAGCCTATGAAATCCGGGAAGGACAAGACCATATGGGTGTTCACTCTTGTAATCTCAGTGCCTAACATGGAGTCTATTAGACATGCAATGTTCATTTTATCAATGAATAAATCAGTCACTCATAGAATGACTATTCTGTAAGGCTGCAAGAAAGAACTGCTCTTATCACTATTATCAAAGCCACTGAAATGATGCTAGTGTAAGCTCTTCCTGAACTTCCCATTTCAAGGCTGCTAACTCTCGGAGAATTGCTCCAACCTACCTATCTCTTTGGAATAGAAGGTGTTTGCTTTCAGATAATGATTACTAAACTACCCATCAGCTTTTCTCTTTTGGGAAATCCTTACTTTGTTTTATCATTCTTTTGTCAATTCTCTTTAAATGCTTTTATCAAGTGGTCAGCAGTTAGTACTCACAAACGGGCAACCCCATCTGGAACATGGTACTAAATTCAGGGTTCTTTTTATCCTTCATAGCCGTGGAAGTGTAGGGAGTCATGAAAGAAATACAGGAGGATGATAAGTAAGAACATACAAACTAGAGAAAGGGGAAATATCTATGGCACCATTAGAAGGGATGGGTCATACACAGGTTGTCAGCTAACAGTTCTAAGGAAAATATATAAAAACAAAACAAAAAGATGCCTATAGGGAACATGGCATATTTCAATGGGTTTTGTTCTAGGAATGAGAATCCTACTCTTTAATAAAGTTGGTGGTAGAGCTAGTGGGCTGTCTAACGTGTTACTCATACTTAGTAAAAGTACCCTGAATCCATTTGGAGCATCAACATGTCCACCTGAAGGACAGGGAGGCTCTAACTGAGGACCGGCCAAAACAATGTAAGTGAAAGTGACGTGGAGCTTCAGCAAGTCTTTTTAACAGTGAAAAGGTATACTCTCCCGCTCTTCCCTTCCTGTCACATGGAATGCAGATGTAATGAGTGATTTCAAACAGACATTTTGGACTCCGAGGACACATGCAAAAGAATGCTAGAGCCAGACAGAAAAGATCTGGATCCTTGGCACTGAGACCTACAGAGCCATAGCTGCAGAACCCATGAGCGTTGTCTTTCTCTAGACTTCTAACATGAGAGAAATCAACTTCTACCTTAAGCCGCAGTTACCTGGAGTTTTCTGAATTTACTCCTAATTGATAAGCTACTCTTGTTGTCGAGGAGTTTAAGATCCAGAACAAAAATATTTGGTACAATGTAAATGCTTAACAAAAAGACAGGAATGCTTAATTCTGTGTAATCATTGGGTTTATGAACAATTGAGCTACAAGGAAATAATATTTTACATTCACTAGGGAAGCTAACTAGTTAAAAGCAAACATAAAATGTTTATGTGACTATGGAAACATGGAAAAAGACGAAGAAGAATGCATAAGGCTATTAATACTGATTACACATACGTGGATTTTTACTTCTTACAATGATCAAGCAATACTTTGAGATTTAAAATGTTAAAATAAGAAATATTTCAGGGGCATCTTCCTGGCTCAGCATGGGGTTCTTGGGGTTGTGAGATTGAGCCCCACACTGGATTTAGAGATTACTTAAAAATAAAATCTTAAAAAATATATTTTAAGCTGTAAGTAATAACTGATAGATATTTTTATGAAGGAAAATTATGTTGATTTTACCTATATTGCTTTTTTGAAGAGAGAATTTATAAATCTGTTTTTAGGGCCTTGGCTATCTGCATTCTCATCTCTGACCCATAACAACTAGATATGGAATCTTAGGAAAGTCATACTCTGGAACTCAAAATGAGAATGTTAGTAAGTGAACTTTAAAGCTTCTTCTAGCTACAAAGCTGGGAATTTAATCATATATTTGTTTCACTGGATATCTAATTGTGCCTTCTACAGTCTGATTTCCATGAATTCAGAAGCTGTTAAAATGAGTTAGTTATGTGTGAGGACAGTCACACAGTCCATCTCCAGAGACTGGGGACTCTGCTGGGGAACCCCACCTGAAGCCCTGGTTTTAGTAAGGCTAGAAAAGCGCCATCAATAAGAACTAGGGATTACCCCATTCTCTCTGTTATCCTATATGCCCTCTAAATTAGTGACATACTCTCTCCGCACACACTCCCCCCAAATAAAAGCAAATAAGGAAAGTGGCTGAGGGCTCATGGCTCTATTTCTGACCAGAAACAAAGCTTTTCCCTTGTTCTCTTTCTTGGTGACTGTCCTTCTACTCCTAAGGGGCTTAAGAATAGTTACTGTCCCGGGCACCTGGGTGGCTCAGGGGGTTAAAGCCTCTGCCTTCGGCTCAGGTCATGATCTTAGGGTCCTGGGATTGAGCCCAGCATCGGGCTCTCTGCTCAGCATGGAGCCTGCTTTCCTCTCTTTCTCTGCCTGCCTCTCTGCCTGCTTGTGATCTCTGTCTGTCAAATAAGTAAGTTAAAAAAAAAAAAAGAATAGTTACTGTCCAAAAGACAGGTGCAGAGCACCCAATCCTTACGCCCTGAGGCTCCCTCTTTCCCTGTTAAGAGGGGTACCCTAAAACCAACATCACTGAACCCTTCATGGAGAAAAAGAAGTGCTCTGAGTATCATTTTTATGTGCCTTCCTCATGGAGACTCACATCACATTGTAAGCATTTTAAAGATTTATTTTTCATTTTTTGGAGAGAGAGAGAAGAGTAGGGGGAAAGTCCGAGGGTGAGGGAGGGGGAGAATCCCAAGCCTGCTCCCCAGTGAGTGCAGAGGCTGACATAAGCCTGGATCCCACAGCCCTGAGATCATGAACTGAGCCAAAATCAAGAGTCAGACACCTAACCGACCCTGCCACCCAGGCGTCACCCACCTTGTAAGCATTTTAAATAGAGATATTAGGAGTTTAAAAATTAGATCCCTAAATAAAAGTAGATTTCAAATAACAGTAAAAGTAAACATCAATATTAAAGAGCATACCGCAGTACCCTGGGGTTCCACACACTGTCTTCATGAGTACTTGATGTTCCACAATTTTAGAGAGTCCAAAATCAGCTAACAACACAAGAGAAAAATTTAATGAAACAAGTCTTTTCTCAGCTTTTATAAGATGACAGAATACTTTTACTATTGACTATTCAAAATAAAACGAACTCATTTGTTTTTGCTTGTTTTGGTATCTGGCGATGGGAGAAGGGAGGAATGAAGAAGGGGACAAGTCATCTGGGAGAGGAAACTGAAAAAAAAAATTTGAATCTTGCTTTAAATTGGAGAAAAATATGACTCCCAAATACATTTTATGCTCTCCTCTATAAATCCCAGCTTTAGGCAAATAAGATACTTATTTTTGAAATAACAGTTGTAACAGATATATTTTGTCTCATCTTAACTCTGAGATTTATGAAACAGTAGCTCTAAAGTACAACATAGAATTAGTGATATAGAATTAGTAATCCATGGGGAGAAATCAAAATAAAAAAATAGGTTTTTGTGAATGTCAAAGACAGGAGCAGAAATATCAAAAGGTTCATTCTGTTTCAAATGTGTATCTTATGGATAAGGATTTACTCTCATATGAGGAATATATAACCCTTTTTTTTTCCCCAACAATCCTCTTTATTTATTCTTCAGAATATTACTTAGGTAAAACACTACCCAAAGTTGCTACCATTATAGTTTATTTGCTGGGCTACTTCTCTCTCACTCAGGAAACATCAGGAAACCACTGAAGGCTATTCTTTAAGAGAGGCAGGTGCAGAATTGATGCCATTTTTGACTTCAAAGATAAACCCACATTTCCACGGAGGTGCTGATCCTTATCAGGGAAAGCAGCAGGAAGTCCTTCAGAAAGAAAGCCTCTCCTGTCTAAATTAGTATCCATCCATCCATTTAAAGAAATTTCTTTAAGGATAAAATCTTTGAAATTGATGTCAAAGGAAATGGAAGTCTCCCTGCTGTTCCCTGCCTTTCAGGAGTGATTAGAAGAACAAGCTGGCTGCCTAGCAGGACTTTGGTATTTTTTCTTTGGGTTCTTGCATTCGTAAAGCACATTATGTTGTCTGGGCTCTTCCATGATATGTATAAGTTAATTTTCAAAGGTGTTAACACTTCTAATGCAGTGAACTTATCAGATTAACATTACACAGGCCAGCCACCAAAAGAACAATGTCCTTCAGATGATTTAACAGATTCTGCTAAGGAGAATTCCTATAAAATAAGTTCTGTTATTACTATTTGCAAGCAAAAAGACAGGGGAAATAACATTTAATACACTTTTTCCTAAAATGCTGATTTAAAGAACTCTTTGAGTAGACTGGAATTACACAAAGTTCATCCTCATAGTTCTTCAAAATGCTTATTGGAATAAAAAGCAAGGTTCCCAGAGTCAAGGCAGGCTTGGGAAAAGCCTAACACACTAATTTAGACGTCAGTTTACACATTACCATTTTTAGAGTTCTGGTTAGTCCTGCAGAAATAAAAAATTTGTTTAAGTTGGCATTTCCTAACTTATTTCACCAACCTTAGCACTTCTGCAAACCACTCCCACCTCCCCCAAAGCAAATTAGAATATTTACTCTGGTTCCCTCAGCTGAGGACCCGGTGTTCTGTGGAGTGCACTTTGGGAAAGACAGACCTCAATTTATCTCTGTTCATGTAAACAAGTGACTCAGACCCTAATTCACTGATATGTACTAAGCATTTTGTGTCAAAGCTCTTGAATGTCTAAAATTAAACTCCAACTAATTTATGGAATAAAAAGTAACAAAAAAAGAAGTGTTCTGTTATCTGTGATTTTCCTCTATATAAACTTACAAAATACACCATCGCCTTTCGAAGTCCCTGCTATTTCCAAGAGCTATGTTTCCTTTGTGTCCAGAACTGGAGCACCAACTTCTAGGCACTGATTCCAGATCACTATATCAGGAAAGGACTACAGACTTCCAAAACAATGCGTTATTCCTTTACAGACACCAAATATCCAAGGAAATTAAATGGAGGCAAAACTAGATGGAACAATATTTTTAAATTCCATGGAATACATTTCTTCTGCTCTGGGAAAGGGGTCATAAGACTTCATGAAATGTCCTCACCTATTTTGAGTGGTGCATCTGGGGCTGGAGTTGCATAGAGAAGATTCTCTGGTTTGAGATCACGATGGACAATCCCATTTTCATGTAGGTACTAAATAGGGAACACAATGGAGTAACATTCCAGTAACTGCATTTATGGTTCCAACATTTATGTTTAATCTTTTCAGAATTAGAATATCCTTTACTATGTTATATGATTCAAAACACACACATATGATCATTTAAAAATAAACACCATGAAAGAAAATAAGTTTATACTATATATAATTTAAGAACAGCTTATATACAGTTACCTAAAGTGAAATGCAGTTTATTTTTTTTAATATATTTTTAAAGACTTTTATTTATTTATTTGACAGAGAGAGATCACAAGTAGGCCGAGAGGCAGGCAGAGAGAGAAGGGGAAGCAGGTTCCCTGCAGGGCAGAGAGCTGGATGCGGGCCTTGATCCAAGGACCCTGAGATCATGACCTGAGCCGAAGGCAGAGGCCCAACCCACTGAGCCACCCATGTGCCCTGAAATGCAGTTTAAGGTGTATGAAACCAATTGTCAGAAATAAAAAATTTACTCCTTAGAGAATATTAGTTGCAGTTCTCTTTATGCATATAACTATGTAAGTTCAAATCCATTAATTATTATTATACTAAAGTCAAGGTTCTATGCATTGAAATTTTTCTGGTTTATTATCTGAATAAAGCACAATTATATGTGTCATTTTAGAAGCTCACAATCACAGCAAAGACTTAATAATTATTGTTTGAACAGGCATTTAGATATGAGTAATTATTATAGAGGACTATCCTTAATATGATAAATACTGCTTAAAGATGATAAATGTTCTCATAGGCTTTTCTGAAGATTAGTAAATCCAACTACCAATACAGAGTGGCATATTTGAGCTGATCTTAAAGATCGCTTCTAGCAATTCCACTCATTTCATTCTATTTTAAATTATTTTGTAAATTATGTTTTATCACACGTGTAACATACTCTGTCAATGTGGAAGTCTAACCTGATCCTGCTTCCCTAGTCTCAGATCCCTCTCCAAAAAGTAACCACTCTTCACTTTGAAATGGTTTGAATGTTTTTCTATGAATTCACAAACATGAATATATGTATGCAAGGAAATACTCCTGATTTTTCCATTTTCTTACATAAATGTATGATTAATATTAATTTTTACAGGTTTTCTTTCATTTAACAATATGTCTTTGAAACCTTTCCCACAAACCACTATAGCTTATTCTATTTAACACTTGTATCCATTTTGTTGAATGTAGCATAATTTATTTTTCTAGTCCCTTCCTGGTGGACTTTCAAGTTTTTAAAAGTTACCAATAATGCAGTAATAAGCCATCTAGCACTTGGATTTTGGGTGTTTTTGCTTGTGTTTCTTTAGGACAGATAGCTGGAAGCAGATCTGGTGGGGTCAAAAGGTAGGTTTAAAGTTTTTAAACTCCATCAATATTTACTCACACAAACAGTGTGTTTACGGTTTCCTAACATCTTTACCAAATCTGTGCAATTAACTTTCGCTGAGCTACAGTGTAATCATTGTATCTTATATTTGGCTTAATTTGTCTTTCTCTGTTTACTGGCCTAGTATAGGCTTTTTGGTTTTCTTCTTCTGTGAACTACCCATTTATATCCTTTGCCCATTTTTCTGTTGGGTTAAGAGAAAAAATAGCCAGGGTAGTTCAGTTTTTCTCCTTTCCTATCCCCTACAGGAAGGGAGAGAGTCTCCTCTTTCTTTGTAAGCCAAGTAAGAGAAGGTGGATAGCTTCAATGTCACAGTTTGTGGTGCTTGACATGTCTCACTTAGTGATTTGGTGAAACAGGAACTGATATCAGAGGTGGTTAGAACAGGGAGTAAGAAGAAAGGGCCTCAGTGAGATTCAGCTGCCCTCAAGGAAGAGCTAAACAAGGGTACACATTTCTCACATGTTCAGTGTGGACTGTGCAGAAAGGAACCAGACATCGGCATAAGTTTTGTACTGGGGTGATGCCATCTTGCCTCAGCATTTCAGGAACTACTAACTCCTCAGAGTACCTGAAGTGAGAGAACTGTCCTGCAGTGGGTCTCTGTAGAGCCATCTATAGTGTTTCACATGGAAAGAACATCAAGCATTTGACATTGGCCACACCCAGAGACCACAGATGCTGGACCATGAATGCACCAGTCTGGGAAGACCGTTGCTAACCCTCAATCTCTTCTCCCTCTCCTCACTGTCACCCTCACAACAACCCTAGAAGGAGCATGATCAGGTGGAGAGTAAAGAGCAAGAGAAAGAGAAGAAACTAACAAGTATTCCTATCCCCTCTGTTTACAAATTATAGATCTCCAACGTCCACATTGGGGGAAGGAGGAAGTTTAAAGTTGGACAAGTCTAAAGTTTTGGTCTTTCCCTTACCCAAGAGTGACTGGAAAATCTATGGGAATGGCTTGAAATTTTGTTCACAAAGGAGAAGAATGGATTCACAGAGTTGATTTGCCAGGACAATCATGAGACAAAAGAAAGTTGCTTTTGCTCCTACCTTTGAGGTCAAGCTCACTTTTTCTAGTGGATAATTATAATGTGTAGACAATAACATCATAGATGTCCTACACACTTACTGTATTCCAAGCACTATTATAAACACCTTGTATCTATCAATCGTTTAATCTTCATATCAGCTCCATAAGGTAAATCATAGTAATGCTTGTTCTGCAAATTAGAAGGCTGAGGCATAAAAAGACCAAAGACATGTGCAACTTCACAACTAGTCACATGGAGTTGGGATTCCAGTGTAGGCATGTGGTAGTGGAGCCATAACCCGACCATTGCGTGACTCCCAAACAGATGCCTGATTGTGTAGGGTGGACATGAGAGGGGAATCATGGTGAAGGAGAGGAGGGGAGAATGATGAAGGAGTGGGAAGGTCATGGGAAGAGGAGGATTGGTGAGAAGGCAGAGGACCATGTTAAGCCTTAGTGACACCCAGGGAAAACCCACCAGATCCCTGAGGAGGAAGATGCTATATCTTGCATTAGCTGAGTTTGAAGGCAAAAATGCAAGTTTCTCATAGAGTTGCTTTGGAACATACCTAAAGAATTGCAGTTTGGGATCAATGGAAAATATTGATCTCCCCCACTCCCAATCTAACCCAACTAAGAGACTCCATTGCTTTGGGAAGAAAACGATACCAAAAATAGCAACACAATAGCAACAAATGAGATAAATTTACAAGCACTGGTTTAGCAAAGTACCAATCATATAAACATTCTTATTAAATATTGTTCTGGCTTTCTTTAACAGAAATGGTAGTTTTGTGTTCTAAGTCCAAAGTTAAACAAAAGAAAACAAAACAACACCATTTGGCACTCCACACAGGAGAGCTAGTCCAGATAACTGGAGAAAAATTAAAAAAAAAAATAATAGATTTAGGAGCTATGCACTAACAGAGGAACAAATTTAAAAACAAAATAAAGCAATGAAATACTGAAGGTCATGTGCTTTTAAAAATATAGGCAGGAATCATTTGTTATAAATTACTTGGTGTAGAAAGATTATTAAAAGTCGAGATATAATTATGTACACATACATGGTAGGAGGCATTTAAATGTATTGACTAACAGAACGATAGGAGTCACTATTGTATTTTTGCTTGGATCCACTGATTGCCTTTAACCAATAGTGAGTATTTTTAATTTTTACATTATCTCAAGTCAGGAAGCCAAGCAAAAAGGAAAACGTGCTATATGATCATTGTCTTCCCCCAAGGAGATACAATTTTTAGAAGCAGGAACATTTTGGGAGCATCAGTTCTCAAATTTCCTGGTCGCAGGACCCCTTTGGAATAAAAAAAAAGTATTGAAAACCTCCAAGAATTTTTGTTTATGAGTTATATCTAACATTAGTTACTACATTAGTGGTTCAAAATGAGGATTTAAAAAGTACTAATTTATTTACAAAACAATAAATTCGTGTCATATTGACATAAACATTTTCTAATAAGAATATATTTTCTAAAACAAAAAAAAAATTAGAATTCTGTGCTATTTTTTTGAAGTTTTACAAGTCTCATTAATTTCTAGTTTATACAAGGCAGCTGGATTCCTCCAGCTCTGCACTGTCAACTATAAAACCACACATTATACACTCTGAAAAATTCCACTGTACTTTCATAAGTGAAGGGAAATGTCTTCATATTATGACAAAATAGTTTTGACCTCACAGACCTTCTGAAAGGGGTTGGGGGTGTCTCAGGAACCCTCCAGGAATCTTAAGACTATACTTTGAAAACTTCTGTTTTAGAGGATCTGAAGTCATAAAAAGGGCAGTGCAAAAGCTGAATAATATGCACATCGCCCTTTATTTTCAAAGTGGGTTTTAAATGCAATACACACCTCTAATCTCCTCAAGCACTAATCTTATCTAGCCACATCAAGATCACAATACACTAAGTGAAGAAGGGGAAAAATGGCCCTCAAAATTGTGTACTCGTGGGAAAATGTGCAAAGACATTTTATAATATCATATCAGTGATACAAAGCTAATTAAGAAATATCCATTATGGAGAAACAGACCCTATCAAGATATTCTTGATCTTAACTACAGTTTATTTAGGTCATGGGGATTCAATACAAACAGACAAAAGGATAGGAAAAATTGAGAAATGAGACAATTGCATATTTTAGAATAAACCAAGTGTTGAAAGTAATCATAATTAAAGTAAACAAAGGCAAGCAATAACATTAAAAACTAAATGCCACTTTGGAAGATGTCTAAAACCTAAGAACTTGATGGAGAAAGAAATAATAAATCTGACAACAACTGTAGCACCTAACTACTAAATCTTGACTATTCATAACCTTTAGTAAAGAAATTAGAAGAGCAAATAACCAAGTGTATATGAATTTAATTAAAACTTTAAGGAATATTATGGACATTGGGGAACATATGTGCTATGGTGAGTGCTGTGAAGTGTGTAAACCTGGCAATTCACAGACTTGTACCTCTGGGGCTAATAATACATTATATATTAATAAAAAAATTAAAAAAAAAACTTCAAGGAATAAAAAGAAGAAGAAAAAGGAAGTGGAAAAGGAAGAGGCAGGGAAGCACAATTAATTTACTCGCTCAATTTTTTAAAGGATTATCTTTTTAGAAAAAAATGCTTTAAAAGTATTATCTTTTTAGAAAAAAGCATGAAGAAATAAATCAGTTAGAGAAAGACAAATACCATATGATTTCAATCATATGTGGAACTTAAGAAACAAAACAGATGAGCATAGGGGAAACGAAGGAAAAATAAAATAAGATAAAAATAGAGAGGAGGGGCGCCTGGGTGGCTCAGTGGGTTAAGCCTCTGTCTTCAGCTCAGGTCATGATCTCAGGGTCCTGGGATCAAGTCCTGCATCAGGCTCTCTGCTTGGCAGGGAGCCTACTTCCTCCTCTCTCTCTCTCTGCCTGCCTCTCTGCCTACTTGAGATCTCTCTCTGTCAAATAAATAAAATCTTTAAAAAAAAAAATAGAGAAGAAGGCAAACCATAAGGGACTCCTAATGATAGAGAAGCAGCTGGGGGTTGCTGGAGGGGAGGTTGGTGGGGGGATGGGGCAACGGGGTGATGGGCATTAAGGAGGGCACATGATGTGATAAGCACTGGGTGTTTTAAGCAACTGATGAATCACTGAATTCTACGCTGAAACTAATAATACAGTACATGTTAATGAAATTGAATTGAAATAAAAAATTAAAAAAAGAAAAAAGCATAAGATGACAAATATTTTATCTGCAGAGTAATCAAGGTAGGGAACAAAGTAAATTTTTAAGGATTTTATAATGATGCATTTAATGCACTGTTGCTAAAGGCGTGTCTTTGCAAAGTTCTATTTCAATTTTAGGCCTTGGTTTTGGTTAAAGTTTTTCAGGAGAAATAAGCATAATAAGGTTTTTGTGGCATTGTTTTTGAAACAATTATTAAAGAACAACAGCATGAGAGGCACTGTGGGGCAATACCCCATGGTATGCCACACGTTAGCTATGCGACCTGAAATAATCTGCAGCTCCCAGTTTCCCCATCTGTAGCACCCACTTCAAAGGTGGTATTGAGAATCAGAGGTGAGGCATGTTGGCACTCACCATGGAGTGAGTAAGTATTCTGTTCTATGAAGGGTAGCTGTTGGGACTCTATCACTGTTGTTCCACATCTCTTGTACAATAAATTACAATTAGAAATCCTTTGAGACTTGGAAAACTTGCTCTTTCCTGAAGTATCAAAAGACACTTTGATCTGAAAATATTTGCTTTTTATTCCATCACATTTTCCTCTTCTGTTTTGGTGGCCCAAAACTCAATGTAAAAGCGGTTTCAATTACAATTAGTTAGCCTGTTTTGGATATATTTACTTCTCCCTCTCTCTGCTTTTTAAAAAATTCCCTTTTCCACTTTAATAGCTTTATTTTGTATGCGTTCTTCACTTATTTGCCAAAACTCCTTTTCCCAAGAAGACGCATTATAAATTATAGAGTAATAGAATGTATTATATATTAGCCTTCACCCTGGAAATAAGTCTAAGGGAAATAGAAACTGACATTGCTATATTTGTGTTCAGAGTTTCCAAGAACATTTAGAAGACATAAAAGGAAAAAAGTATGTGGCAATTAGGATTTGAAATATTCTTACTATGTCTTTTTCCATTAGAAGACAAATTACCAGGAGAAACAGTATTTGTCGCTGATAAAGAGTCATATTTCAAAGTCTATTGTTTTGCTTATGCTCCATTCTCCTTAGGCTCTCCTCCAGGAGTCATCCCAGGTGCTGCCCGGGATCCTATTTCACGCCCCACTCCCTCCTCAGAGGCACTGCCCTATCACTCTGGCCTTTTCTCCTACTTCTCTCTTGCTCTTCCCTCTTTCTTCTCTTTCATCATATACATAGCTCTAGACTGGGTGGTATCACCATCAAAAAGAAACAAGGAAAAGAAAACAATCATCACCTCTACAGTCTCCCAAAGACACATATTCCTGTCCTACTCTCGCTGCCCTCAACTATTTCCTACTCTCCTAGGTCTCCACTCACAGCTTCCATCTTCTTCCCTTTCCTTTTTCTTCAACACACCAAATTTTTATTTGGGACCTCATCAAACCCAACACACGCTTTCTGACTCTTTATTTGACCAGTTTGGACTCTGAGCACATGGTCTTATCTCTCATTTGCACTTCCATCACTTGGGGCTCTTGTCTCACTGGCTGCCTGCTGCTTTTCTTTTGCTCTCACCCCTCAGTCTCCTACCCTGGCCCCTTATCTCTGACTTGCTGGGCACCTTCTGCATTTCCTTGGTTTCCAGAGTGAGCTCACTGAAAGCCACAAATAAGGGTACCATTTACCAACTATGTCCTAAATCTCTATTGCCTTCCCAACATATCTGTGGCTCTGACTCCATAGAACTTTCTACTCTCCATTCCATTTGAATGTCTCTCACATGTTTCAAGCTCAACATTTCCCAAGCCAAACTCATTATTTACCCTAAATCTACTCCTGTGCCTGTATTTCAAAACCCAACAAATGACTCATCCATTTTGACCAAGTCAGACACCTGGGTTTACCCAATTCCTCCACCTCCTTTACCAAAACTTCCAATTTATGTTCATGGACATAGGTAGCTTTCCCTTCTTAGTGCCTCACCCATCTTTCTGCCCCTTGTTCCCACTTAACTGTTCTTACCTTCAGCCAAGCCACAAAGAAGCTTCCCTCTTAATTACTCTGATGACTCGCTTAATTACCAGCTTCCCAACTTCCAGGGCCGTTCCCCTGCAGCCAAAGCTCCATGGTGGCATGCAAATAATTTTTTAGAAGTGCAAATTTGGTCACACTAGGCCGGCTGCTTAAAATCTGCAGCATCTTTCCAATGCTTTGGTCATGCAGGGCAGCAACAATGTTGTATTTGATTTTGTATCCCCCTTGAACAGAAGTCACAAACTCTCTAGGGTCAGGAGGATACCGGAAAGAATGAAGGAAGTTGACAGAGTGTAAAATAAAAGGAAGATATCAGGAAGTCCCAGGGGCCTTATCTGTCCCTGGAGCATGGCCCCTTAAGAGGAAGAGGAGACCGACTCAGCCCACTGTTGTCGGGCACGAGTGCAGGCCCCATGTTGATAGCTCTTCTGATTTTTCAAGGCAAGACAGAAATTCAGATTTTTTTTATGTAAAATATTACAAATTTTCCATGCTGGCGCTGAAGTTGAAAATTTTAAAAGCCTGGACAGGGTACAAACAAAATACCCTGCAGTCTGTGATTCTTGCTTTGGAATTTAAAACAGGCCTTGGCATTCAATATATGCTCAATAAACATTTGTGAAATATATGAATAAATACATGATTTTTTTTTTCTGACTCTGCTTCTTAAATTAGATCCTTACTAAGACTGTGCTGATAGACTTCTTTTTCGCTATGAACTCTCTCTGAGCTTGTTTGTCTATTCCCTTCCCTCTAGCTACTTCTTATAGCCCCCCAAAAGTACACATGTGTATAAGCAAATTGTGTGGTAGGGTTATAATTAATTTTAATTTTTTCTTCTATGAAATTTAACTCTAAATGCGTTATTTAGGTAATGAATTTTTTAAAACATTAATTTTATATAAGCAGCAGACATTTCATGTTGGCTTATACATCTGTTATGAATGATGGGCTCTGAAGAGGAGTATATCCATCGAGTATATCCATCGTAACTACATTCGGTCTCAAATGAACTACACGATGCCACTCTATTGTTAGTAGTTTAAGACTGTATAGACTATTCCATGATAGTATCCTAAAAGGAAGTTCTAATTCAAACTCCAGGACCATATGGCCACCTGCCCAGGTCTCATTTTGAACAGGCTGTCTCACCCAACACCTTAAGTTCAACATGTTCAAAACTGAACTCTTGACTTTCTTCTAGCCCTTTTCTTACTGTTCTTCCCACCTCAAAATGTAGTGCCTCGGTGAACTCAAGTGTTCAAGTCAGAAACTGTTTTTCTCCTCCCCACCCCGTGCCTCCATCCTATTCACAGCAGAGTGCCATGAATTCCAATTCCAAAATGTCTCCAGAATTGCCCTGCCTCTCTCCACGGTACTGCCATGACCTTAGCTAGCCCACCACAGAAGTTCCTTAACTCTCTTTGATTTCCAACATGGCCCCACCTTCAGTCTATTCTCCACACAGCAACATAGGAAATCAGGCCTAGTTGGGAAACCCTTCAGTGGTTTCCCATTACTTTTCCTAGCTTCTGAGGCATTGGTTTTCTGGCTCCTGCCTTCCTCTCCAGCCTCATATTCTGCTACTTTCCCCCGTCTTGCTGTCTACCCATCCTGACTTTCTTTCAATTTCTCCCAAGCCCAAATTTTATTCCCACCAGCCAGCATCCTTTTCTGGCTGCCCCTCTTCCTAGAATGCATTTTTATCTTTTCTTTTACCCAGCCAGCTCTCCTCATCCTTGGGACTCAACTTATAGTGTCAGTTCCTCAGGAGGCCATATCTGTCCTTCCAAACTAACATATGTGTTCACCTTTATATGTTCTCATGGATGCCTCCTATTTTTCTTTACAGTGTATCTGTTTCTTTGGAAGCTTTATGTTTAGGATATCTCCCTCACCACATGAAAAACCCATGAAGACAGATATCTAGTTTCTTGCACTATGCCTGGCACTAAGAGGGTACTAAAAAAATATTTTTGAAGGATCAACAAATAACTCAGTTTTCCAAAAGACATGTATGTTGTTCTACTTTGAAGTCATTAACATATAGATATTCAAAGAATGGTGGTAATTTGCAAATGATATCCATTTGCCATTACTAATCTGTAATGGATGTTCAAATTTTCGTGCTTGCATTTTAGCAATATATTTCCATAGCAACATCACTTTGATAAATTTAACTGAAATAAGGCTCAGCATCTGTGTGCTTAGGAAACACACTATACTTATTGGATAATAATACTTGGCCACTTCAAAGGTGCTATGAGATTTATAGCATCATTCTGAGAAAAGCCAAAACCCAGTAAAAACATTTTAAGATCAGGCAAAAGGGTTTCATCCTCAAAATGACATCTTGAATAATTACATAGTTTTTGTTCTGTAGTAGCGTTGATAGTTATGGCTGAATTAATTTCTTCACATCCTCTGACGCTGATCTGAATATCCAACACAACATATGCCTCAAGGGAGTTTGGGCAAGGAGAGTCGAAAATTCATCTGTTAGTTTTCTCTTCGGTTTCCTTCATGTCTCAAACATTCATAAATTGTACTTGCCAGTGTAAGAAAATGGAACGGAGTAGTGATTTGGCCAACTATAATGACTTGTTAATGAACACTGGGCAAGCCAAAGTCCTCTGTCAATGAAGGCACCATCCTGGGCCCCCCAGTGGTGCACTTGAAGAACATTGAGCCTGCTGTTGCCCAGAATATGGTTCCCGTGGAAGCATCTTTGCTTTTGATTTGGGGTGTGGTTTAGAAGTGTCTACATAAAGCAAAGCTGGGAATTTTGGAGTAGCAATGGAGTAGCTGGAGTAGCAGGATCATGGGGAAAAGGAGCGGGATGCTAACAGAGAGGATAAGCAGGAATGCTGCTGGGTAGGAAAGCCTGGGGTATCTGGTTAGAGCACTTGATAGGCAAAGAAGTCATGAAAAACAGACTCTAGCCCTTGTTTCTGATTTTGGTACAGTCTCCTGGTGTGCAAAGTCAGAGTGAGATAACAGGGATGCTTTCAACAGGGTAGAAATTCATTTTCCTGTCTGCACATAAATGTGCATGTTATAAAAGTCTGCTAAGTATATATTTGTAAGAATGGTATATCTAGTACTAGTGAGAAGTTTAATTTTATCTATACTGTTTTGCTTAGATTCAACTCAAAATCTAAAACACTCACTCAAGACTTAAAAGAAACATTTATCATTTCTTTAAGAGCAATTATTAAGTAAATTATTATCATTTTAAATTATGCATTATGCAAAATATCAATGGAAAATGTGACGTATCCTGATTTAAAAAGACAAGTCTCACACTAAGAGAGTACAAAAATGAAAACTGAAGTAATGTACGTGTCATCAACAAAGAAATCAATATGCAAAATGTTTTTGCGTATAAGAGCAAGGAAAGCACATGTTGTGGAACAACTTTCTGAGGGGCTGTTGAGAATGTTTAGAGAGGGTAGGCATGTCATAATTTCATTCTCTTATTGCCAATGTATGTGGTCAGATTTCAGGAAAGGTGAGATTTTAGGAATGGAGGCAATGAAAAGGCTTGACCTATTAAATGAAGGTCATATTCAAGAGATAACACATCACTTGGAAAAAGGCCCAGAAATCATCTGCAGTTATAGAGAAAGCAGCACCAAACACATTTCTGTAATGGGAAAGGAGAGAGCATCTTGGAACACAAAAGAAACACGGGAACTCCTGAAACTGCATGTTCTGGTCAAGAGATAAGAGATTATAAGAGTCCCCCGAGAAGCTGAATGAGTAGAACCGAGGGTAAATGCAGAAAGTACTCTGTGCTCAAGCAAAGGGATGAACTTCCTCACAAGGAAGAGGAAGCTGGAAATACTGTTGTAAGAGATGACTGTACTTCATATCACCATACATGCTTTATACATTAACAAGTTAAGAGTAGATATTTGAGTATATATTACAGAAAGAAAGTTTTTGGATGCAAGTAAAATGTAGATCAAATATGACAAAGAGTAAAAATCTATATATTTTTCTTCAAAAATATTTATATCCACAGATGTATAAATGGCTCCTAAATCACATATGCACTAAAGTAGAAAGTAGGATTAAAAAAAAAAAAAAAGAAAAGGAAGAAAAATGCCCAACATATCTTTACCATTTGTTCTTTGGGGAAAAAAAAAAAAAAACAATCACTGAAAGCTCAAACTCTCCTTTAAACAGACAAAGATGATACTGCTGCTCTGAATTCAGGGGGTGTCTAGACATGTAATTAAACTCTCTCTATGGTCCTAACAAAAACTGTGTCATTGTGTAATGAAAGCTACTGCATAGTAATTTAGTTTAATTACAGTGATGCTGTGTTCAATGGGCTGTGTGTGGCTAATTGATAATGTCTCAGGAGTTGGTAGGAGGAAGTTTGAATCTCTTTAAAAATCTAACAGGACAAAGAAGAACCAGTCATTAAACAAAGAAAACGGTATTCTGACTATAGCTCTACCTTGGGAAGAAAAATTAAACTGCATGAACTTGCTCTTCTCTATTCCTTGGAAAATTCAGAATCAGTACCTATAAATTTAATCAGGAACTTCAAAATGAATACTCTACCTTTGTGTCATAACTGCCTTGGAGACCTACCATTACCATTGTCTTTATGCTTGACCTCTACTCTCTGATGCCTTCAGAATTACCAGGAGAATATATGAGAAAAGCAGCAGGACACTACTATCCCATGACCGGATCAGCAGGCATAGTTAGGATTGGCTGGCGGTGAGACCTATGGTAAGCTTCAATCTGTAGAGCATCCCAGGATCAGAAAAATCTACCTTTAGCATAGCAGCCATGTGCTGGGGCTTCCCATTTATTAGCCAAGAACCTACATTTTCATTTATTTCATCTTTGATGCCTCCTTTCCTCTCACTAGTCTACTAGTCTTGGCCAGATGGCCATAACTCCACTTCCAAAATACATTTCACATCTACTCTTTTCATTACATTGCTACCACTAAGTACATAGTCCTTCATATTCTCTACTAGCACTACTAACATTTTTCTCCTAATCACGCCCAGCCACATCTCTACACCTCGGTCATCTTTCTAAAACACAGACTAACTCATGTCAATCCTCTAGTTTAAAAACAAAAAGACTCAGGGTGCCTGGGTGGCTCATTTGGTTGAGCGTCCGACTCTTGATTTTGGCTCAGGTTATGATCTCAGGGTCATGAGATCAGATCCCATGTTGGGCTCCGTGCTACATGGGGCGTCTGCTTGGAATTCTCTCTCTTCCTTTCTCTCTCTTCCTCCCCACCCCATGTTCTCTAAAATAAATAAATCTTTAAAAATAAATAATATAAAAACAAAAACAATCCAGCATCAAGGGCTCCTCATTGCCTATAAGGTAAAGTCTAATATTTTCAGTGTGAAAATAAAGGCCCTTCAAAATTTGTCCCCAATTTCTGGCTGTGCATCATCTTGGGACAATTCTTACCATGTACTAAATACATAGCCATATTTACTCTTCCTAAATCATGCCATAGATATTTCCACTTGGTTCCCAGATAATAATAATCTTTCATGTGTCATACTGTATTTTCTCAAGATTCTTGCAACAGTATTACACATCCAAAGCTCTTCCACAATCTTGCCACTTCTCATCTAGAGGTGAAGTGTAATGCCCCCTCCCCCTGAATTTGACCCAACAGAATGCAATGGAAGTGATAGTATGTGACTTCTGATGTTAGAACATAAAAGCCAAGGTAGCTTCTATCTTTAACTCATTTAAAAATGAGTTAAATACTCATTTTTAGATCCCTAAGCTGCCACATAAGAAGTCTTATGATCTTAAGGCCAAGATGCTTTAAGAATGTTGGGGAGCGTGGACAAGTCAAGCGTCACTGTTCCAGTTGACAGTTCCCGGTGAGGTCCTATGTGGTAGACATTTCAAGTGCCAGACATGTGAGCGAGCGAAGACACTTCTAAATGATTTCTAGCCATCAAGCCCCTAAACCTTACAGTCTTCCCAGCCCAAACTCCAGACACGA
This sequence comes from Mustela putorius furo, assembly GCF_011764305.1. Taxonomy (NCBI): domain Eukaryota; kingdom Metazoa; phylum Chordata; class Mammalia; order Carnivora; family Mustelidae; genus Mustela; species Mustela putorius. The sequence continues at coordinate 4,385,966 of NW_025421553.1, forward strand.
TGGAGCAGAGACAGTCCTCATTCCCACCATGTCCTGTCTAAAGCCCTGATGCAGAGAACATGTGAGCACAATGAAGTAGTTTTTTTCAAGCCGGTAGGTTTGGGGATAATTTATTAAGACAGCAACAGTACTTGGAACACATCATAGCCCAGATTACATATCACTTCTGTGAAATTTTCTTCTAATCTCACAAGCAAAATAAATGTCATTTTCTCTGCTTCTCCCAGTAGCATTTTCTTCATATACCTTAATGCTCTGATATTTTTATTACAGTTAATTATGTACTTGTCTATCAAAGTAATAGATCAATTCCTTGAGAGCAGGCAGGGATTATTTTATTCACTTTTGTACCCACAGACTTTAGGCAAAGAGTCTGGTATATTTTTGATAAATGCTCATGAGAAAAATGTGTGAAAGAAGGAGTGAATGAATGAATGATCAGAACTATGGGTTGAATGAGGCTCTATGACAGGCATCAACAAATAGACACAAAATCCCGGGGAATAGCTAGAACTCATTCTTAGGTCTAGCGTGTATTAGCACTTAAAGATGTTTGTTAATAAATAAAATTGTGGAACCACTGAGTTGGGACAGGAAATCGCTCCTAATACCTCTGGATTAGAATAAATGTCCTATGTCCGTCCCAACTCATAAGGCTGTGTGGTTCTGTGTTCAAGAAATTTAGTGAACTCAACTCATCCTGCTCTTTGTTTAAGGCAGTATCAATAGTTGCCCTTGGCCGGCAAGCTAGAAAGTGAATACAATGTAAATCAATCAGTTCTCTTTTATAGTGTATAACCAAATCTACTCTAGTATTACAGGTATGCTAGTGATGAATTAGGTTGTGCTTGTTTAATAAAATCTTTATTCTGCTTTTACTTTTGAAAGTTATTTTCACTGAGTTTAGAATATCAGGCTGCTTTTCTCCCCTTAATAATACTTTGATGTCTCTTGCTTGCATTATTTCTGATGAAAATTTAATGTCATCCTTATCTTTGTTCTTCCGAAGTAACGTGTCTTTTCTCTGGATGCTTTTATGGTTTTTAGGTTTTTACTTTAGGTTTAAGAAAATCAAATATGCTGTGCCTTGGTCTCATATTCTTCATGTTTCTTGTGCTGGAGATTTGTTAAGATTCTTGGATGTTGGCTTTACAAGTTTCATTAAATAACTTGAATATTATTTCTTCAAATATAATTCTATCTCCCATCATTCTTCAATGACTCCAATTACATATACGTAGTTATATATGTAGTGTTCATATATATATATATGTCTATGTGTGTATATATGTATATGTATACATGTGTATGTGTGTATATATCCTTGAAGTTGTTCCAAAGTTTACTGATGTTCATTTTGTTTTCCACCTTTTTTCTCTGCATTCTACCTTAGATGGTTTTTAATGCTATGTCTTCAAGTTTACTTTATTTCTGAAATGTCTAATCTGCTATTTATTACATCCAGTATACTTTTCAACTCAGATACTGTAGTTTTCATCTCCAGATGTCTAATTTCAGTCTTCTTTTTAAAATAGTTTACACACACACACACACACACACACACACACAGAGGAATACTATGCAGCCATCAAAAAGAAATGAAATCTTGCCATTTGTGACGACGTGGATGGAACTAGAGGGTATTATGTTTAACAAAATAAGTCAATCAGAGAAAGACAACTATCACATGATCTCCCTGATATGAGGAAGTAGAGATGCAACGTGGGGGTTTTGGGGGGTAGGAAAAGAATAAATGAAACAAGATGGGATTGGGAGGGAGAAAAACCATAAGAGACTCTTAATGTCACAAAACTAACTGAGGGTGGCCAGGGGGAGGAGGGCAGGGAGAGGATGGTGAAGTTATGGACATTGGGGAGGGTATGTGCTATGGTGAGTGCTCTGAAGTGTGTAAACCTGGCGATTCACAGACCTGTACCCCTGGGGCTAATAATACATTATATGTTCATTAAAAAATAAAAAAATATTAAAATAATTTCCACATATATAGTTTACATCCTTACTCTTTCCTCTACCTTCTTGAATATATGGAATACAGCAATAAAACTGTTTTAATGTCTCCCTATATTATTTATTTCATTTGTGTCACTTATAAGGCTGTTTCTTTTGATTCATTTTTTTTTCCCCCTGCTTTCATCCAGTCTCACTCTGGATGTGCTTACTGCATGTACTTCTCATAATTTCAGCTGGGTAAAACACACTGATTTTATTGTGTTGGGTACTGGACAAATACAGATGTATTTGTGATCTTTTTTAGTTCTGTTCTGAATGCAGTTAAGTTACAATACTTGTAAATAGTTTGATCCTTTTGAGTCTTGCTTTCAAACTTTGTTAAAATTGTCTACTCTGTCTAGTGGAAACACAAACTCTTCCCATCCCTATGTGAACTGCAAGCATTGTTCCCTCTAATCTATGGTTCTCTCCCTGGCCTCAGGTAGTTTCCTTGCATGCATGCACTGAACAGTACTCACCAGAAGATCTGGGGGAAAGAGTAACCGCAGCTTTCCAGAGATGACTCTCAGAGCAGCTCTCTCCTCTCAGGCACTCTGCTCTGTGAACTTGGGTTTCCTTGGCCTCCCAGACTCTATTCTGTCTTAACCTAGGGAGACTGTGGGGCTCCTCTTGGTTTCTCCTTTCTACAGGGCAGCTGGAAACTCTTTCCAGGCAATTGTAGGGCTCATATTATTTGTGCTCCCTTTTTCAAGGGAGCCCACTGCCTTAGGCTGCCTGATGTTTAATGTCTGAAAACCATGTTGCATAGATTTGGTTGTTGTTTTTTTGTTTCAGAAAGAGTATGAATTAGTCCCTTTTACTCCATCTGGTCCCGAAACAGACATTACCACCATTACTCCAGACATTTTAAATGTTTTCTAAGTAATATTCTACTTGATACCTGAAAGTGGAATTATCCTCAGTATTTGAGACCATTCGAACTTATTAACTGGTGTACCAGTTAATGCAGTTAAAGCTGTTAAGAAAAAATGACAAATGTGAGAAGCTCTGCACTTAGTTCAATGTTGATCAAAATTTCTATGGTATTCATTTATAAGTTTCTGAGGTTTCCTATAGCAAAAAAAAAATAATAATAATTTCAGCTTGATCCTTGCTTAGAAAGAATTTCTTCCCTTTTTGTGAACCCATGGGAATGATTGACAGAAGTGTCAGATGTGAAGTGCAGCCAAAGTCTCTTATATAGAGATATAAAGGATAAAAATCATATTAAATAAGTTAAAGAGAGGCAATAAGCTTGGCTTAGAGATGATCCTCTGGAAAATTCTTAAATCTGTAAGAGTGTTGAATCAATATTTTAACCATTAAAGGCCATACTTCCTTTTAAGTAAAGATGAAGCACTTATTTATTAATATTCTACTCTTTATACAAAGTGTATATAATTTATGATTCTTAAATCTTTTAAGATTTAGTAATAAAAATGAACATTTATCAAAATAGGAAAAAATTTTTATTAGTTTCCACATATGATGTGGATGTGTTGATAGGAGGAATTAAATTGAAGGTTACTCATTTTTAGCTACTAGTATTAACAGTCTGTTTAGCAACTAAAATATTCAGTGATGCTCCAGAAAATTTAAAATAAATCAAATTTGCCTATATATGGTGATTGCCCAGAGATTCTCTATGCTTTATAACAATTACAAAATATCTTGATCTTCATAGATAAAAGTGATCAAATGATCTATTGTATTCTGTGACATTTTATTTAAAGGAAAGAAAATACAATTTTATCAAACCTCTGAAGGCATCAATGTGTTGAGATTACTTCTAAGCCTTAAGCGGCCTCAGCTCATCTGTACTTTAAAAAACTTCAAGTGCCTACATTAGAATATTAAGTCTCATTAAAGAAAGTTTTAGATTATAGTAAATTTAGATAATCAAGGTGTTTTACAGACAAATGCTTTTAAAGTCCTCTCTGAAGGATTACTCTAAGAATCCGAGAGCCAGTCCAGACTTTAAGAGATTATTTAGAATAGGAATCTCAAACTCAAATACTGCTAAAGGAGGGGCAGATAACATGAGAGTGAAGTAGGCAAACTCCATTTAAATTTAAATATTTTTATTTAATAAATTTTCTATAGCACTTACTATGTGACAGACACTGTTCCAAGTGATTTGCCAAATATATCAATCCTATTATATTAATATATATTATATATATTATATATATATATAATATTAGTATATATAATTCTATTATCTCCATTTTACAAATAAAGAACAGCCAAGTTAAATTACATGCTGAAGTTCATACAGTTAGTAGCAGTTCTGGGATTTGAATTCAGAGTCTGGCCTGGAATCTGTGCTCTTACTCACAAGGCTGGGGAACGGGCATTATGGTAAACGGAGACAGCATATCCTACCTCCAAAGCTTTTTAAAATATTTGAAAGCCTTGGAAGCTGCTATTTAAGAGTCAGCCTCGTCATCAGCAGGCTCGGGAGCTGTGTATGCCAGGGAAGACCAGTCTGAATGATCAGCCCATGAGTGCTGCACTGTATTTGTGACCCTCAAAAAACTGGCATAAAAGGGCAACCACTTGAAAAAAGAAATACAATAATTAAATGGAAGTTGAATTTAGCTACAAAGAATTGAATGTCTTCTACCCAATTATTTACTATTGACTCACTTTGGGGATAATTAAATTTTGATGTTACCATCATTCTGGATATTGATAAAGTTACAGAACTAACTGCACCTGGAAGACTTACATCTGTGGAGCTATTATTATTCCCACCTACACTTGTACTAAAAAGAATGGAATATGCATTTGCACATATTCTTAATTTATTGGAGACAGATTTAATTCTTTAATTATAGCATGTAAAGTGATTCTCGTTATGTCAAATATGTAGTTTTCAAGAGCTGAATCAAAGAGTAAAAAAGCACAGGCAAACATAAAGAGGTACACCTGCTACAAAGCACCTGTGTCTTTTAAAAAAAATGTGAATTTTTTCCTGCTATGTGATCTTTAAAATGGATGTACCTCACTTGTCTCGTTTCACTGCTGGCCCTGAATTCTTGCCATGTTAAGGCTTCTGTCTGCTCCTCTGTCTCTGGCTTTGGGTCCAACAGAATCTATAGCAGGTTACTGCAGAGGAAAGCAGACAGCAGAGGACTTAATAGCATAAATTCTGAAGTCATCTTTGGTTTTGCATTCTAGTCCTGATTCTGCCATGAGCCAGCTGTATGATCTTAGAAAAGTTGCTTAAGTTTCTTCATCTGTGAAATTAATTATTTAAGACAGCCTTATAGTTAGGAAGATTAAGGAAAATGATATACATCAAGCTTTTAGCTAAATCTTGGTTCACAGCAAGTACTTAAAAACACATGGTAGTGTTATCTGGTGTTATTATTACTGAGGTAGCCTCATGTGTTCCAATTACATATTCCTCTCAAAATTCTTCAGTTTCCTAGCTAATTCTAGCATAAGCATTTACCTTCTCTACTAAATGGCCTACTATATGGATAAATAGAAGGTATGAACATTGTGAATTGGTTCGTAATAAGGCTCTTTCTCAATGATATTCAACTTAAAATAAGGTGGCATTTCTGGAATTCTGCAGGATCTAAAGCCATTAAACCCTGAGTGTAACTAAGTTTCTATAATAATAACTTCATAGGCAAAAATTAGGAAGATAATTTAAAAGTTATATACATTTTGGATGAGTTCCCACATTCAAAGGTATAGTTCAAAGGATAAATCACACAGATGGTCAGGACCCAGGACACGTTCAACATATTACTCATAAAAAATATGCGTTTCAAGGTTAAAATGTGAGGAGTAGAAATCAGGACTAGAGTGTAAAGCGTATGCCTGAGAAATTTTGTTTGTCAACATGGTATTTTCCCCCATATCTATCAGCATGTCCAGTTCTATGAAATTAGATATCTTTTCCAAAACAGAAAGAAATATGTCATGTATATTTATTTAAATTTTTAAATACATTATATTCTATGAAAAGCGCTCTCCTGGAAAATTGGATTAGCATTATCATTTTGAAAGTAATATGGTTTAAGAGTTTATTGTTTTTATTAATCATATTAATTAATTAATTAATTATATTAATTATTGGTTATTAAATGAATTAGAAGTCCCATCGTCTTTTAGAAACCAGGGTATAAGGCCAGTTCTAAAATACTCCCAGCACTCAAACTGTTGGGATCCTAAGTAAGATTTATAAACAACTGGATTCAAGTCAATGAATATGTATTGTGTTTGTTATGTACTATGACTATAAAGGGGCATACGGGGTTTGTGCATGTGTTTGTAAGGGGGGTACAGGGCAGGGGAAAAGGATGATTAGGTACAGATGAATAAATCATTACTCCTAGCCTCGAGATAAACTACCTCTTTCGGGAGCTTTCGGGAGACAAGGCTTGTGCACAACTAATCGAAATACAGGGTGGTGAACGCTGTACCCCAGTGGTGGAGCATGCATGGGAGTGCAGGGAAGAAACAGATTTGCTGAAATTATGAATTTGCATCTCTCAGGAAAAGAAAAAGATAAAAATAAAAACAAATAAATGCACTTAGCTTCAGAATTTATTAAAGCTGAATGAAGGAGGTGGAAGAACCTTACATTAGGGTTCAGAAGTTCCATAAGAAATGGGCCAGAGAGTCATAGGAACCGAAATAGCTCAAATGTTCCATCTGCTTTGAGCTAGACAGATAAGTGCAAAAAATTATCCAAAGCTCCTAAGGCTGCTTAAGTTAGTAGGCTCTTGTGCAGATTGAAATTTAAAAGACCCAGAGTCCCAAAGGCTGATAAAGAAGACTTGTACACATGCCTGACAATGTGGTCAAACCTAGACTAAGAGTTTTAAGAATTTTGGTTCCACTATTTGTACAACTGTGCAAAAGCCAATTTCTCTGAGCTTCAGTTGGTACACAATTGTAAAATGGGGGAGATGCTATTGCTGCTTTCCTCACAGAAAAAGAGCTGTGGAAACTGCACACACCTGCTCAAGTTATTGACTTTCAAGGATAAAGAACGGATTCTTAGACCTGCAGGCAGAAAAAAACAGACGGTCTCTGAGAAAGGAAATGTAAAGTTGGTGTCAGATTTTTGCAAGACAGGTGTCAGTGCAAGGAGACTACAGAGGAATTCATACTGACTGCTGAGGTTAAAGTCAAGTGTCTTGCAAATATTACAGTTTGTCCTGCAAGTATAAAGTGGCCATAAAAATCATGAAAGGACTCAGAGGATATATTGCTGCTATGCCTTTTTGGAAACAGGAAAAACAAGCAAATAAAAATACCCAAAGAAAACAAACAAAATCCAAACTACTTGAATGAATAAATTCAGCTACATAAAAAACAAAGAGAAAGAAATGTGGTAAAGGGCTGAGAATGGGCACAAAGTCCATCTAAATGTAGAACCCGAACAAACAAATGAAATGCAGAACATAAAGGATATGAACCTTACCAATGTAAAACAGAAACGTGACAAGAAAGAATTCGAAGGCGGAAGTTAATAGAAGAAGTGTATGTATGTTAATTTCCTTATTTTTCTCAGTGGAAAGATAATATATACTGCTTAAGTTTAATCAAACGTAAAATAGAGGTTGAAGGATGTTGTTTAAAGTTATAAAAGGAAAATCAACAGAAGAACTAAAAATATAAATACATACACAAACTCACTAAGCTTACACCAAGATATGGAAGCGATCTAAGTTTCCATCCAGAGGTGGATGGATAAAGAAGATGTGATATATATGTGTTTTTATGTGCATGTGTGTATATAAATAAAATGAAATTCTACTCAGCCATACAATGACTGAGATCTTGCCATTTGTGACAACATGAATGGATGTATTTTGCTAAGTGAAAAAAGTCAGAAAAAGACAAAGACCATATGATTTCACTTACATGAAGGATCTAAAACAAAACAAAACAAAACAAAACACAAACAAACCAGAAACAGAATCATAAATACAGAAAACAAACTGCTGGCTGCCAGAGGAGAGGGGGTTGGTGGGACAGCTGAAATTAGTGAAGGGGATTAATAGATTCAAAGCTCCAGTTATAAAATAAGTCAGTCATGGGGATAAAAGTACAGCAGAGGGCATATGGTCAATAATAATAATGCAGTAAGTTTGAATGGTGACAAAGGACAACTATATTTATCAGGGTAAGCATAGCAAAATGTATAGAATTGTCAAATCAAACAAAGTAATGGCTACCAGAGGGGAGGTGGGAGAGGGATGGGTGAAATAAGTGATGGGGATTAAGGAGGGCACTTGACATGATGAGCACCCAGTATTGTATGGAAGTGTTGAATCACTATATTGTACACCTGAAACTAATATTATACTAAATGTTAACTGACTGGAATTTAAATAAAAACTTAAAAAATGTTTCCAAATCACTACAAAAAATGAAAACTATACAAGGGAGCATAAACAAAGCCAAAGTAGGAAAAAACATGTACTTTATCTATACATCTGTCTATATGATATAGATTACATATAAAAATACATACAGTAAAGATTAAAATTTGAATATATAAAGAGCTCCTACACACTAAGAAAAGAAAAAAATATAAAATTATCATTGTAAAAAGAGCAAAGGATAGAAAAAAGCAAAGAATATGATGACCAACTCACAGAGGATTGAAAATGGATAATAAACCCAAGAAATATTCATGACATCTTCAGTGTTATAATTAGAAAAAGTAAATTCAAAACAATAAATTATTTTTACTACCTATTCTATTCTCCTCTTCCCCCCCACAAAAGGCTGATATTACCCAGGACTGGGTAGGTGCATGTTGGTAAAAAGGCAAAATCATACTACTGACAGGATTGTTGACTGGTAAAGACTTGCAATGTAAGCAGCATCTATTAAATGTATAAAATGAATATAGTCTTTGTCTCACAGAAGCCACTTCTTAGAATGTATCTTAAAAAAATATTTTTACTTGTGTGTAAATACGCCTACAAGGATATTTATGACAATATTATTCATAATTTTTAAAATTGGAAAAAAGTTACATAACTATCTAGAACTAGGATAAATTAATAGAACACACAGTATGAAATAAATTGTCCTGAGGCAATTAAAAGAATGAAAAAGATTCATACACAGTAAAATGTGTTAGACAGAATTATGGCCCCTAAGAAGGCTCCATGCTCTAATCTCCAGCACTATGAACATACTGTATAACACAGCATAAGGAACTTTGCTGATGTAGTTAGGGTTACTCATCACTTTGGCCTTAAAACACAAAGACTATCCTGGATTATCCAGATGGGCCCAGTGTAACTGCATGAGCCTTTAAAAGTGGAAGAGGAAGGCAGAAGAGTAGGTCAAAGAGACTCAAAGCATGAGAAGAATCTGATGTACCACTGCAGGCTTGAAGATGGAGAAATCTAGTGTCAAGGCAACTACAAGGAACTGGATTCTGCCAACAAATTCAATATGCCTGGAAGCAGATTCTTCCACAGAGCCTCCAGAAAGAAATGCAGCTCTGCTGATACCTTCATTTTGGAACTGAGAGAATCTAGTCGTGTCATGCCTAACTTCTGACCTACCAGAACTAGGAGATACATAGGTGTTGTGTCATGCTTTTAAGTTGGTGGTAATTTGTTATGCGGTGATAGCAAACTAATATATAAAAGGAAAGATTTCTAAAACATATTGTTAAGGGAAACAAAATAAGAGAGCAACATGAAAAAAGAAATGTGTCTGAGTATATTGTATATTTGTATTTTTACATGCTGAGATGCCACACACAGTCTCAGCCACAATCATCACTCTTTCTTTTTGATCACTGATCTCTGTTGGAGCTTGTTTTCTACGATATAGCAAGCAGTTTTGAAAGCCTTTGAAAATACTTGTTGTGGGTAATGCTTTGAAGTAGCAGAATTGATTTCCTACATAAAAACCAGGAGAAAAATACAGGAGAAAAGAATAAAAGGAAGAGCACGAGAACACAGAATAAGTGCTACACATTAAAACCCACAAACAAACCCAAACACTTGTCAGTAAATGAGTCTCTGAAAAGCCTGAAAACCAATGACATTCAAATTTTTCCATGTGTCTGAGTTAACCTTTGGATTCCTAATTTACTTTCCCATAGAAACCGTGTTTAGGTTGATTAGATTAAAATCCATGTTAGAAAACTCATGCACAACATACAGATTATGAAGAGTAGGTTGGTGTAGGAGCAATAGGCAGAATGCTAAGAATAACCACTCTATGGAATTAGCCCCATATTTAATATTCTCCCCTGTGAGTGTGAGTGGACTCTATGAATATGATGAGGTAGCATTCCTTTGATTATATTAACTTAAATGTCAAAATGGAGATTATTTGGGTAGGCTTAACTTAATCTCATGTGCCTTTGAAAAGCAGAGGGTTTCCTCTGGCTAGGAGCAGAAAAGAAAATCAGGGCTTTGAGGCACCCTAGGTGGCTTTGAAGATGGAGAGGCGCCTGTGCCAAGAAATGCAGGCAGCCTTTGGGAGCTCCTGGCTGATGAGCAGTAAGGAAGCAGGGACCTCGTCATACAACCACATTCAAGTGAATTTAGCCAACAACCTGAACAAGCTTGGGAGCAGGTTCCTGCTAGAGCCTATAGGTAAGAGCCCAGATGACAATAAATATTTGGTTTCCACCCTGTGAGACTCTAAGCCAAGAATCCAGTTGAGCCCACTGGACTTCAGACCTACAGACCGATGAGAGAATGAGTTGTTTTAAGCTGTTAAATTTGTGGTAATTTGTTAGTCAGTAATAGAAAACTGATACACTGGGTATTTTGCAGTTAACAAGTAATGGACTAAAGAACATAAACTCTAGGCACACAAGTGCCATAGGTCTCTTAAGGACTCCACAGTGGTGGGGGTAAATATATGCTCAAAAAACATTTGTAGTTTGTTTGGTTAGCTGATGAATGAGTGCATCAATAAATAAATGAGTGAAGATGTTTGGTCAGTCAAATCATTTAACACATATTTACAGAATACCCAGTATGAACCAGGAAACATTCCAGACGTTGGTGTGGGGCTTGATCCTAGGACCCCAAGAACATGACCTCAGCCCAAGGCAGATGCTTAACCCACTGAGTCACCCAGGTGTCCCATATATTCCAGTTCCAAACAAGAAATCAAAGTTCCAGGAACTAGAGTTTCTCATACTGGAGGAACAGAAGGTACTGAAGCACCATGAATGAAGACTCATGGAGAGACAGAGAGGATCATAAAGTCAGTAAGGAGCCCTTCCAGGTAGGACTTCCAGGGTCACACATAGAGGGTGGTGAGTCTGATGGGGAGACAGTGGAGGGTTGTGGGGAAATGCTAGGATATGATGTGTGTGCTTTTGTCTTATAAATCAAGACGGATCCTAAATGTTCAAGCAAAGTCCTTTAAATATCACAAAGTGAGTGTGAGGAAAACTGATGACGACAGGGATGGCAACACAATACTCTCCAATATGTAGGTGTGTTGTATCAAATTCAGAGTTGAAATTCTTATTATACTTTCAGTTCAACATATACTGCCACATAAAGAAAACAAAGTTAAATGTAACTCACCCTTGTCTATATGCCAAGTTACGTACGAAAACTATTCTTTTTTCCTGGTGGACATCATTTGCCAATATCATTATGCAACTTACATATATCTTTTTTTTTTTTAAAGATTCATCCATTCACTTGAGAGAGGGGGAGAGAGTAAGTGTGAGCGGGAGGAGAGGAGCGGAGGGAGAGGGACAAGCTAACTCTGCTGAGCGGGGAGCCCGATGTGCGGCTGATTCCATGACCATGAGATCACAACCTGAGCCAAAACCAAGAGCTGGACGCTTAACTAACTGAGCCATCCAAGTGCCCTGCCACTTATATATCTCTGTTAAAACACTTGGATATACAATTAATAAAATCTGACTTTTGATTATTTTTAAGTGTGCAGTGTATAGATAAGTAGTTCTTTGTTTAACCTACCAACTGCTTATAACATAGTAGGCAGAGCCCTGACATTTCAGAAAAATTTTACAGACTGATAATATATACGGAAGTATTTCCTTGAAAAAAAAAAAATGAGATCAGGCTCTGTAAACTTTAAGCAAAATAATCTGAAGAAAACACCAAGATTCAAAAACCATAGATTAATGTTAAATATACAGCATGTGAAATACATTAGAATTTATACCATACTTCTCTCATGAGCTAAAAATAAAGAGGATATAGCACAGAGGGAGCTTAAATTGCATTTACAAAAGGTAGAACGATAAAGTGGGACACTGGAATGAGGAAGGTATTCTTGTCCTAGGTCAAAAGAACATTTTGAAACCGCTAAGAGTTACTGAAAATTTCTTTAAAGTAGGCAAAAAAAGTTAAGAAGAATTGTTCAGGTGTCCAACACTGCATCTATTGCAATGGTGTTTACATTACTTTGAACCTTTTGATGGCGGTGATTCTTTGGAATTTAGAAGGTAAAGAGAGGTGAGAATAAAAGGAAGGAGGAAGGGAGAGGTTGAAAGTGAGAGAGAAAGAAAAACAGATTAAGGGGAAGCTTCCACTTAGACGGACTGGAAATTGTGTGCAAGTATTTTTCTTTTCTGTTGTTATAATATCTAGGTCTCCAACTGGCATTTGGTATGTTGGAGCAAGTGCTACAGATAAATGCTTGTGTCCCCTGGAATTCAAATGGTGAAGTCTTAATCTTCAGTGTGATGGTATTTGGAGGTGAAGACTTTGAAGGTAATTATACCTAAGGTCTTGAGGGTGGAGTCCTATGATGGGATTAGTGCCTTTACAAGAAGATAAAGAGACCAGAGCTCACTTTCTTCCTCACGTGAGGAGACAGTAAGGAGACAGTAGTCTGAAACCAGGAACAGAGCCCTCACCAAAAATCTGACTGTGCTGGCACCCTGATCTGGAATTTCCAGCCTCCAGAACTGTGAGAAATAAATGTTTATTATTTAAGCCACTTCAATCTACGGTATCCTGTTACAGCAGTCAGAAGAGGTTGACATAGCCAGGACTACTCAACACTTAGAAAGAATGGCCTTGTGCAGAATGAAAGTCGTATTCCCATTGTCCTCATTAAGAAATTCTGCATCTTAATTAAAGTGAGTAAACTGGACTTTTGTAAACATTCCTTACTCAGGAGCTAAACACTTGAGATGGGATAGAAAACAGTGATTAAAATAAGAAAACCAAATTAGCCTTCTATTTCTATGAACAGTTTAACGTACATAGGCTATGATTTAGGCCTATGCCTATATGTTAATTTGACATCTTCACCGAATTATGTATTTCCCACTTATTAGGCAGGTAAAAATATTTTGTAAAAATTTTGCAGAATTTGTTTCTGAATTATTTAATAATAATGAAATCAAAATTCTATGCTCAAAGGCTGAAATTAACAGAATATTGTAATACTGCCTGAATGTAATCCTTCTAGACATTAAAAAATATATATATTCAACCTATTTAAGAGAATTGTTCATGTTTTTCAGAACTCCTTCTGAATTGGCCATTCCCAAAATAAAAATTCATTTTTATGGGTCAAAGACATTGTAAGTAGTAGATTCACACTGCACCATATAATAAAGTAGGACTTCACTCCCTCAAGACAGGGAATACTTTAAGTTTGGGCAGAGAACTACTATCAGAGAGCAAGGAAATAAATTTCATGTTCCCACCGCCATCCTCCAATAAACAATGTAAGAATAACATAAAAATAGCTAACTAGAGTCTAACCTTAGTTTTTCTACCACCCTTGGAGAGAAGCACATTTACAAAGAAAAGATCTCTGTTCACCTTCAAAGCACAATACTTTGATATTTTCCACACAATCATTCTTTCTTAAAAGGGAATCACTGTCAAAGGAATCTTTCCAGCCGTGAGTCCTTCCCTTGTAGCCCATAGTAGGTAGAGGCTGTCGCACATAAATTATATCGATGTAAAGAAGAGACTGTCCTCTTAGAGACCCCATTGTGGGTGGCAGAATTCTTTGCTCAGCTTTTTTTCTGAATTTCAGCTTTTCAGAGCATTGAGTATCAGAGGAACAGAATACATATATGTGCAATACAGTGTCGCAGGGATGGAAAATAGGCCAAGTTACAGATTAGAGTAAGGTTTGTTTAAAATAAAAAAGGTATTGTGACTATATGCTAATATCCTTCCTCTCATGGGCTGCTTATACACACCTGCTTGGCATAAACACTTCTAAACACAATTAAAACTTGTTATCTTACTTAAAACTGTATTTGCTTATAGCTTGAATTCCCATCTTTCTCTTTCTCTTTATTCTCATTAGTCTTCACAGGTAATCTACAGAGACAGAAACGGTACCTGCCTTTCCTGACCTCAACAGGATACTGTGAGTCCTTCTCAATTATTACACTGTATCCTTTTTTGTGCTTTTTTTGGATACTGCCATTATTAACTAGACAATATTTCCCACCCTTACTGGAGATTATCCAATTCTCCTGCTCCAGAGTCCATGAAACTGTGAATCTCAACAGAAAACTGCCAGAATAGCTACGAATCAATCGGTAAAGACTATCATCTGAGGTTGTCAACCATGAATCAGACGTCATGTCTATGACACTTCAATGGGCTTTTGCAATAGTGAAAAGATTCATCTCAATCCTAAGAAGAAAGATAACTTAGATGTTATTTTTTAAAAATCCACTTTGCCTTGGGGCCCCTGGTGACTCAGTTGGTTAAGTGTCTGCCTTCAGCTCAGGTCCTGATCCGGGATCCTGGGATTGGGCCCTGCCCCCACCCATTCCCTCCTCTCACTCCCTGCTCAGCAGGGAGCCTGCTTCTCCTTCTCCCTCTGCTGCTCCCCCTGCTTGTGTGTGGGGGCTCTCTCTCTCTGCTAAATAAATAAAATCTTTTTAAAAAATCCTCTCTGCCTTGTTAATTCTTCTAGACAGGGACTGTGTCTCATATTTACTTTCTATCGCTCTCCTGAAGACCTACAATGTGTGCTGTGTGTCGTGAACACAATCACCCTGCTCTTAAGGCTTTGGTTAGTCTCTTAAAATGTTTGTTATTTTTGCTTTTGTTGTTCTGTTCATCATTAGTTCTCAGCGAGCGGAGAGGGAAATAGGAAAGGAAGAAACACAGGTCATTAGAGGAGTTTGAGACTGGTTGGAAGAAAGTGGAATAAAATCTCAGGGAGCAAGTGTGCAGAGGCGAGAAGAGAGTGTTAATGAAAGGGAGAGAGTTTTATGAGAAGTTCTTATCAAACCTCTCAATTGCTCTGCTGCATGCTCCCAGTTCTAGATTATTTTTCATCATCTCCACGTCTTTACATATGTAACATTCACTAATATTGATCAAGAAGATTCAAGGGGAATTCTGGGCTTAGTTGGTAGCACATTTCATTTGTATAATCGCAAACCATGTCCCTTCAGATGTTTTTCATCTCTTGACTTGAATTTGCTGTATGTTTATAACTGGCCTCCCTGCTTTTGGGCTTCATGCTGCCATCAGGAAGATCCAGTAGCAAAAGTCCCTCACATCTCTTCATCCGCAAAGTCATGTGAACCTCTTTTGAAAGTCATGTAAACCCCTCAGGATGGGCTCTCCACTTCTCTCAAGCCCCAGTTCTCGCCATAGTCAAAGACCAGCTGTTCATGTCTTTGCACATTTAGTCTTATGTTCCCTAAAAAGCTGCAGGAGAAAAGGAGTTTTTCTGGAATTGTTTCTTTCATACTGGCTATCTATTAAACGATATATTTTTTTAAAACCCAACTCAGATATAACTTCCTCTGGCAAGATTTTTCTGACTCAGTTTCTCTCTAGATATATTAAATAACTTTCACTTTCTCTAATCTGCAAAATATAGCAACAGATGCGCATAAGTCATTTTATAGCCTTGTGCTGTTAGGTCCGTAATCAAAGGAGCGAGACTGATAAAAAGTGAAGGTCAAGCAAAGCTTTATTTTGCGCCAAGCATCGAGAATCAAACCAACCCGTCGGGGTCACCTCTTATAGAGAGGGTGATCCCTCCCTGCCTTACCGACTAACTTTTAAAGAGCAAAGGCCATGTGATTGAGCCTGGCCACACACAGGTGGCCAATGAGATTGTAACACACAGAGAAAGCTGCACAGTCACGCTAGGTCACACACAAGTGGCCAATTAAATCATAATTTACCCTATAGTAAATATTTGAACTAGACTATCACCTTGGTCAGCACCGGCACCCAAAAGGCAGGGCTGACGACTCCTTAGTAGCTAGGGAGACAGTATGCATGCCCCACTGGATGTCTCCACCTGGCCTGACCCGCCCTTGTATTTGGGGTTTGTTACCTGGGACTGGTTTCCGGGATTTGCTTTTAAGTAAGTCCCCTGGGAGGGGCGCAGGGTCAGTTTAAGTTTTACTACATAAACAACAAAATCACTATTTAACCGGATGGAATCACTTTAGCTAAATAGGCCCTTACAGTGCTTATATGTCTATCTGCCTCATAAACTAGTAAGCTTCTTAATATATATTCCTAGAATTGTGATTTTCCCAGAACTTGAGAGAGAAAGCTACTTAGATGGAATCTGACACAATTATGATATCGTTATCACTGCTGATAATGATGTACAGAAACATCTAATAAGAAAGATACTCTCCCTCCTAGGAATTATTTCTAGATTTCCCAGTTTCCTAATAGTGAGCTATAATATTCATAATATAGATTATTTTTGTTACAAACCTTTTCCTGATAAAATATCATAAAAAAAATAAATAAAATGCTCTGAACAACTACTCTGCTTTATTCTGTGTTTATAAATCAAAATATTAGAACATTAACAGAACTATCTGTTATTTATTTTCTAATAATTGTGGTCTCTCAATTTTTAGTAAGAATGTATAACTACTTTTATTTTTACTGGTAAAGTTATCATTATAATGTTTCAGCACTTTGAGCCTTACATTAAAATCCATCCCCCAGAGATCAGTGTTCAGATATGAATAACAAGAGGAAAAGTCCTCCCCAGAAAGAAATGGAAATAGCATCGCAACTGGTAGATTTAAAACAAATTACAAAGAACCTCACATTTTCTGTTCCAGTGCCTCATTGCTTAATTGAACTCTCAGAATCTTTTCACTGACAATAAGTGAACCCAAGCGGGAACAATATTCACAAAAACAAAGAACAGGTATCAGAAGCAAGCTTGCTACTGCTAATAACCTTAAACCTCATGATTTAGCAGTGTGTGGGTGTGTGTTTGATATTCAGTGAAATTCAGTTTTTAGAAATTTGTGGGATGAGAATCTTTTTATGCCCTATGTGTTATGTTTGGATGGATGGAAAATTATACAACTTGCTCTGACCACAGAATTGGTATTAGTGTATACTCAAAAGTTTATTCAAGAAGTTCAGTATCTTACAGCTTCAAATAACAAGTTATACAATTTTTTTAAAAGATTTTATTTATTTATTTGACAGAGATCACAAGGAGGCAGAGAGGCAGGCAGAGAGAAGAGAGAGAGAGGAGGAAGCAGGCTCTCTGCTGCACAGAGAGCCCGATGTGGGGCTGGATCGCAGGACCCTGGGATCATGACCTGAGCCAAAGGCAGAGGATTTAACCCACTGAGCCACACAGGCGCCCCTAGGTTATACAATTTAAAGTGGCAAAAATACTGAGAAACTTATTATCCTCTAAGAGGTATCAAGCAGGAGGAGAATTCTAATGGTGTGTACTTTTTTCTCTGCTTTTTTCAACACAGTTATATTTTCCTTATTAAGCACAAGTCAGAAAAAGCAGTTTTCTGCATCATATGCAGACATGACTATGCCTGTGAAAAAGAGAGATGACCTTTCCTTCCTTGAGTCTCCTTTTACTGAGAAGTTTCCCCAGAACCCACAGGCAGACTGCCCATCAGAGCTCACTGATGAGGATCAGGTCATATGCCCTTGCCTGGCCTCAAGGGAGGCCAGGAAAAAATGTTCTGACATCTTCCATCTTTATAAAGGTACAATGACTCTGCCAACAGAATAAGAAGTCAGGTGGAAGATGGTTTAAATGTATCAAATAATACAAAGTTGATAATCAAGCATAGTACTCAGTATTAAATATAGACAGTAATTTATTTCAATACTGTTGTACTTATTTTGATTTCATTGACTTCTAGAACCATTTAATGCACATTAGTAAAGACAACGTTTTAGATGACTATGAATAGCAATAGGAACTTGGAAAACTTAGTTTTGTTTTCAAATAAATTCCTGTAGCATTTATTGTTATTAGCTCTCAACAGTAAATCACCCTTCTACAGTCTACTTTCTGAAGCTGAGACTTGAATTAGAAGCTCTACTTTTCCTTCTCCTGCTGGCTTCCTGTTTGGCTCTGCAATTAGAGGGCACTAGGGAGAGAGTGGAAGGCTGGAAGAGCACAAAGGGACTTCCTCAGTCCTATTTGCTTTCTGTGCCTGTATTTCTGCTTGTTATTCCCATGTACCCTAAAGACACGTTTTCACCCTGCCATGCAGAGCATTCTGGTAGCAGCTGCTGATTGCAGCTTTTCCAATGCTCACCAGCATTGGAACCAGCCGGTGTTTGTTTTCAGCAACACCAGCACTAGCTGGCTAGACTTAAGGTTTAAGTGCCAGCTTTGGGGGCAATTCCTTTGGGTCAGAGACTAGAAACCAGCACCAGTCAAGCAGTAAGCCTTCATCACACCTCCTTTACATGTCTAAGTTTTAATCGTCTCCCACTCTGTTTTGTTCCCCTCAGTCTGAGGGGAGGCTGCTTCCCACAGGTGCTGCCTCCACGGTACCTTAGTTTAGTACTCCCCTTTGGCCTTTCCAGTTCTTCAGTATCTAGTCATCAATTCTTTATCAATTCTTTAATACAGTAAATCTATTCTTTTTTAAGGGAGGTTACAGGTTTTAAAATTTTTTTATCTAAAGAACCCTGTATTATTTCATCTTTTCTTACGTCCTTATAATCATGTCCACATCCTGTTTTACTTCAACATTGAGATGCCATATTGGTTTCCATAACTTTCAAGGGTGGGATGTTTTTGTTTGCATCTCTTCACCCCCGTTATCACAATCTTTAAAAAAAAAATTCTAACCCCAAATCTATGTGCTAGGGTAGCAGACATATTTAAGTTCTTTAACCATTTTCTTCTATTAAATTTCCTTCTATTAAATTTAATATATACCCTATATGTACGTTTCTCTAAGTTCTCAAGTCATGACTTTGAAATTAAGACATACCTAAAAAGCTATGGCTAGCAAAAGATGGAAAATGGCGTCAAGAGTGGAGAAAAAAAGGGAGACAGTGATTTTTTTGGAAACAGAGGAACAGTAGGATATCGGGGGGGACAAGAAAAGGACAAGCAGTGGTAGCAACAGTAAGAGATGTCGGTGGTGATGGAATATGACCCTGGTTATTTTTTTAACTAAATGGAAAAGGAAGGCTATAAGGTTTGGCATTGTGCTTTATGACAGATGAGGACATGATGACCCTTCCAGAATGTCCAGATTGACCTAGACCATCTAATTTGGGACTACCTGGAACTCATTTCAGGAAGATAGAACACTCAAGAAAGCTTAATGATCTGCCCTCAAAGACTAACTGGATGAATTCAAACTCAAAGAGGGAAACATCTTTCAAATTCACTTTAAAAGCTTTCAAAAATTTTATTTAAAGCTAAAAAGCAGAAGGAGCAAGATTATAGTCAGACAAATACTGTGAAATATTTGGGGCAAGAATTAGGGTGAAGTGGGGAGGAAGAGAAGGATTGCCAGATTTGTTACCTAAGGGGTATAATTATCCCCACAACATATTTCCCAAGAACTTTTCAATCTTTAAGCTTTCTGCCTCTCTGCTTTCAAAAGCCAGCCTAGATATAGTCTTCTAAGTGTGTGATGCAGAGGAAATGTGAGATGTATCACTGATTACTTTGAGTTCCCAACTGTCCTATTTTTATAGCTATCTATAGCTATGTAGTTGACAATAAACTATTTCATAAATGTCAGCCACTTCCCACAAGTTTTAAATTGCTTGCTTCCTACCTGTGGAAACACTTAAGGAAATGACTTTAATTTTTTTTTCTAAGTTGATTTTTTTTCTAAGTTAATCCCTAATTGTAGCATTCAGAGAAATGTGATTTTTATAAAACTTTTTCAAAGAGTGACTTTAAAGAATGTGCTAATTTATTTTTTTGCTCTTACTTCTCTTTTTTTTGTTGTTATTAAGTTTTTCTTTCTTTAATTCCAGTTTGTTAACATATAGTGTAATATTAGTTTCAGGTGTACAATGTAGTGATTCAATACTTCCATATACCCGGTGCTCCTCACAGCAAGTGAATTCTTAATCCCCTTCACCTGTGGCCCCGATGGGCCCACCCTCTTCTGGTAACCATCAGTTTGTCCTCTATAGTTAAGAGTCTGTTTCTCAGTTTGCTTCTCTCTCTCTCTCTTTGTTCCCTTTGTTTGGTAACCTACTTATTAAACTGAAACTTTCTTAGTAGGTAGAATAACAATTTTTGTTTGTTTGTTTTAAACTGAGGATTAGCAGTAGACTAATCAAGCCATCTCTGCAAATCTGGAATAGAGTTGAGGTCTAGTCCCTCCTTTTTTGGTAGGGTACCCCTATCTGGAGCATCCCTGTTGGGCAACCTTTTTATTCCTTAATTGTTATAACTCCAATAGGTGGAAAAGTCTGATGCTGAGAGCATTCATTTCTCAGTCACTGAATGAGAACAGACTTCTGTCAGTCAGCTACCTGAGGTATCACTAAACTGAAGCATGCCCACTGTGATAAGCCAAAAGAATCAAAAGCTGACCTAAATGAATGGAGGCAACCAGAAAGAGCATATTGAAGAAGGTGTGTTTTGAATAACAGGAAAAGAATTAAGTGATAGTAGGAGAGCAGAAAAGAATCTCATGAATGGGATCAAGTTATAAAGCTTTGTTTCATATGAAATGAATAGAAAAATGATAGTAAGGATGTTTCACCAAATGTATCAGTTTCTAGAAAGGCAAAATGGAATAGTGACTTCCTATTTTGATAAATTTTCAGTTACTTTTTTGGTAACTAGTTACTGAGCGGTGACTGTTGTCAATTGTTTTTGATTTTAGTATTTAGCTGAGGAGTAGACACCTACTTATAAATTTGCAACATCTAATATATCTCTACATGCATGTGTGGAGTCTGAAGTTGCTTGTCCTTTTCCCTCTCTTTTGAATATTGCTCTGACTTCCAGGCTTCATCTTATTTAGTCTTTTCGACAACTCTGTTAGGTTGAATATTATGCCCGTTTTCCATGAGGAAACTGAGGCTCAGAAGTGTTTAGTGATTGGGGCCAAGCTCACATCTAGAAACTGAACCCAGTTCTGTCTGAATCCCAAAGTACTCTTAGCTGTCATACTAGCTGCCCGCCTGATTTGGGTAAAGTGATGGTGGGCCACTGCAAGCATGTTTGCTTAACTAGATAATCTACTGCATGTGGTAATGAGGAATGAAGTTTTTAAATGGGTATTTAAGAAAGACGGAAAACTGCCATTACGGAACTCAGAAGGGACAAGGTGAAAACAGGGACTGCAAAAGAGAATTCTAGACCTATTTTTAAGGACAGGAACAGGAAGCAACTAGAAATGGTTTGGTTTGGTTGGGTTGGTTGGTTTTGTTTAAGAAAGCCCAACAGGAGCAGTCAC